>NC_134226.1:18904642-19587500 GCF_965140235.1 Caretta caretta | reverse complement strand
GTTCTCATTTTGAGTAATTTTCGCAAACTACTCTGTACCGTCTGACGAGAAGTGAATCCTCGGGGCTTTCAGGAAGATTCCCTCTCAAATTTATCTGTCGCTGCCAAGGTTCCTCCCCCACTCTGAACTCTAGGGTACAGATGTGGGGACCTGCATGAAAAACCTCCTAAGCTTATCTTTACCAGCTTAGGTCAAAACTTCCCCAAGGTACAAAATATTCCACCCGTTGTCCTTGGATTGGCCGCTACCACCACCAAACTAATACTGGTTACTGGGGAAGAGCTGTTTGGACGCGTCTTTCCCCCCAAAATACTTCCCGAATCCTTGCACCCCACTTCCTGGACCAGGTTTGGTAAAAAGCCTCAGCAATTGGCCTAGGTGACTACAGACCCAGACCCTTGGATCTTAAGAACAATGAACAATCCTCCCAACACTTGCACCCCCCCTTTCCTGGGAAATGTTGCATAAAAAGCCTCACCAATTTGCATAGGTGACCACAGACCCAAACCCTTGGATCTGAGAACAATGAAAAAGCATTCAGTTTTCTTACAAGAAGACTTTTAATAGAAATAGAAGTAAATAGAAATAAAGAAATCCCCCCTGTAAAATCAGGATGGTAGATATCTTACAGGGTAATTAGATTCAAAAACATAGAGAACCCCTCTAGGCAAAACCTTAAGTTACAAAAAAGATACAGACAGAAATAGTTATTCTATTCAGCACAATTCTTTTCTCAGCCATTTAAAGAAATCATAATCTAACACATACCTAGCTAGATTACTTACTAAAAGTTCTAAGACTCCATTCCTGGTCTATCCCCGGCAGAAACCAGCATATCGACAGACACACAGACCCTTTGTTTCTCTCCCTCCTCCCAGCTTTTGAAAGTATCTTGTCTTCTCATTGGTCATTTTGATCAGGTGCCAGCGAGGTTACCTTTAGCTTCTTAACCCTTTACAGGTGAGAGGAGCTTTCCCCTGGCCAGGAGGGATTTCAAAGGGGTTTACCCTTCCCTTTATATTTATGACACGCCCCCCCCAAATCTCAGCTAGGGTGAAACACTGGCTGGGATTTCTTCCTGGAGCTCTAGGAAAAACAGAGTTAATAAGACACATGCATCTCTAAATATACTACCAAGTACATAAAGACTAACAATATTTTCCACATCTCAAGGACGATTTTAACCAGTTGATTCTGGGAAACTTTCATGGGAGAGTGCATCAGCCACTTTGTTAGGAGCTCCTGAGATGTGTTGGATGTCGAAATCAAAATCTTGGAGAGCTAAACTCCACCGAAGAAGTTTTTTGTTAGTTTCCTTGACGGTGTGAAGCCACTTCAGTGGAGCATGGTCGGTTTGCAGGTGGAAACGCCGTCCCCAAACATATGGGCGTAGCTTTTCCAGAGCGTAGACAATGGCGTAACATTCTTTTTCAGTGACTGACCAGTTGCTTTCCCTCTCAGACAGTTTTTTGCTGAGAAACACTACAGGGTGGAATTCTTGATCAGGTCCTTTCTGCATTAAAACTGCTCCCACACCACGCTCGGACGCATCTGTGGTTACTAGGAACGGTTTGTCAAAGTCTGGGGCCCTTAGTACAGGGTCAGACATGAGTGTCGCTTTAAGCTTGTTAAAGGCCTTCTGACACTTTTCGGTCCACTGAACAGCATTTGGCTGTTTCTTTTTGGTTAGGTCTGTCAGTGGGGCAGCGATTTGGCTGTAGTGCGGTACAAATCGTCTGTAATAACCGGCCAAGCCTAAGAAGGATTGAACCTGTTTTTGTTGACTTTGGGACAGGCCACTTTTGGATAGCATCCACTTTGGCCTGTAGGGGGCTGATAGTTCCTTGACCCACTTGGTGTCCAAGGTAAGTCACTCTGTTTAGGCCTATTTGACACTTCTTAGCCTTAACGGTTAGTCCTGCCTCCCTTATGCGCTCAAGGACTTTGTGTAGATGTTCCAGGTGGTCTGCCCAGGAATCCGAAAATATGGCCACATTGTCAAGGTAGGCGACTGCATATTCTCCTAATCCCGCTAGGAGACCATCTACAAGTCTTTGGAAAGTGGCGGGTGCATTTCGCAGCCCGAAAGGGAGTACATTAAATTCATACAGCCCGAGATGTGTGATGAAGGCTGACCTTTCCTTGGCAGATTCATCTAGCGGTACCTGCCAGTACCCCTTGGTTAAGTCCAAGGTAGAGATGAACTGGGCCCGTCCCAGTTTCTCTCATAGTTCATCTGTGCGTGGCATTGGATAGTTGTCTGGGCGAGTTACAGCATTTAGCTTACGGTAGTCCACGCAAAAACGTATTTCCCCATCTGGTTTGGGAACTGGAACCACTGGAGATGCCCATGCACTTTCAGAGGGGCGGATTACACCCATCTGTAACATATCCTGGATCTCCCGTTCTATAGCAGTTTTAGCTTGAGGAGACACCCGGTAAGGTTGGAATTTAATTGGGTGAGCATTACCTGTGTCAATGGAGTGGTATGCCCGTTCAGTCAGTCCTGGGGTGGCTGAGAACGTTGGCGCGTAGCTAGTGCACAGCTCCTTGATCTGCTGTCGCTGCATACGCCCAAGGGTCATGGAGAGGTTCACCTCTTCCACACCACCAGCACTTTTCCCTTCGTAGTAGACACCTTCAGGCCACTCAGCGTCATCTCCTCCCTGGGCTGTAAACTGACAAACCTTTAATTCTCTGGAATAAAAGGGCTTTAGAGAATTAATATGGTACACCTTAGGCTTTCGGTTGGAGGTGGGGAATGCTATGAGATAATTAACAGCTCCCAGGCGCTCCTGGACCGTGAATGGCCCTTCCCACGATGCTTCCATTTTATGGGCCTGGAGCGCCTTTAAGACCATGACCTGGTCTCCTACTTTGAAGGAACGCTCTCTGGCATGTTTATCATACCAGGCTTTTTGCTCTTTTTGAGCATCCTGTAAGTTTTCTCTAGCAAGGGCTAAAGAGGTTCGGAGGGTGTTTTGTAGGTTGGTTACAAAGTCCAGAATGTTAGTTCCTGGAGAAGGTGTAAATCCCTCCCATTGCTGCTTCACCAACTGCAATGGCCCCTTAACCTCACGGCCATATACAAGTTCAAATGGGGAAAACCCTAAACTGGGATGTGGTACAGCTCTGTAGGCAAAGAGCAACTGCTGCAACACTAGGTCCCAATCATTGGAGTGCTCATTTACGAATTTACGTATCATGGCCCCCAAAGTTCCATTAAACTTCTCCACCATGCCACTTGTTTGATGGTGGTAAGGAGTGGCAACCAAGTGATTTACCCCATGAGCTTCCCAAAGGTTTTCCATAGTTCCTGCCAGGAAATTAGTCCCTGCATCTGTGAGGATGTCGGAGGGCCAACCTACCCTGGCAAAAATGTCTGCTAGTGCCTGGCACACACTTTTAGCCCTGGTGTTGCTTAGAGCTACTGCTTCCGGCCATCGGGTGGCAAAATCCATGAAAGTCAGTATGTATTGCTTTCCTCTGGGTGTCTTTTTCGGAAAAGGACCCAGAATATCCACAGCTACTCGCTGAAATGGAACTTCAATGATGGGGAGTGGCTGGAGAGGAGCTTTGACCTGGTCTTGGGGTTTTCCCACTCTTTGGCACACCTCACAAGACTGGACATAGGTAGAAACATCCTTGCCCATTCCCTCCCAGTGGAATGACCCCCCCAAACGGTCTTTGGTCCTGTTCACCCCAGCATGGCCACTAGGGTGATCGTGGGCTAAGCTCAAGAGCTTGGCCCGGTATTTAGTTGGAACTACCAACTGTCTCTGAGGATTCTGGTGTCCACCAGAAAGAGTTTCCTTGTATAAAAGTCCTCTTTCTACAACAAACCTGGATCGATTAGAAGAGCTGAGAGGCGGTGGGTTGCTCCGTGCCACCATCCAAGCTCTCTGGAGGCTTTCATCTTCCTGTTCGGTCTGGAACTGTTCCCTTGATGCTGGAGACATCAGTCCCTCATTGGATTGTGGACCTAGGCTTGGTCCCTCTGGAAGCGATATAGGGGATGGAGCTGTTTCTGTTGACTGTGAACCACTCTCCGCTGGTGCACTATGTTGGGATTCAGGCTCCGGCTGAGCCTCTTGTGTCAGGTTATCGGCTGCTGCCAGTTCAGGGTCGGTGGGGCCCTCTGGTGTTGAGGTTGCAAGTACTGGATTCAGTGCTGACACGGGGTCTGGTGTTGGTTGTTCGGCTGGTTCCGGTTCTGGGACTGGTTCCGTCTGGGTCTCTGGGACTGGATCCACTACTGCTGTTGCAGACATTGGCCTGGGGTCCGGGTCCATCACCTCTGACCGGGTCCTGATAGAAGTTTCCGGAACAGAGCTAGGCCTCACGGCTTGTTTAGCCTGGCTGCGGGTGACCGTTCCCACCCTCTTGGCCTGCTTCACATGATTGGCCAAGTCTTCCCCCAACACCATGGGGATGGGATAATCATCATAGACTGCAAAAGTCCACATTCCTGACCAGCCCTTGTACTGGACAGGCAACTTGGCTGTAGGCAAATTGAAAGAGTTGGACTTGAAGGGTTGAATCGTCACTTGGATCTCTGGGTTGATTAAATTGGGGTCCACTAAGGAAGCATGGATAGCTGACACTTGTGCTCCGGTGTCCCTCCACGCGGTGACCTTCTTCCCGCCCACACTCACAGTTTCCCTCCGCTCCAAGGGTATCTGGGAGGTATCTGGGCCTGTGGACCTCTGGTGTGATTCCGGTGCAATGAACTGTAATCTGTTGGGGTTCTTGGGGCAGTTGGCCTTTACATGTCCCAGCTCGTTACATTTAAAACATCGTCCAGCTGACGGGTCACTGGGGCGAGGAGGGTTGCTGGAGAACGGGGTGGTGGGACGATAAGGGGTCTGGAGGGTTCTTTGGGAGGTAGGTGGGGCCTTGGGCGGCCCCCGGTAATAGGGTGTGGTCTGGGGTGGTCCCTTCTGGTCTCCGCTCCACCTGCGACCAGTTTTCTTCTTCTCTGCCACCTCCACCCATCTGGCTCCAATCTCTCCTGCCTCGATTACAGTTTTGGGTTTCCCATCTAGGATGTATCTTTCTATTTCCTCAGGAACACCCTCTAAGAATTGTTCCATTTGCATTAGGAAGGGCAAATTTAGTGGAGATTCAACACTTGCTCCTGATATCCAGGCATCCCAATGTTTCACAATGTGGTAGGCATGTCGGGTAAATGACATGTCTGGTTTCCACCTTAGGGCTCTGAACCTCCGACGAGACTGCTTGGGTGTTATCCCCATTCTGACTCTCGCCTTGGATTTAAACAGTTCATACTTGTTCATGTGTTCTTTAGGCATTTCAGCTGCCACCTCAGCTAAGGGTCCACTGAGCTGTGGCCTCAGCTCTACCATGTATTGGTCAGTAGAGATGTTGTACCCAAGGCAGGCCCTTTCGAAGTTTTCTAAGAAGGCCGCAGTATCATCACCTGCCTTGTAGGTGGGGAACTTTCTGGGATGGGAAGTGGTACCTGGAGAAGGATTGCTAGGGTTTGTTGGTATATTCTGTTGGGCCTTTATCCTCTCCACCTCCTCCACATGCTTCCTCTCTTTTTCCTTCTCCTCCTCCAAATGCTTCCTTGCTTCCATTTCCCTCTTGTGGGCAGCCTCCTGTACCTCCTTCTCCGGCCGCATGAGTTCTATCTGTCTTTCATGTTCCCTTTGTTTTTCCTCAGCCTGAAATTTGGCTAATTCCAGCTGTAGTCGAGCTGCGGATTTGGTCATTCTAACCTCTCTGTTTTTAACTAACTTTACACCCGAGGTTTAGAAAGAAACAAACAAAACTTGGCTGTAAAATTTTGCTGTGCTGGAATAGAATACCTATTCTCTGACAGTGATTGTCAGCCTACAGAAAAAGACAATTCCCTTGTCTCTGCTCTGGGCCTAAATTAAAGCAAAAAACCTCCAACTACTTGGAAACCTGCTTACCCAGCCCAAAGAAAAAGCAAATGGGTAGAACACACACCCCCTATTTACTTTTAGGAAGAAAAGAAAAAAAAAACCCTCTGGGTTGGAAGACTGTGAATTTCCCTGCAGGAGTTAAGTACCCTGCCTCCAGGCAAAGAAAACCTGCAATTCAGAGAGATAATCCCCTTTTGTCTCTGCTTGGCCACAAAGCAGAGAAAAAACAAGCTGCTTTCAGTTTCACCTGCTTTCTGGACTTCCTTTCCAAAGGAAAACAAATTTCCTTTTTAAAATCTGTATTTCTAGTTCAAAAAAATCTCAACTGGATCTCATAATGATTTCAGGTTAATCCCACCACTATGCCACCATGTCAAGGTTCCTCCCCCACTCTGAACTCTAGGGTACAGATGTGGGGACCTGCATGAAAAACCTCCTAAGCTTATCTTTACCAGCTTAGGTCAAAACTTCCCCAAGGTACAAAATATTCCACCCATTGTCCTTGGATTGGTCGCTACCACCACCAAACTAATACTGGTTACTGGGGAAGAGCTGTTTGGACGCGTCTTTCCCCCCAAAATACTTCCCAAAACCTTGCACCCCACTTCCTGGACCAGGTTTGGTAAAAAGCCTCAGCAATTGGCCTAGGTGACTACAGACCCAGACCCTTGGATCTTAAGAACAATGAACAATCCTCCCAACACTTGCACCCCCCCTTTCCTGGGAAATGTTGGATAAAAAGCCTCACCAATTTGCATAGGTGACCACAGACCCAAACCCTTGGATCTGAGAACAATGAAAAAGCATTCAGTTTTCTTACAAGAAGACTTTTAATAAAAATAGAAGTAAATAGAAATAAAGAAATCCCCCCTGTAAAATCAGGATGGTAGATATCTTACAGAGTAATTAGATTCAAAAACATAGAGAACCCCTCTAGGCAAAACCTTAAGTTACAAAAAAGATACACAGACAGAAATAGTTATTCTATTCAGCACAATTCTTTTCTCAGCCATTTAAAGAAATCATAATCTAACAAATACCTAGCTAGATTACTTACTAAAAGTTCTAAGACTCCATTCCTGGTCTATCCCCGGCAGAAACCAGCATATCGACAGACACACAGACCCTTTGTTTCTCTCCCTCCTCCCAGCTTTTGAAAGTATCTTGTCTCCTAATTGGTCATTTTGATCAGGTGCCAGCGAGGTTACCTTTAGCTTCTTAACCCTTTACAGGTGAGAGGAGCTTTCCCCTGGCCAGGAGGGATTTCAAAGGGGTTTACCCTTCCCTTTATATTTATGACAGTCGCACAGGTCAAAGATGAATTTCTCTATTTTAGTATATTTCAAGAAACGATTTCTTCCAAATCACCGGCAGGGAATCGAAAAGCATTTTGGTGAATCATTCGAGGAGAAATTGATGACTAGTACTTGTCAATAATGTATGTCTCATGATGAGTAATTTTCTTGAACACATCTCTACCAAATGATCAGGCGAGATTACGTATGGCTTTTCGAGGAAGAGTGCATGAGACATCAAGGGCTACATCTGATTAGTTATGAATGTCTCATTTTTAGCAATTTACACTACCCATCTGTATGTGTGACGTGTTCTGTGTGTGTGCGCACGTCGGTGTCGTGCTGTGTGTGTGTTGTCTTGGGTGGCCACACAGGGTAATGCACAAAGCATTCCCCTCCTGGAGGAAGAGTGACACGACGTGGCCACTCAGGAGTAACACACAAACAATCCCCCGCCTCCCCCCCCCACCCTCCCACCCCCGGAGCAACAGTGATGTGTGTGGCCAATTCAGGTCATGCAGAAAGCATTTCCCTCCTGGAGCAACAGTGACACTGGGTGGCCACTTGGAGTAATGCAGAAAGCATTTCCCTCACGGAGCAATGGTGACACTGCGTGGCCAATTCAGGTAGTGCTCAAATCATTTCCCTCCTGGAGCAACAGTGACACCGGGCAGCCCCTTGGAGTAATACACAAATCATTTCCTCACGGAGCACCAGTTGCACAAACTGAGTTTAATAATAAATAATAATAATAATAAAAATAAACAAAAAATAGACCGGTAGATTTTCAGTGATTAGAAGGGAGAGCAAACAGAAGAAGGCAGATTGCTAAGCAACTACAAATACGCACGCATACTGAGCCTAAGATCTTCAAGAGACTGGATTCAAGAAGTAATTTCCCCTCCTACATGTCTTTCGGCAACTTGAAGAGTTTCTGTAGCTTAGACTTCCCCTTGTTTCTCTTTACAGACAACACTCCTGTTTTAGGCTGGACTTCCCCCTTCTCATTTCCTTTGTCTCTTCAGGTACTTTCAGCAGCCTTTCTACTGCCCTGCATGATTTTCGTCCGCTCCGACTTTTCCATGGCTCCCGAGACCTCCCTTCTGGGAATGCACACCTACCCGTGTCCTGTGAAGGGACACGGCATGAGGAGAGAAGAGCAGAGAAGAGAAAGAGCGAGTTGGCGAACACAGGAGAGCAAACAGAGAAACATGAGAGCAAGGCGAGCAACTCACCACCTGGAGTCATCCTCTTGGATCCAAGCTTCAGTTGTGGAGAAGACACCGTTCCTGACCAGAGAAACGAGCAGCCTCTGAAAATGGGACCTTTTCTCCCTCGTAACCACAGCTGATCAGGAACCTTTTCTTACAAACCGAACCCTAATGGACGGGGCTTCCCGACCCGGACTCAGGTGGGGCGTGAGCAGAGTCCTCACCAAACCAGACACTTCTCTCACCGAGACTGGCGAGAGCTCGGCTCCCAGATGGAGGGCTCTTGCCTGGTATCCCCAACGGTCACAGGCTCGCTGCTCTCACTCACATTCCGTCGCATGAGGGCAGTAGACTCTGAGGCTTGACTTCTTTTTCCTTGCTACTAAACCCAGCCCAAGGGGAAAAAAACAAGTAAGTTACCATTCTCAGTCGGCAACGTCTCGGAGGCTCCTCTCTTTGCCTCTCCCACACGGCGGGGATCCGCCCTCCACTCTCCTCCCATTCCACCTGGAGCATCCCAACCAAAATCTCCTTTTCTAACGGCACCCCACAGAGTCACTCTGCTCAAGAGACTCTGGCCCCTCCCCACCTTCATCCCCCCGAGCCCCGTCCCCAGCGAGGACGCCCACGGCCGCTGAGGAGGACGACGACAGCGAGTGCGGACGAGGAACTGGAAGCACTGACCTGGCAGCCAGGTCTGCAGAGGGCAGAGAGCGGAGGCCTGGTTCCGCCTCCTTGGAAAGAGGCCCAAGCGGCTCAGGCCCCCTCCTGCCGTGTTCCCCTCCGGCGAGAGCTCCGGCACCATTCCTCGCCAGAGCCGCTGCGAAAGCCGAGCCGGAGCCCTCGCTCCACAGCGCTCGACATGTTGTGGGTCGTCTTGTGTTGCGTGTGACATGTTGTGGGTCATTGTGTGTTGAGTGAGTGTGTGTTTGTGAGAGGTTGTGGGTCGTCTGTGTGATGTTTTGTGTGTGATGCTTTCCGTGTCGCGGTGTGTGTGTGTGTGTCTTTGTCGTGTGTTATTTTTGTGTGTCGTGTTCTGTGCCGTTCTGTGTCATCGTATCGAAAAGCATTTTGGTGAATCATTCGAGGAGAGCTTTAGCACTAGTACTTGTCAATAATTTAAGTCTCCTTCGGAGTAATTTTCTTGAACCAATCGCTACGAACTCACCAGGAGAGAAGCTGGATTGCTGGAGTCTTTACCACTAGGGACTTGTAAAGAATGATTTTCTACCTTGCGTCCTTTGCACGAACCGATCTGTTCCAACGCACCAAGGGAGAATGCCTTTGCTTTTCTGCTGGAGGATTCCGTGGGAAATTTATCAGAAAACGGATGAGGAATGAATTGTCTCATTCCTAGTCATTTTCACGGACGGATTTTATTCCAAATCTCCAGGAGCTAATTATGAATGTAGTACGGAGGATGATTCCACGTGTAATTAATTACTAACATTGATCAGAAAGAACTGTCTCCTTTTTAGTAATTTCTACCAAATCGTCAACTGATATCTACCCAATCACAAGGAGCCAATCTGAAAGGCTTTTGGAGGATGATTCCATTTGTCATTGATTATTAGCATTGATCAGTTATAACTTTCTCTTTTTTAGCAATTTTGACGATAAATCTCTGCCAAATGCCGAAGAGAGAATAGACTTGCTTTTTGGTGGATGGTTCCATGAGAAAGACATCAGGATACCTGATTACGAATGACGTTCTCATTTTGAGTAATTTTCGCAAACTGCTCTGTACCGTCTGACGAGAAGTGAATCCTCGGGGCTTTCAGGAAGATTCCTTCTCCAATTTATCTATCGCACAGGTCAAAGATGAATTTCTCTAGTTTAGTATATTTGAAGAAATGATTGCTTCCAAATCACCGGCAGGGAATCGAAAAGCGTTTTGGTGAATCATTCGAGGAGAAATTGATCACTAATACTTGTCAATAATGTATGTCTCATGATGAGTAATTTTCTTGAACAGATCTCTACCAAATGATCAGGCGAGATTACGTATGGCTTTTCGAGGAAGAGTGCATGAGACATCAACGGCTACATCTGATTAGCAATGAATGTCTCATTTTTAGCAATTTACACTACCCATCTGTATGTGTGACGTATTCTGTGTGTGTGTGCGTCGGTGTCGTGCTGTGTGTGTTGTCTTGGGTGGCCACACAGGGTAATGCACAAAGCATTCCCCTCCTGGAGGAAGAGTGACACGACGTGGCCACTCAGGAGTAACACACAAACAATCCCCCGCCTCCCCCCCCCCACCCTCCCACCCCCGGAGCAACAGTGATGTGTGTGGCCAATTCAGGTCATGCAGAAAGCATTTCCCTCCTGGAGCAACAGTGACACTGGGTGGCCACTTGGAGTAATGCAGAAAGCATTTCCCTCACGGAGCAATGGTGACACTGCGTGGCCAATTCAGGTAGTGCTCAAATCATTTCCCTCCTGGAGCAACAGTGACACCGGGCAGCCCCTTGGAGTAATACACAAATCATTTCCTCACGGAGCACCAGTTGCACAAACTGAGTTTAATAATAAATAATAATAATAATAATAAAAATAAACAAAAAATAGACCGGTAGATTTTCAGTGATTAGAAGGGAGAGCAAACAGAAGAAGGCAGATTGCTAAGCAACTACAAATACGCACGCATACTGAGCCTAAGATCTTCAAGAGACTGGATTCAAGAAGTAATTTCCCATCCTACATGTCTTTCGGCAACTTGAAGAGTTTCTGTAGCTTAGACCTCCCGTTGTTTCTCTTTACAGACTACACTCCTGTCTTAGGCTGGACTTCCCCCTTCTCATTTTCTTTGTCACTTCAGGTACTTTCAGCAACCTTTCTACTGCCCTGCATGATTTTCGTCCGCTCTGACTTTTCCATGGCTCCCGAGACCTCCCTTGTGGGAATGCACACCTACCCGTGTCCTGTGAAGGGACACGGCACGAGGAGAGAAGAGGAGAGAAGAGAAAGAGCGAGTTGGCGAACACAGGAGAGAAAACAGAGAAACATGAGAACAAGGCGAGCAACTCACCACCTGGAGTCATCCTCTTGGATCCAAGCTTCAGTTGTGGAGAAGACACCATTCCTGACCAGAGAAACGAGCAGCCTCTGAAAATGGGACCTTTTCTCCCTCGTAACCACAGCTGATCAGGAACCTTTTCTTACAAATCGAACCCTAATGGACGGGGCTTCCCGACCCGGACTCAGGTGGGGCGTGAGCAGAGTCCTCACCAAACCAGACACTTCTCTCACCGAGACTGGCGAGAGCTCGGCTCCCAGATGGAGGGCTCTTGCCTGGTATCCCCAACGGTCACAGGCTCGCTGCTCTCACTCACATTCCGTCGCATGAGGGCAGTAGACTCTGAGGCTTGACTTCTTTTTCCTTGCTACTAAACCCAGCCCAAGGGGAAAAAAACAAGTAAGTTACCATTCTCAGTCGGCAACGTCTCGGAGGCTCCTCTCATTGCCTCTCCCACACGGCGGGGATCCGCCCTCCATTCTCCTCCCATTCCACCTGGAGCATCCCAACCAAAATCTCCTTTTCTAACGGCACCCCACAGAGTCACTCTGCTCAAGAGACTCTGGCCCCTCCCCACCTTCATCCCCCCGAGCCCCGTCCCCAGCGAGGACGCCCACGGCCGCTGAGGAGGACGACGACAGCGAGTGCGGACGAGGAACTGGAAGCACTGACCTGGCAGCCAGGTCTGCAGAGGGCAGAGAGCGGAGGCCTGGTTCCGCCTCCTTGGAAAGAGGCCCAAGCGGCTCAGGCCCCCTCCTGCCGTGTTCCCCTCCGGCGAGAGCTCCGGCACCCTTCCTCGCCAGAGCCGCTGCGAAAGCCGAGCCCGAGCCCTCGCTCCACAGCGCTCGACATGTTGTGGGTCGTCTTGTGTTGAGTGAGTGTGTGTTTGTGAGATGTTGTGGGTCGTGTGTGTGATGTTTTGTGCGTGATGCTTTCCGTGTCGCGGTGTGTGTGTGTCTTTCTCGTGTGTTATTTTTGGGTGTCGTGTTCTGTGCCCTTCTGTGTCATCGTATCGAAAAGCATTTTGGTGAATCATTCGAGGAGAGCTTTAGCACTAGTACTTGTCAATAATTTAAGTCTCCTTCGGAGTAATTTTCTTGAACCAATCGCTACGAACTCACCAGGAGAGAAGCTGGATTGCTGGAGTCTTTACCACTAGGGACTTGTAAAGAATGATTTTCTACCTTGCGTCCTTTGCACGAACCGATCTGTTCCAACGCACCAAGGGAGAATGCCTTTGCTTTTCTGCTGGAGGATTCCGTGGGAAATTTATCAGAAAACGGATGAGGAATGAATTGTCTCATTCCTAGTCATTTTCACGGACGGATTTTATTCCAAATCTCCAGGAGCTAATTATGAATGTAGTACGGAGGATGATTCCACGTGTAATTAATTACTAACATTGATCAGAAAGAACTGTCTCCTTTTTAGTAATTTCTACCAAATCGTCAACTGATATCTACCCAATCACAAGGAGCCAATCTGAAAGGCTTTTGGAGGATGATTCCATTTGTCATTGATTATTAGCATTGATCAGTTATAACTTTCTCTTTTTTAGCAATTTTGACGATAAATCTCTGCCAAATGCCGAAGAGAGAATAGACTTGCTTTTTGGTGGATGGTTCCATGAGAAAGACATCAGGATACCTGATTACGAATGACGTTCTCATTTTGAGTAATTTTCGCAAACTGCTCTGTACCGTCTGACGAGAAGTGAATCCTCGGGGCTTTCAGGAAGATTCCTTCTCCAATTTATCTATCGCACAGGTCAAAGATGAATTTCTCTAGTTTAGTATATTTGAAGAAATGATTGCTTCCAAATCACCGGCAGGGAATCGAAAAGCGTTTTGGTGAATCATTCGAGGAGAAATTGATCACTAATACTTGTCAATAATGTATGTCTCATGATGAGTAATTTTCTTGAACAGATCTCTACCAAATGATCAGGCGAGATTACGTATGGCTTTTCGAGGAAGAGTGCATGAGACATCAACGGCTACATCTGATTAGCAATGAATGTCTCATTTTTAGCAATTTACACTACCCATCTGTATGTGTGACGTATTCTGTGTGTGTGTGCGTCGGTGTCGTGCTGTGTGTGTTGTCTTGGGTGGCCACACAGGGTAATGCACAAAGCATTCCCCTCCTGGAGGAAGAGTGACACGACGTGGCCACTCAGGAGTAACACACAAACAATCCCCCGCCTCCCCCCCCCCCACCCTCCCACCCCCGGAGCAACAGTGATGTGTGTGGCCAATTCAGGTCATGCAGAAAGCATTTCCCTCCTGGAGCAACAGTGACACTGGGTGGCCACTTGGAGTAATGCAGAAAGCATTTCCCTCACGGAGCAATGGTGACACTGCGTGGCCAATTCAGGTAGTGCTCAAATCATTTCCCTCCTGGAGCAACAGTGACACCGGGCAGCCCCTTGGAGTAATACACAAATCATTTCCTCACGGAGCACCAGTTGCACAAACTGAGTTTAATAATAAATAATAATAATAATAAAAATAAACAAAAAATAGACCGGTAGATTTTCAGTGATTAGAAGGGAGAGCAAACAGAAGAAGGCAGATTGCTAAGCAACTACAAATACGCACGCATACTGAGCCTAAGATCTTCAAGAGACTGGATTCAAGAAGTAATTTCCCATCCTACATGTCTTTCGGCAACTTGAAGAGTTTCTGTAGCTTAGACCTCCCGTTGTTTCTCTTTACAGACTACACTCCTGTCTTAGGCTGGACTTCCCCCTTCTCATTTTCTTTGTCACTTCAGGTACTTTCAGCAACCTTTCTACTGCCCTGCATGATTTTCGTCCGCTCTGACTTTTCCATGGCTCCCGAGACCTCCCTTGTGGGAATGCACACCTACCCGTGTCCTGTGAAGGGACACGGCACGAGGAGAGAAGAGGAGAGAAGAGAAAGAGCGAGTTGGCGAACACAGGAGAGAAAACAGAGAAACATGAGAACAAGGCGAGCAACTCACCACCTGGAGTCATCCTCTTGGATCCAAGCTTCAGTTGTGGAGAAGACACCATTCCTGACCAGAGAAACGAGCAGCCTCTGAAAATGGGACCTTTTCTCCCTCGTAACCACAGCTGATCAGGAACCTTTTCTTACAAATCGAACCCTAATGGACGGGGCTTCCCGACCCGGACTCAGGTGGGGCGTGAGCAGAGTCCTCACCAAACCAGACACTTCTCTCACCGAGACTGGCGAGAGCTCGGCTCCCAGATGGAGGGCTCTTGCCTGGTATCCCCAACGGTCACAGGCTCGCTGCTCTCACTCACATTCCGTCGCATGAGGGCAGTAGACTCTGAGGCTTGACTTCTTTTTCCTTGCTACTAAACCCAGCCCAAGGGGAAAAAAACAAGTAAGTTACCATTCTCAGTCGGCAACGTCTCGGAGGCTCCTCTCATTGCCTCTCCCACACGGCGGGGATCCGCCCTCCATTCTCCTCCCATTCCACCTGGAGCATCCCAACCAAAATCTCCTTTTCTAACGGCACCCCACAGAGTCACTCTGCTCAAGAGACTCTGGCCCCTCCCCACCTTCATCCCCCCGAGCCCCGTCCCCAGCGAGGACGCCCACGGCCGCTGAGGAGGACGACGACAGCGAGTGCGGACGAGGAACTGGAAGCACTGACCTGGCAGCCAGGTCTGCAGAGGGCAGAGAGCGGAGGCCTGGTTCCGCCTCCTTGGAAAGAGGCCCAAGCGGCTCAGGCCCCCTCCTGCCGTGTTCCCCTCCGGCGAGAGCTCCGGCACCCTTCCTCGCCAGAGCCGCTGCGAAAGCCGAGCCCGAGCCCTCGCTCCACAGCGCTCGACATGTTGTGGGTCGTCTTGTGTTGAGTGAGTGTGTGTTTGTGAGATGTTGTGGGTCGTGTGTGTGATGTTTTGTGCGTGATGCTTTCCGTGTCGCGGTGTGTGTGTGTCTTTCTCGTGTGTTATTTTTGGGTGTCGTGTTCTGTGCCCTTCTGTGTCATCGTATCGAAAAGCATTTTGGTGAATCATTCGAGGAGAGCTTTAGCACTAGTACTTGTCAATAATTTAAGTCTCCTTCGGAGTAATTTTCTTGAACCAATCGCTACGAACTCACCAGGAGAGAAGCTGGATTGCTGGAGTCTTTACCACTAGGGACTTGTAAAGAATGATTTTCTACCTTGCGTCCTTTGCACGAACCGATCTGTTCCAACGCACCAAGGGAGAATGCCTTTGCTTTTCTGCTGGAGGATTCCGTGGGAAATTTATCAGAAAACGGATGAGGAATGAATTGTCTCATTCCTAGTCATTTTCACGGACGGATTTTATTCCAAATCTCCAGGAGCTAATTATGAATGTAGTACGGAGGATGATTCCACGTGTAATTAATTACTAACATTGATCAGAAAGAACTGTCTCCTTTTTAGTAATTTCTACCAAATCGTCAACTGATATCTACCCAATCACAAGGAGCCAATCTGAAAGGCTTTTGGAGGATGATTCCATTTGTCATTGATTATTAGCATTGATCAGTTATAACTTTCTCTTTTTTAGCAATTTTGACGATAAATCTCTGCCAAATGCCGAAGAGAGAATAGACTTGCTTTTTGGTGGATGGTTCCATGAGAAAGACATCAGGATACCTGATTACGAATGACGTTCTCATTTTGAGTAATTTTCGCAAACTGCTCTGTACCGTCTGACGAGAAGTGAATCCTCGGGGCTTTCAGGAAGATTCCTTCTCCAATTTATCTATCGCACAGGTCAAAGATGAATTTCTCTAGTTTAGTATATTTGAAGAAATGATTGCTTCCAAATCACCGGCAGGGAATCGAAAAGCGTTTTGGTGAATCATTCGAGGAGAAATTGATCACTAATACTTGTCAATAATGTATGTCTCATGATGAGTAATTTTCTTGAACAGATCTCTACCAAATGATCAGGCGAGATTACGTATGGCTTTTCGAGGAAGAGTGCATGAGACATCAACGGCTACATCTGATTAGCAATGAATGTCTCATTTTTAGCAATTTACACTACCCATCTGTATGTGTGACGTATTCTGTGTGTGTGTGCGTCGGTGTCGTGCTGTGTGTGTTGTCTTGGGTGGCCACACAGGGTAATGCACAAAGCATTCCCCTCCTGGAGGAAGAGTGACACGACGTGGCCACTCAGGAGTAACACACAAACAATCCCCCGCCTCCCCCCCCCCCCCACCCTCCCACCCCCGGAGCAACAGTGATGTGTGTGGCCAATTCAGGTCATGCAGAAAGCATTTCCCTCCTGGAGCAACAGTGACACTGGGTGGCCACTTGGAGTAATGCAGAAAGCATTTCCCTCACGGAGCAATGGTGACACTGCGTGGCCAATTCAGGTAGTGCTCAAATCATTTCCCTCCTGGAGCAACAGTGACACCGGGCAGCCCCTTGGAGTAATACACAAATCATTTCCTCACGGAGCACCAGTTGCACAAACTGAGTTTAATAATAAATAATAATAATAATAATAAAAATAAACAAAAAATAGACCGGTAGATTTTCAGTGATTAGAAGGGAGAGCAAACAGAAGAAGGCAGATTGCTAAGCAACTACAAATACGCACGCATACTGAGCCTAAGATCTTCAAGAGACTGGATTCAAGAAGTAATTTCCCATCCTACATGTCTTTCGGCAACTTGAAGAGTTTCTGTAGCTTAGACCTCCCGTTGTTTCTCTTTACAGACTACACTCCTGTCTTAGGCTGGACTTCCCCCTTCTCATTTTCTTTGTCACTTCAGGTACTTTCAGCAACCTTTCTACTGCCCTGCATGATTTTCGTCCGCTCTGACTTTTCCATGGCTCCCGAGACCTCCCTTGTGGGAATGCACACCTACCCGTGTCCTGTGAAGGGACACGGCACGAGGAGAGAAGAGGAGAGAAGAGAAAGAGCGAGTTGGCGAACACAGGAGAGAAAACAGAGAAACATGAGAACAAGGCGAGCAACTCACCACCTGGAGTCATCCTCTTGGATCCAAGCTTCAGTTGTGGAGAAGACACCATTCCTGACCAGAGAAACGAGCAGCCTCTGAAAATGGGACCTTTTCTCCCTCGTAACCACAGCTGATCAGGAACCTTTTCTTACAAATCGAACCCTAATGGACGGGGCTTCCCGACCCGGACTCAGGTGGGGCGTGAGCAGAGTCCTCACCAAACCAGACACTTCTCTCACCGAGACTGGCGAGAGCTCGGCTCCCAGATGGAGGGCTCTTGCCTGGTATCCCCAACGGTCACAGGCTCGCTGCTCTCACTCACATTCCGTCGCATGAGGGCAGTAGACTCTGAGGCTTGACTTCTTTTTCCTTGCTACTAAACCCAGCCCAAGGGGAAAAAAACAAGTAAGTTACCATTCTCAGTCGGCAACGTCTCGGAGGCTCCTCTCATTGCCTCTCCCACACGGCGGGGATCCGCCCTCCATTCTCCTCCCATTCCACCTGGAGCATCCCAACCAAAATCTCCTTTTCTAACGGCACCCCACAGAGTCACTCTGCTCAAGAGACTCTGGCCCCTCCCCACCTTCATCCCCCCGAGCCCCGTCCCCAGCGAGGACGCCCACGGCCGCTGAGGAGGACGACGACAGCGAGTGCGGACGAGGAACTGGAAGCACTGACCTGGCAGCCAGGTCTGCAGAGGGCAGAGAGCGGAGGCCTGGTTCCGCCTCCTTGGAAAGAGGCCCAAGCGGCTCAGGCCCCCTCCTGCCGTGTTCCCCTCCGGCGAGAGCTCCGGCACCCTTCCTCGCCAGAGCCGCTGCGAAAGCCGAGCCCGAGCCCTCGCTCCACAGCGCTCGACATGTTGTGGGTCGTCTTGTGTTGAGTGAGTGTGTGTTTGTGAGATGTTGTGGGTCGTGTGTGTGATGTTTTGTGCGTGATGCTTTCCGTGTCGCGGTGTGTGTGTGTCTTTCTCGTGTGTTATTTTTGGGTGTCGTGTTCTGTGCCCTTCTGTGTCATCGTATCGAAAAGCATTTTGGTGAATCATTCGAGGAGAGCTTTAGCACTAGTACTTGTCAATAATTTAAGTCTCCTTCGGAGTAATTTTCTTGAACCAATCGCTACGAACTCACCAGGAGAGAAGCTGGATTGCTGGAGTCTTTACCACTAGGGACTTGTAAAGAATGATTTTCTACCTTGCGTCCTTTGCACGAACCGATCTGTTCCAACGCACCAAGGGAGAATGCCTTTGCTTTTCTGCTGGAGGATTCCGTGGGAAATTTATCAGAAAACGGATGAGGAATGAATTGTCTCATTCCTAGTCATTTTCACGGACGGATTTTATTCCAAATCTCCAGGAGCTAATTATGAATGTAGTACGGAGGATGATTCCACGTGTAATTAATTACTAACATTGATCAGAAAGAACTGTCTCCTTTTTAGTAATTTCTACCAAATCGTCAACTGATATCTACCCAATCACAAGGAGCCAATCTGAAAGGCTTTTGGAGGATGATTCCATTTGTCATTGATTATTAGCATTGATCAGTTATAACTTTCTCTTTTTTAGCAATTTTGACGATAAATCTCTGCCAAATGCCGAAGAGAGAATAGACTTGCTTTTTGGTGGATGGTTCCATGAGAAAGACATCAGGATACCTGATTACGAATGACGTTCTCATTTTGAGTAATTTTCGCAAACTGCTCTGTACCGTCTGACGAGAAGTGAATCCTCGGGGCTTTCAGGAAGATTCCTTCTCCAATTTATCTATCGCACAGGTCAAAGATGAATTTCTCTAGTTTAGTATATTTGAAGAAATGATTGCTTCCAAATCACCGGCAGGGAATCGAAAAGCGTTTTGGTGAATCATTCGAGGAGAAATTGATCACTAATACTTGTCAATAATGTATGTCTCATGATGAGTAATTTTCTTGAACAGATCTCTACCAAATGATCAGGCGAGATTACGTATGGCTTTTCGAGGAAGAGTGCATGAGACATCAACGGCTACATCTGATTAGCAATGAATGTCTCATTTTTAGCAATTTACACTACCCATCTGTATGTGTGACGTATTCTGTGTGTGTGTGCGTCGGTGTCGTGCTGTGTGTGTTGTCTTGGGTGGCCACACAGGGTAATGCACAAAGCATTCCCCTCCTGGAGGAAGAGTGACACGACGTGGCCACTCAGGAGTAACACACAAACAATCCCCCGCCTCCCCCCCCCCCCACCCTCCCACCCCCGGAGCAACAGTGATGTGTGTGGCCAATTCAGGTCATGCAGAAAGCATTTCCCTCCTGGAGCAACAGTGACACTGGGTGGCCACTTGGAGTAATGCAGAAAGCATTTCCCTCACGGAGCAATGGTGACACTGCGTGGCCAATTCAGGTAGTGCTCAAATCATTTCCCTCCTGGAGCAACAGTGACACCGGGCAGCCCCTTGGAGTAATACACAAATCATTTCCTCACGGAGCACCAGTTGCACAAACTGAGTTTAATAATAAATAATAATAATAATAAAAATAAACAAAAAATAGACCGGTAGATTTTCAGTGATTAGAAGGGAGAGCAAACAGAAGAAGGCAGATTGCTAAGCAACTACAAATACGCACGCATACTGAGCCTAAGATCTTCAAGAGACTGGATTCAAGAAGTAATTTCCCATCCTACATGTCTTTCGGCAACTTGAAGAGTTTCTGTAGCTTAGACCTCCCGTTGTTTCTCTTTACAGACTACACTCCTGTCTTAGGCTGGACTTCCCCCTTCTCATTTTCTTTGTCACTTCAGGTACTTTCAGCAACCTTTCTACTGCCCTGCATGATTTTCGTCCGCTCTGACTTTTCCATGGCTCCCGAGACCTCCCTTGTGGGAATGCACACCTACCCGTGTCCTGTGAAGGGACACGGCACGAGGAGAGAAGAGGAGAGAAGAGAAAGAGCGAGTTGGCGAACACAGGAGAGAAAACAGAGAAACATGAGAACAAGGCGAGCAACTCACCACCTGGAGTCATCCTCTTGGATCCAAGCTTCAGTTGTGGAGAAGACACCATTCCTGACCAGAGAAACGAGCAGCCTCTGAAAATGGGACCTTTTCTCCCTCGTAACCACAGCTGATCAGGAACCTTTTCTTACAAATCGAACCCTAATGGACGGGGCTTCCCGACCCGGACTCAGGTGGGGCGTGAGCAGAGTCCTCACCAAACCAGACACTTCTCTCACCGAGACTGGCGAGAGCTCGGCTCCCAGATGGAGGGCTCTTGCCTGGTATCCCCAACGGTCACAGGCTCGCTGCTCTCACTCACATTCCGTCGCATGAGGGCAGTAGACTCTGAGGCTTGACTTCTTTTTCCTTGCTACTAAACCCAGCCCAAGGGGAAAAAAACAAGTAAGTTACCATTCTCAGTCGGCAACGTCTCGGAGGCTCCTCTCTTTGCCTCTCCCACACGGCGGGGATCCGCCCTCCACTCTCCTCCCATTCCACCTGGAGCATCCCAACCAAAATCTCCTTTTCTAACGGCACCCCACAGAGTCACTCTGCTCAAGAGACTCTGGCCCCTCCCCACCTTCATCCCCCCGAGCCCCGTCCCCAGCGAGGACGCCCACGGCCGCTGAGGAGGACGACGACAGCGAGTGCGGACGAGGAACTGGAAGCACTGACCTGGCAGCCAGGTCTGCAGAGGGCAGAGAGCGGAGGCCTGGTTCCGCCTCCTTGGAAAGAGGCCCAAGCGGCTCAGGCCCCCTCCTGCCGTGTTCCCCTCCGGCGAGAGCTCCGGCACCCTTCCTCGCCAGAGCCGCTGCGAAAGCCGAGCCCGAGCCCTCGCTCCACAGCGCTCGACATGTTGTGGGTCGTCTTGTGTTGAGTGAGTGTGTGTTTGTGAGATGTTGTGGGTCGTGTGTGTGATGTTTTGTGCGTGATGCTTTCCGTGTCGCGGTGTGTGTGTGTCTTTCTCGTGTGTTATTTTTGGGTGTCGTGTTCTGTGCCCTTCTGTGTCATCGTATCGAAAAGCATTTTGGTGAATCATTCGAGGAGAGCTTTAGCACTAGTACTTGTCAATAATGTATGTCTCATTATGAGTAATTTTCTTGAACAGATCTCTAGCAAATGATCATGACTCTGAGGCTTGACTTCTTTTTCCTTGGTACTAAACCCAGCACAAGGGGAAAAAAACAAGTAAGCCACCCAGTGTCACTGTTCCTGTATGAGGGAAATGCTTTGTGCATGACCTGAATTGCCCACACACAGCACTGTTGCTTGGGGGGGGGGGAGGGCGGGGGATTGTTTGTGTGTTACTCCTGAGTGGCCACGTCGTGTCACTCTTCCTCCATGAGGAGAATGTTTTGTGTATTACCCTGTGTGGCCACGCAAGACAACACACACAACACGACACCGACAAACACACACAGAATACGTCACACATACAGATGGGTTGTGTAAATTGCTAAAAATGAGACATTCATTACTAATCAGATGTAGCCGTTGATGTCTCATGCACTCTTCCTCGAAAAGCCATACGTAATCTCGCCTGATCATTTGGTAGAGATCTGTTCAAGAAAATTACTCATCATGAGACATACATTACTGACAAGTACTAGTGATCAATTTCTCCTCGAATGATTCACCAAAACGCTTTTCGATTCCCTGCCGGTGATTTGGAAGAAATCGTTTCTTGAAATATACTAAACTAGAGAAATTCATCTTTGACCTGAGCAACAAAGAAATTTGAGAGGGAATCTTCCTGAAAGCCCCGAGGATTCACTTCTCACGCTATGTTACAGATCAGTTTGTGAAAATTCACATCAGAAAGTTATTCCTCCTCAGGTCTCCTGATATATTTCTCATGGAATCATGCAGCAAAAAAACAGTTGTATTCTCTCTTCAGGATTTGGTAAAGCTCGCTTCGTAAAAATTACTAAACATGAGGAAATCATTCTTAACAAGTACTCGTGATAAAGACTCCAGCAATCATCTTCCAGCTGTCAAAGTCAGATTCAAGACTCACTGACTTTGTCAGACCACTCTGTATATTAGCAAAACGCATTGCCAATGCACCCAGACAGATGTGAGTCTCCTGCAAAACTCAAGCTCACTTATTTATATAGATACTCTAAACCAATTTAACATAGGAGACAAAAGGAAGCGGAAACTGAGAACTATACATACATATCTTATTTTCACACGAACATTTACCAATCTCCTACCTCAGTAGGAGCTCTAAGTGAATTAGTCTGAGGACCCATTGACTCACACTCCTTACTGTTTCTCTTCCTGACAACTATATTTCAACAAACCCTTCAAACAGCATATCTTTAAAGAATTATAATTTCAATACAATTTATTCTGCTTTCACACAACACTCTTTTCCAGTCTCTGAGGATGATGTGGAAGTAATCGGTTCGTGAAAATTTCTAAATATGAGAAATTCATCATCGATGTGTGCGACCGATAACTTTCTCAAAGAATCGTCTGGAGAGCCCATAGGATTCACTTCCGGTCAAAGCTGCAGCTCCATTCCTGAAATTTACTGAACAATGAGAAAGTAATGCCTTCTCAGGGCTACTAATAAATTTCTCATGGAGTCATCCGAGAAAGCCATCAGGATTCTCGCCTGCGGATTTGGTGAATAGCGGTCAGTGAAACTTACTACAAAGGAGCCAGTTATACCTGAAAAGTGCAAGTAATTAGTACCTCATGGAATCATCCTCCAAAGGTCTTTTGGATACTCTCCTGCTCATTTGGAAGAGATGGGTAGTGTAAATTGCTAAAAATGAGACATTCAATACTAATCAGATGTAGCCATTGATGTCTCATGCACTCTTCCTCGAGAAGCCATTCGGATTCTCTCCTGATCCTTTGGTAGAGATCGGTTCATGAAAATTACTAAAATTCAATAGTAATTACTGATCACTGCTAGTCATTAACTCCATATGGAATTATCCTCCAAAATCCTTTCAGATTTGCTTCTGGTGATTTGTTATAGGTCGAGTGTCGAAAATTCCGAAACATGAGAAATTCTGAACGGCTTAGTGGTAGTCATTCATTCCTCACATAATGAGCCTCCTTAGTACATTCCAATTCGCTCCTGTTGACTTGGAAGAAATCAGGTCCTGAAATATACTCAAAATGAGAAATTCATCTTTGAGCTGTGCGACAGATAAATTTGAGAGGGAATCTTCCTGAAAGCCCCGAGGATTCACTTCTCGTCATACGGTACAGAGCAGTTTGCGAAAATTACTCAAAATGAGAACGTCATTCGTAATCAGGTATCCTGATGTATTTCTCATGGAACCATCCACCAAAAAGCAAGTCTATTATCTCTTCGGCATTTGGTAGAGATTTATGGTGAAAATTGCTAAAAAAGAGAAAGTTATAACTGATCA
Organism: Caretta caretta; assembly: GCF_965140235.1. Lineage (NCBI taxonomy): Eukaryota > Metazoa > Chordata > Testudines > Cheloniidae > Caretta > Caretta caretta. Next base: position 19,563,743 of record NC_134226.1, on the reverse strand, counting down.
ATGCTATAAATCAATGACAAATGGAATCATCCTCCAAAAGCTTTTCAGATTGGCTCCTTGTGATTAGGTAGATATCAGTTGATGATTTGGTGGAAATTACTAAAAAGGAGGCCGTTCTTTCTGATCAATATTAGCAATTAATTACACATGGAATCATCCTCCGAACTCCTTTCATAATTAGCTCCTGGTGATTTTGAATAAAATCAGTCCTCAAAAATTACTAGGAATGAGAAAATTCATTCCTCATCCATCTTCTGATAGATTTCCCATGGAATCATCCACTAGAAAAGCAATCACATTTCTCTTGGTGCGTTGGAACAGATCGGTTCGTGCAAATTACTCAAAGTAAGAAAATCCTTATTTACAAGTAACTTGTTGTAAAGACTCCAGCAAACTAGATTCTCTCCTGGTGAGTTTGGAGAGATTGGTTCATTAAAATTATTTAAAAAAATCAATCATTCATTACTGATCAGTGCCATTAATTAGTACCTCAATGGTATCATCCTCCAAAGATCTTTTAGCTACTCTCCTGGTCTGTTGGTTGAAATAGTTTGCGTCAATTACTAAAAATGAGCGATTCATTACTAATCAACTCTAGCCATGGATGTCTTATGCACTCTTCCTCGAAAAGCCATTCAGATTCTCTCCTGATCCTTTGGTAGAGATTGGTTCCCTATGGAATTATCTTCCAAAATCCTTTCAGATTTTCTTCTGGTGATTTGTTAGAGATCGAGTCTCAAAAATTCGAAAAAATGAGAAATTCTTAACGGCTTAGTGGTAGTCATTCTTTCCTCACATAATGATCCTCCTCGGTACATTTCAATTCGTTCCTGTTGACCTGGAAGAAATCAGGTCCTGAAATCTCCTCAAAATGAGAAATTCTTCTTTGAGGTTTGCGACAGATAAATTTGAGAAGGAATCTTCCTGAAAGCCCTGAGGATTCACTTCTCGTCATATGGTACAGAGCAGTTCGTGAAAATTACTCCAGATGAGAAAGTCATTCGTAATCAGGTATCCTGATGTATTTCTCATGGAACCATTCACCAAAAACCAAGTCCATTATCTCTTCGGCATTTGGTAGAGATTTATGGTGCAAATTGCTAAAAAAGAAAGTTATAACTGATCAAAGCTATAAATCAAAGACTAATGGAATCATCCTCCAAAAGGCTTTCAGGTTCGCTCCTTGTGATTTGGTAGATATCAGTTCATGATTTGGTGGAAATTACTAAAAAGGAGACAGTTTTTTCTGCTCAATGTTAGCAATTAATTACACATGGAATCATCCTCCGTAATATATTCATAATTAGCTCCTGGTGATTTGGAATAAAATTGGTTCGTGAAAATGACTGGGAATGAGAAAATTCATTCCTCATCCGTCTTCTGATAAATTTCCCATGGAATCATCCAGCAGAAAAGCAAATGCATTCTCCCTTGGTGCGTTGGAACAGATCGGTTCGTGCAAATGACTCAAGGTAGAAAATCATTCTTTACAATTACCTAGTGGTAAAGACTCCAGGAATCCAGATTCTCTCCTGGTGAGTTTGTAGAGATTGGTTCAAGAAAATTACTCCTAATGAGACTTAAATTATTGACAAGTACTAGTGATAACGCTCTCCTCGAATGATTAACCAAAATGCTTTTCGATACGATGACACAGAAGGGCACACAACACGACACACAACATCTCACACACACACTCAACACAAAATGACCCACAACATGTCACACTCAACACAACACGACCCACAACATGTTGATTCCATTAGTCTTTGATTTATAGCATTGATCAGTTATAACTTTCTCTTTTTTAGCAATTTTCACCATAAATCTCTACCAAATGCCGAAGAGATAATAGACTTGGTTTTTGGTGGATGGTTCCAAGAGAAATAGATCATGAGACATCGATGGCTAGAGGTGATTAGTAAGGAATGTCTCATTTTTAGTAAAAAGAAAAGGAGGACTTGTGGTACCTTAGAGACTAACCAATTTATTTGAGCATGAGCTTTCGTGAGCTACAGCTCACTATCTATCTCCACAGAGGGCTGGACATCTCTTCCCCATTTTGTGATGCCCAGCGCAGCAGTCTGGGAGCTGACCTTGTCATCCTCCAAAAGCCTTTCAGATTCGCTCCTTGTGATTTGGTAGATATCAGTTCATGATTTGGTGGAAATTACTGAAAATGAGACAGTTCTTACTTAACAATGTTAGTAATTAATTACACATGGAACGATCCTCCGAATTCCTTTGGTAATTAGCTCCTGGTGATTTCGAATAAAATCGGTAGGTGAAAATGACTAGGAATGAGAAAATTCATTCCTCATCCATCTTCTGATAAATTTCCCGTGGACTCATCCACCAGAAAAGCAATTGCATTCTCTCTCGGTGCGTTGGTACAGATCGGTTCATAGAATCATAGAATTATAGAATATCAGGGTTGGAAGGGACCTCAGGAAGTCATCTAGTCCAACCCCCTGCTCAAAAGCAGTACCAATCCCCAATTAAATCATCCCAGCCAGGGCTTTGTCAAGCCTGACCTTAAAAACTTCTAAGGAAGGAGATTCCACCACCTCCCTAGGCAACGCATTCCAGTGTTTCACCACCCTCCTAGTGAAAAAGCTTTTCCTAATATCCAATCTAAACCTCCCCCACTGCAACTTGAGACCATTACTCCTTGTCATGTCCTCTTCTACCACTGAGAATAGTCTAGAACCATCCTCTCTGGAACCACCTCTCAGGTAGTTGAAAGCAGCTATCAAATCCCACCTCATTCTTCTCTTCTGCAGACTAAACAATCCCAGTTCCCTCAGCCTCTCCTCATAAGTCATGTGTTCCAGACCCCTAATAATTTTTGTTGCCCTTCGCTGGACTCTCTCCAATTTATCCACATCCTTCTTGTAGTGTGGGAACCAAAACTGGACACAGTACTCCAGATGAGGCCTCACCAATGTCGAATAGAGGGGAATGATCACGTCCCTCGATCTGCTCGCTATGCCCCTACTTAGACATCCCAAAATGCCATTGGCCTTCTTGGCAACAAGGGCACACTGCTGACTCCTATCCAGCTTCTTGTCCACTCTCACCCCTAGGTCCTTTTCCGCAGAACTGCTGCCTAGCCATTCGGTCCCTAGTCTGTAGCTGTGCATTGGATTCTTGTGTCCTAAGTGCAGGACCCTGCACTTATCCTTATTGAACCTCATCAGATTTCTTTTGGCCCAATCCTCCAATTTGTCTAGGTCCCTCTGTATCCTATCCCTGCCCTCCAGCGTATCTACCACTCCTCCCAGTTTAGTATCAACCGCAAATTTGCTGAGAGTGCAATCCACACCATCCTCCAGATCATTTATGAAGATATTGAACAAAACCGGCCCCAGGATCGACCCCTGGGGCACTCCACTTGACACCGGCTGCCAGCTAGACATGGAGCCATTGATCACTACCCGTTGAGCCCAACGATCTAGCCAACTTTCTACCCACCTTATAGTGCATTCATCCAGCCCGTACTTCTTTAACTTGCTGACAAGAAAACTGTGGGAGACAGTGTCAAAAGCTTTGCTAAAGTCAGGAAACAGTACATCCACTGCTTTCCCTTCATCCACAGAACCAGTAATCTCATCATAGAAGGCGATTAGATTAGTCAGGCATGACCTTCCCTTGGTGAATCCTAAGGGACTTGGCTTACTGTTCCTGATCACTTTCCTCTCATGTAAGTGCTTCAGGATTGCTTCTTTGAGGACCTGCTTCATGATTTTTCCGGGGACTGAAGTGAGGCTGACTGGCCTGTAGTTCCCAGGATCCTCCTTCTTCCCTTTTTTAAAGATTGGCACTACATTAGCCTTTTTCCAGTCATCCGGGACTTCTGCCGTTCGCCACGAGTTTTCAAAGATAATGGCCAATGGCTCTGCAATCACAGCCGCCAATTCCTTTAGCACTCTCGGATGCAACTCGTCCGGCCCCATGGACTTGTGCACGTCCAGGTTTTCTAAAGAGTCCCTAACCACCTCTTTCTGCACAGAGGGCTGGCCATCTATTCCCCATGTTGTGATGCCCAGCGCAGCAGTCTGGGAGCTGACCTTGTTGGTGAAGACAGAGGCAAAAAAAGCATTGAGTACATTAGCTTTTTCCACATCCTCTGTCACTAGGTTGCCTCCCTCATTCATTAAGGGGCCCACACTTTCCTTGGCTTTCTTCTTGTTGCCAACATACCTGAAGAAACCCTTCTTGTTACTCTTAACATCTCTCGCTAGCTGCAGCTCCAGGTGCGATTTGGCCCTCCTGATTTCATTCCTACATGCCCGAGCAATATTTTTATACTCTTCCCTGGTCATATGTCCAACCTTCCACTTCTTGTAAGCTTCTTTTTTATGTTTAAGATCTGCTAGGATTTCACCGTTAAGCCAAGCTAGTCGCCTGCCATATTTACTATTCTTTCGACTCATCGGGATGGTTTGTCCCTGTAACCTCAACAGGGATTCCTTGAAATACAGCCAGCTCTCCTGGACTCCTTTCCCCTTCATGTTAGTCCCCCAGGGGATCCTACCCATCCGTTCCCTGAGGACGAAGTCTGCTTTCCTGAAGTCCAGGGTCCGTATCCTGCTGCTTACCTTTCTTCCCTGTGTCAGGATCCTGAACTCAACCAACTCATGGTCACTGCCTCCCAGATTCCCATCCACTTTTGCTTCCCCTACTAATTCTTCCCGATTTGTGAGCAGCAGGTCAAGAAAAGCTCCCCCCCAGTTGGCTCCTCTAGCACTTGCACCAGGAAATTGTCCCCTACACTTTCCAAAAACTTCCTGGATTGTCTATGCACCGCTGTATTGCTCTCCCAGCAGATATCAGGAAAATTAAAGTCACCCATGAGAACCAGGGCGTGCGATCTAGTAGTTTCTGCGAGCTGCCGGAAGAAAGCCTCATCCACCTCATCCCCCTGGTCCGGTGGTCTATAGCAGACTCACACCACTACATCACTCTTGTTGCCAGTACCAGGTATCTTGTCAGTACCAGGTAGAAGTGAATCGACAAAGTCCCCTTGCTGACAGAGCCCACCCCATAACCCCATCTCTGCGGGTCAGTGAGCTGGTCTCTGAGGTGCATGGTTCATAATATGCTTCCTCCCCAGATCTGCCAAGGGGCATGGATCCTTTCTAAACCCCATCTTGACAAAGCCAGAAGACCTCAAAGCCCTAGAAAACTAGTGGTTCTTAGTGTCAAGGGTCTTTTCCTGCCACTGAGAGTGGATCCCTCATATAACAACTCCCAGAGATTTAACATGCTAGAAAAACAGAGATCCTCTTGGGAACCATGTTCATTGACATTGTGAAAACATCTGGTTTGCAGCTACACCTTGTGTCTGTTTGTGAGGCAAAGGCTGGGAGCAGCCTGGAGTCAGGGACTCCCACCCCACGCTAACAACTCATGTTGAGCTTGGAGATGGAAAAATCGGGGTTCAAGCAGAGGAACCAAGTCTCCCCTATTCAGACTAGCTCTAGACCCACTGGTCTTGGCTCTACATGCTGCTGGAAGTGACTTCTCCATCCTCCATTTGGAAACCTCTCAGCACTGGCACTTGCCAATGATTTTCTCCTGATTGGTGATATGTGGCATGAACAAGGCTATTGGGACTCCTTGGCCTCTGGAGCCAAGCCTGGAAATTCCAGATTCCTCCTAACACCTGCCGAGGGTCTAGACACAGGGAACACCTGCAGATCAAGGAACAAGACATTCTTTGGGTCATGGTGGACTCTGGCCTGACCTCGCAAGCCAGCCCTGGAAGGGATAGAGCAACATGAAGAGAGGCTCAAATACCAATTAGGACAAAGCAGTGCAATTCCCAACCTGAATTATCTGGCAAGTCACCCAGACTGTGCCAGCATGGGGCCCCACATCTGCAAATAGCCTGATCCTGAAGGAAACAATTCAGAAATTGCTCTGCTTACTCATAAGCCCCTGACATTACTTGCTTTCTTCCAGGGAGGTGAATCAGGTGATGGTGGCGAGCCTGACTCCATCCAACCCTCTTTGCTACCTGCAATGACTTACCAGCTCCCCTGCCAGCCCCGGGAGACCCTGCGCAGAGGTACAAGAGCCAGGATGGGCAGCAGGGGGTCGCTGCAGGAGGCCCCAGAAACAAAATCTCAAAGATTGTCAGGGACGATAGGTTTCAGAGTAGCAGCCGTGTTAGTCTGTATTCGCAAAAAGAAAAAGAGTACTTGCGGCACCTTAGAGACTAACCAATTTATTTGGGCATAAGCTTTAGTGAGCTACAGCTCACTTCATTGGATGCACTCAGTGGAAAATACAGTGAGGAGATTTATATACACACAGACCATGAAAAAATGGGTGTTTATCATACACATTGTAAGGAGAGTGATCACTTAAGATGAGCTATTACCAGCAGGAGAGTGGGGTGGGGGGAGAGAAAACCTTTTGAAAACAAGAACGTCTGAGGCCCGGGGTGGGGGGGAATAAACAAGGGAAAATAGTTTTACTCTATCAAGCATTCTTACAACTACAATACCCACCTGCTGAAGTGAAGAAACAGATTGACAGAGCCAGAAGAGTACCCAGAAGTCACCTACTACAGGACAGGCCTAACAAAGAAAATAACAGAATGCCACTAGACGTCACCTTCAGCCTAATCACATCAGCCACACTATCAGAGGCTCGTTCACCTGCACATCTACCCATGTGATATATGCCATCATGTGCCAGCAGTGCCCCTCTGCCATGTACATTGGTCAAACTGGACAGTCTCTACGTAAAAGAATAAATGGATACAAATCAGATGTCAAGAATTATAACATTCATAAGCCAGTCGGCGAACACTTCAATCTCTCTGGTCACTCGATTTCTGACTTAAAAGTGACTATTCTTCAACAAAAAAACTTCAAAAACAGACTCCAATGAGAGTGCTGAATTGGAATTAATTTGCAAATTAGAGACAATTAACTTAGGCTTGAATAGAGATTGAGAGTGGTTGAGTCATTATACAAAGTAAAACTTCAAAAGGTTTTCTCTCCCCCCCACCCCACTCTCACGAAAGCTTATGCTCAAATAAATTGGTTAGTCTCTAATGTGCCACAAGTACTCCTTTTCTTTCCGTGATGATAGACATGAAAGAGACTGAGACCTGGTGATCCTGTCCCTGAGAATGGGGTGTTTGGGCCGTGGGATGAGTGGGCAATCCCATCCCTGAGGATGTGTGGGAGGGGTTGGGGGCCCATCTCCACGAAGGAGGTTGGGGGATGCTGGGCCTGTCCCAGGAAGGTGAATGATAGATGGGTTGTGCAGGTGGGGAGGGTTGGGCTGAGGAGACAGCAATCCCATCCCCAGTATTGGGAAGGGGGATGGACTGTGGGGGAATCCGATACCATCCCCAGTAGGAGGGAACAGTGGCGGGTGGATGGTGATCCTGTCCCTGATATGGGGGAGGGATAGTGTGGCTGGGGGGATGGAATCCCATCCCTGGCATGGGGTGCACTGGGTGTGTGTGTGTAGAGATGGCCTGTGGGGCATGGGGATCCCAGGGAAGTGGGGAGGGGATGGGCTGGAGGGTGATCCCATTCTAGGGAAGAGGGAGGACTGTGGGGGAGTGATCCTGCAGAAAGCCATTCACAGGGTCACCAAGATCAGTCACTGGGGCTCCCATGTCCCCTTCCCCCACTCACTGCCCCTCCCAGCTCTGCCATAGCCCCTCTGGACCCCCCAGACCTCCCCTCAGTGCTGCAGAGGCACTGCAGCAGGTGCCAGTCTATTTCAGGGAGCTCCTGGATTGGCCCAATCCAGCTTATGGCTCCAGGCGGTGTCTGAGGAGTTAAGCTCTGGATCTCCGGGGCTTACTGACAAAGGCAATTAGTCTCTGTTCTTCGTATGCACTAACACAACATGCTACCGCCAAGGCTATTAGCATCAGCAGAAGGCTGCAAAGTCCAGGATAATTCCAGCTGATACATCGAGGACAGCGGCCCGCAGCCTGGCACCCGTGCTTGCCCCATCAGAGACACCACCACTGGCACAGCTGGGCCTGACATGGCTGGGGTAGGGGGAACCTTGGCATTCCCCACATGGTGATTGCAAAGCTGATGGAAGAGAGGCACTCTGCAGTTTGAGCAGTGGGGACTGGGAGCTAGGACTCCTGGGTCTATCCCCAGATCTGGGAGGGGAGTGGTGTCTAATGCCTAGCATGGGACTAAGAGTCATAGGTTATAGGCCAGAAAGGACCAGGGTGATCATCTAAGATGACCTCTTGTATAACACAGCCCTTAATTAATTCCCATTTAAACTAGAGCAGATCTTTTAGAAAAATATCCAATCTGAATTTTAAAAAGAATCCTCCACGACCTTTGGGAATATTTTCTAGTAGATCTCTCTAGGAAATATTGTGGGGCAGTTCTCTGGTATATGTTAAACAGGAGGTCAGACTAGATGATCACCATGGTCCTTTTTGGCCTTGGAATCTATGAACATATAAATTGTGCTGTTAACAAATTTTGCCTTATTTTCACTCTCCATTTGTCTAGATTTAACTTCCAACCATTGGATCTTGTTATATCTCTGTCTGCTGGATTAAAGAGATCAGTACCAAATTTATTTTCCCCACGTAGGTACTGATAGACCGTGATTGTCACCCTTAACCATCTCTTTGTTAAACTATACTGATTTTGCTCCTTGAGACTATCACTTTAAGGTGTGTTTTCCAATTCTGTAGTCATTCTCATGGCTCTTCTCTGAATTCTCTCCAATTTATCAACGTCCTTCTTGAATTCTGGACTCCAGAAATTAACACAGGGTTCTAGCAGCAGTTGTACGGCTCAGCCCAGCCACCAGCATGACCATTTTCTAGTGTGGGTGACTGCTGAGGCCTTTCGCTCATTTTGCTAATGTTGACCTGCTGAAATGGTGTGTCAATGGTAGGAAAACAGGGGAGTACAGATAAGCATGAGGCAGCACATGGTGAATCTCAGGCTGAACTCCCAGTAACCAACCAACAACCCCCTGTAATAAATAAAATCACCCCCACAACCCCAACCAACTACCCACTACCTCAAACTCACCCCATCCAAACACCTCCAGTAACCAACCAGCTCACCCATGGTGAGCAAACAACCAGCTCAGCCACCAATAACCAACCAGTCTATCTTCCAGTAACCAACCAGCTCACTCAAGGTTCATTAACCCCTGTTAACCAATCAACCAATTCACCCTCCTGTGAACAAACAAACAACTCAAATGCTACCAATCAATCAACCCACCCACCCACTCACCGGTAACCAACCAACCAACTCAGCCCCCTCTGAACAACCTGCCAACTCAAATGCAATTAATTGAGTGTTTGAGCACTCAAGCCTGGCAATGCCATCAGCTGAATTTCTTTGTTTTGAAGACATTTAACTCAAAGACTCCCACCTCTCTGAAATGACCAAAAGTAAATTAATTAAAAATTAATCAAAATTTCTGAAGTGGAATTCAGAGGGAGGGTGGCAAATGTCCTGACTCTTCCATTGGGATTTATTACCTGGTCCCAAGCCACCCTCAATCCAATCTAAAGCTGCCAGTCCATATCATCCCTCAAGGTACACACATCCCTTCCGCATGAGCAGCTAGAATCAAGCTGGAGCCCAATTAGCTCAAGCTGCTTTCCTAGTTCCCCAGGTGCTCACAGAAAACCCCACAAAATCCACTTACTGCCAAACTCTTAAGACTTTTTAACACAAAAGACCCTCCTAAGGTTCAGAGCAAGCACTAACTAGCCCAAAATTGCTTTACAAACCCCTATAGATTGCTTCAAATGCCACAAAAATGCAACGATCTCTGGGGCGGGTCACAGCAGCTGTTTAGTCAGGGATCCTTTGCCCCACGCTGAGATTTAGCTGTCTCTGGGAGGGGGCATGAGGGCTGTTTATACAGACATCCCTCATCTGGATGCTGGGGCTGTTTGTATGAACTCTTACTTAATCCTGGTCAGCAGCGCCCTCAGGCCATTCCCATCCATGGGCCCAGTTCTTGACAGGGTCAGAGGCCACTGTACACTCTCACTAGCTCCTCCAGGCAACCTCAATGCTGACTGTGACACAGAAGTCCATTGGTGGTTCGCTACTTGTCAGCAACTCCTATAAGGCCTGGGACACTCACTACACCTAACACACTGCTTTCATAGTATTTATTTATAAAGAACATCTTGTAAGGTATTGAATAAAAACCCATGACATATTGGTCATTAATGTCATGGTAAAATGTCTGTATTAACACTATATGACCAAACACATGGAGAAACAGGTTTTTGCCCTAGACAGGAGAGAAGGCAGTTATCGACCTGTCTCCAATGTAAATGAAGCATTGTGGAACCAACACAAGGAAGCCATATTTGCATATTAAGCCCCCAGCAAAATAGGTTGAATGGGGGTAGGGCCAGGATTTGAAGACGCAGGAGACTAAAACCTGTCTCTGAGGTCAGAACAAAGAATTGAGGGGAAATATAAGGGGAAGCAAAAAGACAATTTGTTATCCATTGCTGAGAGAACAAAAAGGACAGTGCTTTTTGTATCCATGAAAGTTGTAACCTAGCCCTTGGGGCTGGTGATGCAAAATGTTATTTTAGGTGAGGACCTTCTCTTAGACTGCTAAAATTCTGGTTAATCTTTTCATATTGGGTTCCGGGAAGCTGGTGGACACAAGCCCGCCCACTTCTAAACAGCCCTCCCACAGCCTATTAGAAGTGAGTTATATTCTGGTTTCATCTCTAACCATATCTGTTTCTACCACCCTTACTCAATATCACTTGACTTTCTATCTTTACTAATATATGTCTCTTTGTTTTTTGATAAGTAGAGCTCAGTGCTGTAATATTAAGCGAAGTGTGACTTCTTAGTTGAATCAAGTAAACTGGTGTTATTGCTGTCTCTTTAGAGACAGTGGACTTAGTATTTATTGAGTGCCCAGTGACAGAAGCTGGATACCACAGGGAAATGCTCTTCAAGGGGGCTCAGGAACTGGGATGCACCCAGTGTTACCTGCTGTGATAAATGAAAGGGGGGGAAATAGCTCCCTTTTATGGACACCCAGCCAGCCAGTTAGCTATAGTTGTTCTCTACTTGCTTTACCTGTAAAGTGTTAAAAAGTCTCCCTGCATAGGTAAAAGGAAGGGAGTGGGCACCTGACCAAAAGGGCTAATGGGAAGGCTAGAACTTTTTAAAATTGGGGGAAAAACTTCCACTTTGTCTGTCTGCGTTCTTCTCCTGAAGAGCAGAGACAGGATTTGAACTACGCTGTAAAAAGCTTTGGGCCAGGTATGTAAAATCACCACATTATACCTAGAAACTACTCATTTGAAACCCCAGCTATATAAGTAGATCGGGAAATGTCTAGGAAGATGCAATTAGGTTTATCTCTTTTATTTCTTTATGGCTTGTAGACCTCTCTTTGCTAACCCCAGGTGCTTTTGTTTTGCTTGTAACCTTTAAACTGGACCTTAAGAGAGCTATCTTGATGCTTAATCCTAGCAATTGTTTTGTTTTTGTTTTTTAAATCTAGCAAAAAGCCTAGGTTCCAAATGTATTTTCTTTCTTTTTGTTTTTAATAAAATGTACCTTTTTTTTTAAGAACAGGATTGGATTTTTGTGTCCTAAGAGGTTTGTGCATATGTTGTTTAATTAGCTGGTAGCAACAGCTGATTTCCTTTGTTTTCTTTCTCAGCTCTTCCCCGAGGCATGGGGGGTGAAAGGGCTTGAGGAAGGAATTCCCAAGTGCGCTTTCCTGGGTTCTCAAAGGGGTTTTTGCACTTTGGTGGTGGCAGCATCTACCCATCCAAGGTCAGAGAAAAGCTGTAACCTTGAGAATTTGATACAAGCCTGGAATGGCCAGTATTAATTTTTTAGAATCCTTGCAGGCCCCCACCTTCTGCACTCAAAGTGCCAGGGTGGGGAATCAGCCTTGACACCTGCATGTCAAAGAAAGGACTGGCAAAGTCCTGAGAAGTTTATCTGGGGTGGCTAAGAGATTGGGATGACAGGGAGCAGTCACCCAGTTTAGCACCAGCATGTCTCTCTTTTGCTAAGGCAGAGGGGTAATAAGGTCATTCATAGTCCTGAACACCCTGAGAAAGCATCACACTGACACCAGAGACTGGACTCTCCCTAGAGCCTCCGTCCAGTCTCATACGAGGGAGAGTCCCATGGCGCACTGAAGAAGGTGCACATGGCTTTGTGGGGAGATGCTCCAGCTGCAGCCCCCTCACCTCCCATTTTGTCAGAGGTGTATCCCTGTGTAGCGCCAGCAACTGGGCCATGTCTGTTTCAAGAACGTCACTTGCACACCACAGGAAAGGTGGTGTTTCACACAAATGTGACACTGTGTATTCACCTACATGGTATAGGGAAGCACAGAACCTGCCCTGGGGGCTGCAGATCTAAATATAGGAGGCCCTGCCTGAGTCTTCAACTGCCTGAAGCAACAACTGGGAGAAGTGCAAACTGGCTTGTTTCCTCAATGGAACATTAGTTCTGAACCCTAATGATAACAAACTGCTTTATCATGGGGGTGTAAAATGTACTGGTGCTAGAGCCCAGTCAATGCTGCAGGCTGGTGCCCAATTCATCAGAACCTCCCTTTTTTCAAATTGATCTCATATGTCTGTGAACTCCCACCATTTGCTATGGGTCACAGGCCCTCTCTGCAAATGGCTCACTGCATGGCTCCTACCATGGCCTTTCAGTCTCTGATGGTCCCGTTTTCACTAAGAACCCTGGGTGCACCTGGCTTTCCCAGAATTACTCTGCTCTAAGAGCCAGTTCAGCTAAAGGACACTAAGGGGGCAGCTGGAGCACCTTGTTCCTCACACCACAGGCACATTCTTCTGGTCGCCGCACATTACTAGAAACCCGGCAACTGCAGACCAGGCCCCTTGGCCTAACATGAGCAGGTGCACCAACGGCATAGCACACAGAATGTTTTGTTAGGACAGAAGCCTGGGAATCAGGGCTCTGGGGCTCTATCCCCAGCTCTGAGAGGGGAGTGGGTTCTAGTAGTTAAAATAGGGTGGGGAGCTGGCAGCCAGGGCTCCTGAGTTCCTTTTCTGTTTGTGACAGCAGTGAGCTGTTCCCCACCCACCCCATTGCCTGGGCTGGGGCTGCTCTCAGCCAGACCTGGCAGCTCAGCCGGGTGAACAGGTGTTACTTATTTAACACAGTGCAGGAATGCTAAGTGGTTGATCAGCGAGGCTGTTGTCCCCCTAATCCCTTAAGGCTCATCAATTCCTGCTTGGCTGCAAGCAGCTTGTGGCTCAGATCCTGAGAGAGGCTATTTAACACAGCTGGTGCTTTGGCTCCAACTCCTAACAGCACTGGCCTGCAAAGCCACACCATACACACACACACAGCTCTGCCACTCCCCTCACTGCCACAGCCGCCCCTGCCCCCCAGCCAGGGGGCAGCATAGGTAGGGTCCGAAGTGTCCTTCCGAACAAACCCCTCCTGAACTGAAAGAACAAAAAGGGGGATGTAACCAGGACTGAGCGACATGCTTAGACTGCAGGGCCCAGCCCTAGGGGCAGATTGTAAGGCCAGAGGGACTACTGTGATCATCTAGTCTGACCTCCTGCATAACACAGGCCATTGGACTTAGTTTAAAAAACAGCCAATCTGGATTTAAAAATTGCCAGTGACGGAAATCCACAATGAGCCTCGTTAATTACCTTCACTGTTACCAATTTGTACCTCATTTCTAGTCTGAATTTGTCTAGTTTCAGTTTCATCCATTGGATCTGGTTATACCTTTTTCTGCTAGACTGAAGAGACTTAGATAAATTTCTGTTCTCCATGTAGGTACTGTGATCAAGTCACCCCTAACCTTCTTTCTGTTATGCTCCTTTGGAGATTGAGCTCCTTGAGTCCATCACTGTAAGCCATGTTTTCTAATCATTCTCATGGCTCTTCTCTGAACCCTCTCCAGTTTACCAACATCCTTCTGGAATTATGGGCACCAGAACTGGACACAGAATTCCAGCAACGAACATAAGGACAACCTTGGGTCAGACCAATGGTTAATCCAGCCCAGTGTCCTGCCTTCCAACAGTGGCTGGTGCCTGCTGCTTCAGAGAGAGTGAACAGAACAGGGCAATTTATTGAGTGATCCATCCCCTGTCATCATGTCTCAGAATCCGGCAGTCAGAGGCTTAGGGACACCCAGAGCAAGGGGCTGTGTCCCTGATCATCTTGGCTAATAGCCATTGATGGACCTAGCCTCCATGAACTTTCTAATTTGTTTAACCCAGTTATACTTTTGGCTAGTGGTTGCATCCATGCCAAATACAGAGCAAATATAACCTCAATACTCCTGTTTTGGACTGGGGGTGTGGTGAAGGGAAAGAGAGATGTGACTTTGGTGAATGGTGGGTTTGTGATTTGGCGTGGGGGCTGGTATTGCAAGGAGGAAGGGGACAGGGGATAGATGAGCATGGTGAGGTGGTGGAGGGGTGGGGGGGCAGTGTAGATGAGTGTGGTGGAGTTATGGGGGCAGGGGTAGATAAGTGTGGCAGAGTGGAGTCTGGGGACAGGGGGTATATAAGTGTGGCAGGGTGGTGGACAGGGTAGATGAGCATAGTAGGGTGGTGGGGGGCATGGAGTAGATGAGTGTGTCTGTGGAGTAGAGTGGGTGGCAGGGGTAGATAAACATAGCATGTGGGGGTTGGAGTTGGAGGCAGGGAGTCCATAAGCAGGAGGGGTGGAGGATGGGGGATCTATGATCATGGCAAGGGGGGGTAGATGTGTGTGGTGGGGGGCAGGGAGTAAATGAGCAGGGTGGATAAATGTGTGTGGTGGGGGTCATGGGGGCTGGGGTAAATAAGCAGGGTGACGGGAGGTGGTAGATGAGCATGACGGGGATGGATCGGCTGGATGAATGGACTATAAGGTGGATAGAAAGCTGACTAGATTGTCGGGCTCAACAGGTAGTGATCAATGGCTCCATGTCTAGTTGGCAGCCGGTATCAAGTGGAGTGCCCCAAGGGTCGGTCCTCGGGCCGGTTTTGTTCAATATCTTCAAAAATGATATGGAGGATGGTGTGGATTGCATCCTCAGCAAGTTTGCAGACGACACTAAACTGGGAGGAGTGGTAGATACGCTGGAGGGGAGGGATAGGATACAGAGGGACCTAGACAAATTGGAGGATTGGGCCAAAAGAAATCTGATGAGGTTCAACAACAACAAGTGCAGAGGACGGAAGAATCCCATGCACCGCTACAGACGAAAGACCGAATGGCTTGGCAGCAGTTCGGCAGAAAAGGACCTAGGGGTTACAGTGGATGAGAAGCTGGATATGAGTCAACAGTGTGCCCTTGTTGCCAAGAAGGCCAATGGCATTTTGGGATGTATAAGTAGGGGCATTGCCAGAAGATCAAGGGACGTGATCGTTCCCCTCTATTCGACATTGGTGAGGCCTCATCTGGAGTACTGTGTCCAGTTTTGGTTCCCA
Source organism: Caretta caretta (assembly GCF_965140235.1). Taxonomy (NCBI): domain Eukaryota; kingdom Metazoa; phylum Chordata; order Testudines; family Cheloniidae; genus Caretta; species Caretta caretta. The sequence continues at coordinate 19,548,280 of NC_134226.1, read as the reverse complement.
CACTACAAGAAGCATGTGGAAAAATTGGAAAGAGTCCAGCGGAGGGCAACAAAAGTGATTAGGGGACTGGAACACATGAGTTATGAGGAGAGGCTGAGGGAACTGGGGATGTTTAGTCTAAGGAAGAGACGAATGAGGGGGGATTTGATAGCTGCTTTCAACTACCTGAAAGGGGGTTCCAAAGAGGATGGCTCTAGACTGTTCTCAGTGGTAGCAGATGACAGAACAAGGAGTAATGGTCTCAAGTTGCAGTGGGGGAGGTTTAGGTTGGATATTAGGAAAAACTTTTTCACTAGGAGGGTGGTGAAGCACTGGAATGTGTTACCTAGGGAGGTGGTGGAATCTCCTTCCTTAGAAGTTTTTAAGGTCAGGCTTGACAAAGCCCTGTCTGGGATGATTTAATTGGGGATCGGTCCTGCTTTGGACTAGATGACCTCCTGAGGTCCCTTCTAACCCTGATATTCTATGATTCTATGGGGCGGGTGCAGAGGATAGATGAGCATGGCACGGGGGAGATGAGCATAGCAAGGGCAGGGGAGAGCATTTTAGTCACACATACTAATTAGAGGTTTCAGAGTAGCAGTCGTGTTAGTCTGTATCCGAAAAACGAAAAGGAGTACTTTTGGCACCCTAGAGACCATCAAATAAATTTGTTAGTCTCTAAGGTGCCACTAGTACTCCCTTTCTCTTTGAAGAACATCTGAGGAACGGGGGCGGGGGGAATAAACATGGGAAAATAGTTTTAGTTTGTGTAATGACCCATCCACTCCCAGTCTTTATTCAAGCCTAAGTTAATTGTATCCAGTTTGCAAATTAATTCCAATTCAGCAGTCTCTCGTTGGAGTCTGTTTTTGAAGTTTTTCTGTTGAAGAATTGAACTTTTAGGTCTGTAATCGAGTGACCAAAGAGATTGAAGTGTTCTCCAACTGGTTTTTGAATGTTATAATTCTTGACATCTGATTTGTGTCCATTTATTCTTTTACGTAGAGACTGTCCAGTTTGACCAATGTACATGGCAGAGGGGCATTGCTGGCACATGATGGCATATATCACATTGGTAGATGTGCAGGTGAATGAGCCTCTGATAGTGTGGCTGATGTGATTAGGCCCTATGATGGTGTTCCCTGAATAGATATGTGGGCACAGTTGGCAACGGGCTTTGTTGCAAGGATAGGTTCCTGGGTTGGTAGTTTTGTTCTGTGATGTGTGGTTGCTGGTGAGTATTTGCTTCAGGTTGGGGGCTGTCTGTAAGCAAGGACTGGCCTGTCTCCCAAGATCTGTGAGAGTGATGGCTCTTCCTTCAGGATAGGTTGTAGATCCTTGATGATGCGTTGGAGAGGTTTTAGTTGGGGGCAGAAGGTGATGGCTAGTGGCATTCTGTTATTTTCTTTGTTGGGCCTGTCCTGTAGTAGGTGACTTCTGGGTACTCTTCTAGCTCTGTCAATCTGTTTCATCACTTCAGCAGGTGGGTATTGTAGTTGTAAGGATACTTGATAGAGATCTTGTAGGTGTTTGTCTCTGTCTGAGGGGTTGGAGCAAATGCGGTTGTATCGAAGAGCTTGGCTGTAGATAATGGATCGTGTGGTGTGGTCTGGATGAAAGCTGGAGGCATGTAGGTAGGCACAGTGGTCAGTAGGTTTCCGGTATAGGGTGGTGTTTATGTGACCATCTCTTATTAGCACCATAGTGTCCAGGAAGTGGACCACTTCTTTGGACTGGTCTAGGCTGAGGTTGATGATGGGACGGAAATTGTTGAAATCATGATGGAATTCCTCAAGGGCTTCTTTTCCATGGGTCCAGATGATGAAGTTGTCATCAATGTAGTGCAAGTAGAGTAGGGGCATTAGGGGACGAGAGCTGAGGAAGCGTTGTTCTGTCAGACATAAAAATGTTGGCTTACTGTGTGGCCATGCGGGTACCCATAGCAGTGCCGGTGATTTGAAGGTATACATTGTCCCCAAATGTGAAATAGTTATGGGTGAGGACAAAGTCACAAAGTTCAGCCACCAGGTTTGCCGTGACATTATCGGGGATAGTGTTCTTGACGGCTTGCAGTCCATCTTTGTGTGGAATGTTGGTGTAGAGGGCTTCTACATCCATAGTGGCCAGGATGGTGTTTTCAGGAAGATCACCGAGGGATTGTAGTTTCCTCAGGAAGTCAGTGGTGTCTCGAAGGTAGCTGGGAGGGCTGGTAGCGAAGGGCCTGAGGAGGGAGTCTACATAGCCAGACAATCCTGCTGTCAGGGTGCCAGTGCCTGAGATGAAATTTATTTGTTGGTCTCTAGGGTTCCGCAAGTCCTCCTTTTCTTTTTGTGGATACAGACTAACACAGCTGCTACTCTGAAACCTGTCAGATGTTCTTGTCAACTGCTGGAAATGGCCCACCTTGATTATCACTAAAAAGGTCCCTCCCCCCCTTGCTGGTAATAGCTCACCTTACCTGATCACTCTGGTTAGAGTGTGTATGGTAACACCCATTGTTTCATGTTCTGCGTGTAAATCTCCCCTCTGTATTTTCCACAGTATGCATCCAATGAAGTGAGCTGTAACTCAGAAAAGCTTATGCTCAAATAAATTTGTTAGTGTCTAAGGTGCCACAAGTACTGCTTTTCTTTATACCAATTAGAGAGGAGCAAAAGACGGTGGGGACACCACTCTTCGGATTATCCCTCCCTCCATCACAGGCCCCACACCCCACTGCCAGATGTGGGTTTCCCCCGGTCATCAGCCTCACTCTGCACCCAATATCCACCCGAAGTGCCCGGAATCTGGCCCTCCCCCCAGGCCAGGGGTGACTCTGAATTGTCCCCGGAGAAACTGAGCTCCCTCCGTGTTCATTCAGTTGCCCCCCCCCCCCCCCCCCCCCCCAGCCCAGCATTCGCACTCGCCTTCCTGTCCTCGGCTAGGAGCGAGACGCCTGGTCTGCGGAAACTCCTGGGCAGCGCGATTAGCCGCCGCCGCAGCCGCAGGGCACAGCGCATAGAAACCTCCGGGCTTCCGCTCATCGCGGAGCATCGCCGGTCTCGGTGGGGGAGTGCAAGGTCCTCCGGCTTTCACCCCTGAGCCTCCACCCGGAGAAATTCGTCAGCTGCCGCAGGTAACTCCCGGACGTACTGACCCTCTCTTCCAGCTTTTAGTGGTGGGGGTGTTGAAAGCTGCCACCTGAGACCTGTCCGTGTCTTGCCCCGCTCAGTGGGGTTGGGAGCACAGTCGTGTCTCCGGGAGTGGGGACCCGGACAGGGGTAAGGGCTGGGGGCCCAGGCTTGGGCCACAGCCGAGACCCCGGGCGCGGGACCGGGAGCGGAGCCCCTTGTGAAACCTGGGGGTGGGCGCCTATCGTTCCCGCGGAAGGGGGCTTTCGAGTGTGTGCGTTCAGGGGCGCAGGTTCATTTCACCCCTTCTCCGCTGGCACCCACCGTCTATGAGCTCCTTTCCCTGCCAAGTTTTGATCTTCGCGACTCTGAGTTTAGTCTATTTCGGAACATTTTCCTTCAACCCGAATCACTGTTTCAGCTAAAAGATTCTTAAGAGAGGAATTTTGTTCTGAAAGGACTTGACAATTGAACAAATCAACAAAGTACGAATTTCCCTCATGCTGAGTTATTTGTAAATTTCTGAAGTGGGGCTCAGCCACCGCTCCGGGTAGCATTAGTCCAGTTCTCAGTAATAATCATTAACTCGAATAACGTCCTCCTTATTCCAGCGCTTTGGGATTGGAATGGATTCTGTCATTCCAACATTGCTGGAAAGCTGACCTGCATGTATTATTTTACTAATGAAATACATTTATGCTGTTATTTTTTTAAGTAAAGGCATTTATTATTTCTTAATTTGGATGAAAGTTTGGAACATTGTTGAGGCTTAGGATTCCTAGCGCACTTTAGAGCTCTCTTTAGTAGCAACTGGTGAGCCAGATTTCTTAAACAATTTATTAGCAGAATGCAAATGTTTTATCAGATACTGGAGGGACAGGAACAATCTTAGACTGACAAGGACCTAGAAAGACAGAGAGGAAATAGACAGACAGGGGAAGAGATAGAAAGCAGGCAGAGACACAAGACAGTGTCATCCACAAATTGGATAAACAAATAATGCTAGATTGGGGATATCCTTTTAAAGCTGCTAACTATTTTATCTTATGTGAATTTTCCCAGCAAAGACCTTCCTACATCCTTTAAAAAGATGTTACATTTGATCTGAATGTAGAGGGGTTATTGGTTTGATAAAGGCTCCAGCTGATACCAGGGACCCATCATGCTATGTCTATCTATCAATTGCCAAACACACCCATCTTTCGCTTTATCCCTCTCTTTTTCACCATTCTTTTTTCTAATTTTTGGAAACAAGTTTGACAACTGATAGGCCCCTGTATTATTATTAATAAATCCCACATTTTTTCTGCAATATAATTCGAATTTTTTGAAGTTAAAGATTTGCCAAAGCAATCCATATCCCTTATCCACAATAAATAAAGCAGCCCAGATTGTTACTTTGTTCTGATCTAAAAGTGCCCCTGGTCTAGATAGACAGATAGATCCTGTCATATTTACAGGGTAGCCACAGTCCGGTCAACCTCCTTGCATCCCATCAGGTGTTTGATCTCTTGCCCTTACTTGTCTGGGCGTGGGAATCTCACAATTCTCCCACACTTAACCTGGGATCTGGGTACAACCCCGTCTGTGTCAAACCCTTCTTACTGAGCAGGTTCACCTGGCTGTCACAAGTGCATCCTCTTAAATCCAGCTACCATATTCAGCAGCAGAAACAAAACTTTGGAGAAAATTTAGGAACACACACATCCAGTCTCTTCTAATCTCACTGAGCTACTGGAACCCAATGGGTCCAGCTCACAGTCATGTAGGAAGCCATGGGGCCCATGCTAACTTCAGTCTAGCAGGTGCAGATAATGCTGGTAGTGAACATGTGGCATCATGGGCTCGCTGCCCCAGTACCAGCCTGCCAGGGATGTACTCCAGTGGCTGGCTAATGACAGGGGTCCACGCTGCTGCAACTTCTTTGTTGTTGTTACCCATGTTAGCTAGATTGAAGCTGGCATGTTATGCCTAACTGTGCCACAATCACACCTTTCTGGATCTGTAGCCATAACCTCAGCTTGCCCTGCATGTTGGTCTCCCATTTCTCAGGGAAGTTGGGTCTTTGGTCCCAATCATCCCGATGCAACCATGGTGCCAAGTCTTGCCTTTTCTTTAGGCCTTGTCTGTATGGGGAAATAGGGAGCAGATCAATGATTCTGGAATTCAGTAACATTTATTCTGGAACAGTATCCACCCAGAGAGCTGGCTTGTTCTGCCCTGTCCCATTTCCCAGGGTAGACAATGAGAATGGCAGTGGGTCAGCTGGACCATCTAGAACAGTGGTTCTCAACTAGGGTTACGTGTACCCCTGGGGGTACTCGGAAGTCTTCCAAGGGGTACAAAAACTCAACTAGATATTTGCCTAGTTTTACAACAGGCTGCGTAAAAAACACTAGTGAAGTCAGTACAAACTAAAATTTCATAGACAGTGATTTGTTTAGACTGCTCTGTGTACTATACACTGAAATGTAAGTACAATATTTATATTCAAATTTATTTATTTTATAATTGTATGGTAAAAATGAGAAAGTAAGCCATTTTTTCAGAAATAGTGTGCTGTGACACTTTTGAATTTTTATGTCTGATTTTATAAGTTTTTAAGAGGTGAAACTTGAGGGGTACACAAGACAAATCAGACTCTTAAAATGGGTAAGGTAGTCTGGAAAGATTGTGAGCCACTGATCTAGAACATTGGTTCCCAAACTTTTTGGCATCGTGTCCCCTTTTTAATTTTCAAGAAACCCTCACGCCCCCCACCTCTCCTTTACCATCATCCAACCCCCCTTTTAACAAATTCAATTTGTAATTTAAAATTAAAAATAAGCACAAATAGTTTTTCTTGGCACAAAAATTTAATAAAAATGAAATTTAAGATAAGAAATAGCATAAACAAAACAAATTTAATGTGAAGGATGATGCTGCATTTTCTTCATGAGTTGGGAAATCCTAGGTTTGAAAGATGAAAGTGTGCAACGCAAATTGTTTTTGACATCCAGTTGATTCCTTTGTTTTGTTTTTATTATGACTAAACTTGAAAAGCTTTTTTCACAGAGGTACGTGGACAAAAACGAAAGAATAATATGTAGTGCTTCTTCTCCAACTTTTCGGGTAAATTGGGAAATATTTTATCCCAAATTGTTCCAGGCTTAAGTTTTCAAAATTATCTTTTGCACTTGAATCGTATTTCATTTTGAGTGCTTGTTCTTGCAATACTTCTGGCAATGAATCGACATCAACACTGAATGGATTATGTGCTAATTTATGAACAGGGTTGCCAGAAAAGTTGTCAGCAAATAGCGGATGAATTTGTCAGCAAGGCAGTCCAGATGAAACACAACTTTGTTCTTTGCATTCTCTTTACAAAGTACTTGGAAACCTTCATTTTCAGCGAGTGATGAAAATGTTGGAAAAGACAAAAAGTTAGGCATCTGGGCTTGTGTTCGATGTTTCCAAAGCTTGATTTTTTCCGCAAACACTTTGATGGCATCGTGGTGCACTATAATGTTTTCAGTGTTGTTTCCTTGCAACTTCAAATTGAGATTGTTCAAAGATTCAGAAATGTCCATGACGTATGCCAGTGAAAGTTGAAACGTGTGGTCTGTAAATGCATGCTATAACTCTTCTTTTTTCTGTTGCTTGAGGAAAATTTCCACTTCATTTTTCAGTTCGAATAATCTCGAAAGCATGTTCCCTTTGGAAAGCCATCATACCTCTGTGTGAAACAAAATAATTTTATGATCCACTCCCAAATCTGCACAAAGAGCTGCAAAAAGTCTCGTATTTAAAACACTGTTCTTCACAAAATTGACAACTTTGATGGCCAAATTCAATGAGTCATGTAAGTCATCTGGAAGGGTTTTAGCAGCCAATGCTTATCTGTGTATGACGCAGTGAGTCATGGTTATGGCTGGATTTTTTTTCTTTCACCAAGGTCACAAATGCAGAGCAAGAGCCAAGCATCACTGGAGTACTGGCTGTGCATACACCAACCAGTTTTTCACATGAAAGGCCATTCTCTTAAAAAAAAAAGTCAGAAAACGTTTTCATAACATCCGAAGCCTTTGATGTGGTCATCAATTCCTTCGAAAAAAGCAGTTATTCTTTCACAGTTCCATTGTTAATGAATCAAACAATTGTAGACAAACAAATGACAGCATTGTACTACATCAGTGGTATCGTCGCACTGAATTGCGAAAAAAGGAGAAGCTTTCACTGCCTCCACAACTTGAAGTTTTAGATCTTTCGCCATGTCATCGATGCGATGTTTCGTGGAATTGTCAGAAACCAAAATTTCCGATATATTTTTCTTGCTTTCAGCACCAAGCACAATATCCGCTTCTTTCAATAAGCAAGGCTTCACAAGAGTTTCTCCTATTATGTGCGCTTTCTTAGCTTTAGCGATGAGCAATGACAGTTCATAAGATGCTTCTACCACTTTGGCCGACGCTTAATGAAAAGCTCCAGTAGTGTCCAGCTTCATGCATTTTAAATGTTGAAGTTTAGCAGCAAAAAGCTCTTTTGGTTTCTCTTTCAAAGCGTTGTGGCTCTTTGCCAAGTGTCACTCAAGACGACTAGGTCTCAAAGCATCATTGCTGAGAACTGCGTGGCATACTATGCATTGAGGATGATCGATCCCATTTTTTCCCATGATGGTGAAACCATACTTAATGTAGTCTTCATCATACTTCCTTTTCTTAATCGTGGCCATAATACATTATAAAAAAAATCTATAAAAATAATTTTCCTGATTCATGAATAATAACGGACGCAAGTTAATTTGAGTTGTCGCAAACATTTATTTACTACTACTACTATTACGTAGGGACGCGTGCTGCCCTATATATACCCCACCACCAGTCCGGCAAGTAGCCGATCTTGCATTGTGAGTGGTGGAGGTAACCACTCCCATGATAGAACACTCTCGAAGTCTCGAGAGTCTTGAATACTTTCGCAAGTGAGCTAGGAAGTTTTTAAAAGTTCCATTGCTTTCTACATCGTTCTTCGGCCTCCTCACCGACTGAAATGGCACTCCGACACGTCAAAAGGCAAAAAAATAAAAAATATTCCCATTTTGTGGTATGAAATTTGAAAACATTGCAGTTATATACTGCAGGTGGGCTATGTCCAGCACAAAGAAAGCCTGGATTTGTGCTGGACATGGCCCACCTTGATTACCATGCACATTGTAGGGAGAGTGGTCACTTTGGATGAGCTATTACCAGCAGGAGAGTGAGTTTGTGTGTGTGGTTTTTGGAGGGGGGTGAGGGGGTGAGAGAACCTGGATTTGTGCAGGAAATGGCCCACCTTGATTATCATGCACATTGTGAAGAGAGTTGTCACTTTAGATGGGCTATTACCAACAGGAGAGTGAGTTTGTGGGGGGGGGTGGAGGGTGAGAAAACCTGGATTTGTGCTGGAAATGGCCCAACTTGATGATCACTTTAGATAAGCTATTACCAGCAGGACAGTGGGGTGGGAGGAGGTATTGTTTCATGATCTCTGTGTGTATATAATGTCTGCTGCAGTTTCCACGGTATGCATCGGATGAAGTGAGCTGTAGCTCACGAAAGCTCATGCTCAAATAAATTGGTTAGTCTCTAAGGTTCCACAAGTACTCCTTTTCTTTTTGTGAATACAGACTAACACGGCTGTTACTCTGAAAGTGTAATGCTTGTTAAACTTCGTGAAATATTCACATATCATGAGGACAACGGAGTGGTTTGTGTCTATTGTCGAGATGCCAGAGCTTCAAGAGAATTTTCAACAGGAAGAATGTGGAATGATGTATGGAAGTTGGATTTCTTAAAGCGAAATCTGTCAAATCCCTATGTTCAAAATACAAAGACTTTCTTGCTGAAGAGATTGTTATAGTCAGTCAGTACAACGATTTCAAGTTTGCAGTAGCCAAAAGAATCAAAAGCCAATTGGTTTTAAGTTTCCCGGATATGGTGATATTTGCTCACCCGAACGAAGAGTTTCAGGATCTTGCAAAGTTGATGGATATTGGAGGAACATTCCTAGCATCAAGTGCAGACTGTGAGCGTGGCTTTAGCTTAATGAACACTCTAAAAAACACTACGGAATCGTTTACAAGTAGATCATTTGAACATGCAGATGTATATTAAGAGTTACCAGCTGGATGGAGGACTGATAGATCTGGACAGAGTTTATATTGAATGTGCAAATGAAAAAGATCGCAGGGAAAAACAGTAAGGTTAGTTTAGCAGTCTTTGACATTTCAACCAATAAGAAAATTTAAAATGCATTTGTAATTACATATCTTATTCTTGGCTGATAATCATTTATTGATATTTTTTAGGAAAATTTTAAATTTAAAACACAAACTCCTGTTTTGCTTTTTTAACTTATGATGTCTCTATCTGAAAACCCATATAAATGGACATAATGGCATACTTATTAAATTCTTTATCATATGTTTATCAAAGTCTTTTCGGACATGTGTATAGAATGAAAGGTGAAAGTGGACACCAATGGGCAGAAGCCTATGGACTGATAATGATCATGATTAATATGTGCTTGATATATGCTCGTGATTGTCTATAAAAAAGATCATAAAGGGTAATGCTTAAAACTAACTTCTGCTTCATGAAGAATGGTTAAATTTCCTTTTTCTAAGTATTTAAAATGACATTTATAAAATAACATGGTGTAAAACTATTATTATTACAAATTGCAAATTAAAACTTTTTAAATGTATAAGCATTTTACTCGCTTGAGTGCATTTGCCTCATGGTGCACAAATTTGAACTCTGCTTCAAAAATTTGCACAGAAGAAATTTTTTGCACACACGGCCTGTCAAAAATTAGAGGGAACGTTGTCCCCGGGACCTCCTGCCCCTTATCCAACCCCCACCCCCCCCACCCCCGTTACCAGGCCACTCAGAGTGGCAGGACTGGCTTACTGGAAAGCCTGAGAGGTGGGCGGGCATAAGCCACGCTGCCCGCATGGTGGCATGGCTGCGAGGGGCATGGGGGCGGGGGGGACAGCAGAGGAGGAGCTGGGGGCTAGCCTCCCCAGCAGGGAGCTCAAGGGCCAGGCAGCCTCACGTTCCCCCTTGGAATTTCTTCTTGCCCCCCAGTTTAGGAACCAAAAATCTACAAGAATGCCTGTGATGGCTGTTCCATTGCTTGGCATCTGGAACAATTTAATCTAAATGGGTTAAATCACTCCTCTTATGACTGCATCTGTCTCTGAGAAAGGTGTTCAAACTGACCATTCCCTCCAGCAGGCTCAGCACCTGTCACAGAAACCCAATACATAAACCACGTTTTGGGGTACAGATCAACACTCTCACCATGGAGCACCTTCCCAGCCATCACAGATTGAAGATATGTATTGAGTGTCAGACAGATAGATACAAATTGGGGATGCACAGAGAAATAGATACATATTGCAGATGTGTGGGTGGATATGTATTGGGATGGACGGAGAGAAGTTTATTGGGGATAGAGGGATAGATGCACGTTGGGGATGGCTATGGGATTTGGGTAGATGTATGTGTATTGGATGGATAGATGTTTATTAGGATGGATAGACAGACATGTATTTGTAGTTAATGTATGTTTTTGCAAAAAGAAAAGGAGTACTTATGGCACCTTAGAGACTAACCAATTTATTTGAGCATAAGCTTTCGTGAGCTACAGCTCACTTCATCGGATGCATACTGTGGAAAGTGTAGAAGATCTTTTTATATACACACACAGCATGAAAAAGTACCTCCTCCCACCCCACTCTCCTGCTGGTAATAGCTTATCTAAAGTGACCACTCTCCTTACAACGTGTATGATAATCAAGGTGGGCCATTTCCAGCACAAATCCAGGGTTTAACAAGAATGTCTGAGGGAGGGCGGGGTAGGAAAAAACAAGGGGAAATAGGTTACCTTGCATAATGACTTAGCCACTCCCAGTCTCTATTCAAGCCTAAATTAATTGTATCAAATTTGCAAATGAATTCCAATTCAACAATTTCTCGCTGGAGTCTGGATTTGAAGTTTTTTTGTTGTAATATCACAACTTTCATGTCTGTAATCGCGTGACCAGAGAGATTGAAGTGTTCTCCGACTGGTTTATGAATGTTATAATTCTTGACATCTGATTTGTGTCCATTTATTCTTTTACGTAGAGACTGTCCAGTTTGACCAATGTACGTGGCAGAGGGACATTGCTGGCACATGATGGCATATATCACATTGGTGGATGTGCAGGTGAACGAGCCTCTGATAGTGTGGCTGATGTTATTAGGCCCTATAATGGTGTCCCCTGAATAGATATGTGGGCACAGTTGGCAACGGGCTTTGTTGCAAGGATAGGTTCCTGGGTTAGTGGTTCTGTTGTGTGGTATGTGGTTCCTGGTGAGTATTTGCTTCAGGTTGGGGGGCTGTCTGTAGGCAAGGAAGTGGGTTTGTGTGGGTGGGGGGGGTGAGAAAACCTGGATTTGTGCTGGAAATGGCCCAACTTGATTATCATACACATTGTAAGGAGAGTGATCACTTTAGATAAGCTATTGCTAGCAGGAGAGTGGGGTGGGAGGAGGTACTTTTTCATGCTTTGTGTGTATATAAAAAGATCTTCTACACTTTCCACAGTATGCATCCGATGAAGTGAGCTGTAGCTCACGAAAGCTTATGCTCAAATAAATTGGTTAGTCTCTAAGGTGCCACAAGTACTCCTTTTCTTTTTGCGAATACAGACTAACATGGCTGTTACTCTGAAACCTGTATGTTTTTGGGCACCTCATTGCTGAGCAAAAAAAAAAAACGCCCAGCAGTTTGGCAAACTGCCCTGCTTGTCCACCCCTAGAACTGACCCCGTAGATGTGTATTGGATGGATAGCTGTATATTGGGGTGGGTGGATGGTGTGGCAAGGCACCTCCTTCGCCTTGCTGGACCAAGCACTTCCCCCTCTGGTGATGGTGGGCCTGGGGTAAATCAGCCCCACCCTACTCCGGGGAGTGTTCATCCTCCCATTATCTGTGCTCCTTTGGCCCTACTGGGTGATCCTACACAAACAAAAGGGCAATAGTCCCATAAACATGAAAACAAAGGGATGATACCTTCCCCTGCCTCCTCACTGAGGCTGGGTGTTGCCCTGTAGCCTGCCCCAGGATGTCAGTCCTTCCCCTAGAAGGCACTCAGGCTTGTCTGCTTCCCCTATGGGGAGGAGTGTAGCCTCCCATTCTGGAGAAGCTTACTTCCCTGCTGCCACTAGCCTGGTAACAGCTTATCTCTCTCTCCCTTCCAGTTTTAAAAGTTCTCAGGCAGCCCTTAACTGGATCCAGGTGTTCCTAATTGACCTGAGGTAACCCCTTCTCAGCTTATAGGGAAGAGGGCCTTTAACATTCTAGGGCTAACATGCCTGCCTTCCCACACCCTCTTGCAGCTGTCTGGCTGACTTTGTCACAATGACTGGATAGATAGATATGGACTGGATGGATAGATACGTATTGGATGTATAGTGGCTGTATATTAGAGAGGGTGAATAGGTAGATCGTATTTCATAGAATCATAGAATATCAGGGTTGGAAAGGACCTCAGGAGGTCATCTAGTCCAACCTCCTGCTCAAAGCAGGACCAATCCCCAATTTTTGCCCCAGATCCCAAGTGGCCCCCTCAAGGATTGAAAATTCTTTATTATTTTATTATTATTCTTAATTCTTTACTCTTTATAAAGAGTATTTTAAATTCTCTTTATTAAAACTCCTAATTATTCACTATTATGGATTGGATTGTCAAATTGTCACCATCCTCTTTGAAGTGTGCACCCCAAAGCCAGATACAGGACTCATTGTTAGTCTGACTAAGGTCATATCCCAAGGGATCCCACCACTCTGCTCCTTCTTAATCGCTCTCACATGATATCGCACTAGGAGTCACTGGTCTGCTGGTTCTCATTGGGGCTCCTGAGTCCTTAGGGCCCAGAAATCGTCCCCAGCCCATATGTCTTATCTATATTCTCAGTACCTAGCTGGATGGCCTGGCGTCTGGTCCTCTTTCTAACCATCTCCAACCAATCCACCATTTGCACATGACAGGTGAGTTGCTTTCTCTGGGTCCCTGACTGGGCCAGCAGAGTCAGCCACTCAAAATTGCATGAGATTGGCTTCAAACCAAGATTTTTAAAAGTAATCCATGTTGGCTTCTTTCTTTGCTTTCTGCTTTGTGACCCTTCAGGGGGGCCTGGGGGTTGTCTCCAGCCTTTGTTGGGAGGGAGCAGGGATCACATCTCCAGCTTTCTTGAGGGGCAGGGGTCTGGTTCCAGCCTCCTTGGGGAGTTAGGATGGGCATATATCACATCAACAACTTTCGGTGGGATGGGGGGGGGAGTTTGAGTCCCCAGCTTTCGTGGGAGGTGGGGGTCATGTCCCCAGCCTTCTCTCTACAAACACAAAGATTAGAAAGTGCCTTTTTCCTCCATGGAGGCTGAGATTCCCCCCCCACCCCACCTCCGTCTGAGGAGCTGAGGCTTTAAGGGAGTCAGCATAGCTGGTGAGTCTGGAGATCAAACCTCAGAGCTGCCATGTCATCTGGCTGAGCCAGGTGGCCCTCCATGGCACTGCCCAGGGTGCGGGGGGTGGGTGGGTGGGAAGGGAAGGACTGATGCAAAGCTCTGCCTAGTTACTGGGTAGTGGCACTAACATCATTTCTGTTATTTCTCTCTCCCATCCTCAGTTTGTCCAATTCCCTCTGTCTGCCTCCTATAGGCCTCCCCCGCAATCCTCTGCCCTGTCCCTCTCTGTTCCTCACACCCCAATCCCAGACCCATAACCCTCTGTTCCATACTCGGATTGCTTGTCCCATTCCTCTCATTCCAGCCCGACACAAACCTGCCCCATCCCCACTCGCCCTGATTCCTGCCTCATCCCTCCTCCATCCCATACTCCCATCCCGATCCCCTGCCCTGTTCCCCTTTTCTTGCTCTATACCCTCCTGCCTCCTGCACTTTACCTCTCCATCCCATATTCAAACCTACACCTTTCTCTGCCCTGGTCCCATCCCCCCACTGGCCCTATGCCACTACCACCACCTGGTCTGTCACTCTTCCCCCCAGGGCAGGTGGCCCGAGTCTGTGAGGCCCTGCAGGAGAGTGGGGAGTTCGAGCGTCTGGCACGGTTCCTCTGGGCCCTGCCGCCTACCCTTGCCCACAGGTGCCACCAGGTCCCTCCATGGGTGCCGGCCTGCCCTGAGCTGGAGCCGCTGGGTCCCCACACCGCAGCCCTGCTGGCACCCTATTGCAGCCAGGCCTCACCCTGTGGGGCCCCAGGGACCTTGGGGGGCCTGGACCAGTACCCATCATGCAGGAGACTATCCTTCTCCAACAGCAACATCCAGCACAGGGCCAGCAGCTTCAAGGTGAGCAGGGCATCGGGTGGTGGGGCAGGAGAGGAAGAGGGTCATGAGCAGCAGATTGACAGCTCCTTGGTGAGAGAATAGAGTGTAGGGGACAATCCCCCACCCCCAGGGAATAGACTGTGGGCGATGATTAAATAGACTGTTGGGGACAGCTCTGCCCCCCCTCCCCAAGAGGAATGCTCTGTAGGGCAATCCCACCTCCTCCTCAGGTGGGATAGACTGGAGGGGATGATTCTGTCTCCCACAACCACCACCCAGTGAATAGACTGCAGTGGATTATGCTGCCCACCAGGATGGTGAATGCTCTATATGGGCCTGTGCATGGCTGGGAAGGCTCATCAGGATAGGGTATAAGGGTCTCCCTGCTGACCCCATCCCTGTGTTGATACCCATCCCACTGCCCTTCTCTCTGTCCCCAGGAGAAGACACGGAACCTGCTGCGGGAATGGTACCTGCAGGACCCCTACCCCAACCCCTCCCGCAAGCGCCATCTGGCCCATGCCACTGGCCTTACCCCCACCCAGGTGGGGAACTGGTTCAAGAACCGCCGACAGCGGGACCGTGCTGCCTCGGCCAAGAACAGGTGAGGGGCCTGAACATCCCCAGGATCCAAGATGGTGCCTGCCCCAGGCTGCAGCATACAGGCCAAGTGGGACTGGATAGGATAGGAGACATACATGAAATATTCAAGGGGTCCTGTGCTGCCTGGAGTGGGACAGGGGCAATAAGGGGTCCTGTGCTGCAGAGAGTGGGGCGGGGTGCTTAGTAGAAGGCCCCTTGCTGCTGGGAGCGGGTGGGTCAGTAGTGTGAGCTGTGCTTCAAGGATCATGGTGGAGGCTCAGTATGGGGTGTTGTTCTTCAGGGATTGGGATAGGGTGTCAGTAGGGGGCACCAGGGTTCAGGGAGAGGGGCAGGGCCTGAATAGGGGGCACAATGCTGTATGGAGTTGGGTGGCAGGGGTGCAGTAGAACAGGGGTTATCAACCTTTTTCTTTCTGAGGCCCCCCTCAACATGCTATAAAAACTCCAGGGTCCAGTGGGGGAGGGGAATCAGGGCTCCAGACCAAGAGTGGGCCGCTGGACATAGGCGTAGTTTGATTTCTATTGGGGGAGGGCAGGGGCTGGTGGGGCTTGGGCCAGCTCCGCACAGTGGGGTCCAGGAAGGCAGCGCCACCTCCACCCTCTGACTCACCACGGCAGGCCACCTAGCCTGTCTGGGTTGTGTGTGGTGTGGGTTCAGCTCCAAAAGTTTGAAAACTGTTCAGAGTACAGGGAGGGGGGAGCTCAGGGCTGTGGGTGGGGGGGTGTAGCTCAGGGTGCAAGGAGGGGGGAGCTAGGGGCTGTGTGCATGCAGGGAGTAGTTCAGGGTGCAGGGAGGGGGTAGCTGGGGGCTGTGTGCGGGCAGGGGGGGAAACTCAGGGTGCAGGGAGGGTATAGCTAAGGGCTGTGTGCCAGGAGGGCTCCCCTGCGGTCACTGCTCCCCAAGGGCTCTGCTGGCCACAGCGCAGGGTCCCCCTGGCTGGGCAGCTCTTACCAGATGTGTGAGCTGAGGAGCCGCTGCAACCCCAGGGACCAGCAGCAGCAGACAGGAGAATGCCGTGGCTGCCTGCTCTATGAAACTAGCCAGAGCAGCAGCTGCCCGCATTGCCCAGACTCTGGCTTCCTGCTTCCAACCTGGCCAGGGGGTGGGGGCCTCAGGGGCAGGGAGAGGAGGAAGTGGGGTGGGGAGCTGCCCCAGGGACTGTCCTGCTCTGGCACTGCAGTTGGTGGGGGGGACCAGGGCTTGGAGTTTCAGCACCGTGGTGGGGGGTGCTGGGGCTCAGGGTTTCAGCCCCATGACGTAGAGTGCCAGGGCTTGGGATCTGGGTTTCAGCCACAGGGTCCTGTGCCCCCCCCCCCCCCCCCGAAAGGGCGCATGGACCCCTGGTTGAGAACCGCTGCAGAAGGGGATGTAGTGCTGCAGGGAGCTGGATGGAGGTTCAGTAGGGGGCACAGTTCTGCGGGAAGTAGCTTTCAGGGCTGAAAGCCAAACTGAATCTCCCAGTAATGTGGTTTTATTATTCCCTCCAAATACAAGTGGGGCTTCAGGGTGCGCCTGCTCAGGTTCAGTCCCTGGGATCCCAGTGCAGCCCCCTTGCTTATTGGAGAAAATGTTGCCACCCTATTTCCCATGTCGTGAGGGCTGGTCCAGGAGCACCTCATGTCTGGCACATGGGATCAGGACACTTGGGTTCTATTCCTTCCTCTTCCAGAGACCTTATGCAACTCCCTACTTCTCTCAGTGCCTGTTTGTTGTCTGTGCAGTGCCCAGAACAATGGGGAACCCAGCCTAGGTTGGAGGTCTATGCAGCATCCAGCACAATGGGTCCCTGATCTTGGATAGGGTCTGGACAATATCTGGCACCAAAGAGGCCCTGATCTTGGACAGGGTCTCTTTGCATGACCATAGCATGGTACTAATAACTTGCAGAGAGGGTTTACACTGGGAGAGGGATTACTATAATTGAATGGGGCTTTTAATTCTCTAGTTGCATTATTAATTGCCCCCACACCCAGACTCCAGAAAGATTCATCATCCCAGCCTCCCAAGGCTGAGAGTCAAGACACTGTGGGCCTGAGTGACACCCCATCTCTGCAAGAGCACAGCAGTGCCCTCAGCAGGCAGAAGTATCCCACCTCAACCATCAGTGACAGCAAGAGCAGTCTATGAACAGCAGAGACCTGCACCTGGCCAGGGCTGGGTAGGAGTCATGGATTTCCCCATCCCCCTTGGATGACATGGAAGGATGTGACCTGCAGGGGGATCCAGCCAGAAGCCACAGGACAAGGATTACTTGTGTAAGCAAAGGCTGAATGAACTCTCCTCTGACATCTAGCAATGAGCCAAGATGAAAAGATTTCAGGAACAGACTGTATTTTCATAAACTCACCTACTCTTTCTAGGTGCACAGCATGATGGAGCTGCTTTGCCAAAGTGATCAGTTTTTGCTAGTCTTGGGTTACAAATCACTTTATTGAATGCAGAGGTAATGAAATGTTGTTATCCCTATTATATGAGTAAAGGGCAGCAGAACTGTACTTAGCCTGCCCTGATTGAGGGGCTTACCCTAAACTGAATCTCACTTGCTATGCAGGGGGCAGGGATGCCAATACCTAGGGCAGAAGAAAGAGAGTAAGAGTGAGTGTTCGTGTCTGGGGGTATGGGGTCTTACTAGGGAGTCCTAGGTATTATTTGCTACTGTTCTCTGTAGTGTTTAAAAATAGAGCTGATTAGAGTTTTTGTGTGGGTTCAGTGATCACTAGAGCTGAAATCACTGATAACTAGGTGCTGAGCGTTAGATCTGGGGTATGGTAGTAATGGACTGAAAGAAATTGCAAAGTCTGTGGTAGACGTGAGGTTCCTTCCACCTCTTAAAATCACAGAGCTGTTTTAAGTAGTAGCACCTCAGAATGTGATATCACAGCAGAGAAATGGCAGTAGCAGTGGCCCAGTGAACAGTCCTGGCCCAGTGAACACTAGCAACTATGAGACAGTTGCAATGGTGAACACAGAAGCAGTGCTCAACGCTTTTGGGGTGAACTCATGTGAACACACCTCTGAACTATGGGTCTTTACTGATTGAGGACAGTAACTGTGAGGAGGGTGCACTGGGGAGAGTGGTGTGTTTTTACACTGCAAGATGAGAAACTGAGGCAAAGAGTACTGCCCCGTGTACTCTGAGATGGGTGTTTGCTCATGGTCATATACTTTTGAATTGTGGTGTTTTCCAAAATTAATGCTGGGTTCCTTTTCCCGTTTTACTAAAAATGTTCTTTGTTGTACACAGACTCAATGCTTGTGAGTCTACCTCTTAGAGATGCCCAGGGGTGATGTTTAATTTTCCCAAATTACTGGGTGGAGGTTGAAGCTATTTCTGTTTTGTACTATTAAGAGGCATCCCTAGATATTGAACCTGGCCCTTGTTGCTGCTGACTCCACCTGACAGAAGGGTTAAACCTGAGTGAGAAAGATACGATTTTTACCCCCTTCTGAGGGGGTGGGTGAGGGTAGGGCAGCAGTGCTGAGCTGCAGAGCAGGCCTCTCTCCATTGCTTTCTCCCAGCATGCACTGGGGCCCCTCAGGGAGTCTGCACGGTCCTGTCCAGTATGCATTGGGGCTCAGCAGGCGGTGCAGCTGGGGCTCACCAGGGCCTGATTCAGGAATCTAACCTGCTATCCCCACACTCTGAATAGCTGGTGCTACAGGAAACTAAGTCAATGGGGAAGAAAAATATATGTTATGAGAGACCTGGACTTGTGTATGGCTTTAGCATAACCATGTATGCTCAGCCACCATAAGTTGGAAACAAAAACCATAGAGTCAGGACAATTTGGCCTTGTATTGCAGCGTAGGTACACCCTGTCACAGGGTGTCAGGTCACGAATGGTTAAACAGAAGGGATGTACTGCCACCGGCTAGATTCCATAATGGTGACTGACTACCAAGCAGGTTAGTACTGTCTAGTATTTAGACTCCCTTGGACTTCCCTCACTCTCAGGCAGTGTGGCCTGATGGCTTAAGTCAATAGGTAGCCCTTCCTTACAGGGCTCTGTGGGCCAGTGGCTGGAGTCAATAAAGTGGCCCTTCCTTAACGGGCTGCATGGCCCAAGGGCCAGAGTCAACAAAGCTGCCCACCTCCATGGGGATGTGTGGCCTATTGGCCCATCAGGGAAGCAGGACACCACCTAGGAGTGTGGGGTATCTGCGGTAGAGGAACTGGGATCCTTCCTGCTCCTCAGAGTCCCAAAGCAGGGCCCTGGCAGGTCTCAGACCCGGAACAAAAAGCAAAGCTACAAAAGTTGGTCCAAGACTTTCCCTCCATTTTATCTTTCCATCCAGTGCAGATGAACATTACCAGTCATCATAGACACCATTCCCAGGCAGAAGGTCTGCACCCAGCATTGCCCACTTCCCAGAAAAAGGTGGGAAGTGGTCCAGAAAGAACTTGAGGCAATGCTGGCCCTGGGGGATAATGGAAGAGTCCCAGCGTGAATGACAAAGCCCAATAGTCCTGATCCCAAAGTCTGAAGGGACGGTGAGGTTCTGCATAGACTTTAGGGCCCTGGCAATGGGGATCCTCCTGAAACATGCTGACCGGTTCCCTGGTTCTACAACTGGAGCAATGTTTCAGTCCCCTGGGCTACCTCCTACTTTGTCTTCTGCTGCAGTGGTCCACAATTCCCCTAGGTCTCTGGGGTCCTCAGCCAATGCAGCTCCTTATGGCTCATTACCCTCTCTGGGTTCTGCTGTCTGTCTGGGGCTCGGTGTGTGGCCCGGGCTGTTTACACCCAGTGTTGAGATGCAGCCTCCTCTGCAGTGAGGCACAGAGGCTGTTTATACAAGGATTGTTCACCTGAAGCAAAGATGAGTCCATTGCTGGGGTAGGGCACTGGGGCTGTTTGTATGTGGATCCTTCACATACACCTTTAGGCCCTGGCCCCCTGCTGTGTGTGGGGTTGACCTATTCCCTGAGGGGATGAACCCTGATCCCCAGCACTGCCCACCCCACCCCTTCACCACCACCACCAAGGCAACAGCACAGTGGGAACTGACGGGGCAGCTCTTGCTTTGGCTGAGTCACAGAGAACAGCCAGTTTGGGTGAGCCAGCTGGAGGGCTACACATATGGACATCTGTGCACAGATACAAACGTGTGTACACAAACACACACGGACGCAGCAGCCTTCTCTCCTGGAAAGAGCAGTATGTGAATCATAGAAGATTAGGGTTGGAAGAGACCTCAGGAAGTCAACCCCCTGCTCAAAGCAGAGCCAACCCCAACTAAATCATCCCAATCAGGGCTTTGTCAAGCCAGGCCTTAAAAACCTTTAAGGATGGAGATTCCTCCACCTCCCTAGATACCCATTCCAGTGCTTTACCACCCTCCTAGTGAAATAGTTTTCCCCTAATATCCAACCTAGACCTCCCCCACTGCACCTTGAGACCATTGCGCCTTGTTCTGTCATCTGCCACCACTGAGAACAGCCGAGCTCCATCCTCTTTGGAACCCCATTTCAGGTAGTTGAAGGCTGCTATCAAATCCCCCCCTCACTCTTTTTTTCTGCACACTAAATAAGCCCAGTTCCCTCAGCGTCTCCTTGTAAGTCATGTGCTCCAGCCCCCTAATCATTTTCGTTGGACTCTATCCAATTTGTCCACATTCTTTCTGTAGTGGGGGGGGGGGGGGGGGCCAAAACTGGACGCAGTACTCCAGGTGTGGCCTCACCAGTGCTGAATAGAGGGGAATAATCACTTCACTCAAACTGCTGGCAATGCTTCTACTAATGCAGCCCAATATGCTGTTAGCCTTCTTGGCAAGTAGGGCACACTGCTGACTCATATCCAGCTGCTCATCCACTGCATAGGGGTTTCCATTAATCACCCCCCACAGTGGTTTTAGTTCCTGCAGGACACTCCCATGGGGACAGAATACAATCCCCAGCCTACATGAACACATACAACCTTTATACAGTTCATACCATGGCCTTGTGAGCCCAAGAGCAGGGCCAGCCCTACACCAAATCCCGCACGCCCCCCCCTCCACCATTTGTTAAACTTTTCAATATCTTATTTATTGCCTTTGTGCCCATTTCATGACTTTGATGCACAATTTGCATGCATGATATAGCCCTGTCATATAAGATGATAAATTAGTATGCTAGGAACTGTAAATGTGTATATATTCATGCCATTTTTAAGCAAATAAAAATTTTGTTTCAGCTAAGCTTATAGAAACTTTAATTTTAAGAATAATTGAAATTTACTAACATCAAGAAATTGATCTGTGCACCAGCACTATGTAGACCAGTATTAAACAGAGTTACACTAGGTGAGAGTATGAGAATGTTAACACTCGTTCAGAAGGCTACTTTTCTCGTCTTTGCCCTCGCGAGCTGAAGCACAGCATCAGAGGAGCCAACACTTTCACAATTATATATTATATATAAAGTTGCAGCTGGGCTCTCCCTTCACTTCAGTTCATTCTTATTTCTCACTGACTGGCTGGCAACACCCCGACCCTTATGTAAGCGGGTGAATAGTCCCGCTATTGTGAGGAACCTTCCTGGCTTCTGCACTACCCCGGTGAAGTAGGCTAGCGAAAGGATCTGAGTCCTTGCTCCCACTTCCTTTACCCACTGGCCTCCCTGTCCTTAAGGACTCCCCTTCCACTCTCCTGTCTGGCAGAGTCCTCGCAACCCCAACAAGGCTGGGCCCAGGATTCCTGGGGGGCTCGACCCCCAACCCTGCTGTGGTCACCTAGGACAGGGGCTAGGGTGTCCCCACTCCGGGGTACTCTCTCTGCACTGGGCACTTCTCTGACCCACTGACCATTACATACAAGTTAAAGCAAATGCAAGATATTTAATCAACAATTAATTTTAAAAAGAATAAGGCAAAATGGGAAAGGTTAAAGGAAACACATCAGCCCGCTCTGTGGCAGGGAACACCACAAACAGTGTCTCTGAAGTGTCAGGGCAGTTCACAGTCTTTTCCTTGTAAGTCCCAGGCCCCTTCTCCGGCCCTGGCTGTGCTGTAGGGATGCTGTGGGTTGGACACTTGCTCTGGTGGGGGCCACACGCGCTCAGGCTCTAAGTGGTAGGACCCTTCTTCCCAGTGTCGCACCCGCCCTATCGGGGTTATGATCCAAGCCTGGCCTGCAGAACCTCTTGACTGAGGCATCTCCCTGTGCTGGGCCCGCTGCCCAGGGTCCCCCTCGGTCTCCCCAGCTGCTCACTGCACCTAGCTCCAGACTGCTCCAGCCCCAGCTGCACCACTTGGTCTCTGCACTGCTGCTGCTCTGCCTCCAGCTCCCTGGGCTGCTTCTCTGGCCCCTCTGGCTCTGGTTGCTGCAGCTCTGCTCCCAGGGCAAGTCTGCTCTCTCTGGGCTGTGCCTCTGGGTTGGGGGCTGCAGCTCTGCTCCCAGGACAGGTCTGCTCTGCAGGCTGCTTCTGTAACTCTGCTCCCAGCACTGACCTGCTTCCTGGGCTGCTTTTCTGGCCCCTCTGGCTCTGGTTCCTGCAGGTCTGCTCTCTCTGGGCTGTGCCTCTGGCTTTGGGGCTGCAGCTCTGCTCCCAGGACAGGGTCTGTTCTCTCTGGGCTGCTTTTCTGGTTCCTCTGGATCTGGCCCAGCTCTGCTCCCCAGCTCAGCTTGGGCCCCTGCTTTCTCCTTAGCTCGGCCCCACTCTGTCTGACCCAGGCAAATCCAGCTCACTCGGAGGACGGGACCTCCCTGGCCTCCTGACTCCCTGATTAGCCTGCTCACCTTGTCATTCAGGCTGATCTGGAGCATTGGCCTCTCCCCATTGTTCCTGAAGGCTGTCAGTCTCAGGGTCCTGATTTCCCATTGACCCTTCCCCTTTTAGTACTGGGAGCTAGCCAACCAAAACACCCCCACTGAATGTTAGTAAGGGGGCAACAGTCCCCTTACATTCCCCCTTGCTAAAATTCTGCGACAGCCACAATATTCACACCAGTACATCCGGGCCCCATAGTAACACCATATACCCACATCGTATCATATCAAAAACCCATTAACAATTATCAAAAAGAACATTTAACATATTTAACATTTCACATCTATTTCTTCATACTATACATAACAATATTCATTAAAACACTTCATGAGGCCAGTAAGCCTCACTTCAGTCCCCAGAAAAATCATGGAGCAGGTCCTCAAAGAAGCAATCCTGAAGCACTTACATGAGAGGAAAGTGATCAGGAACAGTCAGCATGGATTCACCAAGGGAAGGTCATGCCTGACTTATCTAATCGCCTTCTATGATGAGATTACTGGTTCTGTGGATGAAGGGAAAGCAGTGGATGTATTGTTTCTTGACTTTAGCAAAGCTTTTGACACGATCTCCCACAGTATTCTTGTCAGCAAGTTAAGGAAGTATGGGCTGGATGAATGCACTATAAGGTGGGTAGAAAGTTGGCTAGATTGTCGGGCTCAACGGGTAGTGATCAATGGCTCCATGTCTAGTTGGCAGCCGGTGTCAAGTGGAGTGCTCCAGGGGTCGGTCCTGGGGCCGGTTTTGTTCAATATCTTCATAAATGATCTGGAGGATGGTGTGGATTGCACTCTCAGCAAATTTGCGGATGATACTAAACTGGGAGGAGTGGTAGATACGCTGGAGGGCAGGAATAGGATACAGAGGGACCTAGACAAATTGGAGGATTGGGCCAAAAGAAATCTGATGAGGTTCAATAAGGATAAGTGCAGGGTCCTGCACTTAGGACGGAAGAACCCAATGCACAGCTACAGACTAGGGACCGAATGGCTAGGCAGCAGTTCTGCGGAAAAGGACCTAGGGGTGAGAGTGGACGAGAAGCTGGATATGAGTCAGCAGTGTGCCCTTGTTGCCAAGAAGGCCAATGGCATTTTGGGATGTATAAGTAGGGGCATAGCGAGCAGATCGAGGGACGTGATCGTCCCCCTCTATTCGACATTGGTGAGGCCTCATCTGGAGTACTGTGTCCAGTTTTGGGTCCCACACTACAAGAAGGATGTGGATAAATTGGAGAGAGTCCAGCGAAGGGCAACAAAAATGATTAGGGGTCTGGAACACATGACTTATGAGGAGAGGCTGAGGGAACTGGGATTGTTTAGTCTGCAGAAGAGAAGAATGAGGGGGGATTTGATAGCTGCTTTCAACTACCTGAGAGGTAGTTCCAGAGAGGATGGTTCTAGACTATTCTCAGTGGTGGAAGAGGACAGGACAAGGAGTAATGGTCTCAAGTTGCAGTGGGGGAGGTTTAGGTTGGATATTAGGAAAAACTTTTTCACTAGGAGGGTGGTGAAACACTGGAATGCGTTGCCTAGGGAGGTGGTGGAATCTCCTTCCTTAGAAGTTTTTAAGGTCAGGCTTGATAAAGCCCTGGCTGGGATGATTTAATTGGGTATGGGTCCTGCTTTTGAGCAGGGGGTTGGACTAGATGACCTCCTGAGGTCCCTTCCAACCCTGATATTCTATGATTCTATGAAACCAATAACATAATCATCTCTAAGTCTAAGAGGAAGTACACCCTTATTAGCCCTCTGGGACCTTCTTAAAACTGGTGGTTCGTTACTCATATTTTCCAATTCCCTGTTCTCGGGTAAAACTGGGTGAGTTTGAGGGATCTGGCCATTCCCAGTAGGGTTTGGGTTTACCCCATTGGTTTTAGTCTCCTCTGGAAATGCTGCTCTGTGCCTCCTACGAGCCCTGGTAAGACTAAAAGTCCAATACTTTAGCTGGTCCCTATGTACTACTCTCCCAGGACCTCCTTGTTCAGGCTGGATAGCATACACTGGCAGTTCAGGATTGTTGTGGGTGACCACAGTGTGGGGACTTGGCTCCCATTTGTCCTGTATTTTATTACATCTCTGGTGTCTGTGGCTACGAACTGGTACGCTGTCACCAGGTCTGATGAGAGCCCCACTGGACTTGCGATCATAAGTCCTTTTCCTACTTTGGGCTGTGTCTTTAGTTGTACTGAGCAACTTCACTGGCTGTCTTGTGGACACCTTTGACCCAGTCATCGAAATTGGTCACCTCATCCTTTGAAAAGGCTTCTTGATGCTTCTCTGGCAACTCCCTTAAGTTAGCCACCTGTGCAGGAATCAGCCCTTGGCATGCCGCTTGAACTGGAACTAGCAGTCTCCCATCACATCTTTCCTGAGGAAAGGCAACTTGTTCTCCCCTCTCCCCAAATGTTACCTTCACCTGAGGGATCACCTCCTCAGGCTGCAACTCCCTAGCTTGAGTTTAGAAGACTCACTGGTACTCTTCCTTTGATGGTACTAGTCAGTACATTGGCTGACTGAAGTCCATTAGGTAGGTTTACCCCAGATGTAGGCTTTACAACAGCTCGATATCTACTGGCATTTTCTGATACACAGCAGTGTTTATCTAGGAACTTCCCTCTCCGAGGAGGAATAACAGTCTTCTGTTTTCTGCCCACTTTAACATTTCCAATCTGCCCCGCAGGGCCCAATGAATGGTTTTGTCTCTGTGCTCGAGCCAGCACTCTACTCAGCACAGCATTCTTCTTAGAGTGCCCATCACGGTTCATCCTCCTGGTTCCTTCTTCTGGCAACGGTAGCTCCTTCAGCTCACTAATGATGTTCATCCCTAGAATCCCTGGGACTCCTTCTCCCATATGGCTCCCTTCAGAGTCTCTGTCTTTCAGGATGAAGATGCATTTCCCTGGCTGTGTCTGGCCCATGTAGTCTATGTCTGCTTCGAGGCATCCCACCACTGGGATTGCCAGTCCATTAACTGCTGTTAGACGTACAAACTGTGTGCTGTGCATGGTCAGTTCCTTGTCTTTCAAATATTTTTGAAAATGCGACTCAGTGACGGTGGTGACTTCTGAGCAAGTATCTAACAAACATCTGGTCTTCACCCCTGCTATACATACTTCAGCAGTTAGACAGTTTCCAAA
Organism: Caretta caretta; assembly: GCF_965140235.1. Taxonomy (NCBI): domain Eukaryota; kingdom Metazoa; phylum Chordata; order Testudines; family Cheloniidae; genus Caretta; species Caretta caretta. The sequence goes on along the minus strand of NC_134226.1, from coordinate 19,522,349 downwards.
TGCTCGCTTACAGAAGTCATTAGGTATGCTGGCATTGCCCACATTCCTTTCAACACTGTATGCAGAGTGATTTTCCACCAAGGAGAGGCCTAGGAATCCTTCTGCCACTGCTTGGCCTTCTACTGTAGATGGACCACTCGCTCTTGGTGCCCCATTGGTTTTCAGTGCCTGGGACTCTGTTCTCCCTCTCAGTGGACGTTCCCGGCTAGTATGCCCTGGCTTTTCACAAGTGTAACAGATGTACCTTCCCAGCTCATCCTTTGGTGGGGCTCTTCGGGATCCCGGTGTCCTTGGATACTTTGACATACTAATGGGATTTTTTTCCTTCATTAACTCAGTCATCACTTTTATCATCTCCTCCTGTTGGACCGCCAGTTTTTGCACAACCTCACTTAAACTTTCCAGTGTTAACTGTGTTTGGGGTAGGGCCTTTTCCCCAGCAGCTGCATTAACTAGGCTCCCCACTTCGTGTACGGGGGTTAGGCTTGGCTGTCTCTGTCACAGGAACTTCCTCTTCTTCTGACCACATAATGGCAGCCTGCATGAGTTCATAGAACTTCTTACTGGGCTCTTCCTTAAACCTCCTTTTCATTTTGCAGCGGAAGGAATCATCCTGGAGCCCCAGCACTAACTGCTCTTTCAGAACCGTATCTGGGTCTGGAACTCATTGAGGGTCTCGCCACTCCACTTTGCTCATTCTCTCCTGGAGGTCATACACATATGCCCAGATAGTTTCACTGGGTTCCTGCTTTCGCTCAAAGAACTCCTTTAGTCGGGTTCCAATAGGTACCTTGTCTCCATACACTTCTAGGAGGAGTTCAAACACCTTTTCCACCTCCTTTTTGTCTGCCACTGCCATGAACTTTACTGTGGCCTTGGTATGGCCCTTGAGGTGCTCCTCTACGAAGTCCACATGATCTTCTTCAGGTACTCTTAGCACACGCAGAGCCACCTTCACAGACTTGACCCACTCCTCTACCGTAATGTCTCCTGGTCTAGTCGGAAAGCCACCGAACTCCGTGACCTTCCACTCCTGTGGGACATAAATAGTAGGGGGTTTCTTAGCTTCTGCTGCCTGTTGGTCTATTACCGCCTTAGCCAGTGATAAGGCTTCTCTCTGTTCTGTTCTAGCTTGTTGTAATGCCTCAGCTTGGTCTGACAATCTGCGTTGAAGTTCAGCAAACTGGGCCCATAGTTCTTCAATTCCAGCCATGGTAGGGTTCTTGACCAGGCCTGGACAGTGCTATCAGAACTCAACCAGTAAACCAATGGGGTGGACCCTGTGGATAGGATCCTGTTCGTGACACCAATTATGTAAGCGGGGGAATAGTCCCGCTATTGTGGAGAACTTTCCTGGCTTCTGCACTACCCCGGTGAAGTGGGCTAGCAAAAGGATCTGAGTCCTCGCTCCCATTTCGTTTACCTAGAGGCCTCCCTGCCCTTGAGGACTCCCCTTCCACTCTCCTGTCTGGCAGAGTCCTCGTAAACCCAACAAGGCTGGGCCCAGGATTCCTGGGGGGCTCGATCCCCAGCCCTGCTGTGGTCACCTAGGACAGGGGCTAGGGTGTCCCCACTCCAGGGTACTCTCTCTGCACTAGGCACTTCTCTGATCCACTGACCATTACATACAAGTTAAAGCAAATGCAAGTTATTTAATCAACAATTAATTTTAAAAAGGATAAGGCAAAATGGGAAAGGTTAAAGAAAACACATCAGCCTGCTCTGTGGCAGGGAACACCACAAACAGTGTCTCTGGAACGTCCGGGCAGTTCACAGTCTGCTCCTTGTAAGTCCCAGGCCCCTTCTCCAGCCCTGGCTGTGCTGTAGGGATGCTGTGGGTTGGACACTTGCTCTGGTGGTGGCCACACGCGCTCAGGCTCTAAGTGGTAGGACCCTTCTTCCCAGCGTCACCCCCGCCCTGTCGGGGTTACGATCCAAGCCTGGCCTGCAGAGCCTCTTGACTGAGGTGTCTCCCTGTGCTGGGCCCACGCCCAGGGTCCCCCTCGGTTTCCCCAGCTGCTCACCACACCCAGCTCCAGACGGCTCCAGCTCCAGCTCCACCACTTGGTCTCAGCACTGCTGCTGCTCTGCCTCCAGCTCCCTGGGCTGCTTCTTTGGCCCCTCTGGCTCTGGGTGCTGCAGCTCCACTCACAGGACAGGTCTGCTCTGCAGGGTGCTTCTGTCACTCTGCTCCCAGCACTGACCTGCTTCCTGGGCTGCTTTTCTGGCCCCTCTGGCTCTGGTTCCTGCAGGTCTGCTCTCTCTGGGTTGTGCCTCTGGCTTTGGGGCTGCAGCTCTGCTTCCAGGACAGGGTCTGTTCTCTCTGGGCTGCTTTTCTGGTTCCTCTGGATCTGGCCCAGCTCTGCACCCCAGCTCAGCTTGAGCCCCTGCTTTCTCCTTGGCTCGGCCCCACTCTGACACAGGCAATTCCAGCTCACACAGAGGACAGGACCTCCCTGGCCTCCTGACTCCCTGATTAGCCTGCTCGGCCTGTCATTCAGGCTGACCTGGAGCATTGGCCTCTCCCCATTGTTCCTGGGGGCTGTCAGTCTCAGGGTCCTGATTCCCCATCGACCCTTCCCCCTTTTTAGTACTGGGAGCTAGCAACTAAAACAACCCCATTGAATGTTAGTAAGGGGGCAACAGTCCCCTTACACTTATATACCCATAAGGGTGTGGCTGACCTTCTAGGACGTTGGAGGAAAATGTAGTTCTCAGAAAGTCTGGAAGATTCCATGAGGTTCTACAAAGGTCCAGAACATTCTCAGAGGTGACCCCACATATGGAATACCTTAGACATTTTACTTCAAACATTCTATTTTCCCTTTTGTCACTAACAAAAACAGCCCCCTGAGCCCCCTGCCAAGAGTGCAAAATCTCTGTCACAGCTTCCCCTTTTGGAAAAGGGCCAGCAAGCGGTCTGGACCAGTAGCCTGGGAAAGCCTGCAGGTTGTGCCATGTCTGCTACTATGTCTGGTAATTTCAAATTTCAGCTATTCAGATAATAAATCAGCTTATAACAAGCTGGCACATCATTCATAAAGCAGCTGGTTGACAACGACCCCATATACACATGTTCGTTTTAGACCCTGCAGAGAGGATTTGCAGCAGAGGTCTCCCATGCCCCCCTTATATCTGTCACCCCAAAACCTTTGGATGTGAACCTGAGACCTATTCCTCCCAGCCGGTGCCTAGGGATGGTGACTTTGTTCCTTAAGGCATCAGCAGCCCTGGTGCTGCCCTGGAGTTCACTCTCTTGGGGCATTATGGGGACCAGGCAAGGCCTGGCTCTGAACCATGCACATTGCTTGGAACCACGGAGGGAGCCCAACCTCTGGTAAGGGACCCTCTCTCACAGCCAAAGCCCCTACTCTGCTCCATCTCCTCTCAGGTCAGGGCCTGGGGATCCTGTGGCATCCTCCCAGGTTCTCTGGGTACAGGGAGTAGTGGATTGACCTCCCCATCCTCCCGCTGGGTTAACCTTTGTTCCCACATGCTGAGGTGAGATGAAGATTTCTCCCTCTTCCATCCTGTTCAAGGTCATTCAGATTGTCACAGACCATCTCTGCATGGGATGGGGAAGGCTGCTTCCTTCCCTGAGGGCTTTTGGGGTGTGTCTGCCTCAACTATCGGAGGGGTAGCCATGTTAGTCTGTATCCACAAAAACAATGAGGAGTCCGGTGGCAATTTAAAGACTAAGATTTATTTGGGCATAAGCTTTCGTGGGTAAAAAGCCCACTTCTTCAGATGCAACTGCCTCAACTCTTGCTTCTGAAGGGTTTTTGTCTGGCGAGAATCCCTCAGGGGTTGTCATTGCCTCCCCCTCCCAATGGACACACTGCTCCACTAGAGCGAATTCCATCACTAGCTGTGGTGGGACAGCCAAGGCAGAGGGGCCTGGCTCAATCTTTTCTCTCCAATAAAATGCTCCAATCTGGAGAGTCTGGGAGCATAACAAAGGCAAGGCAAACTTGGCTTCATAACAGAGTGTTTGGCAGTCTTCCCTCTAGAGGCTACGGAACACACCTCCTTCCCAAGGAGGTCAGTGTGAACACCATAATATCGCTGCTAAAATCAGAACTTTCTGCTTAGCAAGCCAGTACAAACACCTTGGGCTACTGAAAGCTGTCTGTCTCATAGGCAAGTAGCCACAGGTTCAAATCCTAGCCACATGCACAGATAGCTACTTGAGCTAGAGAAGCAGCACTTTTATCTGACAGTGGTACACGGGTATTGAAGTCCTCAAATGGACCAGGCGGTCAGCATTTGAATCCCATAATGATATTTACTGCGTAACAGAAAGTGCTCCCTGCCCTGCTGCAGCAAAAATGGAAGCTGGGATCCAGACTTCCAAACAAGATAGGAAACAAAGGGTAGGACTAAATGGTTAGTTTTCAGAATGGAGGGAGGTAAATAGCCAGGTTCCCCTACGGACCTGCACTGCACCAGTGCTGTTCGACATATTCAGAAATGCTCTAGAAAAGGGGATAAACAGCTAGGTAGTGAAATTTGTGGACAATACAACATTTACTCAAGATAGTTAAGTTCAAAGCTGACTGGGAAGAGTTACAAAGGAATCTCACTAAATTGCGCAACAAAATGGCAGATGAAATGCAATGTAAATAAATGCAAAATGATACACATTGGAAAACACAATCCCAACTATACATACAAACTGATGGGTCTGAATTAGCTGTACCGGAATGTGAAAGAGCACATCAACGTCCTATTCCGCATCTAGGCATGCATGTATCCCTAACCCTCCTTGCCCCAAGAGTCCGCACTGAACAACTTCCTTCCCAAAATAAAAGCTGCTTACTGGGAACCTCCTCTGGTGTTTGTCCTTCCCCAAGCACCGGCCGCTGTGACTGGCTACCTTCCTCTTGGCTTGAGAACAGCTCCTGGCTGCATGCATCTAGGGATGCCGGGGTGTCTCCCTCTTCCTCAGCACCCTCGCTCCTGCTTTCCTCCTCCTCCTCCTGCCTTGTTGAACTGGGCTCTGAAGTGACCAGGGTGGTCCTTGGAGTAGAGGTGGAGTTGCCCCCAAGTATATTGCATCCAGCTCTTTGTAGAAATGGCAGGTCGTGGGGACAGCACTGGAGCGGCGGTTTGCCTTGCAGGCTTTGTGGTAGGCGTTCTATAGCTCCTTCACTTTAACCCTGCACTGCAGTGCGTCCTGGTCATGGCTCCTTTCCATCGTGTCCCTTGATATCTGCTCGAAGGAATCGACTGGACAGCTTCCTCCACCCAAATACTGATGAGGTCCAGCACCTCGCCATTGCTCCATACTGGGGATCACGTGGTGCGTGGAGGCATGGTCACCTGGAAAGGTTAGCTGAGAGCACTCCACGCCTTGCTGAGCAAACAGGAAGGGAATTTTCAAAATTCCCAGAGAATTTAAAGGGCGGGTCTGATGGTTGGTCACCTGAGGGCAGGGCAGTACTATAGCCCCGTTGTAAGTGGTGGCTATTAAGGTAACCACCGTAAGCAGCAGGGTGGGAAAAAGACAGAAGGGAAAGCTTTGGCCATTCATTATTTGGAGGTTTGTTATGGTCAGTTGTCCGACACTTATTGCAGCAACAGAGACACACTGGTCTTGTATTATTCCAGAACTGAAATATCTTTAAAATCATGATGAGATTACTGGTTCTGTGGATGAAAGGAAAGCAGTGGATGTATTGTTTCTTGACTTTAGCAAAGCTTTTGACACGGTCTCCCACAGTATTCTTGTCAGCAAGTTAAAGAAGTATGGGCTGGATGAATGCACTATAAGGTGGGTAGAAAGTTGGCTAGATTGTCGGGCTCAACGGGTAGTGATCAATGGCTCCATGTCTAGTTGGCAGCCGGTATCAAGTGGAGTGCCCCAAGGGTTGGTCCTGGGGCTGGTTTTATTCAATATCTTCATAAATGATCTGGAGGATGGTGTGGATTGCACTCCCAGCAAATTTGCGGATGATACTAAACTGGGAGGAGTGGTAGATACGCTGGAGGGCAGGGATAGGATACAGAAGGACCTAGACAAATTGGAGGATTGGGCCAAAAGAAATCTGATGAGGTTCAATAAGGATAAGTGCAGGGTCCTGCACTTAGGACGGAAGAACCCAATGCACAGCTACAGACTAGGGACCGAATGGCTAGGCAGCAGTTCTGTGGAAAAGGACCTAGGGGTGACAGTGGACGAGAAACTGGATATGAGTCAGCAGTGTGCCCTTGTTGCCAAGAAGGCCAATGGCATTTTGGGATGTATAAGTAGGGGCATAGCTAGCAGATCGAGGGACGTGATCGTCCCCCTCTAGTCGACATTGGTGAGGCCTCATCTGGAGTACTGTGTCCAGTTTTGGGTCCCACACTACAAGAAGGATGTGGATAAATTGGAGAGAGTCCAGCGAAGGGCAACAAAAATGATTAGGGGTCTGGAACACATGACTTATGAGAAGAGGCTGAGGGAACTGGGATTGTTTAGTCTGCAGAAGAGAAGAATGAGGGGGGATTTGATAGCTGCTTTCAACTACCTGAGAGGTGGTTCCAGAGAGGATGGTTCTAGACTATTCTCAGTGGTAGAAGAGGACAGGACAAGGAGTAATGGTCTCAAGTTGCAGTGGGGGAGGTTTAGATTGGATATTTAGGAAAAACTTTTTCACTAGGAAGGTGGTGAAACACTGGAATGCGTTACCTAGGGAGGTGGTAGAATCTCCTTCCTTAGAAGTTTTTAAGGTCAGGCTTGACAAAGCCCTGGCTGGGATGATTTAATTGGGGATTGGTCCTGCTTTGAGCAGGGGGTTGGACTGGATGACCTCCTGAGGTCCCTTCCAACCCTGATATTCTATGATTCTATGATTCATGACTGATGTACAAGGCGAGTCCAGTGAACCATTTTAGAACATTGCATGGCAGATGCTGTCATCTCATACACCTTTGGAAGATGCGAGTCAACACACATTGTGACTGTTGACACCAGTCACAAATTATGGACCACACTGTAAATCAGTGCTCACTTTGATTGTTTGCTACTGGCATATCAGATTTACATCAAGCCATTTCCGAAGGTGCCCTCTGGCTCACTAATCTGGACTAGGTTATTTGAATATCTCTAATCACCTTTCTTGCCATACGAAAGATGAATACATTCTCAGAGAAGGGTGTAAGCTTGCTGTGTGAACCACAAAGCTGAGCATTCCAAGTTTTTCCTAATATCCAACCTAGATCTCCCCCACTGCAACTTGAGACTTGTTCCGTCATCTGCCACCGCTGAGAACAGCCTACCTCCATCCTCTGTAACCCCACTTCAGGTAGTTGAAGGCTGCTATCAAATCCCACATCACTCTTCTCTTCTGCAAACTAAATAAGCCCAGTTCCCTCCAGCTCTCCTCATAAGTCATGTGTCCCAGTCCCCCTAATAATTTTCGTTGCCCTCCGCTGGACTCTCTCCAATTTGTCCATATCCTTTCTGTACTGGGGGGGCCCAAAACTGGACACAGTACTCCAGCTGTGGCCTCATCAGTGCCGAGTAGAGGGGAATGATCATGTCCCTCGATTGGTGGCAATGCCCCTACTTATACATCCCAAAATGCCATTGGCCTTCTTGGCAACAAGGGCACACTGCTGACTCATATCCAGCTTCTCGTCCACTGTAATCCCCAGGTACTTTTCTGTTGTTTTTCTTTCTGTTTGTTGCACCCTAGAAGTGATATGAATTGTCTGTCACCACAAGGAGAAAGATAGACTGTAACTTAGAACTTTTGGTGTAGCTGTACTTGATCAGCTTTAACACAGTAGACCAATACTCCCCGGCTCCACCCCTGAAGCTGGGGCTAGAACCATACTTTTATCTTGGAGCTCACAGTAAGGGTACACTTTGTAGGCCCAGTAGTGACAACAGACCCATGCCTCAGACAGGGAAGGTTCTAGAAGCAGTGAAGCCATGACATCACAAGTTCCCAGGGGGTTCTGGAACACTAGCCCTGACTTTGGCACTCAGGAGGAATCTGGGACTTGCTGCTGCTCTACACTCCACAGGCCCAGTGAGCAGCTATCTGGAACGGGATCCAAGAATCCAGGCAGGGGCCAAAACTCACAGTTCCTATTCCAGCTAGGCCCACAAAGGGGGAAGGACAGCCATCAGCACCCATGCAGCCCTGACAACACTCCATGATCCCCGGGGCTGTCAGCTTCCACGCAGTGCTGGCCCCCTGGGCCCTCTTCGCTGGCCTAGCCATGGCGCCTAGTCTGAGGGCTGCCCAGCAGAGTGGGCAGACAGGCTCCAGGCTCTCATTACTATGGTTGCCCTGCTGATGGTAAGGTCCCACAACAGACACTAACCCAACTGCTTGCCTCCTCCTTCACAGTGCACCTTGTGTAAGCAGCTTGTGCTGGGCCTGGGGCCCCAGCTGTGCTCAGACATCACCTAGAGTGCAGCCTCCAGCTCTGGCCACGCTGCAGGAATGGCAGCTCTCGTGCTCCTGTCCATCGTGGCCTGCCTCCTTGTGGGGAACATGGGAAAGATCTTCCGGCGCTGCGAGCTGGCCCAGGTGCTGCACCAGGCAGGGATGGATGGGTTCCGAGGCTACAGCCTGGCTGATTGTGAGTGATCTCCTGGCCTCCTCATGAGGCTGTACATATATTTCCTTCCCCTCCCCATGGGGCTCTGTGTGTATCCCTCCCCCTTCCCTCCCCCTGGGGCTCGGTGCGTATCCCTCCCCCTGCCCTCCCCATGGGGCTCGGTGCGTATCCCTCCCCCTGCCCTCCCCATGGGGCTCGATGCGTATCCCTCCCCCTAGGGTGACCAGACCACAAGTGTGAAAAATGGGGACCGTGTCGGGGGTAATAGGCACCTACATAAGACAAAGCCCCAAATGTCAGGACTGTCCCTATAAAATCGGGACATCTGGTCACCCTACTCCCCCGGCCCCATCCTGCATGGGGCTCTGTGCATATCCCTCCCCCCGCCCTCCCCGTATATTACTAAATCCTGTACCAGGGCTGTGCATGGCGTTCCATGAAAGCCGGTTCAACACGGACACCGTGGATCATGAAGCTGATGGCAGCACTGACAACGGCATCTTCCAGATCAACAGCCGCCAGTGGTGTGATGACTATAAGCGCTCCGCCCGGAACCTCTGTCACATGCACTGCAGTGGTGAGTAACTCCTTTCCAGTCCTGGTCCTGACCCCTAGGCCATGGCTCAGTGCTAGAGACCTGTGCGGCAGGGAGCAGGGTGGGGCCCTGTAGGGGGCAAGTCCTCCTGGTAGTCAGGGGAACCAACGTCAGGCCCAAGACGTTTTGAAATGGCAAAGGAAGGTCACCCTTGCCTTCAGTGGACAGCAGAGGGCAGCACAACGGGGGCTGGGTTGGTTGGCTGAATGGTGGTATCTCCTGCTAGGAGGACCAGGGCTCCCATGCTACGGTGTTGAGCTACCAAGGGTTATGCCCTATCCTCACTCTCTTCTCCTTCCCCACCACCAGATTTGCTGACCAGTAACATCAACGATGACATCGTGTGTGCCATGCAGATTGTGCAACAGCCAAGGGGAATGGGGGCCTGGTAAGGGGGAGCTGGTGGAGGGGTGGGGTGGAGTGCCAAGTGTAGCAGTGCATGGCAAAATATGCAGCACAGGGTAACGTGGCACTATGCTGCCCACCCAGCTCTGCAGCACGCAACATGAAACCGCACAACACAGAGCGGCACAGCACTACACACTGCTATACAGCTTTACACAATGTACTGCTACAGCACGGAACTACATAGTCAATGCCATGAAACACAATGTTATACAGCTGTATTTAGTGCAACAAGGCACTACACCAGACAACCCCACGATACAATGCAGTGTAAAGAAAACATACAGTGTAGCGCAGTACTTTGTTTATACAACCAAACAAAAGACAAAACTCCACAGAGCAACAAGGCTGTTACCATGCTGCCCTGCCCATAGGCAGCTGCATCTCAGTGCTGGACAAGCAATCCTTCTGCAGTGTTGCTGTTCCCCAAATGCTCCACCCCGGAGGCAACTACTGCTCAGCACCCTGGGAGTTATCCCCATACATTTTCACTGTGTGGTTGTAACCTGGCTGCCCCACTCGAAAGGCAGCTGCATCTCAGAGCCTGGTGAGTAAACCCTGCATAGCTGTTACCCAGCTGCCCCCCCCAGAGGGCTGCATCTTAGGACTGGCCCATCCCCATGCGACAGCACTGCTCTCAATGCCAGCTGATCTTGCTGACCTTGCTTTCTTTGTTTATCCTTCTCAGGCTGGCCTGGAGGAAACACTGTGAGGGCCATGACCTCTCACAGTGGGTGGAAGGATGCAATGTGGGAAGTAGATGAAGGAGCACCTTGGGATGCCCTGGACCTGCTAGATGGGGTGTACTGCAGTCACATTAGGCCCCTGCAGATTTAGCACCTCATTGAAATCCTCTGTGAGCAACTGCTTCTCCTTCTTAACTAGCTCCAAAGTGGGTCTTTAATTGTGGGGGAGTGTTGTTCCCCCTTGTGGGATTGCACCTTAGGGTGCTGGGAGCAGGTTTTCCTGAATAAAGCTATCTGACAGTCTAATGACAAAAGGGTCACAAGTTTTATTTAGAGACGACAATAGGATCTTGGGGGGGGAAGGGGGGGGCTGAGAGTCAGGACTCCTAGGTTTCAGAGTAGCAGCAGAGTAGGAGTAGAACTCCTAGGTTCTATCCCTCGCTCTGGGATGGGAGTGGGGATTCTAGTGACAAGATTGGGTGAAGGAGGGCTGAGTGTCAGGGCTCCTGGATTCTATTCCCAACTCTGGGACAGGCTGGGAGTCAGGATGCCTGGGTTGTATTCCTGACTGTGAGAATGGCTGGATGTCAGGAATCCTGAATTCTGTTCCCATTTCTGTTAATCCATCTCCTTGGAGCCTGTTTCTATCTATTGTGGCCCCCTTGTCACATTAACTCTGAAGCAGCTACTATCTACAATGAGACCTGGGGGAAGATGGAGTCCTCCTGGCCATCTCAGGGAGGGCAGGCTCATCCCCACAGAAGGGGGGGCGAAAAGTGACCCTTTGCACACAAGGAACTGTAAAATACAAAACTCAATACAATACACTTCTTGGTTTAGCATGGTGAAGGGCCCCTTTGCCTTTCCTGATCCTCCGCTGCGCCCATGTGATTGCTTCATTGTGTTTACATAAATCCCCAGTGGCTTACATGGGAAATGTTTTCAAATTCCCCAGCTGAGGCCACACACATTCCAGTGTCAGTCACTTAAACTGAGGTCAATTCATCTGTCGGACTCTATGGTGGTGGTGGTGTGGAGTGAATGGGGATAAATAGATAGCCAGGTGTTTATGGTGATAGACAGACAGATGCATAGGGCAATAGAAGAACAGACAGAGGTGAAGCTAGGAGTGGGAGAAGAAGACTAGTGGTATTTGAGGTGATCAGAGGGCAAGCAGAAGGAGCTAATGGCTCTGGGCAGCCCCAGACCTGTGTGAACTGGTCCCATATGCTGGTCAGATTTGCCTGTGCCCTGATCCTAGCCCCACTGCCTGTATGACCAGCATGGGTGCAGGGACCTATGTACCCCTCTAGCTCCAACTGGGAACAGGTTGAAGGGACAAGCCTGAGCATGTTCAGTGCTCCCCTTCTTCAGAGTGTGTTGCACAACCTGGATAGGTGGTTAAAACGCCAGAACAAACCACTCTTGGATACATTACTGCACATAGCCCTGTGGCTGGGGTTTGATTAAATAAAAATTAGCAGCGAAGCTGCAGCACTGCCAAATAGTGCAACCCCCTCCTGCTTTGGTATAAATAATTCAGTCAGCACAGAACCCAGGAGTCCTGATTCCTGCACTAAGCATTGATGAATGGGGAAACTCCACATCTCTCTGCTAGCAGGTTATTTTCCTGCATGTTACAAAGCAGCAACCAGGCAATATATTGGGCCTGAAGCCTTCAGCACCTAGGAAACTCCAACTAGTACAAAATGCTTCAGTGTGTCTCCTCAGAAACTGGCTACCATGAACACATCAAACCTGTCCTGCATTGCCTACTCTGGCTCCCTATAGAATTTAAACAAGTTCAAGGTCTCAGTCCCTGTCTTCAACGTGCTCCATGGACTTGGCTGAGGGTATTGAAATGACTGTCTAAAGAGACTTTAGGTGAAGAAACTGATTATTTGGGTCATTATTTCCTTGGTGCAATCCCGTTCATTTACAAAGAATGGCCGCACAGGCCTGTTTCCATGAACACAGCAGAAACAAACAACAGCAGGCAGTTTCCTTATTCAGAAATCAAAGGACATGTCTACACTAGCACTTCTGTCACTATAACATATGTAGCTCAGGGGTGTGACAACCCCCCCCCCCCCCGAGCAACATAAGTTACACCGACAGAAGCACTAGTATGGACAGTGCAAGGGTGGTGGGAGCGCTTCTTTCGCCACCCTAGCTACTGCCATTTGTTGGAGGTGGTTTAATTATGTTGACAGGACAGATCTCTCCCAGTACAGCTGTGCTGCTGTAGGCTCTTTAGTGTAGACATGGCCTCTCTCCCCAAAAAGTACTGCATTCAAAAGGAAGCCCTGCCTCTTGCTTCCTGCCAGGGTCACACTCACAACTAGAGCTGGCTGAAACTTTGGGGTTTCACAAGAAAGTTTGGTATTTTGCAATTTAGTTTTGTTTCAATTCTGGACATACCAAACATTTCAGGGTCACAGTTCTCTCCCATTTCTCACTGAGCGTTGTGTTGAAGCTTTTGAACAATTTTTTAGTTTTCTCATGTTACGGGGGTCAGAAGGATTTCCAAAAACAGCTGAGTTTTCTCACCATATGTTTCTCCTGCGGCTTTTGTGCTAAATTTAGTTGAGATTTTGGTTGTTAGGATCCAGTAAATATCTGTAGTGGCAAACGTGTTGGCAGTAACTGGAGAAAACTCGTGTTTTCTGTGTGTTACACAGTGATTCTAAGTTTTCCATTATGAAATTACCTTGGTGCGCAGAATCTGGTGGTCATTTCAGTTATTTGCCAGCCTCTTCAGAGTTTCTGCTTTAGAACCAACAAACTCAGCATGATCTAAGACAGTGATTCTCAATCGGGGGTCTGTGGCGGCCCCAACGCCCCCTGCAGGGCTGAAGCTGGAAGCCGAGGGACTGAAACCTGGAGCCCATGCAGGGCTAAAGCTGGGAGCTGTGGGGCTGAAGCCCTGAGCCCCAGTGCTCTCAGCGGGGCAAAAGCTCTGAGCCCAAGGGTGGAGTTGAAGGGGTAGGGGGAAGAGAAGGGAAGGGAAGGGGTCGGAGGCGGGTAGGGGTGCAGGAACAATTTCTATAGTGGGGGTGCTGAGAGCCATTGAACCAAATTGTAAACCATGTATAGAATGGAATCCACTTCAACACCTAGTTCCAGCACCTGTGGCGGCAGGAAGTCAAAGCCGGGCAGTGTGGGGCAGCTGCTGCTCTGGATGGTGCCATGGAGCAGGCAGCAGCGGTGGTCCCGTCTCCTGCTGCTGCCTGGGATTGCAGCTGCTCCTAAGCTCCCAGCCCACTTTGACTGCTCATGCAGTCAGTAAGAGCCCCCCAGGCAGGGGGATCCAGCTCAGAGGATGCAGAGTCCTTGGGTAGGAGTGATGACAAGGGGGCCCTCCCAAGCTACCCCTCTGCCCACACACAGCCCCTAGCTAATCCGTCTCTGCACCCTGAGTTACCCCCTGCCTGCACAGCCCCTAGCTACCTCCGCCTTCACCCTGAGCTACCCCTCTGCTCGCACGCAGCCCCTAGCTACCCCCTCCCTGCACCCTGAGCTACCCCTCTGCTCGCACACAGCCCCTAGCTACCCCCTCTCTGCACCCTGAGCTACCCCTCTGCCCGCACGCAGCCCCTAGCTATCCCCTCCCTGCACACAGCCCCTAGCTCCCCGGCGCATGCATCCTGAGCAACTTTCAAATTTTTTGCGCTGAGCCCCACCCCTTGAGTTATAATTTTTCATTGCTCCACCACGACCCAGACAGGTGAGTTAGGGGGTGGAGGTTGCGCTCCCTCCCTGGACCCTGCCATGTGGAGATGGCCTGAGCCCCACCAGCCCCTGCCCCCCAAATACAGAAGTTAAACTACGCCTATGCCTGAGGTCCCCTCCTGCCCTGGAGTCCCAAGTCCCCTCCGCCCAGATCCTGCAGTTTTTATAGCATGTTTAGGGGATCTTCAGAAAGAAAAAGGTGGAGAACCCGTGATCAAGGAGATGCATTAGCCCAGGCTACATGTTATTTACATGACAGGTAGCAAAGTACAAGCTCATCCACTGATGTGGCACAACAGGGATAAGTAAGCAGCAGTTGTCTCTGTACTCTTCTCGCACTGTGTAAAACAAAGCCTTCAACTTGTTTGCATGCTTGAAAATGGCCCCAAATCCAATGATGCAAGATTTCAGGTCTTTCATTTCTTCTTGGTGGTGTTGGTCCTGTTTTGAGCAGGGGGTTGGACTAGATGACCTCCTGAGGTCTCTTCCAACCCTGATATTCTATGATTCTATGATTCTGTAGCAGTAGCTGCTGACAGCGCAACGTTAATCAGATCAGCAGAACAAGTATTATGTAGCAGCTCCGTTTTCCAATTGAGTTTAATCTCCATGCCCACTTAGCTATGTAGGAAGCAGAATCTATTAGTTGTGGCCACATTTTCCAAGTTTATTGGTACATCGTGTGACCCGGTGTGCCTAGGGTAGCCCTCACTGGAAATGCCAAGGTCAGGGCAACCTGCAAAAGGGAGAGCAGACATTCCCAAGACTGGTGGTTAACACGAAAGTTAAACTCTTCAACCAGTCACAAACTGTGCTTCTGATCCCCCACACTGGTTATCAAGAAGCAAAAAAAAGAAACCACACAGCCCCCTTTATTGCATTCCAGTTCTCTGGCTCCCAGTCAGGACCTAGGTGCAGAAAGGTGAGGAGTTACTTAAAAACTCTTCTCACTACAAAATTTTCTTCTGAACCCCACAGGGCCAGCCACATTGCTTGGTGAGTATTAGGTTGGATCTTGCCCAAAATACCACGCTGCCAGCCAATCCTTTAGTATCTAAAATAAAGGTTTATTAGAATTAAAGAATGGATGGATTCACCAAGCATGGATTCACCAAGGGAAGGTCATGCCTGACTAATCTAATCGCCTTTTATGATGAGATTACTGGTTCTGTGGATGAAGGGAAAGCAGTGGATGTATTGTATCTTGACTTTAGCAAAGCTTTTGACACGGTCTCCCACAGTATTCTTGTCAGCAAGTTAAAGAAGTATGGGCTGGATGAATGCACTATAAGGTGGGTAGAAAGTTGGCTAGATTGTCGGGCTCAACGGGTAGTGATCAATGGCTCCATGTCTAGTTGGCAGCCGGTGTCAAGTGGAGTGCCCCAAGGGTCGGTCCTGGGGCTGGTTTTGTTCAATATCTTCATAAACGATCTGGAGGATGGTGTGGATTGCACTCTCAGCAAATTTGCGGATGATACTAAACTGGGAGGAGTGGTAGATACGCTGGAGGGCAGGGATAGGATACAGAGGGACCTAGACAAATTGGAGGATTGGGCCAAAAGAAATCTGATGAGGTTCAATAAGGATAAGTGCAGGGTTCTGCACTTAGGACAGAAGAACCCAATGCACAGCTACAGACTAGGGACCGAATGGCTCAGCATCAGTTCTGCGGAAAAGGACCTAGGGGTGACAGTGGACGAGAAGCTGGATATGAGTCAGCAGTGTGCCCTTGTTGCCAAGAAGGCCAATGGCATTTTGGGATGTATAAGTAGGGGCATAGCTAGCAGATCGAGGGACGTGATCGTCCCCCTCTTTTCGACATTGGTGAGGCCTCATCTGGAGTACTGTGTCCAGTTTTGGGCCCCACACTACAAGAAGGATGTGGATAAATTGGAGAGAGTCCAGTGAAGGGCAACAAAAATGATTAGGGGTCTGGAACACATGACTTACGAGGAGAGGCTGAGGGAACTGGGATTGTTTAGTCTGCAGAAGAGAAGAATGAGGGGGGATTTGATAGCTGCTTTCAACTACCTGAGAGGTAGTTCCAGAGAGGATGGTTCTAGACTATTCTCAGTGGTGGAAGAGGACAGGACAAGAAGTAATGGTCTCAAGTTGCAGTGGGGGAGGTTTAGGTTGGATATTAGGAAAAACTTTTTCACTAGGAGGGTGGTGAAACACTGGAATGCGTTGCCTAGGGAGGTGGTGGAATCTCCTTCCTTAGAAGTTTTTAAGGTCAGGCTTGACAAAGCCCTGGCTGGGATGATTTAATTGGGTATGGGTCCTGCTTTTGAGCAGGGGGTTGGACTAGATGACCTCCTGAGGTCCCTTCCAATCCTGATATTCTATGATTCTATGAAAAAAGAAAGAACAAGAAGAGAGTGGTTAAATGGTAAAGCAGTCACATACATACAAAGACTTCAAAGTCCATATGTCAGGTTCTTAGCAGTATTGGTGAATTTGCTGTCTTGAAAGTCCCTCTGGAACACATCCACAGCTCGGATAAGTCATTCAGTCCTTTGTTCAGCGCTTCAGTTTGTAGAAAAGTTATTCCAGAGGTAAGAAGCAGGACTGAAGATAAAATGGAGGTGATGCAGCTGCCTTTTATAGTCCTTTTGCCATGTGTATGGTACTTCCTTTGTTCCAAACACAAACTTTACAGCACTTGGAAAGGCCTTAGAGTTCTCAGTTCACAGGCATGCCCCTACATGCCTTGCTGAGCCATGTATCCCCTGGCTCCTTTCATAGAATCATAGAAGATTAGGGTTGGAAGAGACCTCAGGAGGTCATCTAGTCCAATCCCCTGCTCAAAGCAGGACCAACCTCAACTAAATCATCCCAGTCAGGGATTTGTCAAGCTGGGCCTTAAAAACCTCTAAGCATGGAGAGTCCACCACCTCCCTAGGTAACTGTACCCCACTCTTGAACAATGAGGGAAAAGTAGGCTGATTGGGGAAGCAGCCACAGCTGGGGCCATGCCCCAATCAGGCCACACCTGGTCCTGTTATAAGGGATCAGGGAGGAGCTGGGTCAGTCTCCCTCTAGCTCATAAAAACATGAGAATGGCCATACTGGTTCAGACCAAAGGTCCATCCAGCCCAGTACCAACAGTGGCCAATGCCAGGTGCCCCAGAGGGAGTGAACCTAACAGGTAATGATCTAGTGATCTCTCTCCTGCCATCCATCTCCACCCTCTGACAAACAGAGGCTAGGGACACCATTCCTTAGCCATCCTGGCTAATAGCCATTTATGGATTTAACCTCCATGAATTTATCCAGTTCTCTTTTAAACCCTGTTATAGTCCTAGCTTTCACAACCTCCTCAGTTCCAGAGGTTGACTGTGCACTGAGTGAAGAAGAACTTCCTTTTATTTGTTTTAAACCTGCTACCCATTAATTTCATTTGGTGGCCCCTAGTTCTTATATTATGGGAACAAGTAAATAACTTTTCCTTATTCACTTTCTCCACACCACTCATGATTTTATAGACGTCTATCATATCCCCCTTTAGTCGCCTCTTTTCCAAGCTGAAAAGTCCTAGCCTCTTTAATCTCTCCTCATATGGAACCCATTCCAAACCCCTAATCATTTTATTTGCCCTTCTCTGAACCTTTTCTAATACCAGTATATCATTTTGAGATGAGGGGACCACATCTGTATGCAGTATTCAAAGTGTGGGCATATCATGGATTTATATAAGGGCAATAAGATATTCTCCGTCTTATTCTCGATCCCTTTGTTAATGATTCCTAACATCCCGTTTGCTTTTTTGACTGCCGCTGCACACTGCATGGACGTCTTCAGAGAACTATCCACGATGACTCCAAAATCTTTCTCCTGATTAGTTGTAGCTAAATTAGCCCCCATCATATTGTATGTATAGTTGGGATTATTTTTTCCAATGTGCATTATTTTACATTTATCCACATTAAATTTCATTTGCCATTTTGTTGCCCAATCACTTTTTTGTTTTGTGAGATCTTTTTGAAGTTCTTCACAGTCTGCTTTGGTCTTAACTATCTTGAGCATAGAATCATAGAATATCAGGGTTGGAAGGGACCCCTGAAGGTCATCTAGTCCAACCCCCTGCTCGAAGCAGGACCAATTCCCAGTTAAATCATCCCAGCCAGGGCTTTGTCAAGCCTGACCTTAAAAACCTCTAAGGAAGGAGATTCTACCACCTCCCTAGGTAACGCATTCCAGTGTTTCACCACCCTCTTAGTGAAAAAGTTTTTCCTAATATCCAATCTAAACCTCCCCTACTGCAACTTGAGACCATTACTCCTCGTTCTGTCACCTGCTACCATTGAGAACAGTCTAGAGCCATCCTCTTTGGAACCCCCTTTCAGGTAGTTGAAAGCAGCTATCAAATCCCCCCTCATTCTTCTCTTCTGCAGGCTAAACAATCCCAGCTCCCTCAGCCTCTCCTCATAAGTCATGTGTTCTAGACCCCTAATCATTTTTGTTGCCCTTTGCTGGACTCTCTCCAATTTATCCACATCCTTCTTGTAGTGTGGGGCCCAAAACTGGACACAGTACTCCAGATGAGGCCTCACCAATGTCGAATAGAGGGGAACGATCACGTCCCTCGATCTGCTCGCTATGCCCCAACTTATACATCCCAAAATGCCACTGGCCTTCTTGGCAACAAGGGCACACTGCTGACTCATATCCAGCTTCTCGTCCACTGTCACCCCTAGGTCCTTTTCCGCAGAACTGCTGCCTAGCCATTCGGTCCCTAGTCTGTAGCGGTGCATTGGATTCTTCCATCCTAAGTGCAGGACCCTGCACTTATCCTTATTGAACCTCATCAGATTTCTTTTGGCCCAATCCTCCAATTTGTCTAGGTCCTTCTGTATCCTATCCCTCCCCTCCAGCGTATCTACCACTCCTCCCAGTTTAGTATCATCCGCAAATTTGCTGAGAGTGCAATCCACACCATCCTCCAGATCATTTATGAAGATATTGAACAAAACCGGCCCCAGGACCGACCCTTGGGGCACTCCACTTGATACCGGCTGCCAACTAGACATGGAGCCATTGATCACTACCCGTTGAGCCCGACAATCTAGCCAGCTTTCTACCCACCTTATAGTGCATTCATCCAGCCCATACTTCCTTAACTTGCTGACAAGAATACTGTGGGAGACCGTGTCAAAAGCTTTGCTAAAGTCAGGAAACAGTACATCCACTGCTTTCCCTTCATCCACAGAACCAGTAATCTCATCATAAAAGGCGATTAGATTAGTCAGGCATGACCTTCCCTTGGTGAATCCATGCTGGCTGTTCCTGATCACTTTCCTCTCATGCAAGTGCATCAGGATTGATTCTTTGAGGACCTGCTCCATGATTTTTCCAGGGACTGAGGTGAGGCTGACTGGCCTGTAGTTCCCAGGATCCTCCTTCTTCCCTTTTTTAAAGATTGGCACTACATTAGCCTTTTTCCAGTCATCCGGGACTTCCCCGGTTCGCCACGAGTTTTCAAAGATAATGGCCAATGGCTCTGCAATCACAGCCGCCAATTCCTTCAGCACTCTCGGACGCAACTCGTCCGGCCCCATGGACTTGTGCACGTCCAGCTTTTCTTAATAGTCCCTAACCACCTCTATCTCCACAGAGGGCTGGCCATTTCTTCCCCATTTTGTGATGCCCAGCGCAGCAGTCTGGGAGCTGACCTTGTTAGTGAAAACAGAGGCAAAAAAAGCATTGAGTACATTAGCTTTTTCCACATCCTCTGTCACTAGGTTGCCTCCCTCATTCATTAAGGGGCCCACACTTTCCTTGGCTTTCTTCTTGTTGCCAACATACCTGAAGAAACCCTTCTTGTTACTCTTGACATCTCTTGCTAGCTGCAGCTCCAGGTGCGATATGGCCCTCCTGATTTCATTCCTACATGCCCGAGCAATATTTTTATACTCTTCCCTGGTCATATGTCCAACCTTACACTTCTTGTAAGCTTCTTTTTTATGTTTAAGATCCGCTAGGATTTCACCATTAAGCCAAGCTGGTCGCCTGCCATATTTACTATTCTTTCGACTCATCGGGATGGTTTGTCCCTGTAACCTCAACAGGGATTCCTTGAAATACAGCCAGCTCTCCTGGACTCCTTTCCCCTTCAAGTTAGTCCCCCAGGGGATCCTGGCCATCCGTTCCCTGAGGGAGTCGAAGTCTGCTTTCCTGAAGTCCAGGGTCCGTATCCTGCTGTTTACCTTTCTTCCCTGCGTCAGGATCCTGAACTCAACCAACTCATGGTCACTGCCTCCCAGATTCCCATCCACTTTTGCTTCCCCCACTAATTCTACCCGGTTTGTGAGCAGCAGGTCAAGAAAAGCGCCCCCCCCAGTTGGCTCCTCTAGCACTTGCACCAGGAAATTGTCCCCTACGCTTTCCAAAAACTTCCTGGATTGTCTATGCACCGCTGTATTGCTCTCCCAGCAGATATCAGGAAAATTAAAGTCACCCATGAGAATCAGGGCATGCGATCTAGTAGCTTCCGTGAGCTGCCGGAAGAAAGCCTCATCTACCTCATCCCCCTGGTCTGGTGGTCTATAGCAGACTCCCACCACTACATCACTCTTGTTGCACACACTTCTAAACTTAATCCAGAGACACTCAGGTTTTTCTACAGTTTCGTACCGGAGCTCTGAGCAGTCATACTGCTCCCTTACGTACAGTGCTACTCCCCCACCTTTTCTGCCCTGCCTGTCCTTCCTGAACAGTTTATAACCATCCATGACAGTACTCCAGTCATGTGAGTTATCCCACCAAGTCTCTGTTATTCCAATCACGTCATAGTTCCTTGTCATCACCAGGACCTCCAGTTCTCCCTGCTTGTTTCCAAGGCTTTGTGCATTTGTATATAAGCACTCGAGATAACCTGTTGATTGCCCCTCATTCCCAGTATGAGGCAGGAGCCCTCCCCTCACAGACATTCCTGCCTGTGCTTCCTCACGGTATCCCGCTTTCCCACTTACCTCAGGGCTTTGGTCTCCTTCCCCCGGTGAACCTAGTTTAAAGCCCTCCACACTAGGTTAGCCAGCCTGCTGGCAAAGATGCTCTTCCCTCTCTTCGTAAGATGGAGCCCGTCTCTGCCCAGCACTCCTCCTTCATGGAACACCATCCCATGGTCAAAGTATCCAAAGCCTTCTCTCCGACACCACCTGCGTAGCCATTCGTTGACTTCCACGATTCGACGGTCCCTACCCAGGCCTTTTCCTTCCACGGGGAGGATGGACGAGAACACCACTTGCGCCTCCAACTCCTTTATCCTTCTTCCCAGAGCCACGTAGTCCGCATGTTTAGTATCATCTGCAAACTTTGCCACCTCATTGTTTACCCCTTTCTCCAGATCATTTATGAATAAGTTGAATAGGATTGGTCCTAGGACTGACCCTTGGGGAACACCACTAGTTACCCCTCTCCATTCTGAAAATATACCATTTATTCCTACCCTTTGTTCCCTGTCTTTTAATCAGTTCTCAATCCATGAAAGGATCTTCCCTCTTATCCCATGACAATTTAATTTACGGAAGAGCCTTTGATGAGATACTTGCCAAAGGCTTTCTGGAAATCTAAGTACACTATGTCCACTGGATCCCCCTTGTCCACAGGTTTGTTGACCCCCTCAAAGAACTCTTATAGATTAGTAAGACATGATCTCCCTTTATAGAAACCATGTTGACTTTTGCACAACAATTTATGTTCTTCTATGTGTCTGACAATTTTATTCTTTACTATCGTTTCAACTAATTTGCCCGGTACTGACATTAGACTTACCGGTCTGTAATTTCCAGGATCACCTCTAGAGCCCTTCTTAAAAATTGGCGTTACATTCGCTATCTTCCAGTCATTGGGTACAGTAGCTGATTTAAAGGACAGGTTACAAACTATAGTAGTTAGTTCCGTAATTTCACATTTGAGTTCCTTCAGAACTCTGGTCCCGGTGACTTGTTACTGTTAAGTTTCTCAATTAATTCCAAAACCTCCTCTAGTGACACTTCAATCTGTGACAATTCCTCAGATGTGTCACCTACAAAAGACAGCTCAGGTTTGGGAATCTCCCTAACATCCTCAGCCGTGACGACTGAAGCAAAGAATTCATTTAGTTTCTCCACGATGACTTTATTGTCTTTAAGTGCTCCTTTTGGATCTCAATTGGCCCGGGGCCCCCACTTGCTGTTTAGCAGGCTTCCTGCTTCAGATGTACTTTAAAAACATTCTGTTATTACCTTTTGAGTTTTTGGCTAGCTGTTCTTCAAACTCCTTTTTGGCTTTTCTTATTACATTTTTACATTTAATTTGGTAGTGTTTATGCTCCTTTCTATTTACCTCACTAGGATTTGACTTCCACTTTTTAAAAGATGCCTTTTTATCTCTCACTGCTTCTTTTACATGGTTGTTAAGCCATAGTGGCTCTTTTTTAGTTCTTTTACTATGTTTTTTAATTTGGGGTATACATTTAAGTTGAGCTCCTATGATGGTGTCTTTGAAAAGTGTCCATGCAGCTTGCAGGGATTTCACTCTAGTCACTGTACCTTTTAATTTCTGTTTAACTGACCTCATTTTTGCACAGTTCCCCTTTCTGAAATAAAATGCCACAGTGTTGGGCTGTTGAGATGTTCTTCCCACCACAGGAATGTTAAATATTATATTATGGTCACTATTTCCAAGCGGTCCTGTTATAGTTACTTCTTGGACCAGAGCCTGCGCTCCACTCAGGACGACATCGAGAGTTGCCTCTCCCCTTGTGGGTTCCTGTACCAGCTGCTCCAAGAAGCAGTCATTTAAAGTACCGAGAAATTTTGTCTCTGCATTTCGTCCTGAGGTGACATGTACCCAGTCAATATGGGGATAATTGAAATCCCCCACTATTATTGAGTTTTTTATTTTGATAGCCTCTCTAATCTGTCTTAGCATTTCATCGTCACTATCACTGTCCTGGTCAGGTGGTCGATAATAGATCCTTACTGTTATATTCTTATTAGAGCACGGAATTACTATCCATAGATTCTATGCAACATGTGGATTCATTTAAGATTTTTATTTCATTTGATTCTACATTTTCTTTCACATATAGTGCCACTCCCCTCCCTGCATGACCTGTTCTGTCCTTCCGATATATTTTGTACCTCGGAATGATTGTGTTCCATTGATTGTCCTCACTCCACCAGGTTTCTGTGATGCCTATTATATCAATATCCTCCTTTAACATGACGCACTCTAGTTCACCCCTCTTATTATTTAGACTTCTAACATTTGTGTACAAGCACTTTAAAAAACTTGTCACTGTTTATTTGTCTGCCTTTTTCTGATGTGTCAGATTCTTTATGTGAATGTTTCTCGTCTGATGTGGCCCATACTTGATCCTCTTCCATCCCCTCCTCCTGACTAAAACCTTGAGAATCTCTATCAATAGACTCTCCTCTAAGAGAAGTCTCTGTCTGATCCACGTGCGCCTCTGCAGCCATAGGCTTTCCCCATCTCTTAGTTTAAAAACTGCTCTGCAACCTTTTTAATGTTAGGTGCCAGCAGGCTGGATCCACTTTGGTTTAGGTGGAGCCCATCCTTCCTGTATAGGCTCCCCCTATCCCAAAAGTTTCCCCAGTTCCTAATAAATCTAAACCTCTCCTCTCTACACCATCGTCTCATCCACGCATTGAGACTCTGAAGCGCTGCCTGCCCACCCGGCCCTGCACCTGGAACTGGAAGCATTTCTAAGAATGCCACCATAGAGGTCCTAGATTTCAGTCTCTTTCCTAGCAGCCTAAATTTGGCTTCCAGGACATCTCTTCTACCCTTCCCTATGTCATTGGTACTCTCTGGAGAGAGAAGGACCAGGCTGTCTGGGAGAGAAGGGTGCCTGAGGTACAGTAGTGCTGGGGAAAGGCAAGAGGAGCTGGGGAGCTCCAGCCTGGTAACTCCTCAGGCTGCAGGCCTTGTGCAAGGCCTAAAGAAGCTACTGGGGCTGCAGAGGTACCATCCGGGGTTAGGCAGAGGCAGCTGGTCCAAACCCCCTTGCCAGTGATGAGTGATTTACAGACTACAGTCTGCCCCAATGAGCAAGGTCTAGATGATAACTGGCAGCAGCCACTGAGGCAAGGTGGGCTTAGAGGGTTGGGGGTTCCCCTGGGAGTGGAGACCCAGCATTTGGGGGTACTGCAGTGGGCTGAACCCCAGGATAAAGGGGAACTGGGGTCTGGGAGGGACATGGGTGGCCTGAGGCAGGCAAGACACTGGCCAGCAGAGGGAGCTCCAAAGCTGGTGAAGAGCTAATTCCCAAAATGACCAGCAGGAGGCGCCTCACCAGTGAGTCTTCGACCTCGCTACAATAACCCATTCCAGTGCTTCACCATCCTCCTAGTGAAATAGTTTTTCATAATATCCAACCTAGATCTTCCCCATTTCATTTTAGACCATTGCTTCTTGTTCTGTCATCTACCATCACTGAGAACAGCCTAGCTCCATCCTCTTTGGAACCCCCCTTCAGGTAGTTGAAGGCTGCTATCAAATCTCCCCTCACTCTTCTCTTCTGCAATCTAAATAAGCCCAGTTCCCTCAGACTAGCCTCATAAGACATGTGCCCCAGCCCCCTAATCATTTTCATTGTCTTCCACTGGACTCTCTCCAATTTGTCCACATCCATTCTGTAGTGGGGGCCCCAAAACTGGATGCAATACTCCAGTTGTGGCCTCACCAGTGCCAAATAGAGGGGAATAATCACTTCCCTCCACCTGCTAGCAATGCTCCTACTAATGCAGCCCAATATGCCGTTATTCTTCTTGGCAACAAGGGCACACTGTTGACTCAGATCCAGCTTCTCATCCACCGTAATCCCCAGGTCCTTTTCTGCCGAACTGCCACTTAGCCAGTTGGTCCCCAGCCTGTAGCAGTGAATGGGATTCTTCTGTCTGAAGTGCAGGACTCTGCACTTGTCCTTGTTGGCCCAATCCTCCAATTTGTCTGATCACTCTGGACCCTATCCCTACTGTCCAGTGTATCTACCTCAATGCTTTTTTTGCCTCTGTCTTCACGAACAAGGTCAGCTCCCAGACTACTGCACTGGGCAGCACAGCATGGGGAGGAGGTGGCCAACCCTCTGTGAAGAAAGAAGTGGTTTGGGACTAATTAGAAAAGCTGGACGTGCACAAGTCCATGGGGCTGGATGCGTTGCATCTGAGAATGCTAAAGGAATTGGCGGATGTGATTGCAGAGCCATTGGCCATTATCTTTGAAAACTCATGGCGATCAGGGGAAGTCCCGGAAGACTGGAAAAAGGCTAAAGTAGTGCTAATCTTTAAAAAAGGGAAGGAGGAGGATCCTGGGAACTACAGGCCGGTCAGCCTCACCTCAGTCCCCAGAAAAATCATGGAGCATGTCCTCAAGGAATCAATTCTGAAGCACTTAGACGAGAGGAAAGTGATCAAGAACAGTCAGCATGGATTCACCAAGGGAAAGTCATGCCTGACTAATCTAATTGCTTTCTATGATGAGATAACTGGTTCTGTGGATGAAGGGAAAGCAGTGGACGTGTTATTCCTTGACTTTAGCAAAGCTTTTGACACGGTCTCCCACAGTATTCTTGTCAGCAAGTTAAAGAAGTATGGGCTGGATGGATGCACTACAAGGTGGGTAGAAAGTTGGCTAGATTGTCGGGCTCAACGGGTAGTGATCAATGGCTCCATGTCTAGTTGGCAGCCGGTATCTAGCGGAGTGCCCCAAGGGTCGGTCCTGGGGCCGGTTTTGTTCAATATCTTCGTTAATGATCTGGAGGATGGTGTGGATTGCACCCTCAGCAAGTCTGCAGATGACACTAAACTGGGAGGAGTGGTAGATACGCTGGAGGGTAGGGACAGGATACAGAGGGACCTAGACAAATTGGAGGATTGGGCCAAAAGAAATCTGATGAGGTTCAACAAGGACAAGTGCAGAGTCCTGCACTTAGGACACAAGAATCCAATGCACCGCTACAGACTAGGGACCAAATGGCTAGACAGCAGTTCTGCAGAGAAGGTCCTAGGGGTGACAGTGGACGAGAAGCTGGATATGAGTCAACAGTGTGCCCATGTTGCCAAGAAGGCCAATGGCATTTTGGGGTGTATAAGTAGGTGCATTGCCAGCAGATCGAGGGACGTGATCATTCCCCTCTATTCGACATTGGTGAGGCCTCATCTGGAGTACTTTAAGAGTAACAGCCATGTTAGTCTGTATGCGCAAAAAGAAAAGGAGTACTTGTGGCACCTTAGAGACTAACCAATTTATTTGAGCATAAGCTTTCGTGAGCTACAGCTCACTTCATTGGATGCTCACAAAAGCTTATGCTGAAATAAATTGGTTAGTCTCTAAGGTGCCACAAGTTCTCCTTTTCTTTTATCTGGAGTACTGTGTCCAGTTTTGGGCCCCGCACTACAAGAAGGATGTGGAAAAACTGGAAAACGTCCAGCGAAGGGCAACAAAAATGATTAGGGGTCTGGAACTCATGACTTATTAGGAGAGGCTGAGGGAACTGGGATTGTTTAGTCTATGGAAGAGAAGAATGAGGGGGGATTTGATAGCTGCTTTTAACTACCTGAAAGGTGGATCCAAAGAGGATGGATCTAGACTATTTTCAGTGATAGCAGATGACAGGACAAGGAGTAATGGTCTCATGTTGCAGTGGGGGAGATTTAGGTTGGATATTAGGAAAAACTTTTTCACCAGGAGGGTGGTGAAACACTGGAATGCGTTACCTAGGGAGGTGATGGAATCCCCTTCCCTAGAAGTTTTTAACGTCAGGCTTGACAAAGCCCTGGCTGGGATGATTTAGTTGGGGATTGGTCCTGCTCTGGGCAGGGGTTTGGACTAGATGACCTCCAGAGGTCCCTTCCAACTCTGATATTGTATGATTCTATGATACCTCTCCCCCCAGCCTAGTGTCATCCACAAACTTGCTGAGGGTACAATCCATTCCATCATCCAGATTATTAATGAAGATATTGAACAAAACCTGCCACAGGACCAACTCCTGGGTCACTCCGCTTGATACCGGCTGCCAGCTAGACATCGAGCCATTGATCACTATCTGCTGAGCCCAACGATCTAGCCAGCTTTCTATCCACCTTATAGTCCATACTTTTTGAACTTGCTGGCAAGAATACTGTGGGAGACCGTATCAAAAGCTTTGCTAAAGTCAAGGTATATCATGTCCACCGCTTTCCCCAAATCCAGAGTCAGTCATCTCATCATAGAAGGCAGTCAGGTTGGTCAGGCATGACTTGCCATTGGTGAATCCATGTTGACTGTTTCTGATCACCTTTCAATGGGTTCACTGTACAGTTGATGACTTCTGATAAGCCATCAAACAGGGTAGGCAATGCGGATGCCAACTGTCTGGGTGTGTCACCCAGAAATACAACACAAGTTTGGAAATACAGATATACCATACATATCTATAACTCGTAATACAAAGTTGATACAAACATATAAACAAGATTATCATATTTGGAAATTGTAACATTTTTGCAGATATCTCATGTGGCATATCTGGTCAGATTTCTTGCAATTTTAAAATATTGGTGTCAACAATATCATGAGGTGTCTCCCATATTCCATACAGCATCACACATCTCAAATATGTCAGTTACTGCTGCATCGACAAAACGTCTGTCAGCAGAGAGGATGAATATCACATCAGCACAAAACAATGCGGGTTTATTCGCTCTGAAATAAAACAAGGAAAACAAAAGGCCAATAACTGGATGGTGAAAAGCATCAGGAAACTCATCAAAAATCAGACTAGACACCACATTTCCATCAAGTCATTCCATCAGTTTAGATATTAAAGTATCATCACATGCTTTCATATACTTATGAGTGAGGTGGTCTGCATAAGGAAGGGTTTTTGCTGCTGGACAATATTGTCACACAAAGTCACAAACAGGCCCCTCTCAGTTGTCTGGTGAAATAAAGAGCACACACAAATTCATTGACACAATTGTGCTGTGTCCTCTTTCATTAAAGCCCTAGTGAAAGCTCCTGATATTGATGGTTTATGCCAAAGCTCACTTTCTCCTTTAAACTTCTTGTGTCACTTGCTTTTGACATGGTCCTTTATTCTGTCAGCACATGCACTGACCTGAATGGTGCAGTACTTGTAGTGCAATGCATCCTCTTCACACCCGTCTTTACTTTCCTTGAAAATTTAGCACTGATTTTCTTGTTGGTATTCAGGCATAGATTTGTAGTTTTGCCCCATTTTTACCTTATCTATATTTGTGGAGGATTGATTGTTTAAATTCAGCACTGTACTAAATGGAAGGCATAGAGAACCTGGCCTGACGAGGACAGGGGAAAGGCATTGGAGATAGCGCCCCATCCCAGCCTTCCCCTGGAGCAGAACCGAGGACAGCGACGGTTCTGTCGAGTTGCAAACAGGTCCACCTGGAGAGTTCCCCACTCTTGGAAAAGCCTGTGCACCACCTCTGTGTGAAGAGACCACTCGTGCTGAGAAGAGAAGTCCCTGCTGAAGCAATCTGCCCAGGAGTTCTGGGCGCCCGGTAGGTGGTAGACCTGTAGGCAAATGTCGTGGGCTATACAGAAGTCCCACAGCTTGAGGGCTTCCAGGCAGAGGGCAGAGGAATGGACCCCTCCTTGCCTGTAGATGTAAAACTTCGAGGCCGTGTTGTCCATGAGAACCCTGCCCACCAGGTGCGAGCAGAAGGCCATGCATGCCAGCCGGACCACCCTGAGCTCCTTGACGTTTATATGGAGGGACAGGTCCTGTGCAGACCACAGACCTTGGGTCTGAACATCTCCCACATGGGCTTCCCACCCCAGATCCAAGACATTGGACTCCAGCTCCAGAGACGGGGGCCTGCCTCTGAACGGAGCCCCTTATAGGGAGTCGATCACTGGTTTGGGCACAGTGAGGACCTTGTCCATCCTGTCTCTGGCCTGGGAGAACACCGAGGCCAACCAGAGCTGGAGAGGCCTCATCCTGATGAACCACATATGTGCATGCTGACATGTGACCCAAGAGTTGGAGACACGCTCTGGCTGTTGTCACTGGGAATCTTGTGACTGAGGTGAGGAGCCCTTTCAGAGTCTCAACCTGTCCGGGGGGAGCGAGGCTCTGGCCGAGGTGGTGTCCAGGACTGCCCCAATAAACTCTATGCGTTGTACCGGGACTAACGTGACTTGGTGTTGTTTACCAACAGGCCCAGAGTGGCGCACGTGGACAGGAGGAGCGCCACGTGATCCCGCACCTGTCACCGGGAGCTGCCCTTGACCAGCCAGATAGGGGAAGATCTGGACCCAACGGCGCCTAAGGTAGGCCGCCACAACAGACATACACTTTGTAAATACCCTGGGGGCAGTGGACAGGCCAAATGGGAGGACTGTAAATTGGTAGTGTTCCTGCTCAACCGTGAAATGGAGGAAGCGCCTGTGCCCCTCGAAGATATGGATGTGGAAGTATGTGTCCTGCAGATCAAGGGCAGCGTACCAGTCCGCCAGGGAGACCATGTGGAACTTGAGCTTCACCATGTACTGGTTCAGGCCTCACAGGCCAGGATGGGCCTGAGCCCCGCTTTGGCCTTTGGGATAAGGAAATAGCGGGAGTAGTACCCCTTGCGTTCGAACTCTGCTGGCACCACTTCCACCACTCCTAGTCCAAGGAGACACCCTACCTTCTGCTCAAGCAGTGTCTTGTGAGAGGGGTCCCCCAGGAGGGATGGGGGCGGAGGGTGGTTGGGCGGGGTAGAGGTAAACTGGAGGGTGTAGCCCCAAGAAATGGTGCTGAGGACCCATCGGTCCGAGGTCAGCTGCGACCACTCGAGCAGGAAAGCACACAACTGGTTGGAGAAGGGAAGCTTTATTTGGGGTGGATCCCTGATGAGAACTGGTAGGTCGCCCCCGGGCGTCCCGTCAAAACTACCGTTTCCCTGCCTGTTTTCCTTGGAGGACCCAGGCTGGGGGGGCAGACCAAGACTGCCTTTGAGGTCATTTCTTACAGTCTCGTGACTTTTTATAAGGGGGCTCATATTTAGAGTGGGTGGCCTGGGTGGGAGCCTGCTGCGGCTTAAACTTAGATCTAGCCGGAACCGGAACATAGAGGCCTAGAGTCTTAAGCTTAGTGCAGGAGTCCTTCAGGCCAGGCAGTTTTATGTCCGTCTGTTCCACAAACAGAGCCTTGCCATCAAACTGGAGGTCCTGCAGGGAGCTCTGCACCTCACTGGACAGCCCAGACAGCAGGAGCCACCATGCCCTTCTCATGAACACCGTGAAGGCCATGAACCACGTGGCTGTGTCTGCCGCATCTGCCGCTGCCTGCAGGGTTGCCCTGGCAGCTGCTGTACCCTCCTCCACCAGAGCTTTGAATTCCTTCTTGTCACGCTCCTGGAGGGAGTCCTCAAACTTGGGCAGAGCCCCATAGATTGAACTTGTACCAGCCCAGGAGAGCCTGATGGTTCACCACCCATAACTGGAAGCTCGAGGACAAATACATTTTTCTCCCAAAGGAATCCAGCCTCCTTGAGTCTTTATTCTTTGGAGTAGGGGCTGGTTGGCCCTGCCGTTCTCTCTGGTTGACTGACTCAACCACAAGGGAGTTAGGGGCAGGGTGGGTGTAAAGGTACTCATGACCTTTGGCGGGCACAAAATACTTGTGTTCTGCTCCCTTAGAGATGGGGGCCAGCGAGGCTGGGGTTTGCCACAAGGCATTTGAAATTTTCCCCACCCCTTCGTGGAGTGGCAAGGGCACTCTGCCCAATACCGAGGCGGACAGGATGTTAAAGAGGGATTCTGAGGGCTCCTCCACCTCCTCTGCCTGGAGGTTCAGGTTTGATGCCACCCTTTTCAAGAGTTCCTGGTAGGCTTTAGATTCTTCCTGTGGAATGGAGGGAGGAGGCGCTGTAATCACCTCATCAGGGGAGGGCAAGGAGACAGGCGCGGTACTTTGCGTGTCTACCTGCACCGGGGATCCATTCCCTGGTCGCTCTCTGGGCACGGTGCCAAAGACGCACGTCCCACCTTCTCCTTCCTCAGAGGCTGGGAGAGGGAGGCCCACAGCTGTTCAGAAGCTTCAGCCACCGAACGAGCCCCCACCGGGGGCTGCATCGGTGGCCACAGTGCCCACTGGTACCACTGTGCTGGCCACGGGGCCTGGTACCATTGCACCTGCTGAGGCACTGGTGGAGCAGGCTGTTTGGTCTGGCTGGCCTGACCCATCAGTGGACGACTACAAAGGGAGGCTGGGCTGAGATATGACCTGCTGCTGTCCCTGGACCAGAAGGAGCAGTGATGCCGGGAGTAATGCTGTCCACGAGACCACGACCCTGACATGGAAGAATGGTACCATCCGTAGCAGCTGCTCTGTGATCAGCTCCGACGAGCAGACACGCGCCAGCGATTGACGCCCAGGACTACGGGAGTGGTGCTGAGGCGGGGTCCTGGAGCGAGATGACGAACGAGAATTGCGTTGAAGTTTGTGTCACGACTGGCTATGGTAGCCCTGCTGAGACGAGGACCTGCATCGTCATCTGCCTCGGTCCCATCGGTATCCGCTTCTCGAGGCAGAGCGGTGCCTGGAGCCTCTGTCAGGCGGAACCCAACCAGACAACCTGGTGGGGGTCAAAGGCAACCTGCGTGGACTACGCACGGGATGGTCGCTGAGTGGCATCAGGAACATTCCCTCAACCGAGACCAGTATTGAGCCGGGGGAGATTGCGGGGATCTCAGCAGCGGCTTGCCTCTGGACTGCGGGGCCAACATTGGCGGTGCTCCTGGTACCGGTTACACCTCAGCAAAACCAATATTCCCACTGTGATTACGGCTGCTACTCTGAAAATTGTTATTACTGCTTGCTATGCGCTCCACAATCTCTGTGAGAGTAAAGGGGAGACGTTTATGGCGGGGTGGGAGGTTGAGGCAAATCTCCTGGCCGCTGATTATGTGCAGCCAGACACCAGGGTAGTTAGAAGAGTACAGGAGGGCGCAGTGCGCATCAGAGAAGATTTGAAAACCAGTTTCATGACTGGCCAGGCTACGGTGTGAAAGTTCTGTTTGTTTCTCCTTGATGAAAACCTGCCCCCTTGGTTCACTCTACTTCCCTGTAAGCCAACCGCCCTCCCCTACCCCCTTCGGTCACTGCTTGCAGAGGCAATAAAGTCATTGTTGCTTCACATTCATGCATTCTTTATTTATTCATCACACAAAGAGGGGGATAACTGCCAAGGTAGCCCGGGAGGGGTGGTGGAGGAGGGAAGCACCGGGTGGGGTGAGGGAGGGGGGAAGGACAAGGCCACACAGAACTTTAAAGCTTATTGAATGCCAGCCTTCTGTTGCTTGGGCAATCCTCTGGGGTGGAGTGGCTGGATGGCCAGAGGCCCCACCACCGCATTCTTGGGCACCTGGGTGAGGAGGCTATGGAACTTGGGGAGGAAGGTGGTTGGTTACACAGAGGCTGTAGCAGTGGTCTGTGCTCCTGCTGCCTTTCCTGCAGCTCAACCATATGCTGGAGCATATGAGTCTGATCCTCCAGCAGCCGGAGCATTGACTCCTGCCTTTTTTCAGCAAGCTGACATCACCTACCACCTTCAGCCCGCCACCTCTCCTCCAGGCACCTCGCAGTCATATTGTGTTTTCCTGCACTCTGAGATTGTCTGCCTCCACGTATTTTGCTGTGCTCTGTCAGTGTTAGAGGACAGCATGAGGTCAGAGAACATTTCATCATGAGTGTGTTTTTTTCGCCTTCTAATTTTCGCTAGCCTTTGGGAAGGAGAAACATATGCAGCTGGTGGAGGGGAAAAAAAAAGGGAGAGTGGTAGTTAAAAAGACACATTTTATAGAACAATGGGTACACTCTTTCACGGTAAATCTTGCTGTTAACATTACATAGCACATGTGCTTTCATTACAAGGTCACATTTTGCCTCTTATTGAGGGTATGCCGGTTTGGTGTGAGAGATCACTCATGCAGGGCCGGGCAACAGAATTCAGCTAGCAGGCAGCCATGGTAAGCCACAGTCTTTTGGCTTCTTTAACCTTCATAACATGTGGGAATGGTTTCAAACACCAGCACCCTCATTTCCCATACGAAGTAGCCGTTGGGTTGGCCATTAAAAATGGGTTGGCAATTTAAAAGGAGGGGCTACAGTTTCCAGGTTCAAGTACAGCAGAAACCCAACTAACCTCCCCCCCCACCCCCACATCTAATTCTCTGGGATGATGGCTTCACTCCTTCCACTACCGCGTGGCTAAGTGCGGGGAAGATTTCTGTTCAGCCACATGCAAACAGCCCAGCAGGAACGGGCACCTCTGAATGTCTGCTTACTAAAACCACCCTATTTCAACCAGGTGACCATGAATGATATCCGCTGAGCGGTGGTGGACCAGCTGAGCAGCAGGGAACAGCAGAGCAGCAGACAGCAGGAGTTTGCCTGGGATTGGTGAGTATCCGAGTGTGTGTTTGCTGAGTGAGTATCCGAGTGTGTGTTTGCTGGGAGGGCAGTTTGAAAGCCTGAGGGAGTGCCTGATTGCGTGGTAGCCTGCAGGGGACGGGTATTGGGGGTGTCTGTTTGTTTGTTTCAGGGAAGCCTGGCTGTTTAAAAATAGCCAGAGCTCCACGAACCAGCTGAGTGGCGGCGGACCAGCTGAGCAGCGGGGAACGGCAGAGCAGTAGACAGCAGGAGTTTGCCTGGGGTGAGCCCAGTGAGGTTTACATCTTGCCAGCTTCTCTGAGGAAGCTCATAGTAGGAAGGTGATATGGAGGGGGGTGTTCAGCTATTGTGACCTGCACTGGATGTGCCATGTTTGTCTTTCTTCCACAGGACAGAAGCGACTTTGTCTGTACAAAGTGCAAGCTGGTCTCCATATTGGAAGAGAAGATTGAAGGTCTGGAGCAACAGATAACAACCCTGCGTTGCATACGAGAAACTGAGGATTTTCTGGACAAAACTCAGGATATGCTTCTAGGGGCACAGAGCTCTAAAGATATAGAGCAGGTTGCACAGAGGAGCCAAGAGGCCAGTGAAGAAGCTTGGCAACATGTGACCTCCAGAAAAGGTAAGCGGAATGTCCGGGTTCCAGTAACACAGACACAGGTAACTAACCGCTTTCATGTTCTCTCCACAGGTACCATTGCGGAGAGTGGACCAGATGATATGTCTGGGGGGAGAAAGCAGAAGGAGGCTCCGCTGGTTGGAAGGCATGAGACGCGCTGTCCTAAGGTTGGGGGTTCCACGACCACCACTCCCAAGAGAAGGAGGCGGGTGGTGGTGGTCGGGGACTCTCTCCTCCGGGGGACTGAGTCATCTATCTGCTGCCCTGACCGGGAACACAGAGAAGTCTGCTGCTTGCCAGGGGCTAAGATTCGCGATGTGACGGAGAGACTGCCGAGACTCATCAAGCCCTCGGATTGCTACCCCTTCCTGCTTCTCCACGTGGGCACCAAGGATACTGCCAAGAATGACCTTGAGCGAATCACTGCGGACTACGTGGCTCTGGGAAGAAGGATAAAGGAGTTTGAGGCGAAAGTGGTGGTCTCGTCCATCCTCTCTGTGGAAAGGAAAAGGCCGGGGTAGGGACCGTCGAATCGTGGAAGTCAACGAATAGCTACGCAGGTGGTGTCAGAGAGAAGGCTTTGGATTCTTTGATCATGGGATGGTGCTCCATGAAGGAGGAGTGCTGGGCAGAGACGGGCTCCACCTAACGAAGAGAGGGAAGAGCATCTTTGCCAGCAGGCTGGCTAACCTAGTGAGGAGGGCTTTAAACAAGGTTCACCGGGGGAAGGAGACCAAAGCCCTGAGGTAAGTGGGCAAGCAGGATACCGGGAGGAAGCACAGGCAGGAACGTCTGTGAGGGGAGGGCTCCTACCTCATACTGAGAATGAGGGGCGATCAGCAGGTAATCTCAAGTGCCTATATACAAATGCACAAAGCCTTGGAAACAAGCAGGGAGAACGGGAGGTCCTGGTGAAGGCAAGGAATTATGATGTGATTGGAATAACAGAGATTTGGTGGGATAACTCACATGACTGGAGTACTGTCATGGATGGTTATGAACTGTTCAGGAAGGACAGGCAAGGCAGAAAAGGTGGGGGAGTAGCACTGTACGTAAGGGAGCAGTATGACTGCTCAGAGCTCCGGTATGAAACTGCAGAAAATCCTGAGTGTCTCTGGATTAAGTTTAGAAGTGTAAGCAACAAGAGTGATGTAGTGGTGGGAGTCTGCTATAGACCACCGGACCAGGGGGATGAGGTGGATGAGGCTTTCTTCCGGCAACTCGCAGAAGCTACTAGATTGCACGCCCTGGTTCTCATGGGTGACTTCAATCACCCTGATATCTGCGGGGAGAGCACTACAGCGGTGCACAGACAATCCAGGAAGTTTTTGGAAAGTGTAGGGGACAATTTCCTGGTGCAAGTGCTGGAGGAACCAACTGGGGGGGAACTTTTCTTGACCTGCTGCTCACAAACCGGGAAGAATTCGTAGGGGAAGCAAAAGTGGATGGGAATCTGAGAGGCAGTGACCATGAGTTGGTTGAGTTCAGGATCCTGACACAGGGAAGAAAGGTAAGCAGCAGAATACGGACCCTGGACTTCAGAAAAGCAGACTTCGACTCCCTCAGGGAACGGATGGCCAGGATCCCCTGGGGAATAACATGAGGGGGAAAGGAGTCCAGGAGAGCTGGCTGTATTTCAAAGAATCCCTATTGAGGTTACAGGAACAAACCATCCCGATGTGTCGAAAGAATAGTAAATATGGCAGGCAACCAGCTTGGCTTAACAGTGAAATCCTTGCGGATCTTAAACATAAAAAAGAAGCTTACAAGATGTGGAAGATTGGACAAATGACCAGGGAAGGGCATAAAAATGTTGCTCGGGCATGTAGGAATGAAATCAGGAGGGCCAAATCGCACCTGGAGTTGCAGCTAGCAAGAGATGTTAAGAGTAACAAGAAGGGTTTCTTCAGGTATGTTGGCAACAAGAAGAAAGCAAAGGAAAGTGTGGGCCCCTTACTGAATGAGGGAGGCAACCTAGTGACAGAGGATATGGAAAAAGCTAATGTACTCAATGCTTTTTTTGCCTCTGTCTTCACTAACAAGGTCAGCTCCCAGACTGCTGCGTTGGGCAACACAGCATGGGGAGTAGGTGGCCAGCTCTCTGTGGAGAAAGAAGTGGTTCGGGACTGTGGAGAAAGAAGTGGTTCGTTTCCTCTATTCGACATTGGTGAGGCCTCATCTGGAGTACTGTGTCCAGTTTTGGGCCCCACACTACAAGAAGGATGTGGAAAAATTGGAGAGATCCAGTGAAGGGCAACAAAAATGATTGGGGTCTGGAACACGTGACTTATGAGGAGACGCTGAGGGAACTGGGATGGTTTAGTATGCAGAAGAGAAGAATGAGGGGGGATTTGATAGCTGCTTTCACCTACCTGAGAGGTGGTTCCAAAGAGGATGGTTCTAGACTATTCTCAGTGGTAGAAGATGACAGGACAAGGAGTAATGGTCTCAAGTTGCAGTGGGGGAGGTTTAGGTTGGATATTAGGAAAAACTTTTTCACTAAGAGGGTGGTGAAACACTGGAATGAGTTACCTAGGGAGGTGGTAGAATCTCCTTCCTTAGAAGTTTTTAAGGTCAGACTTGACAAAACCATGGCTGGGATGATTTAGTTAGGGATTAGGTCCTTCTTTGAGCAGGGGGTTGGACTAGATGACCTCCTGAGGTCCCTTCCAACACTGATATTCTATGATTCTATGATCACTCTCCTGAGGGTAACATAGAGAGATAAAGAACTGATGTTGTTTGAATGCCAGCAAACACCGGGACCATACGCTGCAATGCTTTGTTCTGCAATGATTCCCGACTATGTGCTACTGGCCTGGCATTGTAAAGTGTCCTACCATGGAGGACAGAATAAGGCTGCCCTCCCCAGAAACCTTTTGCAAAGGCTTTGGGAGTACATCCAGGAGAGCTTTATGGAGACATCCCTGGAGGATTTCTGCTCCATCCCCAGACACATTAACAGACTTTTCCAGTAGCTGTACTGGCCGCGAATGCCAGGACAAATAAATCATTAAACACGCTTGCTTTTAAACCATGTATAATATTTACAAAGGTACACTCACCAGAGGTCCCTTCTCCACCTTCAGGGTCCGGGAGCCCGCCTTGGGTGGGTTCGGGGGTACTGGGTCCAGGTCCAGAGTGATAAACAGATCCTGGCTGTTGGGGAAACCGGTTTCTCCGCTTCCTTGCTGTGAGCTATCTACAACCTCCTCCTCATCATCATCTTCCTCGCCCCCAAAACCCGCTTCCGTGTTGCCTCCCACTCCTTGGACGGAGTCAAAGCACGGGGTTGGGGTAGTGGTGTCTACACCCCCTAGAATGGCATGCAGCTCATCATGGAAGCGGCATGTTTGGGGCTCTGAACTGGAGTGGCCGTTTGCCTCTCTGGTTTTTTGGTAGGCTTGCCTGAGCTCCTTAATTTTCACGTGGAACTGCTGCGGGTCCCTGTTATAGCCTCTGTCCTTCATGCTTGGAGATTTTTTCAAATATTTTGGCATTTCGTCTTTTCGAATGAAGTTCTGCCAGCACAGATTCATCTCCCCATACAGTGATCAGATCACGTACTTCCCGTTTGGTCCATGCTGGAGCTCTTCAGCGATTCTGGGACTGCATGGTCTCCTGTGATGATGAGCTCTGCATGGTGACCTGTGCAGGTGAGCTCGCCACGCTGGCCAAACAGGAAATGAGATTCAAAAGTTTGCAGACCTTTTCCCGTATACCTGGCCAGTGCACCTGAGTTGAGAGCGCTGTCCAGAGCAGTCACAACTGAGCACTCTGGGATAGCTTCCGGGGCCAATACCATCGAATTGCATCTACAGTACCCCAAATTCAACCCGGCAAGGCCGATTTCAGCACTAATCCCCTCGTCGGGGGTGGAGTAAAGAAATCAATTTTAAGAGCCCTTTAAGTCGAAAAAAAGGTCTTCGTCGTGTGGACGGGTGCAAGTTTAAATCAAGATAATGCTGCTAAATTCGACCTCAACTCGTAGTGTAGACCAGGCCTCTGTTTCCCTTCCTGCTTGATGACTTTGTTTCTTGCTTAAGTGCAAATTAAGGTCAGCACACATTTCTTTCTTTGTTTAAGACAGACCTGACTTCTGCCTGGACAGGGCTGTGGCGTTTGGAACATGTGCTTATGACACCAGACAATGGAATCTTATAGCTTCACATTCAAGGTTGTCACACATATTTTACCAGGCCAATAAGGACTAGCAAACTATGAGTTTTCAAATGACACCATCAAGGCATACTTTGTAAACAGATTATTACACTGATGTGTAGGGTGTGAATACAAGTCTCCAGGCTCCCCAACTGCCCATTTACCCAGCTCTAGGCACCTCAGGATGTTGCAGAAGCACCACTGAGAGTGCTGGGGACAGCTCTGTGACACAGTGGGACTGTTCTTAATGTTTCCTCTGAATATTGTGGGGGTGCCTCAGTTTCCCCTATGCAGTTCTTAAGTATCTAGCTGGTGGGATAAGGTTGTATGATCGTTTTAGAGCCCAAGAGAGCAGGTGTGTGCAGGGGTCTGGACACAGAGAATGGCCAACACTCTGTTTCCTGGCAACTGATGGCCTGGGCCCTTCCCCCTGCAAGCTGATAGCTAAAGGCTTGGAGAACAAAGGAATCAGGTGACCTCCTGGCCCGGGAAAGGGACAAAGCCCAGAGGAGGAGGGGCTGGGGGGAGTTTCAGTTTGGGACTGGCTGGGGACATGGAGTGAAGTGCAGACGGGGTTGTCTGGCTCACTGCCCCCCAAAATGGACCCGGCTGAAGGATCCTGTTCTCTGTACCTACAAGCTCTGTGTTAGACCGTGTTCCTGTCATCTAATAAACCTCTGTTTTACTGGCTGGCTGAGAGTCCCGTCTGAGTGTGAAGTTGCGGGGCAGGACCCTCTGGCTTCCCCAGGACCCCACCTGGGCAGACTTGCTGTGGGAAGCATACGGAGGGGCAGAGGATGCTGAATGATGCAGAGACCCAGGAAGGTGGAAGCTGTATGAGCTGTGTGTCCTGCAGACAGGCTGCTCACAGAGAGGAGACCTCACCAGAGTCCTGACTGGCTTCATAGGGAGCAGTTCCAGAGCATCGCCCGCGGACTCCGTGACAAGCACCACAGCAGGGACAGATGCATCACCTTGGGTACAGGGGACAGCTAATTCGTCTGGCTTATGCAATATTTTGTCCAAAGCTGTATAACTTATAGTTGACATCCCTTTATACATATAACTTCATTTAATCATAATATTAGATTTCACCAAGTTCCCTGTTTTCAACTACTGTATATGGCAACACCATATAATATCTTAATTTTTATATTAATTTAATGTTTAATTAATTCACTCATTCAGAGACAGGGAAAAATGGAAGCCTCTTTAGCTGTGCCACGGTATACTCTTGTGAAAGGCTGCAGTAACTCTGAGTTTCCTCAGCTTATTGAAGAAATCTAGACATTAGCTATGTTAGGGAGATCCTTCAGTTTGGGGTAGTAAGTACAAGTTTGGTGCCCTTTAGTCATATAATCACGATAATCACATTTCATTACCCTGCAACATCTGAGGTATTTTGAGGAAGGGTTGTTTGTTTGTTTTCTGTCCTATTTTTTTCTGAATAGTTTTGATGCCTGGGCAATTCTTAAATAGCACTAACTCTTTAATTTTGGAGCCTTATTTACAACACTTCAACTACAAGGTCACTGTGGATAACCCCTAGGTTAATGTACCCCTTTAAGGAGTCTGATTTGTCTTGCATAGCCACCAGGTTATACCTCACTTAAAAACTACTTGCTTACAAAATCAGACACAAAAATGCAAAAGTGTCATGGCACATTATTACTGAAAAACTGCTGACTTTATCATTTTTACCATGTAATAAAATAAATTGGAATATATCGTACTTACATTTCAGTGCATAGTATAAAGCAGTGTAAAGTCATTGTCTAAATGCAATTTTAGTTTGTACTGACTTCACTAGTGCTTTTTATGTCGCCTGTTGTAAAACTAGGCAAATATCTAGATGAGTTGATATACCCCCTCCCCCGGAAGACCTCTGAGCACCCCCAGGGGTACATGTACCTCTGGTTGAGAACCACTGCTGCAAGCCATCCTGGATGCTCACAGAGACAGTCCTGATGCTGACCTGAATGGCATCACCAAACAGGGACGTCTGTGGGTACATCCTGTCACAGCCCCCATAGCGAGGCCTCCGACATTGTCCTGGGAGCTGGTGGTGATACTCCCAGTGCAGGCTTGATGCTCCTGGTGAGAAACAAGGTGCTGCCCCAGACAGCACCCGTGGCAAGCAACTGCCTTGGAGCCATCCCATGCACCCCCACAAAAGGGTCCTGTATGACTCCAGGTGTCCCAGCAATGCCCACGTTGCCATCCTGGGTGCACCAGCAACACCTTTCATACCATCCCAAACACCCCTGACATGATCCAGGGAGCCCCCAGGCATGGCCTGAATGTCATCTTGGGCACCCAAGCAGTGCCCCAAGTGCCATTTTAGGTTTCCACAATATGATCCTCAGTGTCCCTGTGATGCACTTGGAGCCTCTGGCCATGATCCTGATGAGGGTCTGGGTGCCTCCATTGATGTCCCAGACACCCTCAGCAATGCAGTGGGTGTCATCCTGCACACGCCAGGTGATGGTCTTGGTACCATCTTGGGCACACCCAAGTCCACCCTGCCACTGTCCCAGGTTCTCTGGGCAACAACTCTGACACCAGGTGATCTCCCCAGCACTGTCCCAGGCAACCTCAATCAGGCCCAAGAGCTACCCTGCCTACTGCCAACAATAGCCCAGCACGCTCCCAGCACCATCTTGAACACCCCTGGTGGCACCTGGCACCCATAACGCTATGCTGTGAGCCAGAGCACTGTCACAGGACCCTGTCTGCTGATCACCTCAGGCAGAACTGCTATGCTTATGCAAGTATAGTCTGCTCCTGAGGTCCTGTCCCTCAGTGCTTATGTTCATGTTGATTTCCTTTAGTTTAAGTAACAAAATTAAGAAGTAAGACTAATGTTTGCCATCAAGCAGGCTTATGCTATCAAGTTAGTGACATACACCTGGGCTGAAAGAGGCAATAAATACAATGAACTGAAGCCAGATAGTATGTATAAGAACATGACCCCAGAATGGCATAATTGGATCTGTATCTGTTTGATAAATAATGTAGCGCCTCAGTTCACACATCACGTATCAATCACATATACCAAGGTTCCATCATTGTTAAAACAAAGAGAACAGGAATGGAAGATTTACACACCTGTTCCAGCCTGCTTGCAAACAACAATTCTTGAAGTGACTTTGCATTGTATAATCACTGTTAAAACAACTATAAAGAATATGGAGGGACTTTGTATAAATTATATGAACTTTAAACTGGATATTTCAGCAGCTAGAAAAGTGTTGATGGAAAAACTGCTACTTGAGAAGCATAACTATAAAGTTGGCCAAGGGAGGATTATAAAGGGGCCCACAGAAAGCAACTTCCAGAGGTAAGTTGCTGACTGGAGCAAACCAGCTGGTCTTCAAGGTATGTACCAATAGCTGTGGCCTAATCTTACACAAACTGGTGTGATGGATGAGTTGCACAAAAGAACTGAAAAATTCCAGTACCGGCTGCAAGAACTCAAAAGGTCTCATTCTCTGATTGGATGGGCGGAAAGGACACAGTAGAGCAGTGACACTGCCTGTTCAACAGCCCCTGTGCTGTTCAGGAAGATGAAGGTCTCAGGACAGGAAAGCATGAAGCTGGAGCAGGGAAAAACAATCGCACAGTTGGGACCCTCCTTCCAGATGATATCATGATATCATCTCCCAGTGAGGATACCCCATCCAGGGGAGGGGACCCCAATTATTAGGAAGAGATGGGTATTAGTACTGGGGGAATTTGGTATTAGAATTATATATAGTTGGCTTTGGGATGACCTGGCTAATTGCATGATAAATTGCCTGCCAAGCATGAAAGTAGTGGATCTAGGAGACATCTAGATAGCCTGGTAGGCAGTGCTGGGGAGGAGTCAGTGGTTATGGTATATGTAGGTACAAATGATAGAGGGAAAGTTAGGAGAGTGTCTCAAGATGCCAAATTTAGGCTGTTAGGTAAGAGATTAAGAATTGAAATTAAAAGGACCCTAAGAAAGGTGGTGTGTGGGAAATCAGATAAGCAGTTACTTACCTAAGGTTTGTTTTATACCCTCTATTTTAACACAGACATCCAGGATGGGGACAAATGCACTGTGGGACAGCCCAGGGTACTGGAGGGGCACGAAGAATAGCACAGGGGACATTGTTGGAGACATTTCCTGGGGAACTTGCCATGGTGCCAGATGCAGCACAAGGAGTATCTGGCACAGCATCTAAGATCATAGAATCATAGAATCATAGAATATCAGGGTTGGAAGGGACCCCAGAAGGTCATCTAGTCCAACCCCCTGCTCGAAGCAGGACCAATTCCCAGTTAAATC
This sequence comes from Caretta caretta, assembly GCF_965140235.1. Lineage (NCBI taxonomy): Eukaryota > Metazoa > Chordata > Testudines > Cheloniidae > Caretta > Caretta caretta. Next base: position 19,479,869 of record NC_134226.1, on the reverse strand, counting down.
ATCCCAGCCAGGGCTTTGTCAAGCCTGACCTTAAAAACCTCTAAGGAAGGAGATTCTACCACCTCCCTAGGTAACGCATTCCAGTGTTTCACCACCCTCCTGGTGAAAAAGTTTTTCCTAATATCCAACCTAAATCTCCCCCACTGTAACATGAGACCATTACTCCTTGTCCTGTCATCCGCTATCACTGAAAATAGTCTAGATCCATCCTCTTTGGATCCACCTTTCAGGTAGTTAAAAGCAGCTATCAAATCCCCCCTCATTCTTCTCTTCCATAGACTAAACAATCCCAGTTCCCTCAGCCTCTCCTAATAAGTCATGAGTTCCAGACCCCTAATCATTTTTGTTGCCCTTCGCTGGACGTTTTCCAGTTTTTCTACATCCTTCTTGTAGTGCGGGGCCCAAAACTGGACACAGTACTCCAGATGAGGCCTCACCAATGTCGAATAGAGGGGAACGATCACGTCCCTCGATCTGCTCGCTATGCCCCTACTTATACATCCCAAAACGCCATTGGCCTTCTTGGCAACAAGGGCACACTGCTGACTCATATCCAGCTTCTCATCCACTGTCACCCCTAGGTCCTTTTCCGCAGAACTGCTGCCTAGCCATTCGGCCCCTAGTCTGTAGCGGTGCATTGGATTCTTCCGTCCTAAGTGCAGGACCCTGCACTTATCCTTATTGAACCTCATCAGATTTCTTTTGGCCCAATCCTCCAATTTGTCTAGGTCCTTCTGTATCCTATCCCTCCCCTCCAGCGTATCTACCACTCCTCCCAGTTTAGTATCATCCGCAAATTTGCTGAGACACTTAGGTTTTTCGCAGCAGTCTGGGAGCTGACCTTGTTAGTGAAGACAGAGGCAAAAAAAAGCATTGAGTACATTAGCTTTTTCCACATCCTCTGTCACTAGGTTGCCTCCCTCATTCAGTAAGGGGCCCACACTTTCCTTGGCTTTCTTCTTGTTGCCAACATACCTGAAGAAACCCTTCTTGTTACTCTTGACATCTCTTGCTAGCTGCAGCTCCAGGTGCGATTTGGCCCTCCTGATTTCATTCCTACATGCCCGAGCAATATTTTTATACTCTTCCCTGGTCATATGTCCAACCTTACACTTCTTGTAAGCTTCTTTTTTATGTTTAAGATCCGCTAGAATTTCACCATTAAGCCAAGCTGGTCGCCTGCCATATTTACTATTCTTTCGACTCATCGGGATGGTTTGTCCCTGTAACCTCAACAGGGATTCCTTGAAATACAGCCAGCTCTCCTGGACTCCTTTCCCCTTCAAGTTAGTCCCCCAGGGGATCCTGGCCATCCGTTCCCTGAGGGAGTCGAAGTCTGCTTTCCTGAAGTCCAGGGTCCGTATCCTGCTGTTTACCTTTCTTCCCTGCGTCAGGATCCTGAACTCAACCAACTCATGGTCACTGCCTCCCAGATTCCCATCCACTTTTGCTTCCCCCACTAATTCTACCCGGTTTGTGAGCAGTAGGTCAAGAAAAGCGCCCCCCCTAGTTGGCTCCTCTAGCACTTGCGCCAGGAAATTGTCCCCTACGCTTTCCAAAAACTTCCTGGATTGTCTATGCACTGCTGTATTGCTCTCCCAGCAGATATCAGGAAAATTAAAGTCACCCATGAGAATCAGGGCATGCGATCTAGTAGCTTCCATGAGCTGCCGGAAGAAAGCCTCATCCACCTCATCCCCCTGGTCCGGTGGTCTATAGCAGACTCCCACCACTACATCACTCTTGTTGCTTACACTTCTAAACTTAATCCAGAGACACTCAGGTTTTTCTACAGTTTCGTACCGGAGCTCTGAGCAGTCATATTGCTCCCTTACATACAGTGCTACTCCCCCACCTTTTCTGCCCTGCCTGTCCTTCCTGAACAGTTTATAACCATCCATGACAGTACTCCAGTCATGTGAGTTATCCCACCAAGTCTCTGTTATTCCAATCACGTCATAGTTCCTTGACATCACCAGGACCTCCAGTTCTCCCTGCTTGTTTCCAAGGCTTTGTGCATTCGTATATAAGCACTTGAGATAACCTGTTGATTGCCCCTCATTCCCAGTATGAGGCAGGAGCCCTCCCCTCACAGACATTCCTGCCTGTGCTTCCTCCCGGTATCCCGCTTTCCCACTTACCTCAGGGCTTTGGTCTCCTTCCCCCGGTGAACCTAGTTTAAAGCCCTCCACACTAGGTTAGCCAGCCTGCTGGCAAAGATGCTCTTCCCTCTCTTCGTAAGATGGAGCCCGTCTCTACCCAGCACTCCTCCTTCATGGAACACCATCCCATGGTCAAAGAATCCAAAGCCTTCTCTCCGACACCACCTGCGTAGCCATTCGTTGACTTCGACGGTCCCTACCCAGGCCTTTTCCTTCCACGGGAAGGATGGACGAGAACACCACTTGCGCCTCCAACTCCTTTATCCTTCTTCCCAGAGCCACGTAGTCCGCAGTGATCCTCTCAAGGTCATTCTTGGCAGTATCATTGGTGCCCACGTGGAGAAGCAGGAAGGGGTAGCGATCCGAGGGCTTGATGAGTCTCGGCAGTCTCTCCGTCACATCGCGAATCTTAGCCCTTGGCAAGCAGCAGACTTCTCTGTGTTCCCGGTCAGGGCGGCAGATAGATGACTCAGTCCCCCGGAGGAGAGAGTCCCCGACCACCACCACCCGCCTTCTCCTCTTGGGAGTGGTGGTCGTGGAACCCCCAACCTCAGGACATCGCATCTCATGCCTTCCAACCAGCGGAGTCTCCTTCTGCTTTCTCGCCCCAGACATATCATCTGGTCCACTCTCCGCAACGGTACCTGTGGAGAGAACATGAAAGCGGTTAGTTACCTGTGTCTGTGTTACTGGAACCCGGACATTCCGCTTACCTTTTCTGGAGGTCACATGTTGCCAAGCTTCTTCACTGGCCTCTTGGCTCCTCTGTGCAACCTGCTCTATATCTTTAGAGCTCTGTGCCCCTAGAAGCATATCCTGAGTTTTGTCCAGAAAATCCTCAGTTTCTCGTATGCAACGCAGGGTTGTTATCTGTTGCTCCAGACCTTCAATCTTCTCTTCCAATATGGAGACCAGCTTGCACTTTGTACAGACAAAGTCGCTTCTGTCCTGTGGAAGAAAGACAAACATGGCACATCCAGTGCAGGTCACAACAGCTGAACCCCCCCCTTCCATATCACCTTCCTACTATGAGCTTCCTCAGAGCAGTTTGCAAGACGTAAGCCTCACTGGGCTCACTCCAGGCGAACTCCCAGGCAAACTCCTGCTGTGAGCTGCTCTGCTGTCCCCTGCTGCTCAGCTGGTTCGCGAAGCTCTGGCTATTTTTAAACAGCCAGGCTTCCCTGACACAAACAAACGGACACCCTAATGCCCGCCCCCTGCAGGCTAGCAGCCAATCAGACACTGAGTCAGGCTCTCACACTGCCCTCCCAGCAAACACACGCTCGGATACTTCCTCAGCAAGCAAACACACACACACTCGGATACTTACCAGTCCCAGGCAAACTCCTGCTGTGAGCTGCTCTGCTGTCCCCCGCTGCTCAGCTGGTTCGCCGCCGCTCAGCTGGTTCGCGAAGATGTCAGTGGGGGTGTCCAGAATGACTCCAGGGGCACAATGGGACAGTGCCAGGTGTGGGCACCCAGGGATGTCCCCTGGGAGATGTAGTATTCTTGCAGGTCCAATGGCGGAGGCATCCATAATGCCACAGGCACCTAGGACGGCACTGAGGTGTCATCGGGGCATGGAGGATGGTGCTGTGTCATCAGTGTCACCTGTGAAGGTGCTGGAGATATCACCAGGGGCACTCAGAGCAGCATTAGACCATCTTCATGGATGTCTGGCAGCTCTGGGGGCATTGCTGGAACAGCACTGGGGGTAATGTTAAGGGTTCCCAGAACTGTGCGCCTGAGGTACCTGGGAACGATGCTTGGGACATTGATATGAGTACCCAGGGTGGGGTTTGGCTGCTGTAATAAATGGTTCCATTTATGTTATTAATTAGTGAGACATCAAGTGGTAAGTTTATTAAACCAGGTTGCCCTGATTAAAGAAATGACAGCGCATTACAGGAACGGAGTAACTCACTACCAATCTTGGGTCCAGTCCACAGCTCACCTGGTTCCAAAGCTGGGTAACAATTTATAGGTTTTTTTTTTATAACCCCTTATTTATTTCATATTACAATTTGCAGTTAGTTATGCAACTTACCATCAATCAATCATAATTAAATGTCATATTCTGTTATGCCTACATTTCCACTGTAACAACTTTAACTTACTTTAGCCTGACCTGAAAACATGTTTTTAACATATTTCATGTTGTCTTTTGCAGTTGGGTATAGTTTAACATTTAACATTTTCCTGATTCCTGTCCCCAATAATAAAATTAATTTGCTATTAACAATGTTCTTTTACTACAGCCTTTTCTTGTGGTTTCCATTACTACATTATAATTTCGGTTGGTCAGATACAAGCTTTCAAGTTCTGTGTGGCTCAAAAACTTCTCTCTCTCACTAACAGAAGTTGGTCCAATAAAATATATCACCTCACCCACCTTGTCTCTCTACGTTATAACTTGTCATTCAAATAGTCAGAGCTAATTAAAGGTACAAACTAATCTCAAACAGGCTGCAAAGAGGCCACAGAAAGGCCATTCATTTCTATTCTATAAGCAACAGAAGCTTATGTACTCAGAGCTTGTCTTCACTACCACACTAAATTGGCCATTGCTGTATCTGGTGAAGATGTGCAAAGTCAATAGGAGCGTGCTCTCCTGTTGACGTAACTACACCGTCATAAATATAAGGGGAAGGGTAAACCCCTTTAAAATCCCTTCTGGCCAGAGGGAAAATCCTCTCACCTGTAAAGGGTTAAGAAGCTAAATGTAACCTCGCTGGCGCCTGACCAAAATAACCAATAAGGAGACAAGATATTTTAAAAAGCTGGGAGGAGGGAGAGAAACAAAGGGTCTGGGTCTGTCTGTATGCTGCTTTTGCCAGAGACAGAACAGGAATGGAGTCTTAGAACTTTTAGTAAGTAATCTAGCTAGGTATGTGTTAGATTATGATTTCTTTAAATGGCTGAGCAACTGTAATTAAGCAACTGTGCTGAATAGAATGACTATTCCTGTCTGTGTGTCTTTTTTGTAACTTAAGGTTTTGCCTAGAGGGATTCTCTATATTTTGAATCTAATTACCCTGTAAGGTATCTACCATCCTGATTTTACAGAGGTGATTCCTTTACTTCTATTAAAAGTCTTCTTGTAAGAAAACTGAATGCTTTTCATTGTTCTAAGATCCAAGGGTTTGGGTCTGTGGTCACCTATGCAAATTGGTGAGGATTTTTACCAAACCTTCCCCAGGAAGTGACGTGCAAGGGTTGGGAGGATTCTGGGGGGAAGGACATGTCCAAACTACGTTTCCCAGTAAACCCAGTTAAAGTTTGGTGGTGGCAGTGGAAATTCCCAGGGCAAAGGGTAAAATTAATTTGTACCGTGGGGAAGTTTTAACCTAAGCTGGTAAAAGTAAGCTTAGGAGGTTTTCATGCAGGTCCCCACATCTGTACCCAAGAGTTCAGAGTGGGGGAGGAACCGTGACACACCCATTGACATAGTGCAGTATAGACACTGCTTTAAGTTGATGTAAATTACATTGCTCAGGGGGTTCACACCTGAGTGACATAACTTACGTCAACTTAAGTGGTAGTGTAGACCAGCTCTCAGAGCTTTGTTCTGTTTTTAGTTCCTTGACATCATTGAGATGGATGCTGGGAACTTTGGGCAACACTGGCGATGCTTGGGATGGTACAGAGTTGTTACCCGGGGCAGCTGCGATGCTGTTAAGGCTCCATGGGTTGGCACTGGGGCATCACCATGGGTATATGATAGTGCCAGAGGCATTGCTAGGGTTGCCCTACTGGGTTGGGGGGGAAGGAGTGGGGAAACACAGGAGGGAGGCATTGTTAGGGTTGCCATCATCTGTGCTGTCTCTGGGAGATTCTATCATGCTCTGAGGGCCTCACTTGGGGTGCCTGAGCTAGTGCTGGGAGCACTCAGGATGGAACTTGGGGCTTTTGGGGTGCTGCTGGTTGCCATAGTACCTGGGGGTATCTGGAATGGTGAAAGAACCATGGTAAAGGTCTTCAGGTATGTAACAGGTTCTTATAAAGAGGAGGGTGATAAATTGTTCTTATCCACTGAGGACAGGACAAGTAATAATTGGAGTAAATTGCAGCAAGGGCGGTGTAGGTTAGACATTAAGAAAAACTTCCTGTCAGGGTGGTTAAGCACTGGGGCGGTTGTGGAATCTCTGTAATTGGAGATGTTTAAAACCAGGTTAGACAAACACTGGCAGGAGACTTAGCCCTGCTTCAGTGCAGGAGACTGAACTGGATGATCTCACGAGGGCCTTTCCGGTCCTACATTATGATGAGGATCGTGTAATCGGACTGTCATAGTACTGTTCCAGAATTTATTTTAAATTGACTTTTTAACTTTCTCACAGTACACCAGTAAAACACTGAAAAGTTGATATCTTTCTCTTGTAAATGTGGGGATGGGATGGGTGCCATCTTTAAATGGCAGGAGGGGAGGGGCAGGGAGAGAGGAAGGAAAAGTAAATAAAACATTGTAAGGAAAAAATGCAGGCACACACTTACCCAAGCTCCCTTCCCCTTCATCAGCAGGCTCATCTGCACTCTCCTGATGGGACTAGCAATTCTCCCACAGTTTCAAACAGGTCCAGTTTTATGGCATGGTTGGAGCCCTCTCCTGTGTTTCCCCACTCCTCTTCCCCCTCATTGTTCATGGCACGGGTTCAATTTTAGGCTCCTCTGATGCCTGCACAGTGGTCTGTGGGGTCACTGCAACTATGACATGCAGTTTGTTGTAAAAGAAGCAGGTCTGTAGGGCAGCACCACATCTTTTGTTGTCCTCTCTCACCTTGTGGTATCCCTGGTGAAGTTCCTTCACTTTCATGTGGTGCTGCTGCTAATCCCTGTCCTAGCCCCTATGCCTGCATCTCTTGTGCAAACTGCTCATAAATGTCCACATTACTACGGCTGATCCGTAGCTGTGCTTGCACAAACTCTTATTCCTATGGGCCCAGGAGATCCAAAACTTCTTGTCTGCTCCAGGCAGGAGTGCATCTACTACCCCCCTCTGTGTGTGGAGCCAGCATGGTTGATTGGAAGAAAAATGACAAAGATGAGCTGCTAGATTAGCTTGCTGTCAAGGTTCCTCCCCCACTCTGAACTCTAGGGTACAGATGTGGGGACCTGCATGAAAACCTCCTAAGCTTATCTTTACCAGCTTAGGTCAAAACTTCCCCAAGGTACAAAATATTCCACCCGTTGTCCTTGGACTGGCCGCTACCACCACCAAACTAATACTGGTTACTGGGGAAGAGCTGTTTGGACGCGTCCTTCCCCCAAAAATACTTCCCAAAACCTTGCACCCCACTTCCTGGACAAGGTTTGGTAAAAAGCCTCACCAATTTGCCTAGGTGACTACAGACCCAGACCCTTGGATCTTAAGAACAATGAACAATCCTCCCAACACTTGCACCCCCCCTTTCCTGGGAAATGTTGGATAAAAAGCCTCACCAATTTGCATAGGTGACCACAGACCCAAACCCTTGGATCTGAGAACAATGAAAAAGCATTCAGTTTTTTACAAGAAGACTTTTAATAAACAATAGAAGTAAATAGAAATAAAGAAATCCCCCCTGTAAAATCAGGATGGTAGATATCTTACAGGGTAATTAGATTCAAAAACATAGAGAACCCCTCTAGGCAAAACCTTAAGTTACAAAAAAGATACACAGACAGAAATAGTTATTCTATTCAGCACAATTCTTTTCTCAGCCATTTAAAGAAATCATAATCTAACACATACCTAGCTAGATTACTTACTAAAAGTTCTAAGATTCCATTCCTGGTCTATCCCCGGCAAAGACCCAGCATACAGACAGACACAGACCCTTTGTTTCTCTCCCTCCTCCCAGCTTTTGAAAATATCTTGTCTCCTCATTGGTTATTTTGGTCAGGTGCCAGCGAGGTTACCTTTAGCTTCTTAACCCTTTACAGGTGAGAGGAGCTTTCCCCTGGCCAGGAGGGATTTCAAAGGGGTTTACCCTTCCCTTTATATTTATGACACGCCCCCCAAATCTCAGATAGGGTGAAACACTGGCTGGGATTTCTTCCTGGAGCTCTAGGAAAAACAGAGTTAATAAGACACATGCATCTCTAAATATACTACCAAGTACATAAAGACTAACAATATTTTCCACATCTCAAGGACGATTTTAACCAGTTGATTCTGGGAAACTTTCATGGGAGAGTGCATCAGCCACTTTGTTAGGAGCTCCTGAGATGTGTTGGATGTCGAAATCAAAATCTTGGAGAGCTAAACTCCACCGAAGAAGTTTTTTGTTAGTTTCCTTGACGGTGTGAAGCCACTTCAGTGCAGCATGGTCAGTTTGCAGGTGGAAACGCCGTCCCCAAACATATGGGCGTAGCTTTTCCAGAGCGTAGACAATGGCGTAACATTCTTTTTCAGTGACTGACCAGTTGCTTTCCCTCTCAGACAGTTTTTTGCTGAGAAACACTACAGGGTGGAATTCTTGATCAGGTCCTTTCTGCATTAAAACTGCTCCCACACCACGCTCGGACGCACCTGTGGTTACTAGGAACGGTTTGTCAAAGTCTGGGGCCCTTAGTACAGGGTCAGACATGAGTGTCGCTTTAAGCTTGTTAAAGGCCTTCTGACACTTTTCAGTCCACTGAACAGCATTTGGCTGTTTCTTTTTGGTTAGGTCTGTCAGTGGGGCAGCGATTTGGCTGTAGTGCGGTACAAATCGTCTGTAATAACCGGCCAAGCCTAAGAAGGATTGAACCTGTTTCTTTGACTTTGGGACAGGCCACTTTTGGATAGCATCCACTTTGGCCTGTAGGGGGCTGATAGTTCCTTGACCCACCTGGTGTCCAAGGTAAGTCACTCTGTTTAGGCCTATTTGACACTTCTTAGCCTTAACAGTTAGTCCTGCCTCCCTTATGCGCTCAAGGACTTTTTGTAGATGTTCCAGGTGGTCTGCCCAGGAATCCGAAAATATGGCCACGTCGTCAAGGTAGGCGACTGCATATTCTCCTAATCCCGCTAGGAGACCATCTACAAGTCTTTGGAAAGTGGCGGGTGCATTTCGCAGCCCGAAAGGGAGTACATTAAATTCATACAGCCCGAGATGTGTGATGAAGGCTGACCTTTCCTTGGCAGATTCATCTAGCGGTACCTGCCAGTACCCCTTGGTTAAGTCCAAGGTAGAGATGAACTGGGCCCGTCCCAGTTTCTCTAATAGTTCATCTGTGCGTGGCATTGGATAGTTGTCTGGGCGAGTTACAGCATTTAGCTTACGGTAGTCCACGCAAAAACGTATTTCCCCATCTGGTTTGGGAACTAGAACTGTTAGGATATAGATATTCAGGCCTGTCTGTAAAGGCCTATACTCTAAGAATTTAGGTGTATTCCTATCACTTGGCTAGTTAGAGGTTTAAAAGAAAGAATCAAAATCACTGTCTGCCAGTGTAAGGGCCTTCTCTTACTGTGACAGTCTGAGGCCCTGTTCTTAGGCTAAGGCCTTTGGCTAAGCAACAGAGGCAGCCATAAGCTGGGAAGTGAATGGTCACATCCTCACATTCCAAACTAGTCACATTGAAATAAGGTGCTATTGGGCTGTTAGGAATTTAATCCTGTCTTTATAGTGCCTATCACCTCCAGAGAAAGGGAAGTGCCTAGAAGCTGTAAAAGGAAATTGAGGTTGATAGTTTTCTGTCTGGTAAGAACTCACTTATCAATAGACACAGCTGGGAAACTCTTATATCTTTACAGATGTAGTTGTGAAATCCTCACTTCTGTATTGTTTTGTCATTATAGTTCCCACTTTGCTATCGTTTATTGGCATGGTCTCTGTCTGGTTCTGTGATTGCTTCTGTCTGCTGTATAATTAATTTTGCTGGGTGTAAACTAATTAAGGTGGTGGGATATAATTGGTTAGCTAATCCATGTTAGGATTGGTTAGTTAAATTTTAGTAGAAAGATTGGTTAATGTATAGCTAAGAATATTACTATATAAATTAGGGGCAAACAGGAAGTAAGTTGGGATTCGAAAATAAGGAAAAAGGAACTTGTATTTAGCTTGCTGGAAGTTCACCCCAATAAACATCGAATTGTTTGCACCTTCGGACTTCGGGTATTGTTGCTCTCTGTTCATGCGAGAAGAACCAGGGAAGTGGGAGAGTGAAGGAATAAGCTCTCTAACAAGAACCACTGGAGATGCCCATGCACTTTCAGAGGGGCGGATTACACCCATCTGTAACATATCCTGGATCTCCCGTTCTATAGCAGTTTTAGCTTGAGGAGACACCCGGTAAGGTTGGAATTTAATTGGGTGAGCATTACCTGTGTCAATGGAGTGGTATGCCCGTTCAGTCAGTCCTGGGGTGGCTGAGAACGTTGGCGCATAGCTAGTGCACAGCTCCTGGATCTGCTGTCGCTGCATACGTGCAAGGGTCATGGAGAGGTTCACCTCTTCCACACCACCAGCACATTTCCCTTCGTAGTAGACACCTTCAGGCCACTCAGCGTCGTCTTCTCCCTGGGCTGTAAACTGACAAACCTTTAATTCTCTGGAATAAAAGGGCTTTAGAGAATTAATATGGTACACCTTAGGCTTTCGGTTGGAGGTGGGGAATGCTATGAGATAATTAACAGCTCCCAGGCGCTCCTGGACCATGAATGGCCCTTCCCACGATGCTTCCATTTTATGGGCCTGGAGCGCCTTTAAGACCATTACCTGGTCTCCTACTTTGAAGGAACGCTCTCTGGCATGTTTATCATACCAGGCTTTTTGCTCTTTTTGAGCATCCTGTAAGTTTTCTCTAGCAAGGGCTAAAGAGGTTCGGAGGGTGTTTTGTAGGTTGGTTACAAAGTCCAGAATGTTAGTTCCTGGAGAAGGTGTAAATCCCTCCCATTGCTGCTTCACCAACTGCAATGGCCCCTTAACTTCACGGCCATATACAAGTTCAAATGGGGAAAACCCTAAACTGGGATGTGGTACAGCTCTGTAGGCAAAGAGCAACTGCTGCAATACTAGGTCCCAATCATTGGAGTGCTCATTTACGAATTTACGTATCATGGCCCCCAAAGTTCCATTAAACTTCTCCACCATGCCATTTGTTTGATGATGGTAAGGAGTGGCAACCAAGTGATTTACCCCATGAGCTTCCCAAAGGTTTTTCATAGTTCCTGCCAGGAAATTAGTCCCTGCATCTGTGAGGATGTCGGAGGGCCAACCTACCCTGGCAAAAATGTCTGCTAGTGCCTGGCACACACTTTTAGCCCTGGTGTTGCTTAGAGCTACTGCTGCCGGCCATCGGGTGGCAAAATCCATGAAAGTCAGTATGTACTGCTTTCCTCTGGGTGTCTTTTTTGGAAAAGGACCCAGAATATCCACAGCTACTCGCTGAAATGGAACTTCAATGATGGGGAGTGGTTGTAGAGGGGCTTTGACCTGGTCTTGGGGTTTTCCCACTCTTTGGCACACCTCACAAGACTGGACATAGGTAGAAACATCCTTGCCCATTCCCTCCCAGTGGAATGACCCCCCCAAACGGTCTTTGGTCCTGTTCACCCCAGCATGGCCACTAGGGTGATCGTGGGCTAAGCTCAAGAGCTTGGCCCGGTATTTAGTTGGAACTACCAACTGTCTCTGAGGATGCCAGTCTTCCTGGTGTCCACCAGAAAGAGTTTCCTTGTATAAAAGTCCTCTTTCTATAACAAACCTGGATCGATTAGAAGAGCTGAGAGGCGGTGGGTTGCTCCGTGCCGCCGTCCAAGCTCTCTGGAGGCTTTCATCTGCTTCCTGTTCGGTCTGGAACTGTTCCCTTGATGCTGGAGACATCAGTTCCTCATGGGATTGTGGACCTAGGCTTGGTCCCTCTGGAAGCGATATAGGGGATGGAGCTGTTTCTGTTGACTGTGAACCGCTCTCCGCTGGTGCACTATGTTGGGATTCAGGCTCCGGCTGAGCCTCTTGTGTAGGGTTATCGGCTGCTGCCAGTTCAGGTTCGGTGGGGCCCTCTGGTGTTGAGGTTGCAAGTACTGGATTCAGTGCTGACACGGGGTCTGGTGTTGGTTGTTCGGCTGGTTCCGGTTCTGGGACTGGTTCCGTCTGGGTCTCTGGGACTGGATCCACCACTGCTGTTGCAGACATTGGCCTGGGGTCCAGGTCCATCACCTCTGACCGGGTCCTGATAGAAGTTTCCGGAACAGAGCTAGGCCTCACGGCTTGTTTAGCCTGGCTGCGGGTGACCGTTCCCACCCTCTTGGCCTGCTTCACATGCTTGGCCAAGTCTTCCCCCAACAGCATGGGGATGGGATAATCATCATAGACTGCAAAAGTCCACATTCCTGACCAGCCCTTGTACTGGACAGGCAACTTGGCTGTAGGCAAATTGAAAGAGTTGGACTTGAAGGGTTGAATCGTCACTTGGATCTCTGGGTTGATTAAATTGGGGTCCACTAAGGAAGCATGGATAGCTGACACTTGTGCTCCGGTGTCCCTCCACGCGGTGACCTTCTTCCCGCCCACACTCACAGTTTCCCTCCGCTCCAAGGGTATCTGGGAGGTATCTGGGCCTGTGGACCTCTGGTGTGATTCCGGTGCAATGAACTGTAATCTGTTGGGGTTCTTGGGGCAGTTGGCCTTTACATGCCCCAGCTCGTTACATTTAAAACATCGTCCAGCTGACGGGTCACTGGGGCGAGGAGGGTTGCTGGAGAACGGGGTGGTGGGACGATAAGGGGTCTGGAGGGTTCTTTGGGAGGTAGGTGGGGCTTTGGGCGGCCCCCGGTAATAGGGTGTGGTCTGGGGTAGTCCCTTCTGGTCTCCGCTCCAACTGCGACCAGTTTTCTTCTTCTCTGCCACCTCCACCCATCTGGCTCCAATCTCTCCTGCCTCGATTACAGTTTTGGGTTTCCCATCTAGGATGTATCTTTCTATTTCCTCAGGAACACCCTCTAAGAATTGTTCCATTTGCATTAGGAAGGGCAAATTTACTGGAGAGTTAACACTTGCTCCTGATATCCAGGCATCCCAATGTTTCACAATGTGGTAGGCATGTCAGGTAAATGACATGTCTGGTTTCCACCTTAGGGCTCTGAACCTCCGACGAGACTGCTCGGGTGTTATCCCCATTCTGACTCTCGCCTTGGATTTAAACAGTTCATACTTGTTCATGTGTTCTTTAGGCATTTCAGCTGCCACCTCAGCTAAGGGTCCACTGAGCTGCGGCCTCAGCTCTACCATGTATTGGTCAGTAGAGATGTTGTACCCAAGGCAGGCCCTTTCGAAGTTTTCTAAGAAGGCCTCAGTATCATCACCTGCCTTGTAGGTGGGGAACTTTCTGGGATGGGAAGTGGTACTTGGAGAAGGATTGCTAGGGTTTGTTGGGATATTCCGCTGAGCCTTTATCTTCTCCACCTCCTCCACATGCTTCCTCTCTTTTTCCTTCTCCTCCAGTTCTTTGGCCCTTGCTTCCATTTCTTTGTCCCTTGCTTCCATTTTCAGCCGCATGAGTTCTATCTGTCTTTCATGTTCCCTTTGTTTTTCCGCAGCCTGAAATCTGGCTAGTTCCAGCTTTTGTCGAGCCGTGGATTTTGTCATTCTAATCTCTCTGTTTTTAACTAACTTTACACCCAAGGTTTAGAAATAAACAAACAAAACTTGGCTGTAAAATTTTGCTGTGCTGGAATAGAATACCTATTCTCTGATAGTGATTGTCAGCCTACAGAAAAAGACAATTCCCTTGTCTCTGCTCTGGGCCCAAATCAAAGCAAAAAACCTCCAACTACTTGGAAACCTGCTTACCAGCACCCAAAGGAAAAAAAAATTCCTTTTCAAACCTGTGCTCCTTGTAAAACAAAAAAATCAAAATCCTAAAAAAAAACCCTGCCACTTTTGTCTCCAGGCAAATGGGTAGAACACACACCCCCTATTTACTTTTAGGAAGAAAAGAAAAAAAAACTCTGGGTTGGAAGACTGTGAATTTCCCTGCAGGAGTTAAGTACCCTGCCTCCAGGCAAAGAAAACCTGCAATTCACAAAGATAATCCCCTTTTGTCTCTGGTTGGCCACAAAGCAGAGAAAAACCAAGCTGCTTTCAGTTTCAGCTGCTTTCTGGACTTCCTTTCCAAAGGAAAAAAAATTTCCTTTTTAAAATCTGTATTTCTAGTTCAAAAAATCTCAACTGGATCTCAAAATGATTTCAGGTTAATCCCACCGCTGCCACCATGTCAAGGTTCCTCCCCCACTCTGAACTCTAGGGTACAGATGTGGGGACCTGCATGAAAACCTCCTAAGCTTATCTTTACCAGCTTAGGTCAAAACTTCCCCAAGGTACAAAATATTCCACCCGTTGTCCTTGGACTGGCCGCTACCACCACAAAATTAATACTGGTTACTGGGGAAGAGCTGTTTGGATGCGTCCTTCCCCCAAAAATACTTCCCAAAACCTTGCACCCCACTTCCTGGACAAGGTTTGGTAAAAAGCCTCACCAATTTGCCTAGGTGACTACAGACCCAGACCCTTGGATCTTAAGAACAATGAACAATCCTCCCAACACTTGCACCCCCCCTTTCCTGGGAAATGTTGGATAAAAAGCCTCACCAATTTGCATAGGTGACCACAGACCCAAACCCTTGGATCTGAGAACAATGAAAAAGCATTCAGTTTTTTACAAGAAGACTTTTAATAAACAATAGAAGTAAATAGAAATAAAGAAATCCCCCCTGTAAAATCAGGATGGTAGATATCTTACAGGGTAATTAGATTCAAAAACATAGAGAACCCCTCTAGGCAAAACCTTAAGTTACAAAAAAGATACACAGACAGAAATAGTTATTCTATTCAGCACATTTCTTTTCTCAGCCATTTAAAGAAATCATAATCTAACACATACCTAGCTAGATTACTTACTAAAAGTTCTAAGATTCCATTCCTGGTCTATCCCCGGCAAAGACCCAGCATACAGACAGACACAGACCCTTTGTTTCTCTCCCTCCTCCCAGCTTTTGAAAATATCTTGTCTCCTCATTGGTCATTTTGGTCAGGTGCCAGCGAGGTTACCTTTAGCTTCTTAACCCTTTACAGGTGAGAGGAGCTTTCCCCTGGCCAGGAGGGATTTCAAAGGGGTTTACCCTTCCCTTTATATTTATGACACTTGCCAAGGAGGACAACCAGGAAAGGGAATTTAAAAAAACGTGTGGTTTGTAAAAAGGGTGTGTGTGTGTGGTTTCCCGTCTCTGGGCAGCGGAGTTTAAAATTGTAAGCAGAGTGATCAGTGTTGTGGACACTAGAGGATTGTGAGACAGTGGCTGGAGGGCTGTTAGGGTCAACACAGTCCATGCAATGTCTACACTCACACTGTGTTGACCAAAGTAGGATGAACATGGCTTTACACTGTTTGGGGAGGTGGTTTTACTGCATTGCTGTAATGGGATCCTTACCTCAGCCAGAGACAAGTTTGAGTATAGACACATGCACAAACCTAACTTATAGTTGCAGAGCAGGCCTGTATTCCCTTGGGGTATGGTGGAGCTGATGCAGCAGTGTTATAAGGAAGCCCAAATTAGTATGGATATCTGGAATCTTTACTTGGCTAGCTGTCACTTGCTCTTTACTAGCGAGAGTGCTTGACGTGTGCAATCTCCCTTATACCACTAAGTCACAATCAACAGAATTGCTGCATACAAATTAGCTGTAGAAGAAGGGTAGTGACTGGCTGAGTGACCTGTGATGTCACAATGTCCACAGTTGAGAGTTACCTGAACTGTTGACAAGAGTTTGTCTGTAGTATATATAATCATAACAATTGGATACAACAATCATTAGGTTGTAATTAAGCTACATTATTAATCTATGCACAAGATTTCAAATAATTTTAACTATATGCAAAGTGTGAAGGGTCTGTGCCATTTTATTGTTAAGATCATTTGTAACAAAGAAAACACTGACAGAGATGCTACATTTTTTAAAGGTTCTGTTATTCAATTAATTATACCTCATAAATTCATTAGGTGAGTTACTTGTAAATTCTCAGAAAAATTATCCTGTACTCCAAAAGCAAATATTATAAATTTGGGGTGGATACTCTGTATTTTTTTCACAGTAAACAAAGATTAAATCCCTGCTTTAAGTGCAAAATGGAACTGACTCTGAACTATGGTACCTCCATAATAAAATAACAGACAAAATGAAAACAACTGAACTGCATGTTGATCCCAAATAATGTTTATTAGGGTTGTCATTTTTATGAGGGAAAGGGTTGTACTTTAATTAGGACATATTGTAATAACTACATCTTGAAAGAAAGAGTATACACTGATCATAAGAGAAAACACACAGCTATTGCTGGAATGGCCTTCAGAGATCCACTGAATAGCATCATCTGATCAGTTTAACACTTCTGGATAGCAGAAGAAGTGTGACTGGTGCTGTAACAACAGAACACACACAAGGTTCCTGCCCTGAGAAACATACAGTTCAGGGTCCCAATCCTGTAGTGTTCAAGATGTGGGTAGTCTGCTGCACTTGCATGGATAGCCCCAATGGCTTCCCCAAGGCCTGGTGCAAGTGCCACAGTCCACTTACACATCATGCATTGCAGGAGCAGAGCCTAGGTTCAATCCAACCTGACACAGTGACACTGAGAGGAGAGACTTAATTAGTTGGCATGGGATTGTGTGTCCGCCGGGGGACTGCAGACAAGAATGGCCTGTGAGGTAAGATCTGAAGGGCGATTATGCAGTGAGTGCAATGAGGGAGGACATTTTAGTCATTGGGGCAGAATGGGACACCGCAGGGAGGTGGAGGAAGAATGCAAAGGGATGTGTGAATTGCAGGGCATGCGGGGAGTGCAGGAAACAAGGGACAAAATGAAGACAAGGGCAGAGCTGGTTAGGGGCTTGAAGATGAGGACTGTGGGTCTGAGGTAGAAGAGAATGCAGAGGGGTTGGGAGGTGGGGTGAGCACCAGCAGAGACAGATGTGTGGCACCTATACGATGTACAGACCGGAGGGGAGTCAGAGTCACGTAGGCCACAGGAAGGAGGCAGCAATAATCTGGTTGGGAGATCAAGGAAAGGTTTGGACAGGAGAGATGGAGAAGAAAGGATGGATTCTGGAGATACTATAAAGGAAGAAGCACCAAGACTTAGCAAGAGCTTGGATGGGAATGGTAAAGGAGAGACAGAAAGGAGAGATAACATTCAGGTGTCAGACCTGGAAGGGGAAAAGCAGATTCCTGACTCTCACTGCCACATTGACTCTGGCACGTTCACTGGTCTCCTGGTTTGATACATGTGGATGTTTTAAAACATGTAAACTGCATCTATTTTCGGCTTTAGGCACCACCAGAATCCATGTTATATACATTAGAGCACAACAAAATTAACAAAAAGTCAACAGAAATCATTCAAAGCCCTGCCACAGTCCTGAGCAAAACAAGAAACTTGCACACAGATTATTCCCATACCCCCGCCGTGAGAACATTCTGCCCCCTTTACTAATGTTCAAATCTGGGGCTTGTTAGAGAGCCTCTCAGCTGATCTCAGATGTCAGGGTGGTGCATGAAGAAATAGTCGATGTACACAGGAGTTAGGACTAAAACATATAGGCTTTATAGATCCAAATCAACAACTCCAATTGCATCTGGAACAAACTGGCAGCAGGTGGAATATGCTCCATGTGAGCAGCCCGCACATTCTGCCTTAAATGAACTGATCTTTGAGTGATCTTCAAGAGTAGCCCAGGCCCTGCACGTTTCAACATGACAAAGTATGGACAGCTGTGGCAAAATTCACCTCCAGGAGCAAAGGAAGCCATTTCCTCACTGAGGGAAGATGAAAATAGTTTCTGCTGCTTCCTGTTACTCCAGAAGCAGCCAAGGATTCAACAGGTCCCCTAGAATGGGCAGAGTAACCTTGAAGAGGTGTGTGCATAGGCCCTGTGTATCTCCCATAGCCAGCAGCAGGCAGAGTTCTATGGAAATGGAATGGAGACTGCCTGCCCCATCAACACTGGAGAGACAAACTACCTGGGGGACTGCAGCAGGACCCCGATGGACAACCTGTGCAAAGCACCTACAGGCCCTGAAGAATCTGTACATGGCTGAGCCCAGAAAGGGGAAGTGCTGGCTGCAGGGGGAAGGTTACAGCAGCTGGAGGAGAAGTAGCTCAGAGTTGCTCCCTAAAGAAGGAAGCACAGTTGCCAACTTTCACGCGGTAAATAAGCACCCCAAATGTCACAAAAAAGCCAAAAATCAAGCTAATCCCATTTCAAAACAAGGCCAAAACAAGCCAATCTCTAAGAACCCCAACACTCTATGGGACTAGATCCCCCTGATGTGCAGCCTGGGACTGTGATGGGCCCGCTGTGCACTCCTGACTCTCTCCCCCGCTTGCCTGTTTGCCAGGAGCCGATCAAAAAAAAAGAAGCAACAAGCTACAAGCCAAACAAGCAACAAGCCAGAAACTAGCCAACAAGCAACTCACAAGCCAATTAAGCCAAAAACAAGCCCAATTTCTGCATTTTTTTCATGGCTTTGTCATGTCTGGAAGGAAGGTGCCATTTTTGTCTCTTTTACGGAGGGCTTGAGACTGATCTGCAGCCCTCAGCTTTACGACAGAAAGACTGAGCCCCAACAGTGAGTCACTGAGCCCAAAAAGGGAGGAATAATGAGTTTTAGTACCATTGGGGTGGTACTAAGAGAGGGTTACATAGATCATCTCCATCCATCAACCCATCAATACCTCTGTCTTGTCCAGACTGAGACTCAACCATCCAGCTTTCCCGAGCCCACTCTTGGCCAGACAATAGGAAAATGGACACTACTGCTCCAGATCTGCTGTAAAGACACAGAGCTGAAAGAACTGGGATGCTGGCAGCATTGCAGCCCAGACTGCTTTACCAACTCCCTCAAAGCTGCACAAGAGCCATGAGCACCGTGCAGTGCACAGCATGAAATGGCTCTTACGGTACCAGCCTCTGAGACCTTGGAGAGAGAGCCAGTCACACCATCAGCTACCCAGAAGTCTGTATAGTCATCTTCAGTGCCTCCTGGTCAGTGATATCAAAGGGACTTGCCCTAAAAGAATCAGCATCAACACCTGGCCTCTGCCTGTTGCTAGGAGATCATCATCCAGTGAGACCAATGTCCTCTGTACATCTGGGAGGAAAGCTGCTTGGAGAAGACACAAAAGCTGCAGTTGGGAGATGGGGGAGATAAGACTCAGCCAGGGTTACCCCTCCCTGCATCATTCCTGCAGTCCAGAATTTTGCAGACACCCACCCCGTCCCACACACACACACTTCCCCTGCACAAGTCCTTTCCTTAACACAGGGGAGAATGAGGAACAGACCAGGGCAGGGACAGCCAGAGTCTCAAGGTAGCAGGAGAAGTCAGGGAGTGGCTGCTGAAGGGTCCTTTGGGCACTCACAATGTCTTACAATCATAGAAGATTAGGGTTGGAAGAGACCTCAGGAGGTCATCTAGTCCAACCCCCTGCTCAAAGCAGGACCAACACCAACTAAAACATCCCAGCCAGGGCTTTGTCAAGCTGGGCCTTAAAAACCTCTAAGGATGGAGATTCCACCACCCTCCTAGTGAAATAGTTTTTCCTAATATCCAACCTAGACTTCCCCCACTGCAACTTGAGACCATTGCTCCTTGTTCTGTCATCTGCCACCACTGAGAACAGCCTCGCTCCATCCTCTTTAGAACCCCACTTCAGGTAGTTGAAGGCTGCTATCAAATCCCCCCCACTCTTCTTTTCTGCAGACTAAATAAGTCAAGTTTCCTCAGCCTCTCCTCATAAGTCATGTGCCCCAGCCCTCTAATCATTTTCGTTGCCCTCCGCTGCACTCTCTCCAATTTGTCCACATCCTTTCTGTAGTGGTGGGGGGCCAAAACTGGACACAATACTCCAGATGTGGCTTCACCAGTGCCCAGCCCAATGAGGTCCTACTCTCATCTGGTCTCTGGGTGCTACTGCAATTATAACAACAGTACAAACCCAATTGAATGGGACAAAGCAGACCCATGAGGAAGATGGCTGCCTAGTCCCAGACCTATTCTCTCTCTAATAATTACTTTCCTAGCAAATTGACAATAAGTTTATGTCATAAAAGTTTTAAATTAATCCTCTAGATAAACTTCAAACAGTTGACTATGGATTCCAATGAAAAAATGAGAGGCAACAAAAGCGCTAAGCCTGAATCACCTCAACAGCTGAAGGTGGAGATCTCAAGGCCACAGCAGAGCCTCACCCAGTGTATCGCAGCTCTGAAAGAATTCCCCACAGACTGGATTCAATCTCCAACGATATTCATGTAAAATCCGAAATGGCTCACTTGGAAAATGAGCTATAAAAGGCTGCCATTGAAACCAGTGAAATTAAAGAAGAAAATACATTGACTAGACAAACTAAAAGAAAAACAACTTTGAAAACAGAT
Source organism: Caretta caretta (assembly GCF_965140235.1). Lineage (NCBI taxonomy): Eukaryota > Metazoa > Chordata > Testudines > Cheloniidae > Caretta > Caretta caretta. The sequence continues at coordinate 19,459,307 of NC_134226.1, read as the reverse complement.
CTCAAAGAGCCAATCTTTGCCTCTTGGGCATTGATGAAGGTCTAGAGGAGAAGGATATTATCAACTTTCTCCAGAAGCTGCTTTCTGACATATTTAAATTGGACCCCAGCTGCCCCCATTAGATATTGAAAGGATTCATCAAATGCCTGGTGCTAGATGGCAGGACTCTGACAAGCCCAGACCCATCATCTTCAAGCTGCTGATGTTCAATGATAAAGTAATGTCAATGAATGCTGCCAGAAAAGCTAAAACCCTTATGCAGAAAGGCCACATTTCTCTTTTACCTGTCTTCTCAACTGAGCTTACCAAAAAGAGAACTGCATTCAATGGCATAAAGCAGATCCTGACAGCGACCAGCATCAGATACAAGATCAAGTACCCTATGGATTTAGCAGGCTTCTGCAAAACACCATCTGAAGCTTTGCAGACAATTCAAAGACAGAGGCTAGACGTGATCAAAAATAGCAGAATGGTTATTCCACCATAAAAAGCATACGTCCACAAGTCTAAAAATCAGTTTGTATTCCTATATATCTTTGCAGATATGGTAATACTCACCTATATAATCTGCCAAATTCTAGCAGCTAGGCTGAAGTCTTTTGTTGACCCTCTTTGGAACTGAGCAACAACTGCGTAACACTGCAATATATAGAGTAACAGCTTAACACGAAGCTGGGGGACACAGACCCATCTACTGATGGAAGTGTTGTCTCCAACTAATCATCACAACGTGCACTGCTAGATGAAGACGTAGAATCATAGAAGATTAGGGTTGGAAGAAACCTCAGGAGGTCATCTAGTCCAACCGCCTGCTCAAAGCAGGACCAAAGCCAACTAAATCATCACAGTCAGGCTTTGTCAAGCTGGGCTTTAAAAACCTCTAAGGATGGAGATCCAACCACCTCCCTAGGTAACCCATTCCAGTGCTTCACCACCCTCCTAGTGAAATAGGGTTTCCTAATATCCAACCTAGACTTCCCCTACTGCAACTTGAGACCATTGCTCCTTGTTCTGCCATCTGCCACCATTGAGAACAGCCTAGCTTCATCCTTTTTGGAACCCCCCTTCAAGTATCTGAAGGCTGCTATCAAATCCCCCCTCACTCTTCTGTTCTGCAGACTAAATAAACCCATTTCCCTAAGCCTCTCCTCGTAAGTCATTGCCCCAGCCCCCTAATAATTTTCGTTGCCCTCTGCCGGACTCTCTCCAATTTGTCCACATCCATTCTGTAGTGGGGTCCCCAAAACTGGACGCAATACTCCAGATGTGGCCTCACTAGTGCCGAATAGAGGGGAACGATCACTTCCCTTGATCTGCTGGCAATGCTCCTACTAATGCAGCCCAATATGCCGTTAGCCTTCTTGGCAACAAGGGCACACTGCTGACTCATTTCCAGCTTCTCGTTCACTGTAATCCCCAGATACTTTTCTGCAGAACTGCCGCTTAACCAATCGGTCCCCAACCTGTAGCAGTGCATGGGATTCTTCCGTCCTTAAGTGCAGGACTCTGCACTTTTCCTTGTTGGATTCTCATTAGATTTCTTTTAGCAAAATCCTCCAATATGTCTAGGTCACTCTGGACCCTATTCCTACCCTCCAGTGTATCTACCTCTCCCCACAGCTTCGTTTTATCCACAAACTTGCTCAGGGTGCGATCCATCCCATCATCCAGATCATTAATGAAGATGTTGAACAAAACTGGCCCCAGGACCAACTCCTGGGGCACTCTGCTTGATACCCGCTGCCAACTAGACATTGAGCCGTTGATCACTACCCGTTGAGTCCGATGATCTAGCTAACTTTCTATGCGCCTTATAGTCCATTCATCCAAACCATACTTCTTTAACTGGCTGGCAAGAATACTGTGGGAGACAGTATCAAAAGCTTTGCTAAAGTCAAGATATATCATGTCAACTGCTTTCCCCATATCCACAGAGCCAGTTATCTCCTCATAGAAGGCAATCAGGTTGTTCAGGCATGACTTGCTCTTGGTGAATCCATGTTGACTGTTCCTGATCACCTTCCTCTCCTCCAAGTGCTTCAAAATGAATTTCTTGAGGACCTGCTCCATAATTTTTCCAGGGACTGAGGTGAGGCTGACTGGTCTGTAGTTGCCCAGATTCTCCTTCTTCCCCTTTTTAAAGATGGGCACTATATTTGCTTTTTTCCAATCTTCCGGGACTTCCCCTGATTGCCATGATTTTCAAAGATAATGGCCAATGGTTCTACATCAGCCAACTCCCTCAGCACCCTCGGATGCATTGCTTCCAGCCCCATAGACTTGCGCATGTCCAGCTTTTCTAAATAGTGCTTAACCTGTTCTTTCATCACTGATGGCTGCTCACGTCTGCCCCATACTGTGATGCCCAGTGCAGCAGCCGGGGAGTTGACCTTGTCTGTGAAGACGGAGGCAAAAATGCATTGAGTACTTCAGCTTTTTCCACATCATGTCACTAGGTTGCCTCCCCCATTCAGTAAGGGTCCTACACTTTCCCTGACCTTCTCCTTGTTGCTAACATACCTGTGGAAACCCTTGTCACCCTTCACATCCCTTGCTAGATGCAACTCCAATTGTACTTTGGCTTTCCTGATCACACCCCTGCATGCTCGAGCAATATTTTTATAGTCCTCCCTAGTCATCTGGCCAATCTTCCACGTCTTGTAAGCTTTTGTGTTTAAACTCACAGAAGATTTCTCTGTTAAGCTAAGATGATAGCCTGCCATATTTGCTATTCTTTCTGCACATCGGGATGGTTTGTTCTTGCACCCTCAATGAGGCTTCTTTAAAAATCTGTTCACTAGTTCTACTGCTGATGGATCATATTATGATAACCACAGATCCTTTGGGGGCAATCAATTCCTGTCCTGTAGATTACAGCCTAAACTGTAAATAACACTAACTATTCAATTTGTGCAGGACATCTGCCATAGTATATGACATTTTTTCTTTTCCCCCATAATATTGTTGTATTTTCCATATTCAGATTTTATACTAATTTGCATTTCATTGACCAAATCAACTGTAAATTTATATGTGATGACTCTGCATACATGTAGATGCATAAGGCCCTACTTAACTTGTGATACTGTGGAAATTGCGGATTCCGCAACATTAGGCTTCTCCCACAATTTTGACAATGGGAGCCCTGGCCACCCCAGGGCTGAGAGTGAAAGCCCCCAAGTGGCCGACAGGGGAAAATTGCAGAAAAGTAATAATGGATTTTATTATTGCAAATATTATTACTTTTCCACAGTTTTCCATGGTTTGTCCGCAACTCAGTCACTTTTTTTTGACAATCATCCAGCAATTAAAATTGGGCCTCTTATATGCATATATAAGTGTATAGATGCATGTATAAAAACCTCTGGACGTAGGAATATATTATACATGTTCTAAGAATACCCAATGGTATTTACAGGCTAATATTTCATTTAAAATATATTTGCAATTACAGATGTTTAGAATATTAGATAATACGGGGAGGGGGAGTGAAAGAAATGGAAGCCATTAGGGATCTGAATGTGCGCATACTGCCTGGTTTTATGTTTGTTATTTTTTGTTTGTTTTCTGTTACAAATATACCTTGGGAGACATACGATATTTAATTATAGACCTTTTTGTATACCTGACACCCTCAGAGGTTGAATTGAAGCCATAAATTTATTCAAAACTAACCATTATCTAATATGTATATATATGAACCATTATCTTAGAGATGTGGTTTTACAATATTAACTGGGAATATATATCTTTAGAACATATCTTAATGTATCTTTTAAAACTCTGCCATTAATTTTCTTAGAGTGTGTTTCTGGAATGTGAGGGGACTTAATGAACCTTAAGAGAATTAAAATCTTGAGAGCAAAATTATGCCACTTTGCTTTAGTGCAGGAAACTCACTTAGTAGAAAAAGAAGCTGATAGAATGAATATGATGTGGTTAAGTGTAGAGTATCATCCATCACTGAATTCTTTTAGAGGCACTTCCTTCTTAATTCATAAAAGTATAACTTTCCACTTTACGTAGTCTTGGTCTGATCCTGAAGGAAGACATATATCCTTTCTGAAGGCTGTTTCAACTCAAAAAGGTTAATTCTAGGAAGCATTTAAAATCTAAGTGGAGGTAATTCTGAATTCTTCAAAGATATTGAAAATATCATTTCTAATAAAAAAGATATTCCTGTAAAACTGGGAGGTGACTGGAATACTATACTAGACACACATCTGGACAAATCCAATTACAAGAGAGACAGCTGTCAAAATGCAATAGGCTAACCCTCATTATTAATGAATGAATTTGATTTAAAAGATATGTGGACACTGAGACACCCCAAGGAGCATGATATTTCAATACAGTACATTCATCTTCCTCCAGAGTTACCTTTTTTCTTGGGTCTTCAGAACTGACTCCAGCATGACTAGAAGCAACTATTTTTAATATACTCATTTTGGATCATGTTCCAATTATACTTACCATAGATGGTAGTTCTACTTTATTAAATTCTCAGTCGAAGCTGAACACTGTGCTGCTAATAGCTGCAAACTTCGTTGCACAGTTGATTCAGTCATCTCTAACTTCATATGAGAAAATAAACAATCTGTAACCTCAGCTATGAACGCTACTGTAAGGGGTGAATGCATAAAATGGGCCTCCCAAAAGAAGATAGAAAGACAAGTTATTCGACTCTTTAGCCAAGGAAATAGATGATTTGGAGAGAATGCACAAGACTGACCCAAATAATGAAAACCTACATTCTCTAATCAACTCGAAATATAGATATAATGAATGCTTATCCAGCCAAATCGAATTTACAGTCACAGGATCAAACAAAGATATTCTGAATGGGGAGATAAAGCACGTAAACTACTTGGCAGAAGACTTATGAGGAAACTAGCCAGCAACAACATTTCTTCCTTCTTTCTTGAACTTTCTTGCCTTTGATAGGGTGGAATTACCTTATATGATGACTTGCCTAAAAAAAATTGGATTTGGATCAATATTCCTAAATTGGATTAGTATATTATACAACTTTTCCCTCCCTTTACTATCAACTAAAGGAATCTCCCCCCTGCATTTCAGCTAGAAACAGGGACATGACAGGGCTGTCCCCTCTCACCCTCCTTTTTAATCTATTTCTTGAACCACTGCCAATGTACACATGCCAGCTCTCAACCACTGAATTAAAACCACTGAAGATGTGACCATAAACACAGAAGAATTTATATGCTGATGACATTTTTGTACTATTGACGTATCCATGGTCATCAATTCTATCATAATTGAGTACAGTTGGCATTTTTTTGAAAAAGTTCTCTGGTTTTCAGATTAACTTCTATAAATCACAAGCAATGGCTGCATCCAAAAGACCAGATCCTTCTTAGTTTCAGCACCTTCCTTTTCAAATATGCAATGAAATTGCTTACTTAAGTGGATTGCACCCTCAGCAAGTTTGCAGATGACACTAAACTGGGAGGAGAGGTAGATACGCTGGAGGGTAGGGGATAGGATACAGAGGGACATAGACAAATTAGAGGATTGGGCCAAAAGAAATCTGATGAGGTTCAACAAGGACAAGTGCAAAGTCCTGCACTTAGGACGGAAGAATCCAATGCACTGCTACAGACTAGGGACTGAGTGGCTAAGCAACAGTTCTGCAGAATAGGACCTAGGGGTTACAGCAGACGAGCAGCTGGATATGAGTCAATAGTGTGCCCTGGATGCCAAGAAGGCCAACGGCATTTGGGGCTGTATAAGTAGGAGCATTGCCAGTAGATCGAGGGATGTGATCATTCCCTTCTATTTGGCATTGGTGAGGCCTCATCTGGAGTACTGTGTCCAGTTTTGGGCCCCACACGACAAGAAGGATGTGGAAAAATTGGAAAGAGTCCCGTGAAGGGCAACAAAAATGATTAGGGGTCTGGAACACATGACTTATGAGGAGAGGCTGTGGGAACTGGGATTATTTAGTCTGCAAAAGAGAAGAATGAGGGGGGATTTGATAGCTGCTTTCAACTACTTGAAAGGGGGTTCCAAAGAGGATGGCTCTAGACTGTTCTCAGTGGTAGCAGATGACAGAACAAGGAGTAATGGTCTCAAGTTGCAGTGGGGGAGGTTTAGGTTGGATATTAGGAAAAACTTTTTCACTAGGAGGATGGTGAAGCACTGGAATGCGTTACCTAGGGAGGTGGTAGAATCTCCTTCCTTAGCGGTTTTTAAGGCCCAGCTTGACAAAGCCCTGTCTGGGATGATTTAGTTGGGGATTGGTCCTGCTTTGAGCAGGGGGTTGGACTAAATGACCTCCTGAGGTCCCTTCCAACCCTGATACTCTATGATTCTAAGATTTGTCCCAAAATTGTTTTTTATAAAAATGGACAATTTATTTTTAAAAGTTTCTGAGGATGTAGAGATGGCATCTCCTTCCTCTGTTCTTACTTGGGAGAACAGAAGTAGCCAAAATGAACATCTGCCCAAGATTAATTTATATCATTAGCCTATTGTCTTTCAAAGTCTCTCCCATGCTCCTTGCTTGAGTAAATAGGTGTATCATGGAATTTATATGGAATAAAAAAAAAAAACAGTCTCATTTGTCACACATGACCCTTAAAAAATGCTGGACAACTGGAGGTACCGAATTTCCAGATTTGTATCTATATTACCTAGTGTTCCAAATGTATCTTATTGTAAGCTGGTTCCCCTCCAGTGGCTCAGTATACATACTGACTTGGTTTGAGATTGAAAAAAGCTTAGCCATTTGATTCCCTCTCTTCTTTTTTATACCTCAAGAGGCTACCCATACCCTTAAAGAAAAATCCAATCTTGGCATCTATGTGGGGTATACTACAATATGTTAAGATGATTATAGCATCTGATCTTACTAATTCTCCTCTCATACCACTATGGGATAACCTGTGCCTCAGAATCAAGGCCAGTTCCAGGTTTAAGACAATTTGGATAGAAAAAGGATTAACAAACATTAAAGATATAACACAAGCTGCTAGACTGGCCTCCTTCAATTAAATGTGTAACAAATAACAGCTACTGCTGTTTCACAGTTCCTTCTTTCAGTGACTATGCTCAGGTATACATGCACAAATAGGAGACAACTGGTCTGTTTAACTTTCTCTTCTCTAGAAGAACATGTTGAGAAATATGGAAACAACAGTCATTTTTTAGGAATGACTTATAGGTGGCTTAATGCTTTTCAGCACCCTCTCAATTTCAGTTTAAAAGAAAATGGAAAAAAGAACTTAGTTTTACTGTCTCAACAGAAACCTGGGAGGATGTTTGGCTTAATGTTAAAGACACTTCAAGTTCTTTATCCTTGTGATTCTTCCAGAAGAAGATATTAAACAGGTACTACTGGACTCCAGAGCGTTTGTTTAAGACTAGATTGAATCTCCAGCACTCAATGTCCATTGCCAAACAGCCACATGCCACCTTTTTCACATCTTTTATATCTGTCAAAAAATGCATGTGTTCTGGAACACTATAACCAGTGCCTCTCAAAATCTTAACAAGGAGTCTGGTGGCACCTTAAAGACTGACGGATTTATTTGGGCATAAGCTTTCATGGGTAAAAAACACTTCTTCAGATGCATGGCCATGCATCTGAAGAAGCGGTTTTTTACCCACAAAAGCTTATGCCCATATAAATCTGTCAGTCTTTAAGGTGCCACCGGACTCCTTGTTGTTTTTGGGGATACAGACTAACATGGCTACCCCCTGATACTTCTCAAAATCTTTGTGTCACTATTTTCTCTTCTCCAAGCGTGAGTATTTTAGGGGTCTGGATGAGTTGGAATTACACTTAACATTAAGAAATGGATTGCAAACTATTCTAGTGGCCAAAAGAGTATTTTGAGAAAATGGAACTCTGCAATTCTTCCCTCATACACAGACTGACTGAGTGAGCTCTCCACTACTGCATTAATGGAAAAAATTACTCTAACAGAAACACATGGAAAAAAAATACAAGGATGCCTGGTCATACATGAAACTCTTTCATACAATCACAATTTGTATTAATCCCAGATACCTGTAAACTATATTCTCACTTATTTATCTATTGAGCCACTTTTAATGCCCTGTATTACTTTTACGGGTTCTCTTTTTTGCATGTTTTTTCAGGTTTTGCAAATAATGAACATTTTGCTTTATTATTTTATGTTATTTCTGCTTCGTGTATAGATTTATATATGTTTTCTTTTGCTATATACATATATTTCACATAAAAACAATAAAGTTAAAAAAAAAGAAAGGGACAAAGGAAGTCTGAGGACTTCCAGTAATACTAAGACAGCTACATCACAGTTTTCTGAATAACCTTCCCTTAAAAAGGCTAGGGCATTAAGTGGTTAGGAAAGATTATTTGGACCTGGACTTAACCAGCACTAGACAAATGGGCAGCCCAATGGTAATTCTGCGCTCACAAACGCAAAGTAATGAACATTGGAAGGAATTATTTAGACTACTCACATATGCCCTACTCCTGGGATTTAAATCAATGTAACCAAAAATGTCCCAGGTATCACCATAAACAACGCAATGGCAGTCACGGCTCAATGGCAGCAGTGATCAAAAAAGGAAACAAGATGTTTGTATGGATCAGTAACGACAGAAAACAGTACTGAAAATATTATAATGCCATTCTATAGATCATTGGTACGTCCCCATCTGGAATGCTGCCTTCAGTACTGGTCATCCTATCTTAAAAAGGATACAACCTACAGAAAACCCAGGGGATTCTGCGACAGAAGATAAAAATTCTTAGAGGGATGGAAAGATGTTGAAAAGATCAAGACAAGTTACTTTAAAGACACGACTCAGAGGGTACATTACAAAGGTACACAGAATGATTAATGTTATAGAGATTTATATTCCTCTTTATCCTTTTTCAAATACAAGAACAAGACGACATTTACGGAACTGAAAACTGATCAAAGGAAATACCCTTGAACACAACACATAATCAATCTGTGGAAATCACTGCCAAGATATCATTGAGACCAAGAGCTCAACAGGATTTTTAAAAGGGTTGAGGATTTATATGGATAATTAGAACCAACAGAGTGAGAGGAGAATAAAAGGAGGTAACCCTTCACAAATTTCTGACTGGTGGGAGTTAGGGAGAAACTACTCATAAGGGCTGCTTATCCCACAGTATCCACTACAGAATTCTTGCATCTTCCTCTGAGTCAGAGACAACATACTACTAGACGAGATGCACAGCTGGTCTGATCTGGTATGGCAATTCTTATGTTCCTAGCACTCAAATAGGGTGTTGCCAATCTTTATTAATAATGGTGCTTCATTTTACCCATCAGGAGGTTCAAATAAGAGCTCCCAGCCCTAACTCACCTAGCAGGTCTAAAATCTCAGTGAGACTGGCTGAAACCCAACCTGAAAATGTCACCTTTGTTGCTGTGCTGTCAGAATGTGGGCAGTCTTGTGCACACTGTAGATCAAAATCTCCTCCATGTGAGAGACATTTGACTGTTTCCATGTAAAGGCAGCTGTAGCCAGTGTGAGACTCCCAACCAGAACAGCTCTGCTGACTGATGCTGCAGGCTATATGGTTCCATTTCGCTATAAAGTAAGTTTTACTTTGCACTTGAGATAACTAGGTCATAAGGTTTGTTGTAAAAAACCATGGGGTTGCATGTGCCTCTGAGTTCTCAGAATATAGACTCTGTGTAATGCTGACAGTCATAGGTGTGAACCACAGGTTTCAGCTTTAAATTGCCCTGAGATTCTCAGAAAGTGGAGTCGATAGGGTTAGTGGTAGTGGCGCATAAGTGCTATTTACTGGTGTGCTACTTACTGGTCAGTTTAATTTCCAAATGAAATACAGAGAGCATATACCAGAGGAATGGGTGTACATATTTGGAGACGAGGTGCATCTACTAGAGTTCAGTTCAACGCGCATGGCCTGATGTCAGGTCACTCTGCCTTCTCCAGTCAGAGCCACCTGCACATGCAGCTAGCACAAGTCCTTAACTGGGAGGACAATCTATCATTCCATAAAGCACGTCCCTTGAATTAATTGAAGGGACAACAGCATCTAAAACCCTGCTACCCAGCACCAAGGAGCTGGTGAACAGCAACTGGAGATCACAAAAGCAACCACCTTTTCAGACACACACAGGAAATGGTGAAGCTAACGGTACAACACAGGCGTGTAGCTCTGGTCTGCTGGAAACAGACCTTTACTGCCCTTAACTAGAAGAGATCCAAGAATCATAGAACTGTTCGGCTGGAAAGGACGTCAAGAGGTCACCTAGTCCATCCCCCCATGCGGAGGTGGCTAGTGTATAAACATAAGCTGCCTGACCACTGTATTTCTACTGCAGGTCTGTCCACACTCTCCAGCATGAGAGTCAAATACATTATCCCCAAAAGCCGAGGGGCTCCAAATCAATGCTTGTGAGTAGATTCTCTGGCCTCTTCTGCTCCCATTGAACCGCTCAGACAGTGGCCATTGGAGTAGAAATGATCCACAAGCCCCTGCTGAGTGCAGCTGCTTAGCCGCTCCCCCAGCTGGCCATTTGCTACATCCCGGGGAAGGGAGACTAGTTTTAGTTGCTACATTATCTGCTTTGCTACTAGTAATCCCCAGCAGGCACAGAGCCAGCATATTCAGCTCCTATGCCTCCCTCCCCACAGTTCCTCTGGCACAGGAGTAATGTCAGGGTGCAGAGGGGCAGGTTGAGTGTAAGCATGGGGTAGTGGCTGGTGTACGCAGTGCTGCAGCTATTGTATGGTTTCTTGGGGACCCTTGACAGTTGATGCAAGTTAGATCATAGAACTCCTGTTGTTGGTTCTCAGCTTTCCCTCCTGGCCTGCCCTGGGTGCTGTCTGGGGTAAATGAGCTGTCCTTTATGGGTGTTCACCTAAGCAAAGCCTTCTGAGTGTCTGCCCTGTTCACCTAGGCTCCCCCAGACCAGTAGCAGTGTATGCAATGAAGCCAGAGCTACTCTCTCTTCCCCTTTGATGCAGCAGGTGGCCAGAGAGGGCAGCTGCAGTAGGAGTGGGACATCAGCTGCTCACAATAAATCTTTGGGGTTGCATGAGCCGCAGTGGGAGGTGCTTTTCATAGATTATAAAGCTAGAAGGGCCCATTGTGCTCATGTGTAGAACACAAGCCATAGGATTTCCCTGAATTAATTCCTGTTTGAACTACGGCAGATCTTTTAGAGGATCCATACACCTTTCTGTAGTGACTACGGCTGATGAAAATACTTCAGTTACCAAAAAAAAAAAAAAAAAAAAGTCACAGGATGTAGCTGGAAGCATACCTTCAATGGCCACAGGTTGGACACCCCTTTTCCAGTGCTTCCTTTTGCTTCATTTCCCTCAAGCTAAAACAAAGTGTTTCCTGCCATGCAGGCAGAAGATCTTAGCTATTTACTAATACATTATTTCAGAAAGGCTTGACTGGAGAGGGTTAATAGATTTTAAAAGTCAGAAGGGGCCATTATGACTATCTTAGTCTGGCCTCTTTCAAAACACTGTCCCGAGAATTTCACGCAGTGCTTCCCGTATCCAGCCCAATAAGGTAGTTGAAAAACAGCTTATATTTTAGAAAGACACCCAATGTAGATTTAAAGACTCCAAGTGACAGAAAATCTATAGAAAGCCTTTGTATTCTGGGCCAATTATCAATTAACTGTTATCATTGTGCATTTTATTCCCAATTTAATTATTGCTGATTTCAACTTCCAGCCACTGGATTGTGTTACAATGATAAAGCCCTTTGAATATGTTTCACTAAATGTTGTGTTTCATAATAATAATGATCCTTTTATATTTTACAAAACAAAAGCAATAGGCCAGATTCTGAACTCAGTGACACCACGGTAAATCTGGAATAAACTCATTGCCCGCAGTGATTTCAATTTTACATTGGTACGGCTGAGACCAGCTTCTGCCCCAAATACACAGATGTAAGCCATGCAGCTCTATAGGAGAGCAATAGTTCAGATTTTTATGCTCTTCACAGGTCTTCTGCTTTATTGTGTTGACATTCTGAGCAGCTCAGTATAGAGGGATTCAGCTGTAAAGTGCAGCACTTTGAGGAACAAATGAAAGAGATTTGGAAGTGTTTTATATGTCTGAACCCAGCTCTGCACATTGCTTGTCTGATATGTGATTGGCTAATGATTCTATGATGTCAAGAAGGAGCGGCTGACTGAGGGATCGCAGGTTTGGCAACTTGGAGACCTTCAGGGAAAACAAAAACAAACAGAAAAACACACAAAAAAGAAAAAAATTAAAACCATATTTTAAATATCACTGTTTAATCCCAACAGACCCATAGTAGACATATACAGGTTAGTGAAATCCAGTGATATTCCATTGTGTGGATATTGTCATGTTACTAGTAAAATGACAAGCACACAGAACCAAGATGCAAAGTTCCATGAAAATCACTACAACTGTGGTTTCTATGTAAAATAATAATTCTCCTTCTTTGTCTTCTGGTTTTAGACCGCCTTTGCTGTGGGGTGGAGTTGAAGGTATGTCAGGAAATCTGACACGAGAATGACAATAATTATTCATAATAATGATTCCATAATTAATATACAAGATGCAAACTAGTGTAGGCTAAAACATATCTTAGGCCCTTAACTAGCTTTGAAATTCATGCCGTTTGTATTTCTGCTGACATTCAGATCCACTGGAACTGGTAGCTCAGGATTTGTGCAAATAATCTATCTACTCTAAAGGAGTACTTGTGGCACCTTAGAGACTAACAAATTTATTTGAGCATAATAAATATTCCTGAGCTACAATTCACTTCATTGGATGCATGCAGTGAGATGAATTGAGCTGTAGCTCATGAAAGCTTATGCTCAAATAAATTTGTTAGTCTCTAAGGTGCCACAAGTACTCCTTTTCTTTTTGCGGAAATGGACTAACACGGCTGCTACTCTGAAATCTATCTACTTTGTTATGGTGTGCCCTGAGAAGTAGCTCAAAGTACTGCTCTATTTAGTGCACATAATATTTTTGCCTGGATCTTTCAAGCAGTTAAAGAATGCCATGAGAACTAATAATCAACATGTGCACTGAAGGTCTTAGCTAATCAACTGCTCTATAATAATGTTTATTTTCTGACAGCATCAGACTGAACGGAGAATTCACACAAACCCAAGTTTTCTCTGAAGAGCCATTTTCTGACCTTGAGAAACATCCGTATTTTACCTCATATTTTAGCCCAATCAATGGAGAATATTTGGATATCTTTTTTAAATTACTTAATAATATTTCCTCCTCTCTTTGTAGGTCCAGTGTCTGTAGTGAAGAAACAAAGGCATTTTGTGCCTCTAGTATAAGAGTGAAATGAAGCAGATGAATCAGGCCACTTCTGGAAAGAAATCAGTACACAGAGTTATCTGTCTAAAATAAGGGGGAGTAGACAATGTGCAGGGGATGGAGGGGTAGATTCCATTAACATTAGTGGGAATTAGGCACCTGCACTGAAGAGCATATTGCATTGAGATAGGATTAAGACCAAGGGCAAAGACACAGAATTATTGCAGAGTATAAACAAAAAAGATTTTTATTAGGCATTTGTATAAACCTAACACACACTGGGAGACTAATGTATAACCTTGCCCAAAGTATTACAACAATATAGTCAGCTCTCCGGTTAATATTCTTCTCTGATATTCTGAATAGGGAACAGCAACCTTTAACGAGTCAACAATTAAAGGAAGGAGCTGAAGGAGACTGTAATAGCCGCACGTTCATATAGTGCTGGGCAAAAAGTTACATACCAAAATCTCCAAAACACAACATAAACATTACAGCATTTGGATTTCTTGAAAGCTGCAGGTATTCTCCTACCCTAGCACTCAGTCTTTCAATGATAATTTGATGAGCCTGTCCCTAGAATCACAGTTTTTAAATTACAAAACCAGAGTTAAAAGAAAAAAATTAGCAACGACAGAAATTTAACAAAATGTCAGAGCCTCAAACATTTTCTGAAATGTTGCATTTTGTTCATTTTTCTGGCCACAGTGCAACATTGCACTCAACATTAGTTTCAAGTTGTTACTGATCAGGTCTACCACAAGGAAGTCAAAACTAGAGCCCTGCAAATCTGCGGATATCTGCTATATATCCACTTTATATTCGCGGACTATGTTCGCAGATTGTGCATCAGATGCAGATGCAAATTTTGTATCTGCGCAGGGCTCTAGTCAAGACCATGACACTGTATTAAAATAAGACAATTTGCACAGCAGTAAATGCAGCCGGATACTCTATGACTGCCAGAGCCCATCTGTATAATCTCATTTCCAAATGGAAATGCAGAATATGGAATGCTGAATCCATTAGGTTAATTCTAGCATAGATTACATCTTTCCAGATTCTTCAGTATTTCTGTATTCTTTTCAGAGATTGTACATTTTAAATATTACTTGTATGCAGTGGTCAATTGTGTCATTTTTGTCTTTTATTTTTACCTGATGTAGTTCAGTTTTTTGAATGGAAAGAATGCAAAGATGATAGAAACAAACAACCTCCCCCTTATTTTGGGCCTGACAGTACCTAGGTAGGTGTGCAAGCGAGGTGCGCTTAGTGGACAGAAGGGACAGCCCAAGTGTTATGGTGCCAGACTCACGTTCAGCTCCCTGTTTGGCTACAGATCAATATGTGACTGTGGGTAAGTCCCTCAGGGCCAGATTTCCAAAGACATTTACGTACCTAAAGATGCATGTAGACATCTAGAGCTAGAGCGCCACAAAGGGACTTCGGTGCCTCACTGCCATTCTAGGGGCTTAAATAAAATATGCGAGTGCCGTTGAGTTTCTTAACCCTCTACTCAGCTGCTGGCCAAAGTCCATAGCTACCTACGTTTTTGCTAATAAAATTCCCTAGCTGCCTAAGTTTCTGCCAATGGCATTTTCAAAAGCACCTAAATCGATTTGGTGCCATTCACTTCAATGGGAGATAGACGTGTAACACGCTCAGGCAAATCTGAAAATCCCATTCAGTGTCTATCTGCACCTTGGGCACCTAAATACCTTTATATATCTGGTCCTTAGGTCTCTTGGGGACAGATTGACAAAGGGACTTTTAGGCACACTGCCTCCCAGTAGAATTCTTAGTCTTGAGTCAGGCGCCCAGGCTCACTATACCATGCCTGGGGAGAGATACAGCTGAGCAAGGAGCCTTGCTAAGCTAGTCAGCAGAAAAAGCCGAGGCAGTTAAATGCCTAGCTCTGGGCTCGAGGGGGGTGCCTAGCTGCATTTGGGATTCTCAGCTGTGAACCCTCTCTTGCAGCCAGGTGTCTTAGCTAGGCAAACCCCTTCTCAGGAAAAAGGAGCAAGAGAAACTAACCATAGCTGCCCACTGGCTGTGGCACTCAGCCCTGATGCAAGAGACCAGTTTTCAAACTGCCCTTATGCTTGATTCAGAGCAGGTTTGTGATCTTGATTTTCCCACATGCCAGGTGAGGTTATTCTGGGATAATTGTGCTACAGCCTCTCCCATTGGAATAAATATAAATAATGAAATATAAATTGGAACAGGGACTTGTCCCAGGTCAGTGCCTTAGCCACTGAGCTACAGTCAAGCTCTTCCCTGCTCTTTCTGCTCCAACGAATAGTTAATTATTTAATACAAAGTGGAACAGCTTTAACAGGAGACACTAAGCAAGCTCCATCCAAGAGCAGGCAATACCTGAATGATTACGACACGCCCCTTGCATGTGTGGGGCCTGGATTCAAGTCCCTGATCAAAATCAGGCAGCGCAACGATTTGAAAACAAGTCTTCTCTATCCCAACTGAGTGCTCCTGTCATAAATATAAAGGGAAGGGTAATCACCTTTCTGTATACAGTGCTATAAAATCCCTCCTGGCCAGAGGCAAAGTCCTTTTACCTGTAAAGGATTAAGAAGCTCAGGTAACCTGGCTGGCACCTGACCCAAAATGACCAATGAGGGGACAAGATACTTTCAAATTTGGGAGGAGGAAAGGCTTTTGTCTGTCTGTGTGATACCTTTGCTGGGAACAGATCAAGGATGCAAGCCCTCCAACTCCTGTAAAAGTTAGTAAGTAATCTAGCTAGAAAATGCGCTAGGTTTTCTCTGTTTTGGCTTGTGAAATTCGCTGTGCTGGAGAAAATGTGTATTCCTGTTTTTGTGTCTTTTTGTAGCTTAAGGTTTTGCCTAGAGGGATTCTTTATGTTTTGAATCTGATTACCTTGTAAAGTATTTACCATCCTGATTTTACAGAGGTGATTCTTTTACCTTTTCTTTAAATAAAATTCTTCTTCTAAGAACCTGATTGATTTTTCATTGTTTTTAAGATCCAAGGGTTTGGGTCTGTGTTCACCTGTACCAGTTGGTGAGGATATTATCATCAAGCCTTCCCCAGGAAAGGGGGTGTAGGGCTTGGGGGAATAGGACTCCAAGTGGTCCTTTCCCTGCTCTTTGTCTAAATCACTTGGTGGTGGCAGCATACTGTTCAAGGACAAGGCGGAAATTGTGCCTTGGGAAAGTTTTTAACTTAAGTTGGTAGAAATAAGCTTAGGGGGTCTTTCATGCGGGTCCCCACATCTGTACCCTAGAGTTCAGAGTTGGGAAGGAACCCTGACAACTCCCAATTCTGGGCATTGGGTACATGCCCCCAGAGTTACAAATGTCCTTTGTGCAGCTTAGACATGCTCAGAGCCTGCCTACCAGATTGGAGAATGCCTCATTTGTGAATCCATCAGGGTTTAAGTGTGAGAGAGGGCTCTGAGCAGCTTGGTGATTTCAGTGGTTTTGTGCATGCCTTCTGGCAGAAACTTAAGTGCCTTCAGTGTTAGGAAGTAGCTGAGTCGGGGTTGATGATCTCACTGGTACCTAAAAGTTGGACGTTGCCATCTGTAGTGGGAGTTACATGTTTAATTCCCTTTGTGGATCTAGCTCTCTGTGCCCTAGTTTCCCATCTATGAACTGGAGTTTACAGTGCTTCCTTACCTTGGGAATGTTGTGAGGATAAATACAGTAAAGACTGTTAGGAGCTCAGATACTAACATGACAGGAGCCATATAAATATGCCAGATTAGACATGTTGGCATTTTTTGGTCTGCGAGAGACAGTGGGAATTGCAGCCTATGACACTTCAGTCCCTGGAAAAATCATGGAGCAGGTCCTCAAAGAATCAATCCTGAAGCACTTGCATGAGAGGAAAGTGATCAGGAACAGCCAGCATGGATTCACCAAGGGAAGGTCATGCCTGACTAATCTAATCGCCTTCTATGATGAGATTACTGGTTGTGTGGATGAAGGGAAAGCAGTGGATGTATTGTTTCTTGACTTTAGCAAAGCTTTTGACACGGTCTTCCACAGTATTCTTGTCAGCAAGTTAAGGAAGTATGGGCTGGATGAATGCACTACAAGGTGGGTAGAAAGCTGGCTAGATTGTCGGGCTCAACGGGTAGTTATCAATGGCTCCATGTCTAGTTGGCAGCCGGTATCAAGTGGAGTGCCCCAAGGGTCGGTCCTGGGGCCGGTTTTGTTCAATATCTTCATAAATGATCTGGAGGATGGTGTGGATTGCACTCTCAGCAAATTTGCGGATGATACTAAACTGGGAGGAGTGGTAGATACGCTGGAGGGGAGGGATAGGATACAGAAGGACCTAGACAAATTGGAGGATTGGGCCAAAAGAAATCTGATGAGGTTCAATAAGGATAAGTGCAGGGTCCTGCACTTAGGACGGAAGAACCCAATGCACAGCTACAGACTAGGGACCGAATGGCTAGGCAGCAGTTCTGCGGAAAAGGACCTAGGGGTGACAGTGGACGAGAAGCTGGATATGAGTCAGCAGTGTGCCCTTGTTGCCAAGAAGGCCAATGGCATTTTGGGATGTATAAGTAGGGGCATAGCGAGCAGATCGAGGGACGTGATCGTTCCCCTCTATTCGACATTGGTGAGGCCTCATCTGGAGTACTGTGTCCAGTTTTGGGCCCCACACTTCAAGAAGGATGTGGATAAATTGGAGAGAGTCCAGCGAAGGGCAACAAAAATGATTAGGGGTCTGGAACACATGAGTTATGAGGAGAGGCTGAGGGAGCTGGGATTGTTTAGCCTGCAGAAGAGAAGAATGAGGGGGGATTTGATAGCTGCTTTCAACTACCTGAAAGGGGGTTCCAAAGAGGATGGCTCTAGACTGTTCTCAATGGTAGCAGATGACAGAACGAGGAGTAATGGTCTCAAGCTGCAGTGGGGGAGGTTTAGATTGGATATTAGGAAAAACTTTTTCACTAAGAGGGTGGTGAAACACTGGAATGCGTTACCTAGGGAGGTGGTAGAATCTCCTTCCTTAGAGGTTTTTAAGGTCAGGCTTGACAAAGCCCTGGCTGGGATGATTTAACTGGGAATTGGTCCTGCTTCGAGCAGGGGGTTGGACTAGATGACCTTCTGGGGTCCCTTCCAACCCTTATATTCTATGATTCTATGATTCTATGTACATGGTTTGCAATGTCTCATGTGACTGAATAGTCCAATCTGAGATTTGCATAATCTTTGGCAGTTATTGCAAATGTCTGTATCTTGGTTGGGAACTGCTTGCTTCCTAAAGGCTCTTTTCTCTTCAAGCTGTAGGAGCCAGCTTCTGTCATGGACTTTGATACCCTGATGGAGACGATGGAGCCACGTGTTACCATCACTTGCCAAGACTTCTCACTGGCCAGGATCAATTCCAAACTCCTTAATATCTTGCTTGCACGTGTCTTTATAGCAAAGCTTGGGACATCCTCTTGTTCTTGTTCCCTCCAACAGCTCCCCGTATAGCATGTCCTTGGGTATGCGTCCATTTTCCAACCTACTCAGATGGCCCAAACAGCACAATTGTCTTTGCTTGAGCAGGGCTGTTATACTTGGTAACTTTGCCCTTTGAAGAACCTCTGCATTGGAGACTTTATCTTGCCATTTGGTGTTGAGTATGCGGCGTAAACAGTGGAGGTGGACTGTTTAACCTTTTCTCCTGATGAGCATAAGTTGTCCATGTTTCCCCACCATACATGAGCGTGCTGAGGATGCAGGCTTAGTACACTAGCATTTTGGTCTTGATGGTAAGCTTTGAGTTGTTTCATGCTCTTTTAGTTAGTCTGCTAAAGGTGGTGGCTGCCTTTCCAATGTGAACATTTAGTTCTTCATCCAGTGAGAGGTTGGTGGTCACTGTAGAACCTAAATAGCTGAACTTTTGGACTACTTCTAGCTGATTTGCATTTAAGGTAATTGAAGGATCCTGTGGAACCCCCTGTCCTAATACAACTGTTTTCTTGATGCTGATAGTGAGAGCAAATGCCTGAGAGGCACTTGAAAGGAGGTCCATGAATCCTCGTAGTAGATCTTCACTGTGGGCTATGAGGGCATCATCAGTGAATAAAAATTCCTTGATTAGCACCTTTTTGACTTTGGTCTTCGACAAGTCGGGACAGGTGGAAGAGTTTAGCATCTGATCTTGTGTGGAGATACACTCCATCTTTCATGTCCTTAAACACGCCATTCAAGAGTACCGAGAAGAAGATTCCAAAGAGTGTAGGGGCAAGAACGCATCCTTGCTTCACTCTGCTTTTCATCTCAAAACTGTCCAAAGTGGACCCTTCAAACTGGACAGCTGCTCTCATGTTGTTGTGGAATGAACGTATAAGACTTAACAGGTGCGCATCCTATCTTTTCTAGGATTGCAAATAGACCTACTCTGCTGCCTGTGTTGAATGCTTTGGTTAGGTCCACAAAGGTGATGTACAATGGTCGGTTTTGCTCTCTGCAGAGAAAATATCATGTCTACAGTTGATCTTCCATCCCTGAATCCACACTGTGATTCAGGGTAGACACAATTCGCCAGCTGTTGTAGGCACACTAAGATGACTTTTGTGAAAGCTTTTCCTGCTACACTTAGTAGCGAGATACCTCTGTTGCACCACCCTTTTCACCTTTATTTTTATACAAAGTGATAATTTTTGTGTCGCGCATCTCTTGTGGTACCTCACCCTTTTTTCAGCATTTAAGTAGCAGCTGATGAAGATACGGTAATAGGCTGTCTTTCCCAGACTTGAGGATTTCCGCTGGGATGCCATCTTTTCCAGGAGCCTTGCCACTTGATAGCAAATCCATGGCCTTGCTTAGTTCTTCTACAGTGGGCTCCACATCTAGCTCTGGCATGACCTGTAGAGTTGGTATTTGGTCCAGTGATTCGCTGGTGATGTTTCTTTCTTGTGCATATAGCTCTGAATAGTGTACAAGCCAACGACACAAGTGCTTGCTTTTATCTGTAATGATTTCGCCGCTGTGCAATTTGAGAGGGGCAACCTTGTTGACAGTGGGACCTAGAACTTTCTTCAGGCCATCATACATGACTTTGAGGTTTCCTGTGTCTGAGGTTGTCTGTATCTCTTCACGGATCTTGATCCAGTAATGATTTGCACAGTGTCTGCTTGCTCACTGCACCTCAGTTTTTGCATATTGAAGTCTCACTTTGGCGCTCTCTGTTGGCTTCTTGTTCTGTTCCAGATGGGCTGTGTTCTTAATGTTGATGAGAGATAATAGTTCCACTTCATTTTCTTCAAACCAGTCCTTTTTTGATGGTCTCTTCCCCCCGAATGTAGCTCAAGTTGTTTCATGGATTGTTGTTCTTAAATCTTGCCCAAATTGCTCTGCACTCTCTGCTAATGACCTTCCATGCATGCTAAGTTCAAAAGCATTCACAAACTCCTGGCATTTCCTCTGTTTTTTGGTGTTAATAGCATTGATTTTGGGCTTGCTCCTAGGTTTTGCTCTACGTAGTTTCTTGGCTGTAATCTTCACTTTGCCAATAATCAAGGAGTGGTCAATGTCACAATCAGCACTGTGGAACGTGTGAGTGTTCTCCACTAAGGGTAGGTCTTTCCTCCTGACGATAACAAGGTCTAATCGGTGCCAGTGGCCTGATCATAGATGTCGCCATGATGCTTTGTGGTGATCTTTTCCTGTAAAATATGAATTGGAAATACACATTTGGTTTTGGGCGCAGAATTCAAGAACTTGTTGGCCATTCTCATTCATCTTGCCAATGCCAAAATGTCCCAGGCAATCTGGCCATGAGTAGTTGTCTGCACCGACTCTTGCATTAAAGTCACCAAGGAGGAAAAGTTGCTCAGTTGATGGTATTCTTTTGATGACTTGATGCAAAGAGTTGTAAAATGTATCCTTCTCCTCGGGGATAGATTTGAGTGCTGGTGCATAGGCACTAAAGATGTTCACAGAGCCGATGTCATCTGAAGTTTAAGTGAGATGATACGCTCTGATTTCCCAATGGGTGTCTCTAGAGCTTTACCCACTAGTTTTTCACAGCGAAACTGACACCATGAAGAGTATTTTCTTCACTGCTTTTACCTTGCCAAAAGAAGGTGTAACTGGCCTCTTGGACAGAACCAGCATCTGCAAGTCTTGTTTCCTGAAGCGCTGTAATGTCAACATTGAGTTTGTACAGCTCATGGTCTAGCAAAGCTGACTTCCGTATACTGCTTGTGTTATTGTAGGTCATCATCGCCTGTCAATCCTGGACACATGGTCCTGACATTCCAGCTCCCAAGGCAGAAAGTTCTTGGTTTCTTATTTTTGCCAGGTGCCAGATTTCCATCTGCCTTTCAACTTTTTGTCTAGCACCACGCACCTCAGGACGTGGACAGACCATGGCGGGCCAGCACCTAACTTTCTGGGGGCTGCCTGGCTTTGTGGTGGGTGGTGGCTGACCAATGGAATGCAGTGATTCTTCCCATCGTCGAAGGTGACTCTTGGAACCCTCTATGCCAATCAAGTAAGAGCTTTTTACCCATAACTGTCACCTTCTGTGTTGTGTCCAGGTTGCCAGCAAGGATGGAGTGTCCTCTCCGTGTGATGTGGCTGCAATAGCTTGGGTAGTTGATATGGAGACACTGCTTTGCCCATGTGTCAGCATCCCCTTTCACTGGTTTGAACCAAAGGAAGGACGGGAGTGGATACACTTGGACTCAACTATGCTGCAGGAGTTGCCAGTGCAGAAGAGATCTTCCATCTGCCTGGCTTTCAGGGCTCCACTCCCAATGTGCATTACTTTACATTTATCCACCTTAAATTTTATTTGCCATTTTGTTGCCCAATCACTTAGTTTTGTGAGATCTTTTTGAAGTTCTTCACAGTCTGCTTTGGTCTTAACTATCTTGAGCAGTTTAGTACCATCTGCAAACTTTGCAATCTCACTCTTTACCCCCTTCTCCAGATCATTTATGAATAAGTTGAATAGGATTGGTCCTAGGATTGACCCTTGGGGAACACCACTAGTTACCCCTCTCCATTCTGAAAATTTACTATTTATTCCTACCCTTTGTTCCCTGTCTTTTAACCAGTTCTCAATCCATGAAAGGATCTTCCCTCTTATCCCATGACAACTTAATTTATGGAAGGGCCGTTGGTGAGGGACCTTGTCAAAGGGTTTCTGGAAATCTAAGTATACTATGTCCACTGGATCCCCCTTGTCCACATGTTTGTTGACCCCTTCAAAGAACACTAATAGATTAATAAGATCTCCCTTTACAGAAACCACGTTGACTTTTGCACAACAATTTATATTCTTCTATGTGCCTAACAATTTTATTCTTTACTATTGTTTCAACTAATTTGCCCGGTACTAACGTTAGACTTACTGGTCTGTAATTGCGGGGATCACCTCTAGAGCCCTTTTTTAAATATTGGCGTTACATTAGCTTTCTTCCAGTCACTGGGTACAGAAGCTGATTTAAAGGACAGGTTACAAACCATAGTTAATAGTTCCGCAATTTCACTTTTGAGTTCTTTCATAACACTTGAGTGAATGCCATCTGGTCCCAGTGACTTGTTACTGTTAAGTTTATCAAATGATTCCAAAACCTCCTCTAATGACACTTCAATCTGTGAGAATTCCTCAGATTTGTCACCTACAAAGGACAGCTCAGGTTTGGGAATCTCTCTAACCTCCTCAGCCGTGAAGACTGAAGCAAAGAATTCATTTAGTTTCTCTGCAATTACTTTATCGTCTTTAAGTGCTCCTTTTTTAACTCGATCGTCCAGGGGCCCCACTGGTTGTTAGCAGGCTTCCTGCTTCTGATGCACTTAAAAAACATTTTATTACCACCTTTTGAGTTTTTGGCTAACTGTTTTTCAAAAACTCCTTTTTGGCTTTTCTTATTGCATTTTTACACTTAATTTGGCGGTGTTTATGCTCCTTTCTATTTACCTCACTAGGATTTGACTTCCCCTTTTTAAAAAATGCCTTTTTATCTCTCGCTGATTCTTTGACATGGTTGTTAAGCCATGGTGGCTCTTTTTTAGTTCTTTTACTGTGTTTTTTAATTTGGGGTATACATTTAAGTTGAGCCCCTATGATGGTGTCTTTGAAAAGTGTCCATGCAGCTTGCAGGGATTTCACTCTAGCCACTGTACCTTTTAATTTCTGTTTAACTAACCTCCTCATTTTTGCATAGTTCCCCTTTCTGAAATTAAATGCCACAGCGCTGGGCTGCTGAGGTGTTCTTCCCACCACAGGGATGTTAAATGTTGTTATATTATGGTCACTATTTCCAAGTGGGCCTGTTATACCTACCTCTTGGACCAGATCCTACACTCTACTCAGGACTAAATCAAGAACTGCATCTCCCCTTGTGGGTTCCTGTACCAGCTGCTCCAAGAAGCAGTCATTTAAAGTATCAAGAAATGTTGTCTCTGCATATCAAGTGGAGTGCCCCAAGGGTCGGTCCTGGGGCCGGTTTTGTTCAATATCTTCATAAATGATCTGGAGGATGGTGTGGATTGCACTCTCAGCAAATTTGCGGATGATACTAAACTGGGAGGAGTGGTAGATACGCTGGAGGGGAGGGATAGGATACAGAAGGACCTAGACAAATTGGAGGATTGGGCCAAAAGAAATCTGATGAGGTTCAATAAGGATAAGTGCAGGGTCCTGCACTTAGGATGGAAGAATCCAATGCACCGCTACAGACTAGGGGCCGAATGGCTAGGCAGCAGTTCTGCAGAAAAGGACCTAGGGGTGACAGTGGACGAGAAGCTGGATATGAGTCAGCAGTGTGCCCTTGTTGCCAAGAAGGCCAATGGCATTTTGGGATGTATAAGTAGGGGTATAGCGAGCAGATCGAGGGATGTGATCGTTCCCCTCTATTCGACATTGGTGAGGCCTCATCTGGAGTACTGTGTCCAGTTTTGGGCCCCACACTACAAGAAGGATGTGGATAAATTGGAGAGAGTCCAGCGAAGGGCAACAAAAATGATTAGGGGTCTAGAACACATGACTTATGATGAGAGGCTGAGGGAGCTGGGATTGTTTAGCCTGCAGAAGAGAAGAATGAGGGGGGATTTGATAGCTGCTTTCAACTACCTGAAAGGGGGTTCCAAAGAGGATGGCTCTAGACTGTTCTCAATGGTAGCAGATGACAGAACTAGGAGTAATGGTCTCAAGTTGCAGTGGGGGAGGTTTAGATTGGATATTAGGAAAAACTTTTTCACTAAGAGGGTGGTGAAACACTGGAATGCGTTACCTAGGGAGGTGGTAGAATCTCCTTCCTTAGAGGTTTTTAAGGTCAGGCTTGACAAAGCCCTGGCTGGGATGATTTAACTGGGAATTGGTCCTGCTTCGAGCAGGGGGTTGGACTAGATGACCTTCAGGGGTCCCTTCCAACCCTGATATTCTATGATTCTATGATTTCGTCCTGAGGTGACATGTACCCAGTCAATATGGGGATAATTGAAATCCCTCACTATTATTGAGTTCTTTATTTTTATAGCCTCTCTAATCTCCCTTAGCATTTCATCGTCATTGTCACTGTCCTGGTCAGGTGGTTGATAATAGAGCCTTACTGTTATATTCTTCTTAAAGCATGGAATTACTATCCACAGAGATTCTATGGAACATGTGGATTCATTTAAGATTTTTATTTCATTTGATTCTACATCTGGGATGTGTGAAACCTAGGGTCAGTTCCCCCTTCAGGCAGAAGGGGAGAAAGGATTTGAACAAGGATCTCCCACCTCTCAGGTGCAGGCTCTAAATACTGGGCTAAGGGACATTTTTATGTGTGCCTTCCTCAGTCTCTCCTAATAAAGCTATTCCACTCTGGATAAACAATTAAAGAATCACTAGAGCATGGGTCACCTCCCCAGTGAGTGCCCTCCCACTAGGCTACACTCCCTGGCCAATGACTCTTACATTAAGGTAACTCACAAGCCTTTCACAACTCTTGTATTGCTGCACACTCCCCTCCAGGCAGTGCATTACCCATTAGCAGATGCAGCATACTCCTCCCATTGTGTCCAGCCATCTCTGCTGCCCTTGCTCTTTACCCTGTGCCCAGACTCAAGATCTAGGTAGGTAATGCATGACTTGCATGGGTTCATAGAATCATAGAATATAAGGGTTGGAAGGGACCCCAGAAGGTCATCTAGTCCAACCCCCTGCTCAAAGCAGGACCAATTCCCAGTTAAATCATCCCAGCCAGGGCTTTCTCAAGCCTGACCTTAAAAACCTCTAAGGAAGGAGATTCTACCACCTCCCTAGGTAACGCATTCCAGTGTTTCACCACCCTCTTAGTGAAAAAGTTTTTCCTAATATCCAATCTAAACCTCCCCCACTGCAGCTTGAGACCATTACTCCTCGTTCTGTCATCTGATACCATTGAGAACAGTCTAGAGCCATCCTCTTTGGAACCCCCTTTCAGGTAGTTGAAAGCAGCTATCAAATCCCCCCTCATTCTTCTCTTCTGCAGGCTAAACAATCCCAGCTCCCTCAGCCTCTCCTCATAACTCATGTGTTCCAGACCCCTAATCATTTTTGTTGCCCTTCGCTGGACTCTCTCCAATTTATCCACATCTTTCTTGAAGTGTGGGGCCCAAAACTGGACACAGTACTCCAGATGAGGCCTCACCAATGTCGAATAGAGGGGGACGATCACGTCCCTCGATCTGCTCGCTATGCCCCTACTTATACATCCCAAAATGCCATTGGCCTTCTTGGCAACAAGGGCACACTGCTGACTCATATCCAGCTTCTCGTCCACTGTCACCCCTAGGTCCTTTTCCGCAGAACTGCTGCCTAGCCATTCGGTCCCTAGTCTGTAGCTGTGCATTGGGTTCTTCCGTCCTAAGTGCAGGACCCTGCACTTATCCTTATTGAACCTCATCAGATTTCTTTTGGCCCAATCCTCCAATTTGTCTAGGTCCTTCTGTATCCTATCCCTCCCCTCCAGCGTATCTACCACTCCTCCCAGTTTAGTATCATCCGCAAATTTGCTGAGAGTGCAATCCACACCATCCTCCAGATCATTTATGAAGATATTGAACAAAACCGGCCCCAGGATCGACCCTTGGGGCACTCCACTTGATACCGGCTGCCAACTAGACATGGAGCCATTGATAACTACCCGTTGAGCCCGACAATCTAGCCAGCTTTCTACCCACCTTGTAGTGCATTCATCCAGCCCATACTTCCTTAACTTGCTGACAAGAATACTGTGGAAGACCGTGTCAAAAGCTTTGCTAAAGTCAAGAAACAATACATCCACTGCTTTCCCTTCATCCACACAACCAGTAATCTCATCATAGAAGGCGATTAGATTAGTCAGGCATGACCTTCCCTTGGTGAATCCATGCTGGCTGTTCCTGATCACTTTCCTCTCATGCAAGTGCTTCAGAATTGATTCTTTGAGGATCTGCTCCATGATTTTTCCAGGGACTGAAGTGAGGCTGACTGGCCTGTAGTTCCCAGGATCCTCCTTCTTCCCTTTTTTGAAGATTGGCACTACATTAGCCTTTTTCCAGTCATCCGGGACTTCCCCGGTTCGCCACGAGTTTTCAAAGATAATGGCCAATGGCTCTGCAATCACAGCCGCCAGTTCCTTCAGCACTCTCGGATGCAACTCGTCCGGCCCCATGGACTTGTGCACGTCCAGCTTTTCTAAATAGTCCCTAACCACCTCTATCTCCACAGAGGGCTGTCCATCTCTTCCCCATTTTGTGATGCCCAGCGTAGCAGTCTGGGAGCTGACCTTGTTAGTGAAAACAGAGGCAAAAAAAGCATTGAGTACATTAGCTTTTTCCACATCCTCTGTCACTAGTTTGCCTCCCTCATTCAGTAAGGGGCCCACACATTCCTTGGCTTTCTTCTTGTTGCCAACATACCTGAAGAAACCCTTCTTGTTACTCTTGACATCTCTGGCTAGCTGCAGCTCCAGGTGCAATTTGGCCCTCCTGATAACATTCCTACATGCCCGAGCAATATTTTTATACTCTTCCCTGGTCATATGTCCAACCTTCCACTTCTTGTAAGCTTCTTTTTTATGTTTAAGATCCGCTAAGATTTCACCATTAAGCCAAGCTGGTCGCCTGCCATATTTACTATTCTTTCGACTCATCGGGATGGTTTGTCCCTGTAACCTCAACAGGGATTCCTTGAAATACAGCCAGCTCTCCTGGACTCCTTTCCCCTTCAAGTTAGTCCCCCAGGGGATCCTGGCCATCCGTTCCCTGAGGGAGTCGAAGTCTGCTTTCCTGAAGTCCAGGGTCCGTATCGTGCTGCTTACCTTTCTTCCCTGTGTCAGGATTGGGGCATTATGCTCCCTTACTCCGCCCGTAGCGCCAACTCTCAGGATGTTATTATGAAGTCTGTAAAGGGAATCGAGGGGTGAGGTAACAAGCAGCAAGAATGTGTACTGAAGAATAGCATGCTTGTTCGCTCCATGAGTTCTTTTTCAGGAAATGTGACCCTGGACTTCAGAAAAGCAGACTTTGACTCCCTCAGGGAACTCATGGGCAGGATCCCCTGGGAGAACAACATGAGGGGGAAAGGAGTCCAGGAGAGCTGGCTGTATTTTAAAGAATCCTTATTGAGGTTACAGCAACAAACCATTCTGATGTGTAGAAAGAATAGTAAATATGACAGGCGACCAGCTTGGCTTAACAGTGAAATCCTTGCTTATCTTAAATACAAAAAAGCAGCTTACAAGAAGTGGAAGATTGGACAAATGACCAGGGAAGAGTATAAAGATATTGCTCGGGGATGCAGGAGTGAAATCAGGAAGGCCAAATCACACTTGGAGTTGCAGCTAGCAAGAGATGTTAAGAGTAACAAGAAGGGTTTCTTCAGGTATGTTAGCAACAAGAAGAAATTCAAGGAAAGTGTGGGCCCCTTACTGAATGAGGGAGGCAACCTAGTGACAGAGGATGTGGAAAAAGCTAATGTACTCAATGCTTTTTTTGCCTCTGTCTTCACTAACAAGGTCAGCTCCCAGACTACTGCACTGGGCAGCACAGCATGGGGAGGAGGTAACCAGCCCTCTGTGGAGAAAGAAGTGGTTCGGGACTATTTAGAAATGCTGGACGGGCACAAGTCCATGGGGCCAGATGCGCTGCATCCGCGAGTGCTAAAGGAGTTGGTGGATGTGATTGCAGAGCCATTGGTCATTATCTTTGAAAACTCATGGCGATCCGGGGAATTCCCGGACGACTAGAAAAAGGCTAATGTAGTGCCCATCTTTAAAAAAGGGAAGAAGGAGGATCCTGAGAACTACAGGCCAGTCAGCCTCACCTAGGTCCCTGGAAAAATCATGGAGCAGGTCCTCAAGGAATCAATTCTGAAGTACTTAGAAGAGAGGAAAGTGATCAGGAAGAGTTAGCATGGATTCACCAAGGGCAAGTCATGCCTGACTCATCTAATTGCCTTCTATGATGAGATAACTGGTTCTGTGGATGAAGGGAAAGCAGTGGACGTGTTGTTCCTTGACTTTACCAAAGCTTTTGACACGGTCTCCCACAGTATTCTTGCCAGCAAGTTAAAGCAGTATGGGCTGGATGAATGCACTATAAGGTGGGTAGAAAGTTGGCTAGATTGTCGGGGTCAACGCGTAGTGATCAATGGCTCCATGTCTAGTTGGCAGCCGGTATCAAGTGGACTGCCCCAAGGGTCGATCCTGGGGCCGGTTTTGTTCAATATCTTCATAAATGATCTGGAGGATGGCATGGATTGCACCCTCAGCAAGTTTGCAGACGACACTAAACTGGGAGGAGTGGTAGATACGCTGGAGGGTAGGGACAGGATACAGAGGGATCTAGACAAATTGGAGGATTGGACCAAAAGAAATCTGATGAGGTTCAACAAGGACAAGTGCAGAGTCCTGCACTTAGGACGGAAGAATCCAATGCACCGCTACAGACTTGGGACCGAATGGTTAGGCAGCAGTTCTGCAGAAAAGGAAAGGACCTAGGGGTTACAGTGGACGAGAAGCTGGATATGAGTCAACAGTGTGCCCTTGTTGCCAAGAAGGCCAATGGCATTTTGGGATGTATAAGTAGGGGCATTTCCCACAGATCGAGGGACGTGATTGTTCCCCTCTATTCGACATTGGTGAGGCCTCATCTGGAGTACTGTGTCCAGTTTTGGGCCCCACACTACAAGAAGGATGTGGAAAAATTCGAAAGAGTCCAGCAGAGGGCAACAAAAATGATTAGGGGACTGGAACACATGAGTTATGATGAGAGGCTGAGGGAACTGGGATTGTTTAGTCTACAGAAGAGAAGAGTGAGGGGGGATTTGATAGCTGCTTTCAACTACCTGAAAGGTGGTTCCAAAGAGGATGGTTCTAGACTATTCTCAGTGGTAGCGGATGACAGGACAAGGAGTAATGGTCTCAAGTTGCAGTGGGGGAGAGTTAGGTTGGATATCAGGAAAAACTTTTTCACTAGGAGGGTGGTGAAACACTGGAATGCGTTGCCTAGGGAGGTGGTGGAATCTCCTTCCTTCGAAGTTTTTAAGGTCAGGCTTGACAAAGCCCTTGCTGGAATATTTTAGTTGGTGTTGGTCCTGCTTTGAGCAGGGGGTTGGATTAGATGACCTCCTGAGGTCCCTTCCAACCCTGATACTCTATGATTCTATGACAGGTTTCAGAGTAGCAGCCGTGTTAGTCTGTATTCACAAAAAGAAAAGGAGTACTTGTAGCACCTTAGAGACTATCAAATTTATTTGAGCATAAGCTTTCATGAGCTACAGCTCACTTCATCGGAAAGCTTATGCTCAAATAAATTTCTTAGTCTCTAAGGTGCCACAAGTCCTCCTTTTCTTTTTAGGATTCTATGACTACTCCTCTGCAGGGAGGACTAGGGTTTGCAGGCTTGTTGGAAGTATTCTGTTTTAACGGAAGGACTTGAAGGAGGAGAAGGTGGAGGTCCTGCACAGCAGGTCAGGGAGGGGCCTCTGTGTAGGAAGCCACCTGGGGAAAGCCAGGAAGGCGGGAATGGAGAAAGGATACTAAGGACTTAGTGAATCAGACAGTTTGAGCACAGTAAGGAGGAGGAGCAGAAAGATCTGTGGGCACATGTGGGAATCACGCTGTGCAAGGCCTGAACGAGAAGACAAGGAGCTTGGCTTTGCTGTAGAAATGGAGAGGAAAGCCAGCCAAAGGATGAGGAGGGGCTTGATGCTATCAGAATAGCAGGCAAGGAAGGCATTTTGGATGGACGTGGGTGTCAGGCAGGCCAGACAGGATGCTGTTGCAGAAGTTAAGGTGACAGATGACAATAGAAGAATGGAACCCTGTGGACTTCAAGGTGGGAACGGAGAAGGATGAGCACGTTTTAGAGATGCTGTGAGGCAATCTAGCAGGATTTAGTGATAGCATCAATTTGGGGTGGGGTGGAGGGACAGAGAAGAGGAATCCAAAGTAATACGAGGGATGAGATACTGCAGCAGAAAGAGAAAAGAGAAAGCAACCTTGACAGCAAAGGGAGGGAGACGGGAAAGCTTCAGAAGAAAGGGAAGGAGCTCAGTTTTACTCATGCTGATTTTTCTGACAGCTGGAAATTCAGGAAGGGATGGCAGAGAGGCAATCAGAAATAATGGACTGGGCAGAGCTCGGGAGTGGAGAAATGAATCTTCACCAGAGAGGCAACAGCTAAAGTTGTGTAACCAGATGAAGTTGTACAGAGACAGGGAGCAAGAAGAGAAGAGGAGGGAGACAAGAATGTAGCTCTGACAGACACTGAAAGGGAGACAGAGTCCACAAAGTAGCCACTGAAGAGTGGCTGGGGGTGTAAGATGAGAACCAGAAGAGCACCAAGTCCAAGGCATTGTCTACATGGGTAAATTGCATTGGTTTAAGTTAAATTAGTGCAAACCCTTATGTGGACACTCTTGTTCCAGTTTAAAAGTGTCTCATTTTGGTTGAACTAAGCCTTTTCCTATTCAGTTTATTAGCATAAAAAGCCACTCTTATACTGAATAGTGTCGATATCGGGTTAACTGAATCTATTGAAATTCACAGCATCCGTTAAACTGGGGCAATGTTATCATGTAAACAAGCCCTATAAAGCCAAGAAAGGAGAATCATTAGGAAGAGGGACTGGATCAACTGAGTTAATGGTGGTGTAAGACTGAGAAGGAGGAGAAAGGCAGCGTGGTCTTGGGATTTGGCCAGGAAGAGGTTACCGTTGACGTTGTTGAGGGCATCCAGTGGAGGTACAGATGCCAGATTGTAGGGGATTAAGAATGAAGATGGAGATGATGAGACAAAAGAAGTAAACCACGTGCTTCAGCGGCAAAAGAAAGGAGTGAGATGGGACAGCAGTTGGAGAAGACGTGCAGGAGGGAATCAAGGGTGTTTTTTTAACAATAAAGGAGATGGTATGTTGGAGACAGAGTGGTTGAGGGGGAGGTGGAAGGATGAGGTCAGTGAGGAGGATCTACCTTTGAGAAAAGAGTAGGCCAAAGGTGCTGGGTGCAGGGTGAGAGAAAGAAAGCAGGAGACATATTGCTGAGTTGAAGACTGGGATGTACGGAGAGATGGAGCAGGATGGGAACAAATGAGGGGGAGGAGTAGAAGTGGAAGCTCATGCTGAATAGTATTTGGTCTCGCCTTAAAAAAAAAAAAGAGACGATCTTCAGTGGAGAAGGGAAGTCAGTGCAAGACTAGAATCAAAGGTAGAGAAGAATTAGTGCGGTTTTCCATTCTAACTCCTGTTTTCATTTGCTCATAACTTTCTAAAACGTTCACCTTTCAGACCAACGTCTGCTCTGCCTCTTGGTAGTTGGGGTTCTTTGTTTGGACACACAATGTATTGAATAACAATATTCCCATCAATAAGGGACCACATATCATATGACACAAACTAACGGGAATTTGAATTTCAGTCTTTTGACATTTTCTCACTATTTTATACAATAATCCATATTTAAGTTTCACAAATATGGAGACTGTAGAAGATCCAGCCAGAACAACTGGGGATTGGTCCTGCTTTGAGCAGGGGGTTGGACTAGATGACCTCCTAAGGTCCCTTCCAAACCTGATATTCTATGATCTATGAACATGATGATATGTTTTATGAAATTATGTAATATTACCATTACCACTACCACATAGACAGTACTTTCTTCACCAGAAAACTGAGTATCACATTTATAATTGCCAGAGAAAGAAGCTTGTACATTCAATACATGTCAAACATATCTTGTCATACATATCAAAACCCAGCACTGGTGTAGCACAGAAGGGCTAATATTTCAGAAAGAAAAGGACAAGGAAATGGTGGGAGTTCTGAATATCTGCTCTGTTTTGGTAGGTTTTCATGTCTCCAAAAAGCTGTTCCTTTAGATAAAAAAAGACAAGAAAACCAGGTATTGTCCACAGTATGCCTGTCAGTAACAATGCCCAGTTGTAAGCACAGCAAACTGTCCTGTGAAGCAAGAAGAATTAAATGAAGGCCCAGATTAAGCTGCTCTCAGCCATGGTAGTGACAGAGGACAACAGATTCCCAGAAACCCAGAGAAGATCCAACCAACCTTGGTGAATTGGTGAACAATGATATGTAGGCAGTGCTTCTTCATGTCCAGAGCCTGTGTCTTGTCAGCTGCCTCTAAAATCTAGAGCAGAACAAAGTTAAAACTCTCTTCTCTTTCTTCTTCTGATAAAAGTCTAATCACAGACAAGTGCTGATTTTATGCAGAGAAGGTCATTTCCCTAAACTTGAGGTTGCTACCAGCTTTCCATTCTGAACTGGATTTTGGCTGTTGTGTGTGGTTCTTGTCAGAAGGTAATTTTTATGGAAATCTGGAGACGACTTAGGCTATGCATGGAGCCAGATTGTCTCAGGTGCCAGAATGAGACTGGTGCAGGCAAAGGGAAAGCAATACCCTAGGCTGTGGGTGGGGAGCAGTCAACGTAGGAGGGAGCACTGCTAACTTTTTGCCAACTGAGGATTCCCTCTACCAGGGAAATTCTTAGTTGGCTAGATTTTGGCTCTTTTGCACCACCTGGGCAGCAAAAAATGAGCAGGACCAGGGCAGAGGATCTGGTCCATGATCTTTAGGAAAAAATAGTTTATTTATGGTAACTGTCGTTCATTGAAAGTTGCCTCTATGCATTCACATTTGTGGGTTTGACACTCCCAATGATCTGCTGATGGAACTTCTACCAAATCAGTGTCCATTGGGTCTGCATGAGCACCCCTTACTGACACTGATGTTCAACTTCTAAGCCTACAGAAGGAAGTCCAGTACCCAACCACCTCGGCTTCTTCTTCTATACCAAAGTATGATGAGAACTCTGTATGGAATGGGGACAGGAAGTGTGAATGCAGAAAGATAACTCTCAAAGAACAACTGTTATAAGTTTCTTCTTCCAGGTCCTCTGTGCATTCTCATTTGCAGGAGATTAGCGAGCAGTACCCACAGAGATGCAAGGCAGGCTGAGGAGTTTGCAGCTGAAGAGAAGTTGTAGCACTACTTTCCCAGTCTCGGCCTCCAAACAGGTGGTCAAGATTAAGGAACAGTGCTTGCTAAGATGTGATCTGAACTCTAAATGAGTGCTCTACAGAACGCCCTACTGGGCAACAGCTTGAACATGCCACACAAATGGCTGTAATGCATAATGGCAAGAGAACCTTAGTCCAAGAGTAAGAGAAACAAATGGACAAGATGATCCACTTGGATAACCTGCGAGAAGAAACAACCTGTCCCTTGTACCTCTTCCCATATGCTAAATTAGCCTAGTGCTATTTCAGAAGGGCTTAGTTCTCTCTGGACAGAAACAGAGTGCCCTTCTCACATTCAATGTGTGAAAATATGCATCCTCTGGGAGTGGTGTGAGTTTTGAGGAAGAAAACCAGAAGGGATACAGACTGGTTAATATGAAAATCCATCACTGTTTTAGCAATTAAGTTTGGGTGTGGCTATAGAAATCCCTCAGCCTTATGTGTAAAACTAGGTCACCATTAAATCTGCAACTGACTGACCCTCCAAGCTGACATAATGGCATTGAGTAAGGCTTTTTTGTAAGAGATAGTCCAAAAAGCAGTTTGCCAGTGGTTCAGAGGTGTGGTTCCATGACCTTTGCTAGCACCCAGTGCAAGTCCCATGCAGAAAGAGGCTACCTCACAAG
Source organism: Caretta caretta (assembly GCF_965140235.1). Classification (NCBI taxonomy): domain Eukaryota; kingdom Metazoa; phylum Chordata; order Testudines; family Cheloniidae; genus Caretta; species Caretta caretta. Next base: position 19,424,878 of record NC_134226.1, on the reverse strand, counting down.
AGAAAGGTGTTCGCAAAGCCTTAGATGGAATGTGTGATTGCAGAGTGTGGAGGAAATGAACCGCCCAACCACACTAGACCCTTGCAGATGGAGTTGGCATACAGAATCTGCATCCTGATGGACTTTTGGGGATGCATCGAACAGACTGGTCTCCTTTTGGTAGTGGTCTAGAATGGAGGGGAGCACTCTAGAACAATCCTTCAGCCATTGCCCAAGTGGAGCATATCTTCCACTTTGAACACAGTACATGTGTGTCACACGTTTTCTAGACTGAAGAATCTTTCTCACTCTTGCAGAACTAGACAGGTCAGAGTTGGTTAAGAATCTATCAGCCCGGCAGTCAGATGCAAAGATACTAGATCTGGATGCAGAATTCTCTTCCAGCCTGAGATAGAAGATCAGGAGATAGCAGAATGTGACATGGTAGCTCAAAGGAGGATGCAACAGCTTGGCATACCAGTGCTCTGAGACACTCTGGAGCAATGACAAGAGTTTTTACCCTCTCTCAGGATACGAGGTACTGCCAGGAAAGTACAAAGTTCTTGCTCCAGTCCAGGAGGAATGTGACTCTGAGAGACTCCTTCTTCCTGACCATTATTGAACAGAAAAGGTGACCCTTTCTGCCTTTATAGCAAAGCATTTTAGCACAGATGTTTACGTGCAGAAGAGATGGCAAGACAACGATGTTTCCAGAGACCACTCATGTTGGTCTAGTTGCCTTGGCCTGAATGCATGAAAGGAATTAGGTGCATAAGTCCCTATTTTAGGCATCTAAGTCCTACTTTCAGCACCACTGTGATGCACAACCCCCTGCCAAACCCTGCAAGCGTCTGAACTCACTTGGCACTCAGCTATTTGCACTAAAAGTTCCCTAGATGCCTATCTTACTGCCTGTGGGCAGGCACACTGCTGCGTTACCAGGGGTGTCCAGATGCCTAGCTCTTGCCTAAGTCCCATGAGCCTCAGAAAGAACCAGATAATTTGGCAAAGCTGATATTGCAAGGTTTGCAGAGTTTGACTGGTACTGTGAAATCTGTCTTCTGGCAGCAACATCTTGTCCACAGGTTAGTCTCAGACTGTGCCATTAAAAGTGAGGCTCTTACAAGGGCACAGTTCAACATGCCCCACTTGATTTTGAGCCCCAAAGTCTTGATTAAATGACAGGTCAGGACCAAAGAGCAGAAGAGCTCCTGCCATGATCTGGCTTTGAGAGGTCAGTTGTATAGATATGGCAAAACATATATTCCTCTTTTCCTTAGCTGGGTTGTCACCACAGCCAGGCGCTCAGTAAACACTCTTAGTGCTGTTGACAGGCTGACGGAGAACGCTGTATTGTAAAAACTTTTCTCCTATGCAAAACTTCATGCATTTCCTATGTGATTGCTTTATGTCTGTGAAAGTAGGTGTCCTTCAAATCAAGAATCATGCATCAGGGCTTGTCTATATGAGCAATGATTTGCAGCAAGCTGGGGTGAAAACGTAGTGTGCGGCATGCTAGTGTGGGGTAAGTTTCCGTAGGGCTCCTGCTGACACACCCTAAAAGTTCCCTAATGCACTTTAATCTACTCCTGTTTCAAAGTGGGGTAGATCAAAGTGTACCAGGGAACTTTCAGTGCACAGCAGCAGGGTCCACATGAATACTTAGTGAGTGGCACACTAGTGCAGGACAGATTTTCACCCCAGCTTGCTGAGAACTCAATGTTCATGTAGATAAGCCTTCAGTCTCTTTGGAATAGGGAGGGGGAATGACGAACCAGCAGGGGTTATCAAACTTTTTCTTTCTGAGGCCCCCACAACATGCTAAAAAAACTCCACGGTCCACCTGTGCCACAATTGTTTTTCTGCAAATAAAAGCCAGGACCAGCATTAGGGGTAGCAAGCAGGGCAATTATCCAGGGTCCCCCACCATAAGGGGCCCCGCAAAGCTTAGTTGCTCAGGCTTTGGGCCCCTGGATGGTAGGGCTTGGGGCCTCAGGCTTCAGCCCCATACAGTGGGGCTTCATCTTTCTGCCTAGGGCCCCAGCAAGTCGAATGCTGGGCCTGCTTGACTGAATCCCTGAAACCAGCTCTTGGCCCCCCAGTGGGCCCCGGACCCCTGGTTGAGAACCACTGCCATAGTGATCATCCTCATTTTGAAGGTTCTGATGTGTCTCTTCAGTCTTCAGGCCATCTATCTTCCAAAGGATCTGTGAAGAGGAACTGAGAAGGGGGGCTTGGAAGCAGGATGGTGAAGAACTGTATGGAGTAACCTTGATGCGTAGTCTTCAGTATCCAGCAGTCTGATGTGATTTCATACTTGGCTTTGTGAAGTCTCTAAAGGACGTGGAGGTGGTAAATGAAGAGAAGAGCGTGCAAGAAACTGGAATGCGGCTCCCAACTGTGGTGTCACCACACCAATGTCGTCAGATATCACCAGTGTGGTGCTCTGCTCTGTTCAATGTTGATAACAGTCAGCTGCATGTGTGCGTTCCCTCTTCGTGCTGCTTCAGCTCTGAGCAGGTAGCTGACACAGCAGACCCCGAGAGAATCCCCAATGACCACAGACTCTGATAAGGTACGAAGGCACCTGGCCAGGTTTATTGTCAAACGAAGCACAGTAATAGTTTCCCAGAGACTCTACAGGACATACTACAAATATGTACCCCCTGACAATGGACCTGCTTAGTCAGTGGTGGGACTCTCCATTGCCCCCTAGGCCAGACAAAGACAACCCTTCAGGGTTCAGAGTAACAGCCGTGTTAGTCTGTATTCGCAAAAAGAAAAGGAGTACTTGTGGCACCTCAGAGACTAACCAATTTATTTGAGCATAAGCTTTCATGAGCTACAGCTCACGATACAATAAGTTACACATTACTCTGACGTATAGAGGTGCAACCCCACTATGTGTTAGGGTGCTGCCTCTCACCTTGTACATGTTGGTTCAAACAAAACAACTCTATCCATCATATTACCCTCCTGCCCCTGTCTTTAGGATGGGTCAGTATATTCCTTGTTATCTATGTGGAATGTGCTAGTACCGGAATGTTCTGGTACTGTCCTGGCACATGTTTATATTACTAGTGCTTCGTACCTTTTAGGTACATGTATATTTGCAACATTAGCCTTCTTCTTGCCAGCTCCTGTGAGCAGAACCTGCCTCTGGATCACAGCTTAACTTGCTTTATGTTAGCAAAGTCTTGACCATTACTTTAGTTCAGGCCTTAGGTCTCATACCGGTCTCTGGATTATGTTTCAGGGTCTCATCTTACCAAAAATCTCTAAGGTTTTGTTGATTTTTTTTCAGTAAAATGGCCTTAACTTTCAAATTCTGTATTCACACTTGTGATTCTGGGGTAAGGTCTGAGGAATGAGGGGGGATTTGATAGCTGCTTTCAACTACCTGAAAGGGGGTTCCAAAGAGGATGGCTCTAGACTGTTCTCAATGGTAGCAGATGACAGAACGAGGAGTAATGGTCTCAAGTTGCAGTGGGGGAGGTTTAGATTGGATATTAGGAAAAACTTTTTCACTATGAGGGTGGTGAAACACTGGAATGCGTTACCTAGGGAGGTGGTAGAATCTCCTTCCTTAGAGGTTTTTAAGGTCAGGCTTGACAAAGCCCTGGCTGGGATGATTTAACTGGGAATTGGTCCTGCTTCGAGCAGGGGGTTGGACTAGATGACCTTCTGGGGTCCCTTCCAACCCTGATATTCTATGATTCTATGATTTAATTCCTGAATATCTCTGCGGCCGTGGCTCTGTTGCAAGGGGCAGAGGTGTCATAGGCCGCATGGGGGGAATGACAGGCCATACTTCTGCTTCAGTGGCAAGATCCTTTGCTGCCTTAGCCTGATCTTTAGCAATCAACTACAGAACAATTGCATCCCAGAGGGTGTACTGTTAGTATCTTGTCACTGCCTAGTAACTGGCAATACACTTGGATCCCAACAAATATGATTTCCTACTGAGCGAGGAAATTCTGTGCCCAGGGAGCAGATTTAGTACCCTTTATCTTTTCTAATGCAGCAGAGACCACACAGTTCAAGCACCACCAAGTAGTGTCCTTAAGGCTTTGTGAAGGAATGCCATAGCAACATCTGTGAACTCCTGATATCATGGAAGACAGAGTGCTCTGTGGAACTGAAGAGGTGTATGAAGGCTGATGGTGATGGTTCACTCAAAGGGAGCCTGAGTGAAGCAAAAGGGAGATCCTGGGCATCACTGAACAGGAATTCCAGAGATGAATCAGGAGTAAGTTCCAAAGCCAAACCGTGCACCAGTGAAGCAAAAATCTTGTATGTGGACTAGTTGACCAGTCTTGGGAAAAGTTGCTGGACTACCAGGAACATGAACTGGGGAAGTCTGCAGCGGTTACAGGGCCAGTGACAACTTAGGAGCTGAGACCTTCTCCAAAATCAACCCTGGGGAATTTCTTCTTTCCTTCTTCACTTCCCCAGAACCAGACCTATGCTTTCCTTTCCTTGTTTCTTCTGTGCAGATGGTGTATATTCCTAGGATGGTGCAGCAGGTGCTATAGAAGGATCTTCAACAGCTGAGGATGTTCTCTCAATAAACGGGTCTCGAAACTAATACCATTTGGGGAGTCAAACTTATCCGCATCACAAGTGCCAATGCAGATGAAAAGGCCTGATAATGCTTCACAGGGGAGGTCAGTGCTGCCTGAGGCACAGACCTGGCACTGGAACCCTTGTTAGAGGCCCAAGTTGAGGCCGGTGAAGAGGCTGGAGCCAGGTTCCAAGGCTTCACTCATTTAATAGTAGTGCATTTTTGTGCCAAGGAGGGTCATTGTGGGCCCAGATTTTATTGCCTTGTCAGCCTGATAGCAGGGCCTGTGCTGTCTGAGTGTCACTGGTTTGAAAGACAGATAGGCCTTTAGACTCAATTGCTGATCATGGCATACTCTGGGGATGAATGTGATGGAGTGTGAGCTTCACCTGAGCACACCAGACATTAAACATACATGTCTGATTTCAGATAGACTGTCAGATATTCTTACAGCCTTTCTAGGGCTCTACTCCAGCCATCTTTGCATGGACCAACACCAGATCAATCTCCTACACTATTCTCTTCCTTATAATTAAAGTGAATAAAAGAAAATTCAGATGGTCTATCAAATAATTAGACAAAGTCACACACAGCGAGGATCCTACTGCTTTGCACAGGAGAGGAGAAGGAAATGAAGACACTGGGGTCTGCACTGCTTTATATAGATTCAGATATTGAGCACTGACATCACTAGGAGGGCATATGCAGCCCCACTGGATACAGCTGTAGTAGAGGTTCCATGAACTTGAAGCCAGAGGATGTCAGACCTGCAAGTAGGGATGCACAGAAGCCTCTGAAGAAGAACACAAGTATTACTTACTCTGTAAAAATTTTAATACACTTTCTCCAGTCACATCTGTATAACAGCTTGGCCTAGAAACATCAAATGTTTTAACTCATCCCCATACTTCAAATTTTGCACATTCTTGTTTACAAATTCTGTTTCAATTCCATGGCATTCTAATGCTTTTCCACCCAAAAACTATAGTATCCCTATAATCTTAACTGCAGTTTAGCCAATTATTTTTGTCTAAGAATGTGAGTAAATCACAGACCCTTCTGGCTGGTGTTGCTGGACCCTTTGAATTTCTTGAATATTTACTGTATTTAAGACTACCAATGACTAATTAAAATGGATCAGGGACAATTACCTGGAGCACATTTTCCACTGTAACATTCATTTCCAGGTTCTGCTTGCAGTATGCTTGAAGTCTGTTGTTGTAGAAACCATAATAATAAGGGGCAGAGAAGAGGTAGCTATAAAGCTAGTCAAGGAGAACAAATCTGTGTTCCAAGTTGGTAATAATTAGGGCTCCGTGTCTGCCATGGAGGTTGCGGAAGTCATGGATTCCATGACTTCTGCAGCAGCCAGTGTGGCTGATCCCAGGGCTGCCCAAGCAGCTGGCTCAGGGGCCAGCTGCTCATATAGAACAAGAAGTAATGGACTTAATCTGCAGCAAGGGAGATTTACATTAGATATTAGGAAACACTTTCTAACTATAAGGGTAGTTCACCTCTGGAATAGGCTTCTAAGGGAGGTTGTAGAATTCCCATCATTGGCAGTTTTTAGGAACATGTTGGACGAACACCTGTCAGGGATGGTCTAGGTTTCCTTGGTCCTGCCTCAGAGCAGGGGGGCTGGACTTGATGACTTCTCCAAGTCCCTTCCAGCCCTACATTTCTATGACTCTATGTACATCTTTGGAGGGAGCTTGCATGGACAACCATAAAGTACTTCCCCAAGAGTTGTATAGCAAGATGGTTAGTCAGTGGACCAGTCCAACATACTGAGGCATGCATACTCTCTGGTACCCATTGTGAATGACAGCAATGGCCCAAAAATATAGTGAGCAGGGATTAAGTCCTGCATAGTTGTGCTCACGCAGGGGATCTTGGCATTGCAATACTTAACTTCTAGGCACCTTGCCACACAGTGGAATTCACGTCCCGAGTTAGGTTGTCAGGCTCCCCATGCATTGTATGGGGAGAGTTAAGCACCTATGAACCGGATTCTCAGAAGCCAGCAGCTGAGCAGGGAACTGCCTGAGCTGGCCAGGAGTGAAATGCAGAGGGCTTAGGGCCCAGATTCACAAAGGGATTTACATACCAAATTGAGAGGCTGGAAGGATGCGCCTATCTATGCTCAGGATTCTTAGCCTTGAACCCTTTCCTGGATTTAGGTACCCAAACCAGGTGAGCTCTTTCTCACAAAGAATTGAAGAGACACTCCTCTACCCCATTTTAAAATTATAGGAATGAAGGGCTCTCAAGAGGCCATCAAGTCCAGCCCCCAATAGCCCACTGCACACACCTGGGGGTGTGGGAGACCTGTTTTCATAACCCTGCTCTAACACATGTTTCCTACACTCCTGGTGCTTGCTGTAAACACCAGGCTATCAGGTGATGACTTGCTTACCCTTTTGTGTGGGTTCAGCATGCTCTGAGTGCATCAACCAGATCAGGCCCTGCACAAGTGAGATGGGCAGGGAACACCTACTTTGAGAATTCCACTGTGGCTTGGGTGTAAGAAAAGGTTACTTACTAACTCTGATTCTTCAAGATGTGATGCAGACGTGTGTATTCCACTTAGGCGTGTGTGTACCCAGTGCAGCAGAGGAAGAGAATTTTCCCTAGCAGTACCTGCAGAAGGGCAGCGCTCACGCCTCATAGCCATAGCACCACTCCAGGCTTTTGAAGGCAGTGACGCCCCAACTCCACTCAGTTCCTTTGCAACGAACATCCAGAGACCAGACTCTGATGGAAAGGAGGTGGAGGGTGGGTAGTGGAATTCATGTCTGTATCACATCTAGAAGAACCAGTTACAATAAGTAACTGGTTTCTTCTTCTTCAATTACATGCAACCGAGTATTCCACATAGGTGATGCACAAGGAGTATCCACAGGAGGTGGGGCTCAGAGTGTAACTAAGGATTGCTGGACCGCCCTTTCAAAGTTTACATTAGCTCTGGAAGATGCAGTAATGGTATAATGACAAGACATCATCTGACAACTAAAGTATGGAGATACTGCTCCTCCGGAGCTGATTGCAGCTCAGGAAAAAACATGGGTACATATACCACCTTCGAGAACCCTGTATAAGGAGGCTCTCAGAGCCTGCAACTCAGAGACTCCCCTTCCAGATGTTATTGAAACCAGGAAAGCAGTTTTCTGACAGAAAGTAGAAAGGGTTAAGATGCCAGAGACTCAAATGGAGGTCCCATTAAGTCCACTGGGAAAGTATTAAGGTCCCACAGAGGAACTGGTTTTGAGACACTGGAGGATGGAGATGAAGAAGGCCTTTAAAGAATCTTGCTGCCATGGTACTGGAAAAGACTGATCTTCCAAGAATGGGTGGATGAAACACTGAAATCACTACCCGGTGCGACCTCAAGAGCTAAAGGCACCACCAGGCAACCGAAGACACAGCAAGTACTCTAAGATGTCCTGGATAGAGACCAGCATCAGTTGAATTCTGCGGGGCCGATGAACACACCAAAAAAATGCTTCCATTTTCTCAAACAGGTGATTTTGGTACAGGGCTTTCTATTTAATAGAACCTGCAGAATGGCTGCCAAACAACACTTTTCATTCTCGTTCAACCACAAAACAGCCACACAGTGAGATGCAGGGAGCTGAGTGTGGGATGCAAGGCAACACCATGATTCTGAGTGAGTAGGTCAGGATGAAGATGAAGGGATAAAGGAGGCTGAATTGACAAGCGCAAGGTTGGAGAATCAACACTGCCTCAGCCATGCTGGTACAAGGAGGATAAGCATGGCCTGATCCGCTTTCAGTTTGAGGATGATCTGTTGTATGACTGGGATTGGGAAAAAACATACAGAAGAGCTAATGTCAGCTGAGATGGAAGGTGTCAGTCAGGGAGCCTGGACAGAATTCCCCTCGAGAGCAGAACAGATGGCATTTCCTGTTGTCCCTTGTAGCAAACAGGTTGGTTGTTGGAATGCCCCAAGCTGCAAAGATGACCTGCAGGATGCTTGTCTTCAGGGAACACTCGTGATTCAGGGAAAAATTTTTTCTGAGATGGTCTGCGAGATGATTCTGGGCCTCGGAAAAGCGATCGGCTATTAGAGTGATAGCCTCCTCGATGCAGAACTGCCATAACCTAACCACCCTGGATTGTACTCCCCTTCTCTGTTCACATAATGTATCACAGCAGTATCACTGGTAAATATGTAAATGATGGCTCCCCGATGCGGTTCAGAAAGGCGGGACAAGTATCGCAGATGGCCCGAAGCTCCAGTATGTTGATATGCAGAGACACTTCCTGCTCTGACCACAGACCCTGAATTTTCAAAAAGAAAAACTTGTGGCACCTTAGAGACTAACCAATTTATTTGAGCATAAGCTTTCGTGAGCTACAGCTCACTTCATCGGATGCATTCAGTGGAAAATACAGCCGGGAGATTTATATACATAAAGAACATGAAACAATGGGTGTTACCATACACACTGTAATGAGAGTGATCACTTAAGGTGAGCTATTACCAGCAGGAGAGCGGCAGGGGTGGGGGGGAAGGAGAAACCTTTTGTAGTGATAATCAAGGTGGGCCAGTTCCAGCAGTTGACAAGAACATCTGAGGAACAGTGGGGGGTGGAAGGGGGGAATAAACATGGGGAAATAGTTTTACTTTGTGTAATGACCCATCCACTCCCAGTCTTTGTTCAAGCCTAAGTTAATTGTATCCAGTTTGCAAATTAATTCCAATTCAGCAGTCTCTCGTTGGAGTCTGTTTTTGAAGTTTTTTTGTTGAAGAATTGCCACTTTTAGGTCTGTAATCGAGTGACCAAAGAGATTGAAGTGTTCTCCAACTGGTTTTTGAATGTTATAATTCTTGACGTCTGATTTGTGTCCATTTATTCTTTTACGTAGAGACTGTCCAGTTTGACCAATGTACATGGCAGAGGGGCACTGCTGGCACATGATGGCATATATCACATTGGTAGATGTGTAGGTGAACGAGCCTCTGATAGTGTGGCTCATGTGAATAGGCCCTACGATGGTGTCCCCTGGATAGATATGTGGACACAGTTGGCAATGGGCTTTGTTGCAAGGATAGGTTCCTGAGTTAGTGGTTCTGTTGTGTGGTGTGTGGTTGCTGGTGAGTATTTGCTTCAGGTTGGGGGGCTGTCTGTAAGCAAGGACTGGCCTGTCTCCCAGGATCTGTGAGAGTGATGGGTCGTCCTTCAGGAGGTTGTAGATCCTTGATGATGCGTTGGAGAGGTTTTAGTTGGGGGCTGAAGGTGATGGCTAGTGGCGATCTGTTATTTTCTTTGTTGGGCCTGTCCTGTAGTAGGTGACTTCTGGGTACTCTTCTGGCTCTGTCAATCTGTTTCTTCACTTCAGCAGGTTGGTATTGTAGTTGTAAGAATGCTTGATAGAGATCTAAAACTATTTCCCCATGTTTATTCCCCCCCTCCATCCCCCACTGTTCCTCAGATGTTCTTGTCCACTGCTGGAACTGGCCCACCTTGATTATCACTACAAAAGGTTTCTCCCCTCCCCCTTCCCCCCCCCCCCCCCGCTCTCCTGCTGGTAATAGCTCATCTTAAGTGATCACTCTCCTTACAGTGTGTATGGTAACACCCATTGTTTCATGTTCTCTATGTATATAAATCTCCCCACTGTATTTTCCACTGAATGAATCCGATGAAGTGAGCTGTAGCTCACGAAAGCTTATGCTCAAATAAATTGGTTAGTCTCTAAGGTGCCACAAGTCCTCCTTTTCTTTTTGCAAATACAGACTAACATGGCTGCTACTCTGAAATCTGAATTTTCAGTGACTCCAGATGTGCTCCCCAGCCCACCAGGGAGATGTCAGAGACAACAGACCTGGTTGGTAGGGGCTGGAAAAAGGGAATGCCCTGACATATACTTTCTGGAAGCATCCACCACTACAAGGAGTCCAGGACCAGTGGAGGTAGATGGACCGATCTGTCCAAGGAATGAAGAGTCAGATGGTAAACCATCCTGAGCCACATCTGAAGGGGTGAAGGCGCAATCTTGCTAACAGAACCCTCTGCATGCAAACAGATATGTGGCCCAAGAGCCTCAGGCACATCCAAACTGCGATGGAAGGCTGAGACTGCCCAAAAGTGCATTGTGGACAGTATTGCTGCTGCTGCCCATAGCAGCACCTTTGCTCTGCCGGTGTGTACAAACCCAAGGAATGTAGGGTGGCCCTAGAACCCTTGAAGTACTGAGTCTTGTCCATCTTGTCTGAAAAAAGCACCTAGCCATTGAAAGGCAGATCATCTATAGCCTGCTGCATGTCAGGAGCAATGCCCAAATTCTGCAGCCAAGATACCCTTCTCATGGTCTCTTGGAGGCCACAACTCTGACTGAAGAGTCCGTGATGTTCAGCATCGACTGCAATGATGTCTTGGCCATCAAGCAGCCTTTGGTAATGAATGCCCCAAATTTCTCTCTGGAGGTTTCAGACATCTGATCTGCAAACTTAGACATGAACATCTAATTTACAAATTTGTATTTGGACAACAATGCCTGCTGGTTTGCAATCTGCATTTGCAAAAAGGAGGAGATATAAATCTTCCTACCCATAAAGTCCATCCTTTTAGAGTCCTCATCCTTAGCAGTGGACTTAAATCTGCCCTGCTGGCCTTTATTGTTCACCACAGTTACGACCAGGAATTTGGATCCAGGTGAAAATAAAAGCCTTCAGATCCCTGCACCAGGACAAAACAGAGTTTCTCCATGTGCTTTGTCATACATGATACTGAATCATAGACTATCAGGGTTGGAAGGGACCGCAGGAGGTCTTCTAGTCCAACCCCCTGTTCAAAGCAGGACCAAGCCCCAATTTTTGCCCCAGTTCCCTAAGTGGCCCCCTCAAGGATTGAACTCACAACCCTGGGTTTAGCAGGCCAATGCTCAAACCACTGAGCAATCCCTCCAAGCTGGCAATCTCCAAAGAACATTTGCAGGCTCTAGGAGTGCATCATTAATAAGAGGAGCCACTCTCCCAGGAGCAGACAGCTGCAGGATATCCAGCAACATAATGGTGCTCTCCTGCAGGAACTCTGCCTGAATGCCCAGGGAAGCAGCCATGCGCCGCCAAAGGTCCTGATAGGACTTGAAATCCTCAGGTATTGAAGGCGAGGAAGAGCCCTGCCAAATTGTTCCCGATGGGGGGAGCGGTGTGGACCCCAAAATCAGTGGTGGCACCAAAGTAGCTGACGGTTCCAAAGTGGAGGGCAGTGAGAGCTGCCATGGTAACATCAGAAGTGTGAATGCAATGGTGCCAAGGAGTTTCCCAGTGCCAAAGAGATCCCTTGCACCAAGCCCATACCAGCCCTGCTTCCACAGACTGTGGAAGGGGAACATCGGAGTGTGGTGCCAATGGACCAAAAGGTTCAGTGGCCCATCCACACAATGAGGCTATAAACGACACAGCCCTGGCAAAAGCCTGGATCAATGGAGGGGTCAGGATGGAAAAGCAAAGGAGGTCTGTTGCTGCTTGATATGCCGCCGGCGTGGAAACAACTGATGCCAGCATCACTCTCGTCAGTACTGGATTCAAGAATCAGAGTCAATGGTAGAGGGTCTCTGACCTCTCTGCTCAGTATCAGGAAGCTGTTAGAGGCACCCACACCCTCATGTATGCTGGCATTAACACAATGCTGGTCCACACTTTTTCTGGAGGAGGCAGAAGAGTTTTCATGAGACCTGCAGTGGTCTGGATTGGTCTTATGTGACCTCTTCCTCGGTGCATTCGATGGGGAACTCCTCCTCCATCCCTTTGGAGAGGCGCTGGCTCCAGAGCATGACATGGCAGCACTCTCAGAACCTGAGGGTGACTTCCAATCTGAGGAGGTCCTCGGTGCTTAAGCAGGCCACATGGCCTGGTCAAGCAGGTGCTGCTTTAGGCGAAGGTCCCTAGCCAGCTGAGTTCCTTTCAAGAACGACCTAGAAATTGCACACCGCTCCTTGACGTAGACGTCACAGTAAGCAGTGTGTGGGGATTGTTGTTGGGGATCGCTCTCCCCATATAACAATCTTTAAACCATGGTGAGGGCATCACCGGGGAAATACTTAACTAAATGTAATTAACACTACATTTAACTAACACTAAGGGTACTAATTATATACGACTAGAACAAACACTAGAAACAGACAGTGAGAGATTGCATGGTTAAGAATCACACAAAGCTCTGACTCCAGCCACAGGCAGTAAGAAGGAAATGAAAGGGGTCAGGGTGGTGCCGCCTCATATAGCCAGAAGCTGTGGCAAGGAGGTGTGAGCGCTGCCCCTTTACAGACATTGCTAAGCAAAGTTCTCTGGCTCCAGAGCCCTAGGCACGCACCCACCAACACGGCTGCATCTACTCAAAGAAGCAGCTTAGGCTCTGAATGTCTTGTTAGCTGTGAGGGCAGTGTCAGGATTTAGTCAGCTTTGGGCATGCCCACCAGCAGAAATGCAGGTGCCTTTAGGGATTTAGGTGCCTACATAGTTTGGTGGCAGCTGAGTGGTGATTTTGTGAAAGTTAGTGATGTATAGGAGACACTCTTTTTGTGCATCTTACCCTAGCTCTCTAAGACACACCAGTCCTTTCACACAAACAACCCAAGACAGAGCCTGCCCCCATTACAGCCAACAGCCCAATGGTTAGCACACACACCTAGACTGCAGGAGACCTAGATTTAAACCCTTCTCTGGATTAGTGACTTGAACCCCAGTCTCCCATATCCCAGGTGAATACCTTAAGTGCCAGGCTATTGGACATTTGGGGTGGGGATTTCTCAATCTGTCCTGTTGGAGCTGTTCCACTTTGTATAATTAAATATTCATTAGATCAGGAAAAGAGAGAAATTGCATAGATCAGTGGTCTGAAAACTCACATGGGAAAGCCAGGTTCAAATCCCTGGCTAGTTATAATTAAGGCTATGATTTTGTCATGATGGTCACAGAAAGCATGAATTTGAATAAAGTCCATCAAATGCCCTCCAAAACAACTGAAATGTGCTCAAACCAAGTGGTGTTACAAACTTGTACATGGGGTCACAGCACCACTCAGGTTTGGTCCATCTGCCCTACCATCTCCATCTATAGCAGCATGGACTCTTCAAAACTGTTCAGCATTGTGACCCCATGTGCTAGGTCGCAATGCCTAGAGCGGACAGCTGGGCTCAGTCCCACGGGACAGGAGTTGCCATTGTGGGGCGAGTGTGGGGTAGGGTCACTCTCCGTCTCCCACTAACCTCTTTCTGTGACATATTGTTGTTTTCCAGCACCTCTGCCATGAAATATATTTAAAAATTTCATGACAAAATCATAACACTAGTTATAGTTTAACTCAACTGAACTGTTTCATAGTCCAGTAGAAGGGCCTGATTCTCCACTCCCTCACAATGAAGGCATTTGCAGCAGTGCAGAGCAGGTGTAATATGCTACTCTTCTGGTCTGGCATATTTTTTTTCACTCACTTTGCACAGGTGTAAATGATGACACCAGGTGCATGACATGGCAGAATCAGAGCCAACATATTAAAATATCCATAGCAAAAGAAATCCAAAGTGTCTGTTTCAATTGCATCTACAGACCTTAGGCTTCAGTAGATTTAAGGATACAGGGAATCTTCAGGAGGCATGTTCACTTCACCATAGTAAATGTATCTCAGCATAGACTCAAATGCTTGTTTACTGGGAACCATTTCACCTATAGAAATATTTACTTGTCCATCTTCTGGCATGAAGGAACGGAACATGGCTTCAAAGTAACTGGAAAAGGAAAGGTGACTGATGTAACACAAGGAGATTTTACATAACCACAAGAAAGGTTCTGCAGATGGTTTCAAGCAGTACTGTTCAAAGGGGGCTACAAAGCATTGATGCTTTCACATAAATTACTTCCTAGCTACTATGCGGAGGGGAAAACTGCCTCTAAATGCCTCCTCAAATATAGTATGCAGTGTTGTTGTAATCATGTTGGTCCAGGATATTAGAGAGACAAGGTGGGTGAGGTAATATCTTTTATTGGACCAGCTTCTGCTGGTGAAAGAGACAAGCTTTTGAGCTACACAGAGCTCTTCTTCAGGTCTCTTCCCAAAGGGGATTTGCTAGTGTTTCCCTCTATATAGTTCATGAGTGGCTTAGAGAACATACACTCAGCTAAACTGTTTGAATCTCTGCATGCGGGTGGCTGAGTGATCACAGCACCTGGAGGTGTTTACTGCTTATCACTAGCAAAGCACTGTGAGAGACAGCCCAGATTGGAGAGCTAAGGGGGAACAAAGGTCCCACGGTTCCAAGTTGTACCCCAGAGATCCAGTCACACTAAAACACCTTGTCTCTCAAATGTAGTATTGTCATGTTTCAGATAAATCTGTATGTGATGCAACAAAGCAACACAATCCCAACAATGCTATAGGATGTTATATAGGAAACAATGCCATGTGGATTTTCTTTATGGCAATTAATTTTCAAAAATATAAAAATTAGGATATAATACACTGTAATAATTCATTTACTTACTTTGCATATGAAGTACTGGTAAACTTCAAACATTATGGGTCTCCTGGTTTCTTAGGGGCTAGACACTAATATAAATGGTTACCTGCCTACTGTACAAGGATATTGTGATGGTTTGTTAGATACTATTTGTAAAGTACTAAAGTATGTACATGCTAAAGATTATTAGGGCTGGCTGAAAATTTTCCTTCAAAACTTTTTTTAATGGAAAATTGGATTTTAACTAAATGAAAATTTTTGCAGAAAGTATTGCCAAAAAATTAAACAAAAAATCAAGTTTTTTTTCAACAAAAAGTCAAAATTTTCTGTTGACCCCCTCCATTTTCTAATTATTATTGGATACTGAATGGAAGGAACCCATTTTCACTGGCTATAGGCATTAGTAAGTTTGCCTGTGATAGTATTAGATTGTGCTCATCTACTAACCTCATTGCACCATTAATAGATAGGTTTCAGAGTAGCAGCCGTGTTAGTCTGTATTCACAAAAAGAAAAGGAGTACTTGTGGCACCTTAGATACTAACAAATTTATCTGAGCATAAGCTTTCGTGAGCTACAGCTCACTTCATCGGATGAGCTAGATTCTAGTCTGGTTTCCCACCTTTTCTACCCTTCCTCTCCATATAACATAACTTGCATCTACTGATGTGGCAAAGTGCTTTTCTTCACCCCACCAGGTGTACCTCTAACTCTGGACTATTGATCCAGCTCCCCCTTCCTTTTTTGAATATGTAAGAGTCAGTTTTTTCAGGTGCCTGAATCTGAATGACATGGTCACAATTTCTGGATAACAGCTTCTGAGTGCAGGTTCTTGTCACCGGTTACTGTAGACTCCTAATGGCATTCAGTATTATATTCTCTTCAACTTGTATACCTGATTAAAGCCCTTCACAATTTCTCCCTAGCAAATTCTTCATGTCACAACCAATTAGACTTGGCTTGAGATTTCTGCCACTGGCACTCTAGCTGTCTTTCTGTCTAGCTTCCTCTCCTGCTCCATCTGTCCCAGGTCATCTGTAAACCATGCTGATCAGTGAGGATGAAGCTGTATAGGGTCACCCTATCAAACCCTGAACTGAGAAGAGTTAGATGCCTCAAAAAGGGATTCCCAAAAGCCAGCATGCTGAGTGGGGAGTTGCCTAAGCCAGTCAATAGGAAATGCTGAGGAGAGGGGTGGTGGTGGTGGTAGGTAAAGGGAGGAAGGTGCCTAACTTCGGTCTGAGGGAGGTGCCTCCCTCTAGCTGGGGGGGTCACAGCCATGAGCCTTCTGGAGTCAGTCACCTAAGCCGGGTCAGCCCTTTCTCAACAAAAACTGAGAAGCAGGAGGTGATGGTTCTTTCCCCTTCACCAATAGTCCTGTGGCTAAAGAACTCATCCACAATTTGGGAGACTCAGGTTCAAATCCCCACTCCCCTTGATGAGGAGCAGTGTTTTGAACCCAGGTCTCTCACATCCCACACAAGTGCCCTAACCACTGGGTTTGAAGATTGAAAGGTGATTTGATTACCATGTCCCTTGTATTTTCTTCACAGGTACTAAAGGGCTCTTTATCAAGGAAGTCAGAATAAGAATCTGTGGCTGGAAGTTAAAGCCAAATGCAAATTAGAAATAATACACACAGTGAAGGTGATTAGCCATTGGAACAAACTATCAAGACAGGCGGTGGCTTCTCCATCTTTTTAAATCAAGATTGGACATCTTTTCTGGAAGACATACTTTAATCATCCACAAGTTACTGGGCTCAGTACAGTGTAAGAGGGCAAGATTCTATGGCCTGTGATATACAGGTCAGACTAGATGATCTAATGGTCCCTTCCGGCCTTGGAATCTACGAACCATTTATCTCGCCAACAATCCCCCTCTCCTTTTCGATTACTCCCTTTACACAGTTTAATAGGCCTGCTGATTCTCCACTGGCTTCTTACTTTGATGTACAGACACAGGACTAGATCATGCCTAGCTTTAACATAGCCATACACAGAGTAGATTCCCATCTCTCTCACTCAGCCAGGTTAAGGCTGCCTAGATTGCAGCTCTATGCACTGCAGAACCCAATGCCATGCACCCAATGCTCCCCCTACAAGTGAGTGAAGAAGGTACAGGGAAGGGCAGAACCAATATCCACCTCTCCTCACTACATGTACCAGCCAAGAGAGCTGGTTGGCCGTGCCAGGGAAGAGACGTATGATACACCCTTAAACGAGTAAGTTATTTACAACTTCAACCAAGTGGGAACCCAGAGAGATCAATCTACCCCCTAATGTATTGATGTTTTTATATGTTTGTTCAATGGATTCTTAAATCTCTACCTCATAGCTTACATACCAAAGTTTAGGCTTCATTCTATTAGCATCTCTTGAGCTGCATTTTCATTTTTAGAACATCCTTTTTGTTCTTCATGAACACTTGTTCCTTTCAAGTTCATGACAGTAGTTTTATGCGTGATTATTTGCTTCTTTTTGAAATTGTGGTAGGATACAGACCATCTGTTATTCAACTAAAGTTTTGATTTTCTAACATTTCCCTGCTGAGATGGCAAATTCATTCATATTTTAGTCACTGTTGCTTAATGGCTCTATTATGTTTAATTTCTAGGAGAAAAATCCTATGTGTTACTCAGTGAACAGAAGCCTATTCTCTTGTGTGCTTCAAAACAACCTGATCCAAGAAGCAGTCTGTGGTACTGAGAAATCATGTCCACACATGACATTTGTTATTGCTCTAGTAAATGATGACTATTTAAAAAGTTTCTAAGTTTCAGTAAATGGTTGATCAGAGTGCACACACCTGGAGCGGGCTGCCAGAATTGCCTTATGTGCTGGTCTTGGGTGGCCATCTAACAGGAGGATGATATCACAAAACTCGATCCCAGCTCCTTCTAGATAAGCCTTCATATCCTGAATCAAAGATGTTCCTGACAGAGGCAACATGGTGAAATGATTAAAAAGAAGACATTTCCAGGTAATCAGCTGCTATAAAGTTAATACATGGTTGTGCCACATCTACATACAGGTTTTCCCATGGGATTAAGGGAGTTGTTAGCAGGCAGGCACTTCATCACATTCTCAGCACTATAGGAGGCCTCTTTTCGTATGCCATGGATAAGGCCAGGCCACGATCCCTGGAAATTTGTTCTGTATGTAAGACTGATGCCCTCGGTGAGGTTTTACATCTGCATCCTTTTCCTCACCTCTGGTACATTTGCCTCAATCCACTCCTCACCCACCCCCTGTCCATTTTGTGCCAACATTGCTAACCTCACATACATTGCACCTCCACTTCTCTCGCTGTCTCTGGAACGCCATGACATATCTACAAAGATCTCAGCCACCTGTGACCTCTTCCTATCTTGCTCCCTCCAGCTCCTGGCTCTTCAAGAAACCTGGATCCCTCTACAGCTGCCATCTCTTATAGAGGCTTCTCCTTCTCTCACCCCTTCCTTCCCCGCCCTGCCCCCCCTCCCCCCGCCTGGATCAGACTGTGGTGGGGTACGGAGCTTCTCCTGTCCCCTTGCTGCTATTTCCAATACCTCCCTCCTCCCTTCCCCCTCCTCTCTTCTTCTGAACAATGCTGCATCTGACTTCTCTCTTCTCCCCCTCAATATTGCTGTCACCTACCATCCATCCAGCTCCTCCCCATCAGCCTTCCTCTCTGATCTCAACTCCTCTCTCTCTCTCTCTCTCCCTCTTCTTACAATCTCCCACACTCAGCATCAGGGACTTCAACTTCCATGGGAACAACCCATCCAACCCCTTAGCTGCACACTTTCTTTTCCTCCCCTCTTCATTCAATCTGCAGCTCATGGTCAACTCTCCCATTCACCAAAAGGAACACTCATGGAATTTGGTCTCACCAAGCATTGCTTTCTCAGATCTCTCTTGCTGAGCTCCCTCCCTTTCAGCATCACCCATTGCTCCCCAACTCCCTCATGCCCTGTCACTTGGTCTTTCCGTGACTTCTAGTCCTTCAACATCAGTGACTTCTTATCTGCTCTCAGCATTCTCATCCTTTCTTTCACTGTTGTTGATTCGCTCCCTCCCTCCCTCCACCTTTGCCTCTTTTGCCTCTCTCTCTCAGTGCAAGATCTGCCCTACCAACCTCCAGCCCTAGCTCACCCCCAGCATGAGGAAGTTACTTACCTTATAGTAACTGGAGGGTCTTCGAGATGTGTGGTCCCTATCTGTATTCCATTAGGGATACGCATGTACTCCATGCTCCCAGAGTCAGAGAATTTTGAAAGCAGTGTCCGCTGGCTCGCACATGCACCCTTACTTTCCTAGGGCCTCCACCGAAGGAGATAAAAGATGGAGCACACCAACCACCTCTCCTGTTCCTTCTCTACCATGAATCTAATCAATGTCCAAAGCAGAGGGGAAGGAGAGTGGTAGTATGTATGATAGGGACCACAAATCTCAAATAACCTGTAAGGTAAATAACTTCCTCTTCTTCTTCAAGTGCTGGTCCCTATGTGTACTCCATTGTGGGTGACTGACAGCTAGTACTCAAGAAAGAAGCGAGTGCAAGGATGTAGGTGGCAGAGTTGCATGAAGGACTGTTGCCTCATAGTATGTGTCAGCAGTAGAGTCTTCTACTAAAGCATAATGACTCAGGAACATATGGTTGGAAGTCCACGTAGCTGCTTTACAAATGTTAACCAAAGACACTACCCTCAAGCAATGCTATAGACACTGCTTGTGCTCATCCTGCGTGAGGGAAGGAAAGTGAGACAATTGATAGCAGAGTAAGATACAACCTGAGATCCACCCAGAGATCCTCAGAGGAGATAGCCTGACCTTGGACACTTTCCACCGTGGCTCAAACATTGGGGGGAAAGAATTGCATCAGAAATGTTGGTTGGCAAGTGATCTACATGTGTCCCTAAAAAGGATTTTGAATGTGATTCGTTGGTTAGATCGTCAGCTTCCTGGTATGAACCAGGTACTCATGATGTGTGCAATGAGAACACTGATCCACTACTCCCTCCCACCAAGTGGCTGCTAACAGGCACCAGAACTAGAAGTTGAATTCTGAGAGAACAGAGGACTGCAATCCTGGAATCTGCTAGGTGGAATTCGGGGGTTCTGAATGTCCCTGACTGTATTTAAAATCAAGCACAGGAAGAAGAAGTTGTCCATGTAACTGGGTTGCCCCTGCTCAGGACTGTTTCCCTTGCACTACCTGCTCCTACTACCTGACTCTGATCCCCTGGTAACCTGACCCTGCCTGCCTCCTTACACTTGACTTTCGATCTCTGGCATAACTCAGAATCTAATCTCCTGGTAACTGACCCAGCCTGGCTCCCGACTCCTGGTCTGGCTGCTAGGTCAGACTGCCCACGTCAGTTTGCATGGACCACTTAAGCCACAGGAGTGGGCTTGATGCCAGTAAAATAGACCTGGCCAAACTTCTGGAAGCACTGGACACTCCCAACTGGGCTGCCTGACTTCAGGCTGACAACTAAGCCTTGGAGGCCCAGGTCATTCAGCTGACCTCGGAGAAAAAACTGTCACCTACCTTTCATAACTGTTGTTCTTTGAGATGTGTTGCTCGTGTCGATTCCATTCTCGGTGTGCACGCACCCACATGCACAGCTGTCAGAGATTTCTGCCTCAGCGTTATCCTTAGGGCTGGCTGTGGTGCCCCCTGGAGTGGCACTCCCATGCAGTGGTATATCAGGTGCTGCCGCCCTCCTGGCACCCTCTCAGTTCCTTCTTGCTGGCAACTCCAACAGAGGGGTGGGGGGGGGGGGGGAAATGGAATGGACATGAGCAACCCATCTAGAAGAACAGTTACGAAAAGTAGTTAACCGGTTTTTCTTCTTTGAGTGCTTGCTCATGTCAATTCCTTTTCAGGTGACTCACAAGCAGTATCAACAGAGGTGGGCTTGGAGTTCATAGCTTAGCGGCATGCAGTATTGTCCTACCGAAACCAGCCTTATCCCAGGCCTGCTGGGTCAGCAGATAATGGGACGTAAAAGTGTAGACAGACGACCATTTGGCCACTCTATAGATGCCCTGGATAGGCACATGGGCCAGAAAGTTGCCGAAGAAGTCTGCGCCCTTGTAGAGTGGGTGGTGACGATCGCCGCAGGTGGCACCTTCGCTTGGTCATAGCAAAAGCGAATGCAGACCATGATCCAAGAAGAAATTCTTTGAGTGGATACCGGGTGACCTTTCATCCTGTCAGCCACTGTGACGAACAATTGCATCGATTTACGGAACAACTTGGTCCTATCCACACAGAAGGCCAGAGCCCTCCTAACGTCCAGGGCACTTAGCCTGAGCTCCTCTTCTGACTTATGCGGCTTTGGAAAGAAGACCAGTAAGTAAATGTTCTGGCTCCAATGAAACAGAGACTACTTTAGGAAGAAAAGCCGGGTGTAGCCTTAGCTGGACCTTGTCCTTGTAGAAGACCATGTACAGTGGCTCCAAGGTGAGCACCTGAATCTCGGATACCCAGTGGGCCGACATCACTGCAACCAGGAACGTGACCTTCCAGGAGAGGAGGAGAGAGCAAGAAGCCAAGGGCTCAAAGGGGGGACCCGTCAAAGGGAGGACCCGTTAGCTGAGACAGCACCAGATTCAAGTCTCACAGAGGGATGGGGTCTCTGACTTGTGGATAGAGGCACTCCAGGCCTTTAAGGAATCAGGCCATGATTTCCTGAGCAAAAACAGACCTACCCTGTAACGGTGGGTGGAAAGCCGAGATGGCCGCTAGATGGACCTTTATCAATGAGAGGGACAATTCCTGGAGAACCATAGAATATCAGGGTTTGGAAGGGACCTCAGGAGGTCATCTAGTCCAACCCCCTGATCAAAGCAGGACCAATCCCCAACTAAATCATCCCAGCCAGGGCTCTGACAAGCCTGACCTTAAAAACCTCTAAGGAAGGAGATTCTACCACCTCCCTAGGTAACGCATTTCCAGTGTTTCACCACCCTCCTAGTGAAAAAGTTTTTCCTAATATCCAACCTAAACCTCCCCCACTGCAACGTGAGACCATTACTCCTTGTCCTGTCCTCTTCTACCACTGAGAATAGTCTAGAACCATCCTCTTTGGAACCACCTCTCAGGCAGTTGAAAGCAGCTATCAGATCCCCCCCTCATTCTTCTCTTCTGCATACTAAACCATCCCAGTTCCCTCAGCCTCTCCTCATAAGTCTTGTGTTGCAGACCCCTAATCATTTTTCAGAGTAACAGCCGTGTTAGTCTGTATTTGCAAAAAGAAAACGAGTACTTGTGGCACCTTAGAGACTAACCAATGCTCAAATAAATTGATTAGTCTCTAAGGTCTCTAAGGTGCCACAAGTACTCCTTTTCTTTTTGCTAATCATTTTTGTTGCCCTTCGCTGGACTCTCTCCAATTTTTCCACATCCTTCTTGTAGTGCGGGGCCCAAAACTGGACACAGTACTCCAGATGAGGCCTCACCAATGTCGAATAGAGGGGAACGATCACGTCCCTCGATCTGCTGGCTATGCCCCTACTTATGCATCCCAAAATGCCACTGGCCTTCTTGGCAACAAAGGCACACTGTTGACTCATATCCAGCTTCTCGTCCACTGTCACCCCTAGGTCCTTTTCCGCAGAATTGCTGCCTAGCCATTCGGTCCCTCGTCTGTAGCGGTGCATTGTGTTCTTCCGTCTTAAGTGCAGGACCCTGCACTTATCCTTGTTGAACCTCATCAGATTTCTTTTGGCCCAATCCTCCAATTTGTCTAGGTCCCTCTGTATCCTATCCCTGCCCTCCAGCGTATCTACCACTCCTAGTTTAGTATCATCCGCTAATTTGCTGAGAGTGCAATCCACACCATCCTCCAGATCATTTATGAAGATATTGAACAAAACCGGCCCCAGGACCGACCCTTGGGGCACTCCACTTGATACCGGCTGCCAACTAGACATGGAGCCATTGATCACTACCCGTTGAGCCCGACAATCTAGCCAACTTTCTACCCACCTTATAGTGCATTCCTCCAGCCCATACTTCTTTAACTTGCTGACAAGAATACTGTGGGAGACCGTGTCAAAAGCTTTGCTAAAGTCAAGAAACAATACATCCACTGCTTTCCCTTCATCCACAGAACCAGTACTCTCATCATAGAAGGCGATTAGATTAGTCAGGCATGACCTTCCCTTGGTGAATCCATGCTGACTGTTCCTGATCACTTTCCTCTCATGTAAGAGCTTCAGGATTGATTCTTTGAGGACCTGCTCCATGATTTTTCCGGGGACTGAGGTGAGACTAACTGGCCTGTAGTTCCCAGGATCCTCCTCCTTCCCTTTTTTAAAGATTGGTACTACATTAGCCTTTTTCCAGTCACCCGGGACTTCCCCCGTTCGCCATGAGTTTTCAAAGATAATGGCCAATGGCTCTGCAATCACAGCCGCTAATTCCTTTAGCACTCTCGGACCCAATGCACAGCTACAGACTAGGGACCGAATGGCTAGGCAGCAGTTCTGCGGAAAAGGACCTAGGGGTGACAGTGGACGAGAAGCTGGATATGAGTCAGCAGTGTGCCCTTGTTGCCAAGAAGGCCAATGGCATTTTGGGATGTATAAGTAGGGACATAGCGAGCAGATCGAGGGACGTGATCGTTCCCCTCTATTCGACATTGGTGAGGCCTCATCTGGGGAGTACTGTGTCCAGTTTTGGGCCCCACACTACAAGAAGGATGTGGATAAATTGGAGAGAGTCCAGCGAAGGGCAACAAAAATTATTAGGGGTCTGGAAGACATGACTTATGAGGAGAGGCTGAGGGAGCTGGGATTGTTGAGCCTGCAGAAGAGAAGAATGAGGGGGGATTTGATAGCTGCTTTCAACTACCTGAAAGGGGGTTCCAAAGAGGATGGCTCTAGACTGTTCTCAATGGTAGCAGATGACAGAACGAGGAGTAATGGTCTCAAGTTGCAGTGGGGGAGGTTTAGATTGGATATTAGGAAAAACTTTTTCACTAAGAGGGTGGTGAAACACTGGAATGCGTTACCTAGGGAGGTGGTAGAATCTCCTTCCTTAGAGGTTTTTAAGGTCAGGCTTGACAAAGCCCTGGCTGGGATGATTTAACTGGGAATTGGTCCTGCTTCGAGCAGGGGGCTGGACTAGATGACCTTCTGGGGTCCCTTCCAACCCTGATATTCTATGATTCTATGATTCTAAGATGTGTTGCTCACGTCTATTCCACAATAGATGTGTGTGCTCGCCACGTGCACTGGTGTCGGAAATTCTTCCCCTAGCAGTATCCATAGTGGAGCACCCCTAGTGACCGCTGGAGTGGCACCTTCATGGTGCAGTATAAGGGGCGCTGCGCGCTCCCCCCACCCTCAGGTCCCTCTTGCCAGATAACTCCGGCAGAGGAGAAGGAGGGCGGGATGTGGAATAGACATGAACAACACATCTCGAAGAACACCAGTTACGAAAAAGGTAACCATCTTTTCTTCTTCAAGTGATTGCTCATGTGTATTCCACAATAGGTGATTCCAAGCTATATCTGTTGGAGGTCAGTAAGAGTTCACAAACTCTTGGGACGGAGCACACTACAAGAAGGATGTGGATAAATTGGAGAGAGTCCAGCGAAGGGCAACAAAATGATTAGGGGTCTGGAACACATGAGTTATGAGGAGAGGCTGAGGGAGCTGGGATTCTTTAGCCTGCAGAAGAGAAGAATGAGGGGGGATTTGATAGCTGCTTTCAACTACCTGAAAGGGGGTTCCAAAGAGGATGGCTCTAGACTGTTCTCAATGGTAGCAGATGACAGAACGAGGAGTACTGGTCTCAAGTTGCAGTGGGGGAGGTTTAGATTGGATATTAGGAAAAACTTTTTCACTAAGAGGGTGGTGAAACACTGGAATGCATTACCTAGGGAGGTGGTAGAATCTCCTTCCTTAGAGGTTTTTAAGGTCAGGCTTGACAAAGCCCTGGCTGGGATGATTTAACTGGGAATTGGTCCTGCTTCGAGCAGGGGGTTGGACTAGATGACCTTCTGGGGTCCCTTCCAACCCTGATATTCTATGATTCTATGATTCTAAGATGTGTTGCTCACGTCTATTCCACAATAGATGTGTGTGCTCGCCACGTGCACTGGTGTTGGAAATTCTTCCCCTAACAGTATCCATAGTGGAGCACCCCTAGTGACCGCTGGAGTGGCACCTTCATGGTGCAGTATAAGGGGCGCTGCGCGCTCCCCCCACCCTCAGGTCCCTCTTGCCAGATAACTCCGGCAGAGGAGAAGGAGGGCGGGATGTGGAATAGACATGAACAACACATCTCGAAGAACACCAGTTACAAAAAAGGTAACCGTCTTTTCTTCTTCAAGTGATTGCTCATGTGTATTCCACAATAGGTGATTCCAAGCTATATCTGTTGGAGGTCAGTAAGAGTTCACAAACTCTTGGGACGGAGCACAGCCCTGCTGAACCCGGCGTCTTCCCTGGTCTGGGAGACTGAATAATGCGAGGTGATCGTGTAACCAGAAGGCCATGTGGCAGCCCTGCAAATGTCCTGAATGGGGACATGGGCTAAAAAGGCAGCTGACGAGGCTTACACCCGAGTCGAGTGTGCCCTCCCGATTGATGGCGGAGGGATTCCTGCCAAGTCATAACAGGTACAGATGCATGAGGTGATCCAGTTGGAAAGCCGCTGAGTGGAGATCGGCTGACCCCTCATGCGTGCAGCCGAGGCGATGCACAGCTGCGAAGACTTCCTGTACGGCTTACTCCGCTCCAGATAAAAAGCTAGAGCCCGTCTCCAACATGTGGAGACAGCGCACGTCGCTGGATGCATGGGGGTTGGGGAAGAGGACCGGCCGGAAAATGTCCTGATCCATGTGGTAGGCGGAGACCACCTGCAAGAGGAAAGGGGGGTGTGGCAGAGCTGGACCTTAAATTTATGGAACACTGTCTATGGGAGCTCGGACATCAGGGCCCTGAGTTCAGAGACCTGTCTAGCCGACGTGATCGCTACCAGGAAGGCTACCTTCCACAAGGTGTGTGACCAGGAGCATGTAGCGAGCGGCTCAAACAGGGGGCCCATCAGCCAGGCCAGCACCAAGTTCAGGTCCCACTGAGGGACAGGGGACCTAGCTTATGGGAAGAGATGATCCAACCCCTTAAGACATCGGCAGGCCATGGTATGGGAGAATACCGTGTGCTTCTGCACCGGCGGGTGGAAGGCCGATATGGCCGCCAAGTACACCTTGACAGATGAGTGTGCCAGGCCGTGGTCTCTAAGGTGAAGGAGGTAGTCCAAAATGAGCTGGATCGGGGCAGCCATGGCGGAAACGCACCGCTCAGCCACCCATTGACCACTTTGCCAAGTAGGCTCAGCACGCGGAGGGTAGCCTGCTTTCCAAAAGGACATGCTGGACCCCTTTTGAGCATGTCCTTTCCTCCTGGCCTAACCACTGAGCAGCCATGCTGTGAAGTGGAGCGCCGCTAGGTTGGGGTGGAGGAGGTGGCCCTGGTCCTGGGAGAGCAGGTCTGGACGGGACGGAAGACAGGAGGGCATCGGAGATAGCGCCCCATCTCAGCCCGCCCCGGAGCAGAACTGGGAACAGAAATGGTTCTGTTGAGTTGTGAACACATCCAATTGGGGAGTTCCCCAGTCTTGGAAGTCTGTGCACCACCTCTGGGTGAAGAGACCACTCATGCTGAGAAGTCCCTGCTCAAGCAATCCACCCGCGAGTTCCGGGTGCCTGGTAGGTGGTAGGCCTGTAGGCAAATATCGTGGGCTATACAGAAGTCCCACAGCTTGAGGGCTTCCAGGCAGAAGGCGGAGGAACGGGCCACGCCTTGTCTGTCGATGTAAAACATTGAGGCCGTGTTGTCCATGAGAACCCTGATTACCCTGCCTGCCAGGTGCAAGTGGAAGGCCATGCACGCCAGCTGGATTACCCTGAGCTCCTTGACATTTATATGGAGGGCCAGGTCCTGTGCAGACAATAGACTTTGGGTCTGAACGTTTCCCACATGGGCTCCCCACCGCAGATCCGAGGCGTCGGATACAGTTCCAGAGATGGGGGCCTGCCTCTGAACGGGACCTCGCGGAGCAATTTCCCTGGTGAGGACCACCATCGTAGGGAGGCGATCACCAGTTTGGGCACAGTGAGGATCATGTCCATCCTGTCTCTGGCCTGGGAGAAAACTGAGGCCAACCAGAGCTGGAGGGGCCTCATCCTGAGTCTGGCGTGACGAATCACATATATGCACGCCGACATGTGACCCAAGAGTTGGAGACACGCTCTGGCTGTTGTCACTGGAAACCTTGTGACTGAGGCAAGGAGCCCTTTCAGGGTCTCGAACCTATCCAGTGGGAGGGAGGCTCTGGCCGACGTGGCGTCCAGGGGTAAACTCTATGCATTGTACTGAGACTAATGTGGACCTGGTGTTGTTTACTAACAGGCCCAGAGTGGCGCACATGGACAGGAGGAGTGCCAAGTGGTTCTGTACTTGCGACCGGGAGCTGCCCTGGACCAGCTAGTCATCCAGACAGGGGAAGATCTAGACCCCACGGCACCTGAGGTAGGCTGCCGCCACAGACACACTTTGTAAATACACTGAGGGCACTGGACAGGCCAAATGGGAGCACTGTAAATTCGTAGTGTTCCTGCCCAACCATGAAATGGAGGAAGCTCCTGTGCCCCTCCAAGATATGGATGTGGAAGTATGTGTTCTGCAGATCGAG
Source organism: Caretta caretta (assembly GCF_965140235.1). NCBI lineage: Eukaryota > Metazoa > Chordata > Testudines > Cheloniidae > Caretta > Caretta caretta. Next base: position 19,397,152 of record NC_134226.1, on the reverse strand, counting down.
GGTAGCATACCATTCCCCGGGATCCAGGCAGGGGATGATGGAGGCCAGGGAGACCATGCAGAACTTGAGCTTCACCATGTACTGGTTCAGGCCTCACAGGTCCAGGATGGGCCTGAGCCCCGCTTTGGCCTTCGGGATAAGGAAATAGTGGGAGTAGTACTCCTTGCGTTTGAACTTCGCTGGCACCACTTCCACTGCTCCTAGTCCAAGGAGCCACCCCACCTCCTGCTCGAGTAGATCCTCGTGAGAGGAGGTCCCCCAGGAGGGACGGGGGCAGAGGGTGGTTGGGCGGGGTACAGATAAACTGGAGGGTGTAGCCCCAAGAGATGGTGCTGAGGACTCATCGGTCCGAAGTCAGCCACGACCACTCCGGGAGGAAAGCACACAACCAGTTGGAGAAGGGAAGCTTTATTGGGGGTGGATCCCTGATGAGAACTGGTAGGTCGCCCCCAGGCGTCCCGTCAAAACTACCGTTTCTCTGCCTGTTTGCCTTTGGAGGACCCAGGCTGGGGGGCAGACCGAGACTGCCTCTGGTGCCATTTCTTGTAGTCCCGTGACTTTTTATAAGGGGGCTCATATTTAGAGTGTGTGGCCTTGGTGGGAGCCTGCTGCTGCTTAAACTTAGATGTAGCCAGAGCTGGAACATAGAGGCCCAGAGTCTTAAGCGTAGTGTGGGAGTCCTTCAGGCCACGCAGTTTTATGTCTGTCTGTTCCACAAACAGAGCCTTGCCATCAAACAGGAGGTCCCGCAGGGAGCTCTGCACCTCACTGGACAGCTCAGACAGCAGGAACCACCACACCCTTCTCATGGACACCACGGAGGCCATGGACCACACGGCCGTGTCCGCCGCATCTGCCGCTGCCTGCAGGGTTGCCTTGGCAGCTGCTGTACCCTCCTCCACCAGAGCTGTGAACTCCTTCCTGTCACGCTCCTGGAGGGAGTCCTCGAACTTGGGCAGAGAGCCCGGAAGATTGAACTTGGCCCAGGAGAGCCTGATGGTTTGCCACCCATAACTGGAAGCTCGAGGACGAATACATTTTTCTTCCAAAGGAATCCAGCCTCCTTGAGTCTTTATTCTTCGGAGAAGGAGCTGGTTGGCCTTGCGTTCTCTCTGGTTGATTGACTCAACCACCAGGGAGTTAGAGGTAGGGTGGAGGTAAAGGTACTCATGACCACTGGCGGGCACAAAATACTTGTACTCCGCTCTCTTAGAGATGAGGGCCAGTGAGGCCAGGGTTTGCCACAAGGCATTTGAAATTTTCACCACCCCTTTGTGGAGTGGCAAGGCCACCCTGCCCGGTACCAAGGTGGACATGATCTTAAAGAGAGAGTCCAAGGGCTCTTCCACCTCCTCTGCCTGGAGGTTGAGGTTTGATGCCATCCTTTTCAAGTGTTCCTGGTGGGCTTTAGAGTTCTTCTGCGGTATGGAGGGATGAGGGGCCCTAATCGCCTCATCGTGGGTGGGCGAGGAGACAGGCACGGTACTTTGCGTGTTCATCGGCATCGGGGGATCCGTTCCCTCGTCGCTCTCCAGGCACAGTGCCGAAGATGTGCATCCCACCGACTCCTTCCTTGGAGGCCGGGAGAGGGAGGCCGACGACCGTCCAGAAGCTCCGGCCAACCGAGTGAGCCCCCACTGGGGGCTGCATCGGGGACTATGGTGCACACTGGTACCACTATGCTAGCCACAGGGCCCGGTGCACTGCACCACCTTCAGTACCAGCGGAGCAGGCAGTTCGGCTTGGCTGGCCTGACCCATCGATGGAGAACTATGAAGGGAGGGCGGGATGACATACGACCTGATGCTGTCCCTGGACCGGGAGGAGTGGCAACACTGGGAGTGATGCTGACCATGAGACCGTGACCCCGACATGGAAGAACAGTACCGCCGGTAGCAGCTGCTCTGCGATTGGCTCCGGCGGGCGAACCCGCGCCGGCGATCGATGCCCAGGGCTACAGGAGAGGAGGGGTCCTGAGGAGGGGTCCTGGAGTGAGACGACGAACGAGAACAGCATCAATGTTCGTGTCATGACTGGCTACGGCAGCCCTGCTGAGATGAGGACCTGTGTCGTTGTCTGCCTCAGTCCCATCGGTATCCGCTTCTCGAGACAGAGCGGTGCCTGGAGCCTCTGTCAGATGGAACCCAACCAGACCCCTGGTGGGGGTCAAAGGCGACCTGCGTGGGCTAAGCACAGGATGGTTGCTGAGCAGTGAATGGCATCAGGAACGTTCCCTCGACCAAGACTGGTATTGAGCCGGGGGAGACTGTGGGGATCCCGCAGGCAGTTTGCCTTTGGACCACGGGGCCAACATTGGCGGTGCTTCTGGTACTGGCATGGACATAACATCCTGAGTTGCTTGCAGGGCCTCTGGTGTGGAGGGCATCCAGACATCCAGGGAAGCCTGCTCCAAAGGGGCCCGGGCTACTCTGCTCGACCTGAGTCAGAGGCCGAGAGGATCAAGGACTGCCCAGCATGGGTCTAGCCTCTCCCCCAGTTTTGCTCCAGTGCTGCGGCGAACAAGGCCTCTTCTTAGCCTCCTTGGCATGTCCCATGGATGGGAAGCGGTGCAGACTGGTAGACAGTGCAGGTGGGTCATCGCATACCGACGCCCCGGTACTCGGAGCCTAATGTCTCTTTCTCTCTTGGTCCGAGGTTTAAACGACTTGCAAATCTTGCAGCGATTGCTGAGATGAGTTTCACCCAAACAGTGTAAACAGTCTGAATGCAGATCACTCACTGGTATCGGTCGCCCACAAGCGTTGCACGACTTAAAACCCGGGGCCCAGGTGCACTAACTAAACTAACTCCAGGTACCAACACTGAATGAACAAGAGTTCTGGGGACGAGCTGCAGCAAAGCTGGAGCAGAGCAGTTCTGAAGCACTTTCACTGGCAGCAAGAAGGAACTGGGGGTGGGGGAAGTGTGCAGTGCCCCTTTTACTGCGCCATGGAGGCGCCACTCCAGAGGTTGCTAGGGATGCTCACCTACGGGTATTGCTAGGGGAAAAACTTCCGACATCGGTGCACGTGGAGAGCATGCACACCTATTGTGGAATATACATGAGCAATCACTCGAAGATGATCACCTTTGTCCGCAATCCAACAGGTGAGAACCATCTCCATTTGGCCACGTAGATCGCTCTGGTGGAGGGCTTCCTGCTTCCCAACAGAACGCGCTGAACCTCCACCGAGCACGGCTGCTCCTGCGCATTTAACCACGCAGCAGCCAGGCTGTCAGATGTAGTACCGCCAGGTTGGGGTGCAGAAGACTGCCATGGTTCTGGGACAACAGGTCCGAACTGAGCGGTAGCTGGAATGGGGTTGCTACTGAGAGGTCCAGAAGGGTGCTGAACCAGTGTTGGCATGGACACACTGATGCCATGAAGATGATCCTCGCCCTGTCTTGTCTGATCTTCATGATGACCCTGGGCAGCAACAGTACCGGAGGGAAGGTGTACATCAGATCCCGTGACCATGGGAGCAGAAAGGCATCAGACAAGGCTCCTCTGTCCATGCCTCCAATCAATCAGGAGATGTGGCACTTTCTGTTCTGTTTGGAAGCGAACAAGTCCACCTGGGGAGTTCCCCACCTGCGGAAGATGGAGCTGACCACCTCCGCATGAATTTGCGGCGAGACAAGAATGTCCTGCTGAGGCGATCTGCCAACGGGTTCTTGGATCCCGGAAGGTGAGCGGCTACGAGATGGATATTGTACTGTAGACAGAAGTCGCAGAGCCAGAGGGCTTCCCAGCAAAGGACCGATGACCTGGTTCTGCTCTGCCTGGTTGATATAGAAAACTGTAGCCGTTTTGTTCGTCAGGACCCTGTACAACCCTGTCTTGTATATGAGGTAGAAAGGCCTGGCAAGCCAGTCAGACCGCCCTGAGTTCCCTGACATTGATATGAAGGGAACCATCTTGAGTGGACCAACGGCCTTGAGTGTTGAGATCGCCGAAGTGTGCTCCTCAGCCCAGGTCTGAGGTGTCGGAGACAAGGATCACCGACAAGGATGGGGCCGCAAAAGGAACACCTTCCAACCGTGACGAGGGATTCTGCCACCAGATGAGAGACGCCAGGACGCTGTCTGGAATCCTGACTACCCGGTTCATGCTGTACCAGCTGGGGACACAGACCGACGCCAGCCATGCCTGAACAGGTCTGAGGTGGAGTTGTGCATGCCAGACCATGTAAGTACATGCTGCATGTGGCACAGCAGCCTCAGGCACGTGTGGGTGCTAGTGAGTGGGTGGGCCTGCAGGCCCACAATAAGGTCTGAAATGGCCTGGAACCAAGTCTCAGGGAGGAAAGTCCTGGCCCGAGTGGAGTCGAGGACCGATTCGATTAACTCTATGCATTGTATTTTGTCTCATTTATTATAAACCCCAGGTCGCGACAGGTGAAACAGACCAGGTCAAGATGCCTCTGCACCTGACCCGGAGACCAGCCCTTTATCACCCAGTCATCGAGGTACAGGTATATTTGGACTCCCCGACATCTCAGGTAAGCAGCCACTGGCGCTATACATTTTGTGAATACCCTCGGGGCCGACGAAACACCAAAGGGCATCGCCAAGAACTGGAAATTGCGCCCTCCCAACATGGAGAGGAGGAAGCACCGGTGTCCTGGGAAGATGGAAATATGGAAGTACGCGTCCTTTAAATTGAGGACGGCGTACCAGTCTCCTGGATTCAGGGAGGGGATGATGGATGCCAGGGAGACCCTGTGGAACTTCAACTTCTGGAGCTACTTGTTGAGGCGACGCAGGTGGGTCTGAGGCCTCCTTTTGCCTTCGGAATTAGGAAGCAGCGGGAGTAGAATCCTCTGCCTTCCATGTTCCGAGGAACTTTTTCCACTGCCCCCAGGTGAAGGTTTTTGATCTCCCGAATAAGGAGTTGCTTGTGAGAAGGGTCCCTGAAGAGCGACGGGGGAGTGGGAGAAGTGGTCAGCTGTAAACGGCAGGGTATAGCCCGAAGAAACCATATTTAGCACTCAGCAGTCCAAGGTGACACAGGACCAGGCCGACCGGAAAGGGCGGAGGCCGTTGAGGAAAGGGAGGGTTTGGATCCAGTACATTGGCTGGGGCACTGTCTTCGAGCGTACCCTCAAAATGACTGCTTCTAGCCTCCCTGACTTCTGGGAGAGTCAGGTTGAGCAGCCGGATGGGAAGAGGATGGGTAGCGTCTCTTACACGCTTTGTCCTTGTTCTTTCTCCTGGAGGAGCCAGACCTGGGAGCCCCCCACAACCTAGACTGCATCTGAGGAGGAGGCAGAGGGCAGAATGGCTTCTTGGACTGCTGAGAGGTGTGCAGACCCAGGGAATGGAGGGTGGCTCAGGTGTCCTTGAGCCCATGGAGCCTAGAGTCAGTCAGCTCAGAAAAGAGCCCCAAACCCTCAAATTGCTGGTCCTGTATCGTGGTCTGCATCTCCTGAGACAGCCCAGAAGCCTGCAACTAGGAGCTGCGTCGCATGGCTACCGCCAACACGACCACCCTGGCAGCCAAGCCTGTCGCATCCCAGGCGATATGGAAGATTCCCCAGGCCACTGCCGTGCCTTTGCTCACCAACGCAGCGAACTCTTGGGCACGAACCTGTGGGAGGGCCCCCGTGAACTTACTAAGGGAGTCCCACAGGTTAAAGTTATAACATCCCAGCAGGGCCTGGTGGTTAGAGACCCTAAACTGTAAGCTGGCCATTGAATAAACTTTTCTCCCAAATAAGTTGAGTCTCTTGGCCTCTTTATTTTTTGAGGGGTCCGCTGGAGTGGCCCTGTCTGTCCCTTTCATTCACCGCAGACATGACCGGTGATGCTGCGGAGGGACGAGTATACAGATACTCAAAATCCTTGCAGGGACACAGTATTTCTTTTCCGCTTTTTAGGATGTGAGCGGAATAGATGAGGGCATTTGAATGGATGAATGGACTATAAGGTGGATAGAAAGTTGGCTAGATTGTTGGGCTCAACGGGTAGTGATCAATGGCTCCATGTCTAGCTGGCAGCCGGTATCAAGTGGAGTGCCCCAAGGGTCAGTCCTCGGGCCGGTTTTGTTCAATATCTTCATAAATGATCTGGAGGATGGCGTGGATTGCACCCTCAGCAAGTATGCAGATGACACTAAACTGGGAGGAGAGGTAGATACGCTGGAGGGTAGAGATAGGATACAGAGAGACCTAGACAAATTAGAGGATTGGGCCAAAAGAAATCTGATGAGGTTCAACAAGGACAAGTGCAGAGTCCTGCACTTAGGACGGAAGAACCCCATGGCTCGAATGGCTCGGCAGCAGTTCTGCAGAAAAGGACCTACGGGTTACAGTGGACGAGAAGCTGGATATGAGTCAACAGTGTGCCCTTGTTGCCAAGAAGGCCAACGGCATTTTGGGATGTATATGTAGGGGCACTGCCAGCAGCTTTGAGGGACGTGATCGTTCCCCTCTATTCGACATTGGTGAGGCCTCATCTGGAGTACTGTGTCCAGTTTTGGGCCCCACACTACAAGAAGGATGTGGAAAAATTGGAAAGGGTCCAGCGGAGGGCAACAAAAATTATTAGGGGACTGGAACACATGAGTTATGAGGAGAGGCTGAGGGAACTGGGATTATTTAGTCTGCAGAAGAGAAGAATGAGGGGGGATTTGATAGCTGCTTTCAACTACCTGAAAGGGGGTTCCGAAGAGGATGGATCTAGACTGTTCTCAGTGGTAGCTGATGACAGAACAAGGAGTAATGGTCTCAAGTTGCAGTGGGGGAGGTTTAGGTTGGATATTAGGAAAAACTTTTTCACTAGGAGGGTGGTGAAACCCTGGAATGAGTTACCTAGGGAGGTGGTGGAATCTCCTTCCTTACATATTTTTAAGGTCAGGCTTGAGAAAGCCCTGGCTGGGATGATTTAGTTGGGGATTGGTCCTGCTTTGAGCAGGGGGTTGGACTAGATGACTTCCTGAGGTCCCTTCCAACCCTGATAGACTATGATTCTATGATTTGACAAACTGATTTGGCTATTTTGAGCACCCCTGAGTGGACGGGCAATGTAATTTTTGCTGGTGTGGTGGCCAAGATGACATTTCAGCAACCTCTTCAATTTGCAAGCCCAAATTCTCCATCACTCATTTAAGGAGGGCCTGGTTCTCCTTAAAATCGTCTAGGGGACCGCTGGTGTGGGAGGGTCCGACCACCACCTCGTCCGGGGACGACGATGATGATTGACTGGCCTGAGGGATGGTGTCACCCCTTTCTTTGTTGGGGGAGAGCTCCCTCGGCGCCAGAGTATGGGGTGCCGGTTCTGCTTGTGCCGCGGTGCCATGCTCTGATTGCAGCACTGGGTGCACCTCGGCCCGTTTGTCCAACGTGGCCAGGGAAGGCTAGACCAACATCACCAGCAACCCCTAATGGATTCCAGGACTGCCAGCGGGGTGGGGGGGGTGGGAGGGAGGGAGGGAGAGTGTCGGTGTCACAGTCCCTGCTGTGTTGGCACCACGGCTGGTGACGTCTCAGTCTCCTGCGTCGGAGGGGAGTCACCCTGCTTCGGTGACAAGCTGAGAAGTCACGGTCTGATCCAACCACTGCCCCTCTGGTGACCATGGCAGAGCTGTTGAGGCCTGAGTCTACCTACTGACCCTGGTAGGCAAACGACAGCGTGACAGGGAGTCGTGCCACCTGCCAGAGGAGCAGTACCAGGGCGAGTGTGACCGACGTCGAGACCCCGAGTGATGGGGACTGACAACAAGGAGACCTTCTGGGAGAAGGTGTTTGGCATATAGACGACCTATGACTCTTGGTACCAGCAGTACGGGGAGCGGCGCCATTAGTCCGGAGTCCCCGGCCTAGTAGGAGGGGAATCTCAACGGAGATCTCGGCCATCTGGCTGCTGAGCTAGGGTACGGTGCCAGCTCCTGCGGTTGCAGTGAGGGGGACTTGCATCTGTGATTTGGTGACCTGCGGTGTTCCGCCAGTCTAGGCTGCAATACACTGGTGACCTTCCCCTTCGGCGCACAAGCAGAGCCACACTGGTCACCTGGCATGGCACCTGCAGAATTGGTCGGCCTTGTCCTTGGCTGCCAAGACCACTTCGGGCACTGAAGGCCCCATCACAGGCTGGGAACCCTTGGTGCTGCCTGGGGTCGGGGGCAGGTCCTTGGCAGGGCTGCTGCATCCAACCTCTGTGGTACTCCCGTGACTCCCCATAGCAGGCGCATGGCCTGACAGCAGTCCTCTGCCTGATGCTCCTCTCTCCCCTGGAGGGGCTCCATTTCTTCAGCACCGGCGAGACGGAGCAGTGCTGGGCCAAGTCCGGGGCTGCGCTGCACACTGAGACCAAAGTACTGGGCATAGGTGCTGCAGTGGAGGGTTCCGATGCCGGACAGAGCAACCTCCATCAAGAATGCCCTCAAGCAGAGATCCCGTTCTTTCTGAGTCCGTGGGCGAAAGTTCTTACAGATGCGGCACCTGTCCTTGCGATGGCCTTCTCCCAGACACTTAAGACAGCTATCGTGCAGATCGCTGATTGGTATCGGCATGCTACATGACGCACATGGCTTAAAGCCGCGGTAGTGGGGCAAAGTCCTAACAGGGGACTCTCTTGACTAACTAACACTATTAGCTAACTAACTATGAAACTATGTACAACCACAACTAGCAAGTCAATGGATAAACTGCTACCGTTCTTGCGAAGCAAGACAAGACACTTCAACCAACCATCACGGGCGGTAAGAAGGAATTGAGAGGGTGTAGGGCCGGTGGTGCCTGATATGTTGCCGCATGGGAGAGCCACTCCAGGGGGTGCCACAGTCAGCCCTATGGATACCGCTAAGGCAGTAAACTCCGAAAACTGTGCACATGGGTGCACACGCACCAAAAATGGAATTGACATGAGCAAGCAATCAGAGAAGAACTAGGTATTGCAAGAGCAAGTCACACAGTTGCATGCTGAAAACACTGCACTCCAGACATGGCTCACAGTGCCCTGTTCCCTGATATGTCTGCCAGAATGGTTTGATGGTAATCACCAGGGATTCCATAGTTTTATAAACCAGTGCTGCCTCCTGTTCATGATGCATCCTGAGTCCTACACTACTGATTGTATAAAGGTAAGCCTGGTTATCAGCCTGCTGTCCGGGGAAGCCTCTCCCCTCTTGGAGTGTGACATTTTGGTATTGTCAACTTGGGACATATTCCTGAAAGTCAGTTCAGTGCTGTTTGGAGATCTGCACCAAACTCCAAAAGTGGAGGCCGCCCTAAGAAATCTCCAACAACGGCAGAGCACTACAGGCTCATATGCAGTACAATTCTGTCACCTCATGGCTGATACAGATCGGAACGAGGTGGCGCAGCTATACCAGTTATGGTGGGAAATGTGAGACGAAATTAAAGATGAATTGTCCTGAGTGGAAACTTCCGCAAGTCTGGATGCCCTCATGGATCTTACCATCCATACAGACAATTGGTTACAGGAACAAATGGAGGGAAAAATGGGGGTCTTGCAACTATTTTATCATTTTCTCTTACTTCTTTATCAATGCTTCCTACCAAGCTGATGCAGGTGGACATGGGCTGTTGACGGCTCACCCCCGTAGACAAGAAATGACACTGCCAACACCATCTCTGCTTCTATTCTGGTGAGTCAGGTCACTCCATCTCTGCCTGTCATGTACGCCTCCAAGGTATCAGGAAAAAGAGCTCCCCCACACTTTGGTCTTGACTGGAACACACCCTGAACTCTGTCCCAGGGCTCCCCACTTGCAGGTGCTGGTCCAGTAGCTCATCCCCAGGATGACCCTGCAAACTCCTGTCTCACTAGTCCTCATCAGGTCAGCCTCACCTCAGTCCCCGGAAAAATCAGGGAGCATGTCCTCAAGGAATCAATTCTAAAGCACTTAGACGAGAGGAAAGTGATCAGGAACAGTCAGCATGGATTCACCAAGGGAAAGTCATGCCTGACTAATCTAATTGCCTTCTATGATGAGATAACTGGTTCTGTGGATGAAGGGAAAGCAGTGGATGTGTTATTCCTTGACTTTAGCAAAGCTTTTGACACGGTCTCCCACAGTATTCTTGTCAGCAAGTTAAAGAAGTATGGGCTGGATGGATGCACTACAAGGTGGGTAGAAAGTTGGCTAGATTGTCGGGCTCAACGGGTAGTGATCAATGGCTCCATGTCTAGTTGGCAGCCGGTATCTAGCAGAGTACCCCAAGGGTCGGTCCTGGGGCCGGTTTTGTTCAATATCTTCATTAATGATCTGGAGGATGGTGTGGATTGCACCCTCAGCAAGTTTGTGGATGACACTAAACTGGGAGGAGTGGTAGATATGCTGGAGGGTAGGGATAGGATACAGAGAGACCTAGACAAATTGGAGGATTGGGCCAAAAGAAATCTGATGAAGTTCAACAAGGACAAGTGCAGAGTCCTGCACTTAGGACGGAAGAATCCAATGCACCGCTACAGACTAGGGACTGAATGGCTAGGCAGCAGTTCTGCAGAGAAGGACCTAGGGGTGAGAGTGGACGAGAAGCTGGATATGAGTCAACAGTGTGCCCTTGTTGCCAAGAAGGCCAATGGCATTTTGGGGTGTATAAGTCAGGGCATTGCCAGCAGATCGAGGGACGTGATCGTTCCCCTCTATTCGACATTGGTGAGGCCTCATCTGGAGTACTGTGTCCAGTTTTGAGCCCCACACTACAAGAAGGATGTGGAGAGAGTCCAGCGAAGGGCAATAAAAATGATTAGGGGACTGGAACACATGAGTTATGAGGAGAGGCTGAGGGAACTGGGATTGTTTCGTCTATGGAAGAGAAGAATGAGGGGAGATTTGATAGCTGCTTTTAACTACCTGAAAGGTGGATCCAAAGAGGATGGATCTAGACTATTCTCAGTGATAGCAGATAACAGGACAAGGAGTAATGGTCTCAAGTTGCAGTGGGGGAGGTTTAGATTGGATATTAGGAAAAACTTTTTCACTAGGAGGGTGGTGAAACCCTGGAATGAGTTACCTAGGGAGGTGGTGGAATCCCCTTCCGTAGAAGTTTTTAAGGTCAGGCTTGAGAAAGCCCTGGCTGTGATGATTTAGTTGAGATTGGTCCTGCTGTGGGCAGGGGGTTGGACTAGATGGCCTCCAGAGGTCCCTTCCAACTCTGTTATTCTATGATTCTATGATCAAGTCAGGTGCACCGACTGCTTTGCAGACACAGGTGTGGCTCAGGTCTTCAGATTCCCCTGCAAAGCAAGATCACTCCCAACCTCATAGAGACTACTGATGGTTCCCCTTAGTCTTCAGGTCCAGTAATAGAGGAAAAAACTCCCCTGGAGGCCATGATACAGGGGCACCAAGAAATGTTACAATTTAGCATGACCCTTTCTCCACACTTTCCCCTGATCCTCGGTATCTTCTGACTGGCTCTCCACAATCCACTAACGTAGTGGCAAGCACAGGAAGTCTATCTTCCACTGGATTTTGTCAGCAGCACTGTTGGGGACTAATAGATCCTGTTGCGGCACCTAAACTCAAGAGGCTCAGGTGGGGGTGGCTATCCAGGCATAACCCTCTGTTGAAGCTACATTGGAATGCCCGTTGAAATACCAAGAATTGGATGAAGTTTTTGAAAAGAGGAGTGCAGAAACCCTGCCTCTACACCAAGACTCTGACTACCCAATAGAGTGCAACCAAGAGCAAAAATACCACTGTCTGGAAGGAGCTCACCACCCAGTCCAGGTATTCACTGATCATAAACATCTGGAGCACCTACATAGGGCAAAAGCCTTAAACCAACAGCAGCTTCGATGGGCCCTATTTTTCTCCCAATTTGATTTCATCATCGCATATCATCCCAGGTCCAAAAATGGCAAGGTAGATGCACTGTTCTGAAGATATGGTACTAACCTGTGAGGCCCCAGCCAGGAATATCCCCTCATTTTCAAATCCCATAACTTTCTCAGTGCAGCTCTTCACCAGGATGTACTCACACTGATATGCTCTACCTCTGCCTGAGGAATTCCACCTGACAAACAAGCTATCATCAATAAGCAAACCACGTGACTCCTGGGAAGGGATCACATATATAAGGGACCACATCTATGTTCCCCCAGGACCCAAAAAAGTTGCAGTCCTGCAACTATGTCATGACTTTCCCCCAGCAGGACACTGGGGTACTTTAAGGTTCCAAAACCACTGGGCTACAACTCACAGACGGGCTCCTTAGAGTAATGGCTCCATCCAAAAACTGATGTCTATATGCTTGTGGGGTGAAACCCATCCTGACTAGGATAGCTTCCTTGACCTCCACATACAAGCCAGCCTGTTCATCAATCAGGACCCTATATGCAACTGCTTCCCCAGTCAAAAATGGGGCCATCCTGGCCTCCCAGGATGACTCTTCCCAATCAGCTGCACTAGCCACCCATTCAAATATGCGAGGGAAGGCTTCTAGTCATCCTGCAGCCCCAATTTTTCCAATACATGGAACAGTCTGCCCATGGAACCCATCCCTGTGCTAGATTGACTCCTGGTACCCCATTTCTCTAGCTGTTGTAAGAACCATTTGTGCAGCTGTCACTGACCTCTGGCCAGTGTTGTTGTACAGGGAAATGTACATCCTGCTCTTTTTGCTGGGTTTCCAGGGAATGGAACAGAAGATTCTGAATTTGTTTCTGCTGCTCCTGCTATTGTAGTGGGCCTGCAAGACTTCAGGTGTACACCACCTTCCATTTTGGATGTGAGACAGGGCCCCCTCACGACACGGCCTGGTGATACAGAAGCTCCGCCTTGCTGCTCAATCAACCCTCCTTAATGGGAGGGGAAGGGGATCTTCGGAATCCCACCACTGGTATCAATTGTTATGTGGTGCACTCACTGCCAGAGCATCCCATCACGCCAGGATTCAGCACTGCAGTGACTTCATCTTGAGTATTCACCCTTTTGTTGGCCAATCGGTTTCTGAACTGGTCTTCTGGGTCACTCAGTCCTCCAACCAGGTCGCAGTTAAAGTTCAGTCCCCTTCCAGGGTAACAAAAGTCCAATTAAAATAAAATATCCAACCAACTGAATTTCTGCCCCTCTTGGGCCTGACAGGTCTCCCACTGCCTTTCCTCCCCAAGGACTCCAGCAGCTTCACATGGGACCTGGGACCAGCAAGCTGTATCTCAGGGTGTAATGGTCCCTTGCTCTCCCGCTCGGAGGGAGGCCACTCATTCCAGTCCTGTTTGGCCAGGATTTGAGTCCACAGGACAGCCAAGAGCCCACAATAGGGCTGGGCAATCAATAGTCATAGTCAGGCTTTAGCCTGGGTTTGGATGGCTCAAACTGTCGGCCCCGAAACAGTCTATAACTGAGCTGGGGGCCTGGGCTTGAGGAGGCTCAGGCAGCCAACAACAAACAGACTATCAGGGCTGGCTTTAGCCTGGGTGGAGCTCAGGTAGCCAGCAAACAGTTTATAAGGGAGCTGGTAAGGGAGGCTCCTTCTTCAGGGCTAGAGCTTCCCTGAACAATGTAGGGAGTCAGCCACCCCAGGGTGGGGTGACAGGGGGATGCGGGCCCACCCTACTTCACTGCTTCCCAGCTCAGGGCCCTGGCAGGGGCAGCACTGGCTGCCCCTGCGTCGGTGGGGATCCAGCCACAACACGCTGACTGAGCCACACCTGACTCTGCAGCCAGCTGCTCTGTGGCTGCCTCTGGACCACTTCCTGCTTCCCCAGGGTTCGGTACCTGTGGCCTCCAGGCCTCTTCCGGCTCCTTGGGGTACACGGCGGCAGGCACTCCGGGCCAGTCCTTGCCAGCATCTGGGGATCGGGACCAGCCAGGCGTAGGTTCCCCTCTGGGACGTGGCAGAACAGGCAGTGTATCCTCCTCTGCAGGCTCTGCCCCAACTGTGCTGCTGAGCCTGCCTTCCAGCCACGCTCTGGTACTTCCGGTGAGGGGGGCGGGACGATCTAGGCTCTGCCCTCCAAGGGGAGTGTAATGGTCCCTCACTCTCCCACTCGGAGGGAGGCCACTCGGCCTCGCTACACAGGGCTTCCCAAAGGAGCCAAAACTGGGTTTTTATCCCAGCTTCCTTCTGATTGTGTTCTCTTATGCCCTTTTTATTGTAAGGCCTAGTATTTGCCACACTAATACACGACCCCTTCAGTCCTTCCCCTTCAGGCTGGGATGCAGTTAATTATAGCACAGGTAGGGCTAACTGAACAGGGCAGGGCTAGTCACAGGTCTCCTAGCCCTTAAAAAGGCAGACTGTGAGAATTCATTGGTCTCAAACCACAGTCTGTGGGGCTCCAAGTGGGCAGGGCTTCCACACTGCCGCCAGACAGCCTTGTTGAGCACATCATACTTCCTGGGAGACAGTCACTGTAGGAAGTGCTGCCCACAATAGAAATTATTGGCAGCCCCTCCTTCAACATCTGATTGACTCAGACCAAGTGTTTAAACAAGGCAGGAGTACCAGAAAGTTATCTGAGAAACAAAGTAGATCCCTGACATGCTGTTGAGACAGACCCTGCCTTGTTCCTGGTCCCTTGCTTGGCTCCTGGTTCCTGCTCCCTTGCCTCATTCCCAGTTTCTGCCTCCTTGCCTTGCCCTCCAGTTCCTGGCTATTGATTCTGGCTTAACCCTTGGCTATTGACTAAGGCCTGACCCTCAGCTCTGGTTCCTAGCTGCTGACTCTGGCTTACCCCTTGGTTCTGGTTCCTGACTATTGATGCCAGTTTAACCTTCAGCTTCAGCTCAGTAGGCTATTGACCCTAGCTTGACCCTAGGCTCTGGTTCCCAGTTATGGAACTTGACATGATCCTTGGCTCTAGGCCCTGGCTTGACCACTCAGGACCAACTGCCTATGGCTCTAACTACTGGAACTGAATGCCCATGCCCTGGTTCCTGACAGCTTGCACAGACACCTCCGACATTCTGTGGCCAACACTCCAGCAGGAGTTGGAGGGACTAGGCATTCCATTGTCCCATAGGGGCATCGGATCTGCAGGCACAGGTCGCCCACGTACAAGCAGAGATTTCAGCTCTGTAGGCCCAGGTGCTGCAACTTTTTGCAGAAAACCCTCCACAAGCAACCCATGCATAAGGAGATACATCACACATGGTGTGAGTGATAGCGCCGCTATACAAGCCAGGACCTGTGGTTTGATGGAGACCCCTGAAAATTCCTTAACCCAGTGTCTTCATTGTTTCTGCTCCACCCCCAGACCTACCCCCTCGGTCAGGCCAAGGTGGGATTGGTAATTAGTTTCTGACAGGTGAGGCACTGGTTTGGGCCTCCCCCCTGCTCCAGCAGAACAGTCCAGCACTGAGCCTTGTCTATGATTTTTTAGTACCCTTGGTGCATGTGATCGCTGAAGCTGCCCTGCAGAACTTCTCACAGGGACAAGGGCCAGCTGCCTTGTAGGCTGCACATTTCTGATGGCTTGTGGATGACATCAAGTGGAATGAAGTAGCCCAGATCTACCAGACTCAGTGAGGACTCAGTGAAGAGGTTCAGAATGTGTGGAAGCCACCACGGGCCTGGACACCTTCACTGATCTAGCCATCCACATTGACAATGGGCTACAGAAGCAGAGAGAGGAAAAGAGGGGTTCTACCCAGTTCTTGCCCACATCTTGCACTAGCACCCTCGAGCTCATCCCCTGAACACATGCAGGTCAACGTGGACTGCCAACGCTTGACCACCAAGGAGAAGGAGCAACCTTGGCACAAACAAGCTTGCACTACTACTGCGGTGAGTCAGAACACATACTTGCTTCATGCATCATGGACCCCAGCCAGGAAGGGATCAGGAAATGACCAAGCTTGGACTTCATAGTGGGTCTTGGCTTGGGCACAACCACAAAAATACCCCCAAGTCTTGACAGGCCCACCCAGACATTTCCTGCATCTTCAGGTTCCAAGTTAGCTGTGCCTCTGTGGCAAAACTTGACAGCTGCCATTGCTGTGGGCACTCACTGTTTCCAGGGCTACTGCCAATTTTACAAATTCCAAGACAGCCCAAGCTCTGCAAATCACCATCTGGCAGGAGTCCATACCAGATATTTTGGAAACCAGCAATGGGACACTCTTGTCATTGGGGCCGGTAACCCAGAAGACAGTGCCCCTGGAAGCAATAATTCAGGAACCCCATGTAATCCTGCAGTTCAGTGTGATCTATCCCAGGCATTTCAGCATTGAGCATGTCAGCAGGCCTGCCTCCATAGTAACAGTTGCACGTCCAGAGGTCAGTCCCAGGCAATACTGAGTGCACCTCCACATGTGCTGGGGCTCACAGCAACTGGCCAAACCAAACCACGCCTGGGTCCGACCCCCCACATTCCTGATAAATACTAGGATTATGCAGGCATCTTCAAAAAAAGAATGTGGACATGTTGCCTCTGCACTGAGACTATGACTTCCTTGTTGTCCTACAACCTGGGGTGAAGGTTCCCTATGGCCATATTTACACGATGTCCGAACCAGAACCAGTAGCTCTTTTTGCAAATATTCAAGAAAACCTGGCCCAAGGGTTTATTTGCTTCTCAACATTTCCCGCAGGGACCCTGGCCTTCTTCGCAAAGAAGAAAGACAGGACTCTGCACCTCTTTAGAGACTATGAGGCTTTGAACCAAGTGATAATTTGGAACTGGTACCCTCCGTCCTTAATCTCTGACTTGCTGGATGATGTAAGATACTCATGGATATTCACCAAACAAGACCTCTGGTGGGCTTACAATCTAATACACATCTAGACCAGGGATAAATGGAAGGCTGCTTTGCGAACTTGTTACAGATACTTTGAATACCTGGTAATATTCTTTGGACTGAACATTTGGTAATGTCTCTGTGATCTTGCAACACTTCATCAATGATGTATTTAGGGACATTCTGGATCAATAAATTGTTGTCTATTTAGATTATATTTGTCTTTTTGGAGAATCCAGGGCAGCACAAACACCACATCAGGACCGGCCAGGAGAGGTAGCAGCAGCATAGTCTATATACAAAACTGGAAAAGTGAACCTTCAACCAATCCTCTGCAGAGCTTTTGGGGTACATGCGCTCTGCATGAAGCCAAATAAGATGAAAGCTGTCTACAACTAGGAGTACTTGGGAAGTGCAGTGTTTCCTACATTTCACCAATTTCTATCACCACTTCATTCCAGGGTTCTCACAGTGAACAGTTGGCTTGACATCCCTCCTCTGCAAGACTGTCAAATTTGTTTGGTTATCTGAGGCTCACGAAGCCTTCAAACAGCTCAAAATCAGCTTCACCACTGCTCCTATTTAGGTGCATCCTGATTCAGTTAGAGAGTTCTTAGTGGAAGCCGATGCATCTAATGTGACCATATAGGTCACACTCTCTCAGATGCACGGGCCCCAGCACCTGCTGCACATAACACTCATGGAAGCTAAAACACACAGAAAAAAAGTACAAAATCCTCTATAAGGAATTGCTTGCGATTAAATCCACATTTGAAGAGTAGAGTCACTGCCTAAAGGCAATGGATTGCACCCTCAGCAAGTTCACGGATGACACTAAGATGGGGGGAGAGGTAGATACACTGGAGGGTAGGGATAGGTCCAGAGGGACCTAGAAAAATTGGAGTATTGGGTCAAAAGAAATCTGATGAGGTTCAACAAGGACAAGTGCAGAGTACTGCACTTAGGATGGAAGAATCCCATGCACTGCTACAGGCTGGGGACCGACTGGCTAAGCGGCAGTTCTACAGAAATGGACCTGGGGATTACAGTGGACAAGAAGCTGGATATGAGTCAACAGTGTGCCCTTGTTGCCAAGAAGGCTAACGGCATATTGGGCTGCAATAGTAGAAGCACTGCCAGCAGATCGAGCGAAGCTTTTTTTTTTGTTAACTATGTTAACTACCAGCAGCCTCCCCAAACCCGTCAGCTACCAACTTAGTTTAAGGATCCACCACGTTCCAGAACTAACGGGGCATGTCAAGGACATTAAGAAGATTGCCGGAGACAGGAGGAACTGATCTTTTATGTAGGCCAGAAGATCTGGTTATCTGCTAAGCATTGCAACATGGGCAGGCCATCTCTCAAGCTAGACCACCAATTGCTTGGACCCTATATATTTATCAGAAAATCAACTGTTGCTTTCAAACTCCACAACCTCAAATTGTACCCAGTCTTCCATATTTCCCTCTTGAAAGCACCCACTGAAAATCTCTTCCCTGACTGAACACAGCCATCACCTTACTAGTTCCAGTTCAGGGCAACGAGGCGTCTGAGGATTGGCCTCCAGATTATTGTGGTACCTCGTAGACTGGGAAGGCTATGGCCCCAAAGAGTAGTACTGGGAGCCTGCCAGTAACATTCATGCCCCTGAACTTGTAAAAGACTTTCACTAATGTCACCCACAAAAACCTGGAGTGACAATCTTTTGTCACCGTCTTTTGTAGGTGACAAATCTGAGAAATTCTCACAGATTGAAGTGTCACTAGAGGAGGTTTTGGAATTAATTGAGAAACTTAACAGTAACAAGTCACCGGGACCAGATGGCATTCACGCAAGAGTACTGAAAGAACTCAAATGTGAAATTGCAGAACTATTAACTATGGTCTGTAACCTGTCCTTTAAATCAGCTTCTGTACCCAATGACTGGGAGATAGCTAATGTAACGCCAATATTTAAGAAGGGCTCTAGAGGTGATCCTGGTAATTACAGACCAGTAAGTCTAACATTAGTACCGGGCATATTAGTTGAAACAATAGTAAAGAATAAAATTGTCAGGCACATTGAAGATCATATTTTATTAATCTATTAGTGTTCTTTGAAGGGGTCAAACAACATGTGGACAAGGGGGATCCAGTGGACATAGTATACTTAGATTTCCAGAAAGCCTTTGACAAGGTCCCTCACCAAAGGCTCTTCCGTAAATTAAGTTGTCATGGGATAAGAGGGAAGATCCTTTCATGGATTGAGAACTGGTTAAAAGACCAGGAACAAAGGGTACGAATAAATGGTAAATTTTCAGAATGGAGAGGGGTAACTAGTGATGTCAGTCCTAGGACCAATCCTATTCAACTTATTCATAAATGATCTGGAGAAGGGGGTAAACAGTGAGATGGCAAAGTTTGCAGATGATACTAAACTGCTCAAGATAGTTAAGACCAAAGCAGATTGTGAAGAACTTCAAAAAGATCTCACAAAACTAAATGATTAGGCAACAAAATGGCAAATGAAATTTAATGGGGATAAATGTAAAGTAATGCACATTGGAAAAAATAATCCCAACTATACATACAATATGATGGGGGCTAATTTAGCTACAACTAATCAGGAGAAAGATCTTGGAATCACCGCGGATAGTTCTCTGAAGACGTCCACGCAGTGTGCAGCGACAGTCAAAAAAGCAAACGGGATGTTAGGAATCATTAACAAAGGGATCGAGAATAAGACAGAGAATATCTTATTGCCCTTATATAAATCCACGGTATGCCCACACCTTGAATACTGTGTACAGATGTGGTCTCCTCATGTCAAAAAAGATATACTGTCATTAGAAAAACTTCAGAGAAGGGCAACTAAAATGATTAGGGGTTTGAAATGGGTCCCACATGAGGAGAGATTAAAGAGGCTAGAACTTTTCAGCTTGGAAAAGAGGAGACTAAGGGTGGGGATATGATAGAGGTTTATAAAATCATGAATGGGGTGGAGAAAGTGAATAAGGAAAAGTATTTACTTGTTCCCATAATATAAGAACTAGGGGCCAACAAATGAAATTAATGGGTAGCAGGTTTACTAAAAGGAAGTTCTTCTTCACTCAGCGCACAGTCAACCTGTGGAATTCCTTGTCTGAGGAGGTTGTGAAGGCTAGGACTATAACAGGGTTTAAAAGAGAACTGGATAAATTCATGGAGGTTAAATCCATAAGTGGCTATTAGCAGGATGGGTAAGGAATGGTGTCCCTAGCCTCTGTTTGTCAGAGGGTGGAGATGGATGGCAGGAGAGAGATCACTAGATCATTACCTGTTAGGTTCACTCCCTCTGGGACACCTGGGATTGGCCACTGTTGGTAGACAGAATACTGAGCTGGATGGACCTTTGGTCTGAACCATTATGGCCTTTGTGTTCAGTGCCCCAGGGCACACCTGAAGAGGGGCAATGTAAGGATTCATGGGACTTGAAACCACATCTGCTGAAGGCCAAGCAGGTGGCCCTTCCACACTGCCAGAAGGCATCCCAGGAGACCAGTCACTGTGGGGAGTGCCACCCACGGTACTGACGACTGGCAGCCCCACCCTATATCTCTGATTCTCCCAGACCTACTATTTAAGCCTGAAGGGAGTTCCAGGAAGTTGTATGTGCACCAATCCAGATCCCTGAACTGCTGCTGAGACAGACCCCTAATCATTCTTGCTTTCTTGCCTCATTTATGGTTCCTAGCTATTGACTCCAGCTTAACCCTTGGTTACAGCTCCTGGCTATTGACTCCAGCCTGACTCCAGATTGATCCTAGGCTCCAGACCCCAGCTACCAACTCAGCTGCTTCAGGCTCCACCACCTAAAGCTCTAACCACTGGACTTTACTGCCCATGCCCTGATTCTGGACACAGGCTATCCTGTTACATACAGGCTCTGCCACACATGCCATTGGTATAAGGGCCTCAACAGCAGGCTTATTATGCCCCATCACTCTTTTTAATCTGGTAGCAGTAATTAGTGTGCACTGACACTCCTATCCTGAAGCCTGCAGCAGGGCATAGGTCAAACCCATGACTCTTCTTAGCCCCAAAGTGGGGTTCAACCTACCACCCTGCCTCATCAGACCTGCAGCAGGAATTACCCATCCTCCTCTCCCCTCTGGAGTCTTTAACCACAAAGTTCACGCAGTGTTCCTTAAAAAATGAAAAACAGTCTCATCCGAGGAAACTCTATAAATTGCAGACTGACTTAGCTCACCCTCCCTTTCACAGTGCTAAGCCCTGGCCTTTCTCTGACCACCCCACTTCTCACAGGTGTCAAGATGACAAACATTTTCCAAGGAATAGTTCTTCTGCAGAAAAGGACCTAGGGGTTACAGTGGACGAAAAGCTGGATATGAGTCAACAGTGTGCCGTTGTTGCCAAGAAGGCCAATGGCATTTTGGGATGTATATGTAGGGGCATTGCCAGCACATCGAGGGATGTGATCGTTCCCCTCTATTCGACATTGGTGAGGCCTCATCTGGAGTACTGTGTCCAGTTTTGGGCCCCACACTACAAGAAGGATGTGGAAAAATTGGAAAACGTCCAGCGGAGGGCAACAAAAATGGTTAGGGGACTGGAACACATGACTTATGAGGAGAGGCTGAGGGGAAGCTGAGGGAACTGGGATTGTTTAGTCTGCAGAAGAGAAGAATGAGGGGGGATTTGATAGCTGCTTTCAACTACCTGAAAGGGGGTTCCAAAGAGGATGGCTCTAGACTGTTCTCAGTGGTAGCAGATAACAGAACAAGGAGTAATGGTCTCAAGTTGCAGTGGGGGAGGTTTAGGTTGGATATTAGGAAAAACTTTTTCACTAGAAAGGTGGTGAAACACTGGAATGCATTACCTAGGGAGGTGATGGAATCTCCTTCCTTAGAAGTCTTTAAGGTCAGGCTTGACAAAGCCCCGGCTGGGATGATTTAGTTGGGGATTGGTCCTGCTTTGAGCAGGGGGTTGGATTAGATGACCTCCTGAGGTCCCTTCCAACCCTAATATTGTATGATTCTATGAAATAAGCTGAATGGTATGGTCCACATCATGGAGCACATTTCTCTATACAGCTCTTCAGGGATACTTCAGCTAATGGAGTGCAGGGGCAAACAACATTTTAGCAGAGGGCTCCCAGCTGTGGAACATGTCACTAGGGATCAGGAGGTGTCTATCTAGGGACCTGAATGGCTTTCCATTGTAAGTATTTAAAAATAGAAGAAACTATAGCAAACTCTCTTTTCTTCCTTCTTTCCTTCCTTCCTTCCCAGCCCTTATGAGAAATAGCTGGAGCGTGCACGTACATATGAGCATGGGTGAATTTAAACCTTACCGAGGGAAGGATAATGCAAAGAGATGAATTTGCATTTCTTTCCTAATTCAGTGGGGCCTGTGGTCATTCTTACCTATTGGGGGAATTAGTTCCACAACCTAGGTCTTGCTCCTGTGACAGTTCTGTCTTCTGCATTCAGGAGCCTCCCACTATTTATTACTTGATGGTTTCACTGTTCCCATGGAACACACCTTTTGCAGGAGGCTGTGGCTGTGGAAGGGGAGGTGATCTCTCAGGTACCTAGGGCCAATCCAATGGAGGACTTTCATTACCTTGAGCTGACCTTAAATGGGCAGCCAGGTTGTATTGCGACTAGCTGGAGCTTTCTCAGGACTCATTATCAGATATAGTCAGTAGAAACAATTGAGCCCAAAGGTCACAAATGGGAATCACTGTGATCAGCTCCGTTTCTGATAGAATGTCAGCAATCCTGAAGCTTAGCCGGTGCAAATATTAGCATGTCCTTGTATGCACTTAGGAGGCAGTATGGGTGACACTAGACTGAGCAATCAATGGCGAGTAATCGGCTATTTCTGAGTGTAGACAATGCCCAAGTCATGTTAGAGTCTCAAGAAAACAAACAGTGTGATTATTAGTTCAGGAAGGAAAATACATTACCAATATCCAGAGGCTGATCGGAATGTGTTCGAAGAGGAGGCTGCTGTTTTCTTCGTACTATCTCCACTATCAGGGATGAGGAAAGATGCTCAAATTCCTTCATCATTATTACCTGATTAAAATGTGACTCTTTAACCACAAAGTTCAGGCAGTGTTCCTTAAAAAGCGAAAAACAGTCTCATCTGAGGAAATTCTGTAATTTTATACAGAACAGAAGAAAAACCATTACAAAGCATCCATTCCAAAATCCCCACTGAAGATTTCCAACAGTATTAACCACGAGAAGAGAACTCAATGGTTTTTCACCAGAATCCTGAGAAATCAGTATCACGTGATAGCATAATCTTGGTTATTCTTTCTGATATTAAATACAAAAAGCTTTGTCAATGCAACATTATTTATGCATAAAATTAAGCACTCAAAATGGAATGCCCAAGTTAAGGCTGAATGCACAACCTTGCCTCTACCCACATAAGTGTATGTGTTATGACACACTGTGCTTACACAATCACGTAATCTCTCAAATGATGCTATATTTGACATCACACATTTTTATTCCAAACCTTTAGTTCAGATGTGTAGCATCTTGTAACATATTCATCCGTGTATAAAGAATGATATCTTACGGTAACCATAGTTCTTAAAAAGAAAAGGAGGACTTGTGGCACCTTACAGACTAACCAATTGCCACAAGTAGTCCTTTTCTTTTTGCGAATACAGACTAACACGGCTGCTACTCTGAAACCTGTCATAGTTCTTAAAGAGGTGTTGTCCACCTAGATTTCACTTCCGGGGCACATGCACCCTGTATGTGTGAAATTTGATTCTTTCTGGCCAACAGTATCCATTGTCTGTGCCCTGGACATTCTCATGCCTCACACCTGAGGACATACAATACGTCTATAATGCAATGATAAACTCACAGAATTGAGTCTCAGAGCCTGGATCAACTGACTCAGGCTTATGGGGTTCCAGCTGCGGGACTAGAAGTGGCAGTGCAGACATTCAGGATCAGACTAGAGCCCAGGCCTCCCCTCTTACAGAGTCTCAGAGCAAAGGCTCTAGCCCAGGCCCAAACTTCTACCCTGCAATTTTATAGCCCCGCAGCCCGAGCCCCATGAGCCTAATTCAGGGGTCTTTTATTGCAGTGTAAATGTACCCATAAAGGACAGAGTAGGCCTAATGATCCCTCAGTTCCTTTGCCAATACACAATCCCAGAAGAGCAGGAAACAGTAGATACAGAAAGGAAGTGGATTGTGTAAGCCATGTGAATAACACACCTTGAAGGTGTGTTACAAGGTAAATAACTGTTCCTTCTTCTTCCAGTGACTGTCCACACAGATTCCACTTCTGATGACTATCAAGCAGTGACCTTACTATGGGTTCTTGGAGTCCTAATTAAATAATGAATGCAAGACAGCTCTACCAAAGTGGGAGTCTGATCTTGAAGTTTCAACTAAGGACGAGTCATGGTAAAAGTGTGGACTGATCCGCACGTCACTGACGTGCAAATTTTGAAATAGGGATGTTTCATATAGAAGCTGAAGAAACCGCCTGAGCTCTGGTGGAATGAGCTCTCATGAGCATGGGTGAATGTGACCCAAGGCACACATGTATTCACATCCTAAGCATTACTGCAATAACATTTGTACAAAACATGCCTTGAAAGCTAACAACACCCTGGTCAATAATATAATTGTGAACATAGGTGCTGACTCCTTGGGTGCTCCGGGCTGGAGGACCCATGGGGAAAAATTAGTGGGTGCTCCGCATCCACCGGCAGCCAACCTCCCCAATCCTCGCCTCCTTCTCCTCCCCCCACCCAAGTGCACTGCGTCCCCGCTCCTTCCCCTCCCTCCCAGCACTTCCAGCCTGCCCGTCGCCTAACAGGTGTTTGGCGGTGCTTAGGACTTTCCGGGAGGGGGAAGAATGGGGATGTGGCACGCTCTGGGGAGGAGGCCGAGAAGAGGCAGGGCAGGGGTGGGTACTTGGTGGAAGGGGGTGGAATGGGGGTGGGGCAAGGGCGGTGCAGGGGTGGGAAGAAGCAGGGCCAGGGGGTCGAGCACCCACTGGGCAGAGGGGAAGTGGTTACATATGTTTGTGAAACATATGTAACATTATATATGAAATTATAAATGCTCTCTATAATGTTATTAGAGCATGTTTAAGACCAGATGGTCTAGCCCAGGTAAAGCCGATAAACCAATTTGTCTTAGACAAACAAATTTGTTTAGCCTTAATTTACATATTAGCACTAAACAAAGCCATCAAGCTAAATCGTGTGGGGGTTATCCTGAGACTGAACTCAGGAGACAGAACTAACATAGTTCTTGCATCCCTGAGAGAGACAGGGGACTGAATCATGGAAGTCAACGAATAGCTATGCAGGTGGTGTCGGAGAGAAGGCTTTGGATTCTTTGACCATGAGACGGTGTTCCAAGAAGGAGGAGTGCTAGGCAGAGACGGACTCCACCTAATGAAGAGAGGGAAGAGCATCTTCGCGAGCAGGCTGGCTAACCTAGTGAGGAGGGCTTTAAACTAGGTTCACCGGGGGAAGGAGACCAAAGCCCTGAGGTAAGTGTGGAAGTGGGATACCAGGAGGAAGCACGAGCAGGAGTGTGTGAGAGGGGAGGGCTCCTGCCTCACACTGAGAAAGAGGGGCGATCAGTGGGTTATCTCAAGTGCCTATATACAAATGCACAAAGCCTGGGAAACAAGCAGGGAGAACTGGAAGTCCTGGCACAGTCAAGGAATTATGATGTGATTGGAATAACAGAGACTTGGTGGGATAAATCCCATGACTGGAGTACTGTCATGGACGGATATAAGCTGTTCAGGAAGGACAGGCAGGGCAGAAAAGGTGGGGGAGTTGCACTGTATGTAAGAGAGCAGTATGACTGCTCAGAGCTCCGGTATGAAACTGCAGAAAAACCTGAGAGTCTCTGGATTAAGTTTAGAAGTGTGAGCACCAAGGGTGATGTCGTGGTGGGAGTCTGCTATAGACCACCGGACCAGGGGGATGAGGTGGACGAGGCTTTCTTCAGGCAACACGCAGAAGCTACTAGATCGCACGCCCTGGTTCTCATGGGAGACTTCAATCACCCTGATGTCGGCGGGGAGAGCAATACAGTGGTGCACAGACAATCCAGGAAGTTTTTGGAAAGTGTAGGGGACAATTTCCTGGCGCAAGTGCTGGAGGAACCAACTAGGGGGCAGAGCTCTTCTTGACCTGCTGCTCACAAACCGGGAAGAATTAGTAGGGGAAGCAAAAGTGGATGGGAACCTGGGAGGCAGTGACCATGAGATGGTCGAGTTCAGGATCCTGACACAAGGAAGAAAGGAAAGCAGCAGAATATGGACCCTGGACTTCAGAAAAGCAGACTTCTTCTGAAGTAACCAAGTTGGGCAAAGGCAAAGTGAGCCTTGTGGGCCGCTGGCTGGCTGTTGGGGTCAAAGCTCTGGACAAAAGCTGCACAGTCACAAGACACCCAGGGTTAAAAGGCAGATATTGATCAAACCCCTGTCTGGCCTGAGTGAACCTCAAAACATCCAAGTGAAATCTACCCTAGCTACTTCATAACAGGATCTAATATAGTTAGTTATCTATTTGGACAACCTTTGGGTGGAAGTGGCTTGAACCTTAACCCTATCTGAAAAGGCTACACACAGTCTGTGGGATCTTGTGAAGGATGTGATCCCATCCAGGTAGTATGTTAGAGCCCTACTATGTCAAAGGGTGTGCCATTGGGGGGGAGGGATAGCTCAGTGGTTTGAGCACTGGCCTGCTAAACCCAGGGTTGTGAGTTCAATCCTTGAGGGGGCCATTTAGGGATCGGGGCAAAAATTGGGGATTGGTCCTGCTTTGAGCAGGGGGTTGAACTAGATGACCTCCTGAGGTCCCTTCCAACCTTGATATTCTATGATTTGGCTTCCCCCTGGTGTGAGAGTAGCACTTGAGGGAGAAAACTGGGCAGGGAAGCAACTGATTTAAATAAAAATCAGAAACAATATTAGGCAGGAATTTGGAGTGAGGCCTATCTTTATGGAATGTCATGTCAGGTGGACCATCCATAAGGGCTTGCATGTCCCCTAACCTATGAGTTGATGTAAGCAGTGTGGAAGTATAACATTATATAAGTATAGCGTTGTATAAGGGGACATGCTGGATACATTGTATATGAGAGGGCATGCCAAAACATGTTACAAAGTATCTGAGGGAGCACATGTAGGGACAGTTAGCTTTTGAATGGAGAAGCAATTAAGACAGAGCCAGCAAGTCTAAGAAGCAGGCATCAGAATGGGAGGTGTGAAGGGCAATTAGTTAAGTTAACTGGTTTCAGAGGAACAGCCGTGTTAGTCTGTATTCGCAAAAAGAAAAGGAGTACTTGTGGCACCTTAGAGACTAACCAATTTATTTGAGCATGAGCTTTCGTGAGCTACAGCTCACTTCATCATGTAAACATCTGATGAAGTGAGCTGTAGCTCACGAAAGCTCATGCTCAAATAAATTGGTTAGTCTCTAAAGTGCCACAAGTACTCCTTTTCTTTTTAAGTTAACTGGAAGCTGTTAAAGGAGATTGTTAAGGGTGGCAGGTAATTGAAGATACGTGACTGGTCTCAGGGATCTCGAAGGGTGGTGACTAAAATCTTTTTTCTTCTTTTGTCTGTAACTTCTCTGTAACTTGTTCTCCAAAAACAGTATAAATTAAGAGACACAAGCCCCACTCTAAATGTATTAGCAGAGCAGCTTTGCTAATAAAACAGAGTGGTCTGATAAATTGTGAATCTGAGTCAAACTTTGACAGCAGTCTTCATAGACAGTTGATCAAAAAAGCAGGTTGCTTGTGGCTAAAAAGGAGGTCCCACTAAACAGTTAACACTGTGTTGAGGTCCCAGGAAGGAGGAGCCCCTTGGTCTGGGTGGAAAAACATGAATAAAACCCTTACGGAATCTAGCAACTGTAGGGTGGGAAGATACAGTATAACCCTGAATTGAGGATGGTATGCAGCTATTACTGCTAAATGTACTCTTATGGATCTGATGGATGGCCCCAAATGTGTTAGAGCTAGCAGACAGTCCTGAGTAGCAGAAAGAGGAATTGACAAGGGAAATGTTTTGGAGCCCAAATAGAAAACCTCTTCCATTTTGTTTCATTTCTCAGGGTATGTCTACACTACGGAATAAGGTCGAATTTATAGAAGTCGGTTTTTTAGAAATCGGTTTTATAAATTCGAGTGTGTGTGTCCCCACAGAAAATGCTCTAAGTGCATTAAGTGCATTAACTCGGCGGAGCGCTTCCACAGTACCGAGGCAAGCGTCGACTTCCGGAGCGTTGCACTGTGGGTAGCTATCCCACAGTTCCCGCAGTCTTCGCTGCCCATTGGAATTCTGGGTTGAGATCCCAATGCCTGATGGGGCTAAAACATTGTCGCGGGTGGTTCTGGGTACATATCGTCAGCCCCCCGTTCCCTCCCTCCCCCCGTGAAAGCAAGGGCAGACAATCGTTCCGCGCCTTTTTTCTGTGCGGACGCCATACCACGGGAAGCATGGAGCCCGCTCAGCTCACTTTGGCAATTAGGAGCACATTAACCACCACACGCATTATTCAGCAGTATATGCAGCACCAGAACATGGCAACGCGATACCGGGCGAGGAGGCGACGTCAGCGCGGTCCCGTGAGTGATCAGGACATGGACACAGATTTCTCTGAAAGCATGGGCCCTGACAATGCATGCATCATGGTGCTAATGGGGCAGGTTCATGCTGTGGAACGCCGATTCTGGGCTCGGGAAACAAGCACAGACTGGTGGGACCGCATAGTGTTGCAGGTCTGGGACGATTCCCAGTGGCTACGAAACTTTCGCATGCGTAAGGGCACTTTCATGGAACTTTGTGACTTGCTTTCCCCTGCCCTGAAGCGCATGAATACCAAGATGAGAGCAGCCCTCACAGTTGAGAAGCAAGTGGCGATAGCCCTGTGGAAGCTTGCAACGCCAGACAGCTACCGGTCAGTTGGGAATCAATTTGGAGTGGGCAAATCTACTGTGGGGGCTGCTGTGATGCAAGTAGCCCACGCAATCAAAGATCTGCTGATATCAAGGGTAGTGACCCTGGGAAATGTGCAGGTCATAGTGGATGGCTTTGCTGCAATGGGATTCCCTAACTGTGGTGGGGCTATAGACGGAACCCATATCCCTATCTTGGCACCGGAGCACCAAGCCGCCGAGTACATAAACCGCAAGGGGTACTTTTCGATAGTGCTGCAAGCTCTGGTGGATCACAAGGGACGTTTCACCAACATCAACGTGGGATGGCCGGGAAAGGTGCATGATGCTCGCATCTTCAGGAACTCTGGTCTGTTTCAAAAGCTGCAGGAAGGGACTTTATTCCCAGACCAGAAAATAACTGTTGGGGATGTTGAAATGCCTATATGTATCCTTGGGGACCCAGCCTACCCCTTAATGCCATGGCTCATGAAGCCATACACAGGCAGCCTGGACAGTGGTCAGGAGCTGTTCAACTACAGGCTGAGCAAGTGCAGAATGGTGGTAGAATGTGCATTTGGACGTTTAAAGGCGCGCTGGCGCAGTTTACTGACTCGCTTAGACCTCAGCGAAACCAATATTCCCACTGTTACTACTGCTTGCTGTGTGCTCCACAATATCTGTGAGAGTAAGGGGGAGACGTTTATGGCGGGGTGGGAGGTTGAGGCAAATCGCCTGGCTGCTGGTTACGCGCAGCCAGACACCAGGGCGGTTAGAAGAGCACAGGAGGGCGCGGTACGCATCAGAGAAGCTTTGAAAAACAGTTTCATGACTGGCCAGGCTACGGTGTGAAAGTTCTGTTTGTTTCTCCTTGATGAACCCCCCCGCCCCTTGGTTCACTCTACTTCCCTGTAAGCTAACCACCCTCCCCTCCTCCCTTCGATCACCGCTTGCAGAGCCAATAAAGTCATTGTTGCTTCACATTCATGCATTCGTTATTCATTCATCACACAAATAGGGGGATGACTACCAAGGTATCCCAGGAGGGGTGGTGGAGGAGGGAAGGAAAATGCCACACAGCACTTTAAGCACAGCACTTTAAAAGTTTACAACTTTAAAATTTATTGAATGACAGCCTTCTTTTTTTTGGGCAATCCTCTGTGGTGGAGTGGCTGGTTGGCCGGAGGCCCCCCCACCGCGTTCTTGGGCGTCTGGGTGTGGAGGCTATGGAACTTGGGGAGGAGGGCGGTTGGTTACAGAGGGGCTGCAGTGGCAGTCTGTGCTCCAGCTGCCTTTGCTGCAGCTCAACCATACACTGGAGCATACTGGTTTGGTCCTCCAGCAGCCTCAGCATTGAATCCTGCCTCCTCTCATCACGCTGCCGCCACATTTGAGCTTCAGCCCTGTCTTCAGCCCGCCACTTACTCTCTTCAGCCCTCCACCTCTCCTCCCGGTCATTTTGTGCTTTCCTGCACTCTGACATTATTTGCCTCCACGCATTCGTCTGTGCTCTGTCAGTGTGGGAGGACAGCATGAGCTCGGAGAACATTTCATCGCGAGTGAGTTTTTTTTTCTTTCTAAGCTTCACTAGCCTCTGGGAAGGAGAAGATCCTGTGATCATTGAAACACATGCAGCTGGTGGAGAAAAAAAAAGGGACAGCAGTATTTAAAAAGACACATTTTATAAAACAGTCGCTACACTCTTTCAGGGTAAACCTTGCTGTTAACATTACATACATAGCACATGTGCTTTCTTTACAAGGTCGCATTTTGCCTCCTCCCACCGCGTGAACGGATTTTGGTTGAATGCCAGCAAACATACACTGCAATGCTTTGTTCTACAGTGATTCCCGAGTACGTGTTACTGGCCTGGAGTGGTAAAGTGTCCTACCATGAAGGACGAAATAAGGCTGCCCTCCCCAGAAACCTTTTGCAAAGGCAGAACCGCAAATGCCAGGGCAAAGTAATCCTTTCACATGCTTGCTTTTAAACCATGTATAGCATTTTAAAAGGTACACTCACCAGAGGTCCCTTCTCCGCCTGCTGAATCCAGGAGGCAGCCTTAGGTGGGTTCGGGGGGTACTGGCTCCAGGTCTAGGGTGAGAAACAGTTCCTGGCTGTCGGGAAAACCGGTTTCTCCGCTTGCTTGCTGTGAGCTATCTACAACCTCCTCCTCATCATCTTCTTCGTCCCCAAAACCTACTTCCGTATTGCCTCCATCTCCATTGAAGGAGTCAAACAACACGGCTGGGGTAGTGGTGGCTGAACCCCCTAAAATGGCATGCAGCTCATCATAGAAGCGGCATGTTTGGGGCTCTGACCCAGAGCGGCTGTTCGCCTCTCTGGTTTTCTGGTAGGCTTGCCTCAGCTCCTTCAGTTTCACGCGGCACTGCTTCGGGTCCCTGTTATGGCCTCTGTCCTTCATGCCCTGGGAGATTTTCACAAAGGTTTTGGCATTTCGAAAACTGGAACGGAGTTCTGATAGCACGGATTCCTCTCCCCAAACAGCGATCAGATCCCGTACCTCCCGTTCGGTCCATGCTGGAGCTCTTTTGCGATTCTGGGACTCCATCATGGTCACCTGTGCTGATGAGCTCTGCATGGTCACCTGCAGCTTGCCACGCTGGCCAAACAGGAAATGAGATTCAAAAGTTCGCGGTTCTTTTCCTGTCTACCTGGCCAGTGCATCTGAGTTGAGAGCGCTGTCCAGAGCGGTCAGAATGGAGCACTCTGGGATAGCTCCCGGAGGCCAATACCATCGAATTGTGTCCACAGTACCCCAAATTCGAGCCGGCAACGTCGATTTAAGCGCTAATCCACTTGTCAGGGGTGGAGTAAGGAAATCGATTTTAAGAGCCCTTTAAGTCGAAATAAAGGGCTTCATTGTGTGGACGGGTGCAGGTTTAAATCGATTTAACGCTGCTAAATTCGACCTAAAGTCCTAGTGTAGACCAGGGCTCAGTATAGTAGAGGTTTTTCTGCTATGTACCAAACTGTCCTGGACTTCATTTGAACAGCTCCTTTCAAAGGCAGTTAATCAGCCAACAACCACACTGTCAGATGTAATGATGAAAGAGGTGAAAGATCTCACTTCTGTTTTGCAAAATCATGTCAGATAGAACAAGTGGTGTGTTGATAGGTTCATCAGCTCAGAGTATCAGAGCTGTCTGGGCCACGCTGGGTCTAGCATAATAACTGAGGCTGAACCTTGTCTGAGTTCCCTCAGGATCCCTGGTATTAAATGAATTGGCAGAAGGCATACATGAGCCCCTCTGCCTATGAGACTACAGAAAGCCTGGACTCAAAACCCCTCTGGAGCAGAACACACGGCATTTCTTGTTCTGATCTGTGGCATATATGTCTATTTCTGGACACCATATTGCAAGGGACCATTAAAGGTGAATTGGCCTGTTAACAACCCTTCAGTCATGGGGGGAAAGGCTGGGGGGAGGCAACTTGTCAGAGAAGTTGTTAGTGGGTTGTTGGTGAGATTCTTGTAATAAGCCATAAATCTAGAGTCCTATTTAGTCCATGATTTTTAGGGTCTAGCAAAGTTATAAATTTAAGCTCCCAGTAGTCTCTTTTGAAGATGTGAAGATTTCCTGAGAAGTCAGATAGAGTGATCATTTTCTGAAAAGTGTTCACCCACGTGGTGTTTTTTTCTTTTTTTATGATTTTTCTGTTAGCTCATTCGAGAGCATAGTGCCCGTCTGGTTTCACTCACATAGTTGTTACTGGGGCATTTAGTGCACCAGATAAGGTATGCCACATGTTGCAGGACTCTCAGATCTTGAAAGGTGTATTGGGGAGGGGGTGTCAATCATCGTAGCCATGGAGATATGTCTACAGGTTTTGCATCTGTTGTTCTGGCAGGGGTCTGGTAAAGATTTGAATTGATGTGTCCTGGTCTGTGGGGAGCTTGCTTCTAATGATGATTTTGGAGAAGCTGCGGGGTTGTTTGAAGGCCAGAAGAGGGGTTCAGAAAAGATTTCTTTCAGAATGTGGACCCCATAGAGTATGGGTTGTGAATATTTAATGCTATCTTATATGGGTTCCAGTGTGGGATGGTAAGTGACAACTACTGGTGTGCAGTCAGAGGGGGTTTTATTTCTGTATTGAAGCAGGTTCTCTCGGGGTATTTGTGTGGCCTGTTCCATGATGCAATCTACTTCTCTGGTGGAATGTCCTTGTTTGGTGAAGGCAGTTTTAAGTGTGTTAAGGTTTACATCCCACTGTAGCACTTAGTGAAGAGCTTCTCCCATCAGCGTAGGTACTCCACCTCCAGAGAGGCGATAGCTATGTTGACGGGAGAAGCCCGTACTGTTTACACCCAGATTAAGCAGGTCCCTTTTCCCTGGGTAAGGTAACGGGCAGTTCCAGAACAATCAGGAACTTGCTGGAACCAATTAAGGCAGGCAGGCTAATTAGGACACCTGGAGCCATCAACCGATACATGAGGGGACTACTGCCAGACCTTCGTGTCTGGGTAAGCCAGAATGAACCCTCCACCTATGACGAGGTTGTCGCACCAGTAGAGAGGCAAAGGACGGCAAGGGAACTGACCCAACCACTTAAGGTTAAAGCATCTTAAGGCACCCTGGGTTAAACAAGCAGCACCAAGCCCCAAAGCTTGGGCAACTGGGCCCCTAGGAGGGCCTAGTGGAAAAAGAGAGAGGCTGAAGACCCATCAGAAGCCGCAAACAGTTGGAGCACTGAGGGGAAAGAGGATAGTATCATTAGACTGCCCAAACCGAGAGACTGGGCAATGCCTAGGGCCCCATACAGATGTTACACCTGCGGGGAGTGGGGACACATAGCTGCACAGTGTCCCAATGCCGAGGAGCCTATGCAGTGTAACCTGGGGAACTGGGCAGACACATGCTCCCTAATTCACCTGGTGGGGGTCGCACTAACCCTGCATATATACACCAGACCAGTAAAACTAAATGTGGCAGAAACCACGGCACTAGTTGATTTGGGGAGTGCTATCACGCTTATTTCAGGGAAGCTTGTGAAGTGTTGTCATCTGCTGCAGGTAAAGCGCACTGGGGTGACATGCGTCCATGGGACAGTTAGTTATTACCCCACCATCCCAGTAAAAATTGAAATCCAGGGGAACACTACTGAGGTAGCAGCAGGTGTAGTCCCTAAACTCCCATACCCGGTGCTCATAGGGAGGGACTTTCCAGGGTTTGGAGACTTACTCCCAGTAGGGGAACTGGAGAAAGGGGGAAACCCTGAAGTTAGTGAGACATCCATAGTAGACTGTCAACCCCCAATCTTCTCTGAAATATCCCCAGATTTGTTCTCCACTCCCAGGCAGGATAGAAAGAAGAAAAGGGAAAGAAGGGCAGCAAAGGCCTTGGGAACCCGAATACTGACCCAAAGCCAGAGGGTCGCTCTCTTAGGTAGGCGGACACGAGCAGCTGAAAAGGAGGCCACTCAGGAGGGAGACGCACCCACGTCTGACCCCCACCCTAATGCCTTTGACCCAGTAGAGGCGACAGAGACTGGCCCCCTAGATCTCGGGCAGATCAGCCCCAGGAGAGAAAATTTTGGACGGGACCAGGCTGAAGACCCAAGGTACGACAACATTAGGAAGGAGGTGACCGAAATAGATGGGGTCCCCATGGAAGGGAAAACCCAGGGACCAGGACCCTACTTCATGATGAAGAAGGATCTCTTGTACCGGGTTGCACCAATACAGGGGCAGAAGGTACAGCAGATCCTAGTACCTCAAAAACACCAGAATGCTGTATTACATCTTGCCCATAGTCATCTTTTTGGGGGGCATTTGGGGGCAGAGAAGACCCTGGCATGGGTCCTGTGACGCTTCTTCTGGCCCGGAGTACATGAAGAAATGCGGAGGTACTGTGCATCGTGCCCAGAGTGTCAGCTGCACAGTCCCCATCCCCACTTGAGGGCACCTTTAGTACCCCTTCCCATCATAGAGGTCCCCTTCGAGCGAATAGCCATGGACCTAGTGGGACTCCTGGAGAAGACAGCCTGGGGCCACCTATACTTCTTGTTTTGGACTATGCTACTCGCTAACCAGAAGCCATCGCCCTGCGGAACACGGCCTCTAAAATGATAGCCAAAGAGCTGGTGGGGATCTTTGTCCGAGTGGGGCTACTAAAGGAGATATTAACAGACCAAGGAACCCCATTCATGTCGAAGCTAATGAAGGACCTCTGTACCCTGCTCCATATACGTACCCTGAGAACTTCAGTCTATCATCCACAGACCAATGGGCTGGTAGAAAGGTTTAACCGAACCCTCAAGGCTATGATACAGAAGGTGGTAAGTCGGGACAGGAAGGTTTGGGACACCCTACTACCTTACCTTATGTTCGCCATATGGGAGGTATCTCAGGCCTCAACTGTTTTTCCCCCTTTGAGTTATTATACGGGTGCCACCCCTGTGGCATACTAGATATCGCCAAAGAGATCTGGGAAGAGGAACCCAATGTGGGGAGAAATATAATTGAACATGTATTGCAGATGCGAGACCAGATAGCCAGGGTCACCCCTTTTGTACAGGAACATTTGGAAAAGGCGCAGGATGCCCAGCGAACCCATTATAATCACCAGGCAAAAGTCCAACAGTTCCAACCAGGGGAATCGGGTCATGGTGTTGGTACCCACGGCAGAAAGCAAGCTTTTGGCCCAATGGCAGGGGCCCTATGAGGTGGTTGACACCGTTGGGGAAGTAACCTACAAGATGCGGCAGCCAGGACACCGGAAACAAGAACAGATTTATCACATCAACCTTTTGAAACCTTGGCACCAGCAAGAGGCATGTGTAGTGGCCCAAGAGGCCCCGAACCAGGGAAATAACCTACATGTGCAGGTAGATATAGGCAGATATCACCTGATCTGACACCGAACCAGAAGAAGGAGCTAACTAAGATGGTATCAGGATGTGTTTTCAACCAAACCAGGCCAGACCATGGAAGCATATCACCACATTATCACAGACCCTGGGGCAAAGATAACTTTAAGGCCCTACCGGGTCCCAGCGGCAAAAAGGTAGGAGATCAAGGCAGAGGTGAAAAGCATGTTGGAACCCACAGTCAGTGGTCGAGCCCGATTGTGTTGGTGCCCAAACCTGATGGCACCACTAGGTTTTGTAATGACTTTCGCCATCTGAACGAGATATCCAAATTTGATGTATAACCCATACCCCGCATTGATGAGTTAGTTGACCGCCTGGGCAATGCCCAATTTTTGACCACCCTTGATTTAACAAAGGGATACTGGCAGATTCCCCTTGCCAAAGATGCAAAAGAAAAGATGGCACTCTCTACAGCAAAGGGTCTGTTTCAATATACTGTTCTTCCTTTTGGACAGCATGCGGCACCTGCCACTTTCCAGTGTCTTATGGACAAGCTCCTGCGGCCCCATACCAGTTATGCAGCTGCGTACCTGAATGATGTGATTATTCACACCCCCAACTGGGAGACCCTCTTGGAAAAGGTGGAAGTGGTACTGGACACATTAAGACTGGCCGGCCTTACAGCCAACCCAGGCAGGTGTGCTATAGGGCTTGCCAATGCTAAATACCTTGGCTACATTGTAGGAAGGGGCATGGCCAAGCCCCAAACAAACAAACCGGAGGCTAACCAAAATTGGTCCTGGCCAAATTGGAAAAAGCAAGTCCAGGCATTTCTGGTTGTGGTGGGGTACTACTGGCAATTTATTCCCCATTTCGCCACCAGAGCAAGTCCCCTGACAGAGATGATAAAAGCCTGGGGTCCAGACATGGTGAAGTGGACAGATGCTGCAGAGAAAGCATTCATGGATCTACAGACAGCCCTCTGCAGTAACCCCGTGCTTACAGCCCCACACTTCAACAAAGAGTTCATTTTACAAACAGATGCATCTGAAGTAGGACTGGGAGCTGTCCTGTCACAGATGGTCACAGACAAAGAACACCTGATCCTCTACCTCAGCAGGAAACTCCTCCCGAGAGAGCAGAAGCATGCAGTGGTTGAGACAAAGTGCCTTGCTGTGAAATGGGCCATGGAAACACTATGTTATTACCTGCTGGGACGACGGTTTACCCTTGTGACCAACTATGCATCCCTCCAGTGGATGCAATGAAATAAAAAGAAGAACACAAGGGTGACCAGATGGTTCCTGTCCCCAACAACCTTTTCAATTCACCAGACAACACCGGGCTGGAAGCCACATGGCAATGCAAATGGCTTGTCACGGGTACACTGCCTGACATCCCAAGTTGCCCAACCCCGCGGTGTTGAACGGGGGGAGGGGGGGGAATATGTGACAGGGTCAGTCCAGATGGCTACAGGAGAGTAACAGAAGGCAGACATATTAGCCCCAGATTAAGCAGGTCCCTTTTCCCAGGGTAAGCTAACAGGGGCAGTTCCAGAACAATCAGGAACTTGCTGGAACCAATTACGGCAGACAGGCTAATTAGGACACCTGGAGCCAATTAAGAAGCTGCTAGAATCCCTTAAGACAGGCAGGCTAATCAGGGCACCTGGTTTAAAAAAAGACCTCACTTCAGTCAGTGAGGGGCACGTAAGGAGCTGAGAGTGAGAGGGAGTGCTGCTGGAGGACTGAGGAGTACAAACACTATCTAGCATCAGGAAGAAGGTCCTATGGTGAGGATAAAGAAGGTGTTGGGAGGAGGCCCAGGGAGTTGTAGCTGTTACACCGGTGTTATACAAAATACTGTAGACAGCTGTGATCCACAGGGCTCTGGGATGGAACCCAGAGTTGAGGGCGGGCTCAGGTTCACCCCATTCCCCCAACTCCCTGTTGGATACAGGAGGAGTTGACCTGGACTGTGGGTTCCACTAGAGGGTATGGTCCCTGGCCTCTCCCCCGACCCACTAGGTGGATCAGCAGAGGCTGCAGGGATTGTTCTCCTTCCTTTTCCCCACACTGGCCAGTGATGAGGTTAGCTGAGTGAACGGCAGGTTTGAGCCACTAGCAAAAGTGGCCAAACTGAGGGCTCCTGTGAATCTCTGAGGCGAGCAAAGCCACCAATAAGCGCAGGACCCACCAAGGCAGAGAAGGAACTTTGTCACAGGCAGGTATAAATTGATAGTGTAGTCCAAGCCTCCGTATCAAGGGTCTCCACAATTCAGGACAGGAGGTCCAGGAAGGCTTTAGAATCATCTATAGCAAGGGTTCTCACACTGGTGGTCGGGACCCCTCAGGGGGTCATGAGGTTATTACATAGGGGGTCGCGAGCTGTCAGCCTCCATCCCACCCCCGCTTTGCCTCTAGCATTTATAATGGTGTTAAATATATTAAAAAGTGTTTTTAATTTATAAATGGTGGGGGGGTTGCACTCAGAAGCTTGCTATGTGAAAGGAGTCACCAGTACAGAAGTTTGAGAATCACTGATCTGTAGCCAGGGTGCGTGCTAGTGTCTCTGCCTTGTCTGGTGGTGAGAAGGATTCCTTGGGGGATGTCGGGGCTCACTGTTGTCTCTCTAACATCTCCTGTTCCTGTGGGCCCACCTCTCATTCCTCTGTGGATGGGCTAGTCAGCGAAGCCATCAGGAAGCATGATCTATATTCCTTTTTCTACATTGTAGAAGACGCTAAACTGCTCCTTCACATGTCAATACAGCCAAACAAGGTGGCATATTTATGGGTATTGACCATGTTGGGGCTGGTTGGCCCATGGCACTCCAGAGCCGGTTGAGGTGGTGCTCTAAATGTGGGCTCCCCAATATCCTCCTTGAAGTCATTCTCCAATGGCACGGAAGAGAGATTTCTGTTCAATGTCAGCAAGAAGGGATACATTGGCAAGAGTGAGGAGGAATATATCGCCTCACTGAAGGACAGTACTGAGGGACTGAATGGGGCCAACTGATGTACTTCCTTGGCTTCATCACTGGCATTGGTACTGGGATCGTGGCAGGTATCTTGTTTTGCCCAACCGTTTAAGGGTTTTTTCCTTGGAGAAACATTCCATGTCTTCCATATGGGAGTTCCCTTCGGTCTTGGAGCTAGGTTTATGCTCGGACAGGCTACATCAGTGGGCGTCCAGTTTATAAGTGGATGCAATGCCAGCTTTACTCGGTGAGTTGGAGCAGCCAGTAAGGAAGACAAAGTTCTCAGCACCCGATTTACCAATGCCAAGTCTGTCAATGCCAAGATGCATAGTGCCAAGCTCTTAAGAGGCGGTTGACATCATTAGTGTCAACTCTGCCAGTGTCCTCTTTGCCTTCTTTCCACTGCCTGATCCTGGAGTTTGAAGAGTATTCAAGGGATCACTGGTCGACGCTAATTTAACCAGCCTCACTCTGGTCATAATTGTCACATCTGGGGCCAAAGTGATCTGTATGGACTGCTCAAGTACATGTAGCTTGAACCATGCATTCCTAGACTTGGAGGTCCTGGTGGAGAAGTTCTTGCACACAAAGGAATTATTCAGGATGTGACACTCTCCTAAGCAAGAGAGGCATTGGCTTGTCTGTCCATGATAGGGATTAGTTCATTGCAGGATGGGCAGGGTTTGAACTCTGTCACAAGACATGGGAGCTGGCAAGAAGCATTTTACCCTGTTGCACATGGGGTGGGGAGATGTCACCAATCAATATCCTTTAGAGAACAAATTTGATTGTAAGAATTCTTCACTAAGCACCTTGAAAGATCTGGCTTAAAGTGTCTGAAGCGAGTTGCAGGTCAGAGATTTGCCAAATTCCTTTTCACTCCTAAGGCAGTAGGGGGAACTGAGGGGGGTTGTGGCTGCTCTGCCCTTTACACCACTGTATGGGAGCTATTCAAAATATCTGATCTTCTGCACATGAGGCTTGTGCACACCTACCGTGGGACTACACTGACACATACTTGAAGAGCTAACAACAGAGAAAAAGAAATGAGCTTAAGAAACCAGACAAACTTTAGTAGAGATAAGTTCCTGTGACAAATGTGTGAATTTTCTGTAATATTTCTGTGAACTATATGCATCTCCTCACTGCACAGGAGGCAGAAGGGTTAACATGCTTCTCCTGGAACAGAGCAGGAGGCATGAGAGGCTTGGGTCATGTGGCTGTCTGGGGTGGTAAGAATGTGCCATCAAGAGCTGGCTGGAATTAGCACAAAGCAATGAAGGGTCCAGAAAAAAAAATGGGAACCTCAATGACCAAACATGAATCCTTGACAGTAGGATAGAGCTCAGAGGCAGCAGAGCAGGATGAAGCCCCGGCTCCACCAACATGGACTCTATCATAAGTCTGTCACTCTCATACTAACCCAAAGACTTTCTGTGCTCCAGGTGACTAATAAAGGTTACCTTGCCGGAGAAAGGCTGCCTGGTGTTGCTGCAGTTACTTAAGAGCACTGCACTCTGGAAGGGGAAATATCTCTTGCAGGAGTCTGCCTCAGCTGGACTCCCTGAAGGGAGCCACAGGGAAAGAGAGGTGGAGTCATGGACACCATGGTCCTGCCCCTGGAAAACCCTGGGGATCCAAGGGGTCCAGCACAGTAAAGGGGACTCCCAGTAGACTGGTTAAAGGCTAAGACACAGATCAGACTCTGGGAATCCATGACAACCACCTAAGAACTGTAAAGGGATTTCAGGTAAAGAGATGTTTTTAGGGCAGTAGCTGTTCCAGCTGCTGCATTAGGGCATGTCTACACTACAAAATTAAATCGATGTATAGCCACCATAGTAATTAAAATGGTGGTTCATGTCCACCTTCTGTCGGCGGAGCGCATTCTCACCAGGAGTGCTTCCACTGACTTAACTGTGTGGGGCACTGGAGGGCACTGACACCTGGAGCTCCCCACATCCCCCACCCCAGGGCTGACAGCCAACAGACGATGTACGTAACTCAGTGTCCACACCGGCACTGCATCACCCTAACTACATCAACCTACACCTCTCGCAGAGGTGAAGTTATTAGGTCACTGTAGTGGGTGACTTACATTGGTGGGAGCTACATTTTAGTGTAGACACTTACAGAGCTAGGTCAACGTATGCAGCCCTAGGTCAACCAAACTCTGTAATGTTAAAGACATAGGAAGCGGGAGGAAGGGAGTCTAGTTTAATGCTGATGCTGACCCCCAGGTGGAATTTTAAGTTGCTACCAATTTCAAAGTCAACTTCAAAGCCTTAAAACCCACAAAACAACAATAATATGTTTTGTCCATGAGTCAATGTCTACAGTGACTATACTGAGCTTTAATTCTTTAATTTTTATCAGTAACCTTGTTAGTGAAATTCAGTGTTTACCTTTAGTTGATCCAGTTGAAGCTTGTTAGCATTTTCACACACAATGAGCACATTCTGTAGATCTACAGATGCTTCAATATACTGGAGGCAGAGCTGTTCCAGTCGCGAGAGCTTGAAATTCAGGGCTAGTTTGTACACGTCCATGATAAGTAGTACATCCTGCACATGACCTGTACATCACAAAGGGAAACAGTGTCATTCCACAGCTCTAGAGAGCTTTCTAATATAAGGTTCTTCAAAGATGTCCAGTGAGGTCAGAAATTTTCCCAATTTCTGATGCCATCTTGAGTAATTCGGATAGCAGAACCAAGGGAGATTAGCATTATGATCATCTAGTCTGATCTCCTGTTTAACACAGGTCACAGAGCTTCCCCAGAATAGCTCCTAAAGGAGATTTTTAGAAAAACATCCAATCTTGACTATAAAATGGTCAGTGATTAATGGTTAATTACTCTCACTGTTAAAAATGTATGCCTTATTCCAGTCTGAATTTGTCTAGCTTCAACTTCCAGCCATTGCACTGTGTTATACCTTTCTCTGGTAGACTGAAGAGCCCATTATTAAATATTTTTTTCCCTATGTAAGTCTTATAGACTGTAATCAAGGCACTTCTTAACCTTCTCTTTGTTAAGATAAACAGAATGAGCTCCTTGAGTCTATGACTACAAATCATGTTTTCAAATCTTTTAATAATTCTTGTGGCTCTTCTCTGAACCCTCTCTGATTTTTGAGCATCCTTCTTGAGCTGTGGACAACAGAACTGGACTCAGAATTCCAGCAGTGGTTGCATCAGTGATAAGTATAAAGATTTGCTCACAAATTGCTAATATTCAATTTTCATTTTCTTTTTAAAAGACCCTATGGGCCAGGTTTGGCTTGCACACAGTCCTCCTCCTGCTGTCCTACCTTTGCGTGGGTATTTTATTTTATCCGTGTACAGGAACTGCATGAGCACCTCAAAGGGCTGAGCTTCAGCTTCTCGGATTGTCACTTCCAGCAGAGGTTGCAGGCAGCACAGCTTGACATTGCCACAAATCCCCTCGTTCTGGGACAGTGCTTGTCCCTCTTCTTCAATCTCTTGCTTTGATTTCTAATGGGATAGAAAAACAGAAAACAAAGAAGCAAAGGTCTGGGTGTGTCCAAGGGCTGGTTTGCCAGGAACAAACTGTTTGTGGGTGTGCATTTGTGAGACTGTGATGTATGTAGCTACATGGCTTTGCACTGTACTTCCTGGCGATGTGCTGTGGAGTTGGGTCCCTTCATGCCCTGAACTGGCTTTGTGACATTTATCTTTGAATTTCCCTGCATTTCAAAATAAAGAGAGCCTCAACCACGGAGCTCAGTAATGAAGTGTCCCATCTTCCCCCTGAAGAGGTGCATCAGATGCTGGAAAATCTCCTCTGCGCTCTATGCACAACTGCATGTACACTCGGCAAAGTGGCTGCAAGGCCCCCAGTAAACTTCTCTGGTGCAGCAGGCCCCCATGACAGACACCGCAACAGCAACACAGGTTTGGATCCTCTGGCACAGGAGGCATCTCGGGCAGATCAGAGGCAGGGGAAGGCCTGGTTGAGACAGTCCTGCACCCTGATGCTTCCCAGGTACCACAATGTCCATGAGGGCTAAGGCAGCAAGGGGTGCAAGTTAGTGCAGCCCTGGGATTGCTTTATCCTGTTTTCTTGGACGATCTGTCCCTTATCAATCTCAGCATAGCAGAGGTACAAAGCCTACCCTCTCAACCCGGTGCTGACCTGGGAACCCAAAGGACCCCAAATCCAGATATTCTCAGACTGATCATTTCACTTCCCTGCAAAAGCACTGGTCACACCAGAAGTGAGCTCCTGGCATCTCCTTCACCGGAGGTATCCAAAAGGGCCCTGGATAGTCATCTGTCTTGGATGGTTTAGACAGAACAAATCCTGCATCTTGGCAAGGGGTTGGCCTAGATGACCCTTGTGTTCCTTTCTAATCCTATTGTTTTATGATCTATGAAGCTCCCTGTGACAGGGCATACCTACCTTGCACCAGCCCTGTCATAAATATAAAGAAAAGGGTAGCATAAGATCCCTCCTTGGTAGCTGTACTGAATCGCTTTATCTGTAAGGGGTTAAGTAGCTCAAATCACCTAGTTGGAACCTGACCAGAATGACGAATGAGGAAAGAAGATACTTTCAAATTGGGGGGGGGGGGGGGGGGTGAAGAGAATTTGTTTGTGGCTCTCTTTGTTTGTTCCCTCTCTGGATGGAGGGAGAGATCAAGCAGGTTCAACATCTCCTGAAAACATACCTGGAATGATCCATCTAAAATTACAGAATTTGTAAGTAAGGCAAGAAAATGCATTAGGTTATCTTTTGTTTTGGCTTGTGAATTTTCCTATGCTACAAAGGTAGTTTTATTCCTGTTTTTGTAACTGTGAAGCTGAGGCCAGAGGGGAGTCCTCTGTGTTTTAAATCCTTTTTATTACCCGGTAAAGTTACCTTCCATCCTGATTTTGCAGGTGTGATTCTTTTACTTCTTTCTTTATTATAAAGTTCTTCTTTTAAGAACCTAATTGATTTTAG
Source organism: Caretta caretta (assembly GCF_965140235.1). NCBI lineage: Eukaryota > Metazoa > Chordata > Testudines > Cheloniidae > Caretta > Caretta caretta. Next base: position 19,353,785 of record NC_134226.1, on the reverse strand, counting down.
TGTCCTAAAGATAAAGGGTCTGGTCTGTGCTTACATTGCTAAGGTAATTAGTTGGTATATTATTCTCAAGCCTCCCCAGGAAAGGGGGTGAAGGGGCTTGGGGGGATAGGGATTCCAAGTGACCCCTGAATTTTTGTGTAAATCACTTGGTGGTGGCAGCAATACCGTCCAAGGACAAGGAAAGGAATTTGTGCCTTGGAGAAGTTTTTAACCTAAGCTGGCAGAATATAACTTAGGGGGTCTCTCATGTGGGTCCCCATATCTGTACCCCAGAGTTCAGAGTGTGTGTGGGGGAACCCTGACAAGCCCCGAGAGGGTTAACTCTGCTTTGCAGGCTGAGGAAGCAACGTCCCTCCCACACTGATGGGCATGCCCAGCCTGGAGGCAGCATAGAATCATAGAATATCAGGGTTGGAAGGGATCTCAGGAGGTCAACTAGTCCAACCCCTTGCTCAAAGCAGGACCAATCCCCAACTAAAGCATGTAAAAGAAAGCAGCCCAGCTCAGTCTGGGCAGGCTGCTGTAGGGGAAGGACGCAAGCTGCGAGCTCTCTCCAGGAAGTTGCTACAGGCCCCAGTGGCGGGACCACAGCTTGCAGAGTTCCAGACAGACTCCAGGCTGCCCAACAAGCCCCAAGAAGGGACCGCACCACTGGGAGCCGGCCATTTGAGGACCGCAGAGACCCAGAGATACCGGGGAGCTTCGACAAGGGGGAAACTAGGTTTGCTGGGAGATGGAGACCGAAGCTCTGAGGTAAGTGGGAAAGTGGGATACCAAGAGGAAACACAAGGAGGAGGGTACAAGACGGGAAGCCTCCTGATTCATACTGAGAAAGCAGGGCAATCACCTAGTTTTCTTAGGTGCCTGTACACGAACGCAAGAAGCCTGGGAAACAAGCAGGAAGAATTGGAAGTCCTGGCACAGTCAAGGAACTATGATGTGATTGGAATTACAGAGACTTCATGGGATAACTCACATGACTGGAGCACTGTCATGGATGGGTATAAACTGTTCAGGAAGGACAGATGGGGGAGAAAAGGTGGAGGAGTTGCACTGTATGTAAGAGAACAGTATATGATTGCTCAGAGCTCCAGTATGAAACTGCAGAAAAGCCTGTTGAGAGTCTTTCGGTCAAGTTTAGAGGCGCTATACTTACCTACATGCCTCCAGCTTTCATCCAGACCACGCCACACAATCCATTGTCTACAGCCAAGCTCTACGATACAACCGCATTTGCTCCAACCCCTCAGACAGAGACAAACACCTACAAGATCTCTATCAAGCATTCTTACAACTACAGTACCCACCTGCTGAAGTGAAGAAACAGATTGACAGAGCCAGAAGAGTACCCAGAAGTTACCTACTACAGGACAGGCCCAACAAAGAAAATAACAGAATGCCACCAGCCATCACCTTCAGCCCCTAACTAAATCCTCTCCAACGCATCATCAAGGATCTACAACCTATCCTGAAGGAAAGCCCATCACTCTCACAGATCTTGGGAGACAGGCCAGTCCTTGCCTACAGACAGCCCCCCAACCTGAAGCAAATACTCACCAGCAACCACACACCACACAACAAAAACACAAGCCCAGAAACCTATCCTTGCTACAAAGCCCATTGCCAACTGTGTCCACATATCTATTCAGGGGACACCATCACAGGGCCTAATCACATCAGCCACACTATCAGAGACTCGTTCACCTGCACATCTACCAATGTGATATATGCCATCATGTGCCAGCAATGTCCCTCTGCCATGTACATTGGCCAAACTGGACAGTCTCTACGTAAAAGAATAAATGGACACAAATCAGACATCAGGAATTATAACATTCAAAAACCAGTTGGAGAACACTTCAATCGCTCTGTTCACTCTATTACAGACCTAAAAGTGGCAACTCTTCAACAAAAAAAACCTTCAAAAACAGACTCCAACGAGAGACTGCTGAATTGGAATTAATTTGCAAACTGGATACAATTAACTTAGGCTTGAATAAAGACTGGGAATGGATGTGTCATTAAACAAAGTAAAACTATCTCCCCATGTTTATTTTCCTCCCCCCAAAGTTCCTCACACGTTCTTGTCAACTGCTGGAAATGGCCCACCTTGATTATCACTACAAAAAGGGTTTTTTTTGTCTCCTGATGGTAATAGCTCACCTTACCTGATCACTCTTGTTACAGTGTATATGGTAACACCCATTGTTTCATATCCTCTGTGTACATAAAATCTCTCCACTGTATTTTCCACTGCATGCATCCGATGAAGTGAGCTGTACCTCACAAAAGCTTATGCTCAAATAAATTTGTTAGTCTCTAAGGTGCCACAAGTACTCCTTTTCTTTTTGTGGATACAGACTAACATGGCTGCTACTCTAAAGGGTGATGATGTGGTAGGAATGTGCTAGACCACCAGACCAGAAGGATGAGGTAGACAAGGCTTTCTTGGAACAACTAACAGAAGTTTCCAGATCACAGGTCCTGGTTCTCATGGGGGACTTCAATCACCTGGACATCTGCTGGGAGAGCAATGGAGCAGTGCACAGACAATCCAGGAAGTTTTTGGAGAGACTTGGGGGAAAACTTCCTGGTGCAAGTGCTGGAGGAACCAACTAGGGGCCATGCTCCTCTTGACCTGGTGCTCACAAACAGGGAAGAATTGGTAGGGGAAGTAGAAGTGGGTGGCAACCTGGGCAGCAGTGATCATGAGGTGGTCAAGTTCAGGATCCTGACGAAAGGAAGAAAGGAGAGTAGCAGAATACGGACCCTGGACTTCAGAAAAGCAGACTTTGACTCCCTCAAGGAACTGAAGGGAAGGATACCCTGGGATGCTAATATGAAGGGGATAGGAATCCAGGAGAGCTGGCTGTATTTTAAAGAAGCCTTATTGAGGGCACAGAAACAAACCATCCTGATGTGCAGAAAGAATAGCAAACATGGCAGGTGACCAGCTTGGGTTAACAGAGAAATCTTTGGTGAGCTTAAACACAAAAAGGAATCTTAGAAGAAGTGGAAACTTGGACAGATGACTAGGGAGGAGTATAAAAATATTGCTCGAACCTACAGGGGTGCAATCAGGAAGGTCAAAGCACAATTGGAGTTGCAGCTAGCAAGGGATGTGAGGGGTAACAAGAATGGTTTCTACAGGTATCATAGTAGCAGCCGTGTTAGTCTGTATTTGCAAAAAGAAAAAGAGTACTTGTGGCACCTTAGAGACTAATCAATTTGAGAATAAGCTTTCGTGAGCTACATAAAAGCATCCGATGAAGTGAGCTGTAGCTCACGAAAGCTTATGCTCAAATAAATTGGTTAGTCTCTAAGGTGCCACAAGTACTCCTTTTCTTTCTACAGGTATGTTAGCAACAAAAAGGTGGCCAGGGAAAGTGTGCGATCCTTACTGAATGGGGGAGGCAACCTAATGACAGACGATGTGGAAAAAGATAATGTACTCAATGCTTTTTTTTGCCTCGGTCTTCATAGACAAGGTCAGCTCCCAGACTGCTGCACTGGGCAATACAGTATGGGGAGGAGGTGAGCAGCCCTCAGTGGTGAAAGAACAGGTTAAGGACTATTTAGAAAAGCTGGACATGCATAAGTCTATGGGGCCAGATGCAATGCACCCCAAGGTGCTGAGGGAGTTGGCTGATGTGATTGCAGAGCCATTGGCTGTTATCTTTGAAAACTCGTGGCAATCAGGGAGGTCTTGGATGATTGGAAAAAGGCAAATATAGTGCCCATATTTAAAAAAGGGAAGAAAGAGAACCCGAGGAACTACAGCCTCACTTCAGTCCCTGGCAAAATCTTGGAGCAGATACTCAAGGAATCCATTCTGAAGCACTTGGAGGAGAGGAAGGTGATCAGGAACAGTCAACATGGATTCACCAAGGGAAAGTCATGCCTGACCAACTTGATTGCCTTCTGTGAGGAGATAACTGACTGTATGGATATAGGGAAAGTGGTGGACATGATATACGACTTTAGCAAAGCTTTTCATACAGTCTCCCACAGTATTCTTGCCAGCAAGTTAAAAAAGTATGGATTGGATGAATGGACTATTAGGCTGATAGAAAGCTGGCTACATTGTCGGGCTCAACTGGTAGTGATCAACGGCTCCATGTCTAGTTGGCAGCTGGTATCAAACGGAGTACCCCAGGGATCAGTCCTGGGGCTGGTTGTGTTCAACATCTTCATTAATGATCTAGATGATGGGATGGATTGCATCCTCAGCAAGTTAGTGGATGACACTAAGCTGGGGGAGAGGTAGATACACTGGAGGGTAGGGTCCAGGGTGACCTAGACAAATTGGAGGATTGGGCCAAAAGAAATCTAATAAGGTTCAACAAGGACAAGTGCAGAGTCCTGTACTTAGGAAGGAAGAATCCCATGCACTGCTCCAGGCTGGGGACCGACTGGCTAAGTGGCAGTTCTGCAGGAAAGGACCTGGGGATTACAGTGGACGAGAAGCTGGATATGAGTCAACAGTGTGCCCTTGTTGCCAAGAAGGCTAACGGCAATATGGGTTGCATTAGTAGGAGCACTGCCAGCAGACTGAGGGAAGTGATTATTCCCCTCTATTCAGCACTGGTGAGGCCACATCTGGAGCACTGTGTCCAGTTTTGGGCCTCCCATTACAGAAAGGATGTGGAGAAATTGGGGAGAGTCCAGCAGAGGGCAACAAAAATTATTAGGGGGCTGGGGAACATGATTTATGAGGAGAGGCTGAGGAAACTGGGGTTATTTAGTCTGCAGAAGAGAAGAGTGAGGGGGGATTTGATAGTAGCCTTCTACTACCTGAAGGGAGGTTCCAAACAGGATGGAGCTCGGCTGTTCAGTGGTAGCAGATGATAGAACAAGGAGTAATGGTCTCAAGTTGCAATACGGGAGGTGCAGGTTGGATATTAGGAAAAACTATTTCACTAGGAGGGTGGTGAAGCACTGAAATGGGTTACCTAGGGAGGTGGTAGAATCTCCATTTTGGAGGTTTTTAAGACCCAGCCTGACAAAGCCCTGGCTGGGATGATTTAGTTGGGGTTGGTCCTGCTTTGAACAGGGGTTGGACTAGATGACATCCTGAGTTCTGTTCCAACCCTAATCTTCTATGATTCTATGAAAGGGTAAGAAGCAGCCCAGGGGACTTAAAACTTTTTGCTGGTGAGTGAACTGGGGAACCAGTCTGTGTGTTTCGGGAGGATCACTGCTTACTTGCTGGTGAGCACCCCTACCATCGCCAAGGCACTGGGCTGGGACTCGGAGGAGCAGCGAGGGCCTGAGTCTCCTTACCCAGGACACCCCCCGTCCCCTGAGTGGTGCCCCACTCCCCCAGTGGGCCAATATGCCAGGCACTCTCACAGAGGTGGGCTATTTTACTGACTCTGGCCCTTAGGCAACACTGCCCTGAGCAGAAGGACCATTTGCTGACCCGGACCATTGGGCCACATTGTCCTGAGTGAAAGGGCCGTTTGCTGACCCTGGCAGTTGGGCCACACTGCCCTGAGTGAAAGGGCCATCTACTGACTCTGGCCATTGGGCCACGCTGCCCTGAGCGGAAGGGCCGCTTCACTGACCTTGGCCATTAGGTCACGCTGCCCTGACTGGAAGGGCCGCTTTATTGGCTCTAGCCATTAGGCCATGTTGCCCTGTGTGGGAGTGCAACATTACTGACTCTGGCCACTAGGCTGTATTACCCTGTTTCGTAGTAAGGATCATTAGCACTGGACCTAACTGGCTCTAGCAGTTAGCCTCTTTCCTTGATTGTGTACACACGTGGCCAGACACCCTGTGACAGGGTGTATCTATCCCGCAACGCTCCCCCTCGTCAAAGAGCAAGATCTTGGAGAGGAGGTGGAGACTCTGGCTGAGCTCACAGGTCTGCTCCAATACATCTACAGGAACAGCTCTGTTTTTAGATCAGACATTCTCTACTTTGAAGCACATATATAGAGGGACCTGTAGGCATTGGCAGAGCAAAATTGTGAACTAAGCCTGCTCAGCCCTCAGTTGAAGACCCAACGGTGGCACCATCAGCAGTAACCACTGTACATGCTGAGGCCAGAGGGGGCCTGTGAGCCAAGTCTGGAAGCTGAAGCAAGACAAATTCAGAGTAGGAAAATATGATTTTTTTTTAACAAGGAGAGTAATTAACCATCAATTGGAGTCTCTGAATTAAGTCTGGTGTCTCTTTCCACAAGATCCACTCTAGCCCAACCAGAAATAAATGAAAGTAAGTGCTGAATTTTCTTAAGTCCAAGGCAGGGCATCCTCTTCCTTTCTTTTGGAATAAAAAAGTATTTCAAGCAGAACCACTTCCCTTGATATGGAGCAAGAACTTCTATTGCTCCAAGGGACAAATGAGAGAGAACTGCCTAGTTTAACAGCTCCTTGTGAGGTGATTTCTGAAGAGGGATGGGGAATAAGGGGTTGGGAGTAGACCAGTATATAAATAGACAGAATATTGCATTGTAACCGTGTCCAGTACCCATTGGTCTGAAGTGATGGAAGTCCCTTACTCGATTTCCAAAACAAAGGGATGGTGGCTCTAGACCCCTGGGAATGAGTTCACCTCTCTTGACTATCCCATAAAGTATTCTGACCCAGGAGCAGGCTGCTATGTATGAGCAGCTGAAGTAGCTGGCCTCTTCTTACGGAACTGCTGCCTCTTTCTTAGAGGTTCAGAGGATCTCTGGTGGAGAAAAGGTTGTGGTGGTATTGGTCTCTGTGATGAATAACCTGGTGGTATAACACACTTCATTTCAGAGGCTGGTGTAAAGCCTGCAAGGGAACAAGGTGTGCCACATCGGTTTTAGTAATGAATAAGCAATAAAAAAGGCAAGTCCTCTACATTGGACTGAGCTTCCTGTGGGAAGCTAGATCCCTGAAACCATAGAACTATCCTCACAACCACCATCATGGCCATGGGACTTGAAGCAGCATCTGCTGCATCAGGCGAAGCTAGTAAATTGGTTCTGGCCATGAACTATCCCACAGTCACAAGAGGCTGTTTATTTACAAACTTCAAAAGCTTATGTAACTTAAGAAGTCATATCTGGCCAACACGGCCTGATAATTTCCTACTCAAAACAGAAAACTAGCAGAAGAATAAGACTTTCAGTCCAATAAATCTAAGTGCTTTGGTTCATGCTCTTTTGGTATGATTTTAAATGGTTGTTTGGACTTCTTTTTTGTGGCTCTCACCAACAGGAATCCCACGTGGGGTTGGGGAGGAAATAACAGAATTCAGCCCCCCTGGAAGGACATGGTACTTCTTGTCCACTTTCTAGGACATAGGGACTGCTGTGATAGGAGTTTGCCATCAAATTCTTGCAGAATCCATAATAGCCTCATTCATTGGAAGGGCAAACCTACCAGAAGCAGAAAATTGGAGAATATCAGTAAGTCTCTGGGCGGGCTCCTTAACCTCTTCTACAGGGATTTGTAAAGAGTCTGACACCATTTTAATAAGTCCTGAAATGCTTTCAAATCATGTAGTTGTGGTGTACTAGGAGGAACCACACAGTCTCATCTAGAGGTGATGAAATTATGGTATGTCCCAACAAGTCTGCAGAGTGGGATCAAGTGTCCTTGCCTGAATCCTCAGGCTGAAGAGAAGGCTGTATAGGAGCTGCACAGGAGCAGCCTGAGTGGTTGAGACAGTAGAAGATGGTTCTTGTGAGGATATCATCTTTTAGGAGAAGGTTCCTGTCTCTATGGACCACAAAGAACCCAGTATCACCATACATGCATGCTAGGATAAGAACTTGGTGGTCCATGCCGGGCACAGAGTCTATCATGAGATGAGTCTCTAGATTCCCTGCATGACTCATCATAACCAGGATATTCCCTTGAGGAATACATGTGAGAGTGTCCCACACAATCATTAGAAGCTGTGGAGGAAGACAAGGAAAATGAACCTTGTCATCTAAAGGTGAAGAAGTACATAAAAACGGCCACACTGTGTCAGATACAATGGTCCATCTAGCCCAGTATCCTGTCTTCCAACAGCGGCCAGTGCCAGGTGCTTCAGAGGGAATGAACAGAACAGGCAATCACCAAGTGATCCATTCCCTGTCGCCTACTCCCAGCTTCTGGCAGTCAGAGGCTAGGGACACTCAGAGCATGGGGTTGCATCCCTGACCATCCTGGCTAATAGCCATTGATGGGCCTAGCCTCCATGAACTTATCTAATTCTTTTCTGAATCCAGTTATAATTTTGGCCTTCACAACATCCCCCGGCAACAAGGTTCCACAGGTCACTGTGCATTGTGTGAAAAAATACTTCCTTTTCTTTGTTTTAAACCTGCTGCCTATAAATTTCATTGGGTGATTCTCACATAACGCACATCCTTATTCACTGTCTCCGCACCATTTCCGATTGTATAGACCTTTATCCTATCCCCCTTAAACACCTCTTTTCCAAGCTGAAAAGTCCCAGTCTTTTTTTTCTCCTCATACAGAAGCTGTTCCATGTCCTAATCCCCCTCCCCTTTGTACCTTTTCCATTTCTAAACAATCTTTTTTGAGATGGGGCAACCAGAACTGCATGCAGTATTCAAGGTGTGGGCTTCCTTACTATGGATTAATATAGTGGCATTAAGATATTTACTGTCTTATTCTCTATCCCTTTCCTAATGATTCCTAACGTTCTGTTTGCTTTTTTGACTGCTGCTGCACATGGAACAGATGGTTTCAGAAAACTATCCACAATGACTCCAAGATCTCTTTCTTGAATGATAACTAATTTATACCACATCATCTTGTATGCATAGTTGGCATTATGTTTTCCAATATGTATTATTTATCAACATTGAATTTCATCTGCCATTTTGTTGCCCAGTCACCCAGTTTTGAGAGAGCCCTCTACAACTCCTCACAGTCTGCTTTGGACTTAACCATCTTGAGTAATTTTGTATCATCTGAAAATTTTGCCACCTCATTGCTTACCCCTTTTTCCAGATCATTTATTAATCTGTTGAACAGCACTGGTCCAAGTACAGATCACTGGGGGACACCATTATTTACCTCTCTCCATTCTGAAAACTGTCCATTTACTCCTACTCTTTGTTTCCTGTCTTTTAACCCATTACAGATCCATGAAAAGACCTTCCCTCTTATTCTTTGACTGCTGACTTTGGTTAAGAGCCTTTGATGAGGAACCTTGTCAAAGGCTTTCTGGAAGTCCAAGTACACTATGACCACTTGTCCATATGTTTGTTGACATCCTCAAAGGATTCTAATAGCTTGGTCAGGCATGTTTTCTCTTTACAAAATCAATCTTGGCTCTTCCCTAACAAATCATGTTTATCCTTGTGTCTGATAATTCTGTTCTTTACTGTAGTTTCAACTATGATACTGAAGCTAGGCTTCCCGGCCTGTAATTGCTGGGATTGCCTCTGGAGCCATTTTTAAAATTTGGTGTCACATAATAATCCTCCAGTAATCTGGTACAGAAGTTGATTTAAGTGATACTTTACATACCACAGTTAGTAGTTCTGTAATTTCATACTTGAGTTCTTTCAAAACTCTTGGGTAAATAAGTCACTTCTGGTCCTGGTGACTTATTACTGTTAAATTTATCAATTTGTTCCAAACCTCCTCTATTGATATCTCAATCCTCAGATCGGTTACCTAAGGTGGCTCAGGCGTGGAAATCTCCCTCATATACTCTGCAGTGAAGACTGATGCAATGAATTTATTTAACTTTTCTGCAATGGCCTTATCTTCCTTGAGGGCTCCTTTAGCACCTCCTTTGTTCAGTGGCCCAACTGATTGTTTAGCAGGCTTTCTGCTGCTGGTGTACTTAAAACTATTTTTTGCTGTTAGTTTTTGAGTCTTTTGCTAGTTGCTCTTCAAATTATTTTTTGGCTTGCTTAATTATATTTTTACACTTAACTTGCCATAGTTAATGCTCTTTTCTATTTTCTTCAGTAGGATTTGACTTCCAATTTTTAAAAGATGCCTTTTTGCCTCTAACCCAGTGGTCTCCAACCTTTTTACACCCAAGATCACTTTTTGAATCTAAGGGCAACTCAGGACCTACCCCGCCCCTTCCCCAAGGCCCTGCGCCTTCCTCAAAGCCCTGCCCCAGTCACTCCATCCCGCCCTCTCTCCGTCACTTGCTCTCCCCCACCCTCACTCACTTTCACCAGGCTGGGGCAGGGGGTTGGGGTACAGAAGGGGGTGAGGGCTCTGGGCTGGAGCCGAGGGGTTTGCAGTGTGAGAGGGGGCTCTGGGCTGAGCCTGGAGCAGGGGGTTGGGGCATAGGAGGGGGTGAGGGATGCAAGCTCTAGGAGGGAGTTGGGGTGAAGGAGGGGGCTCTGGGCTGGGGCAGAGTATTGGGGTGCAGGGGGTGCAGGCTCTGGGAGGGGGGAGTCAGGGCTGGGGCTTGGGGTGCAGGAGGGGGTTTTGGATGCTGGCTCTGGGAGGGAGATCAGGGTGGGGCTTGGGGTACGGCCTCCCGTCAGGCAGCACTAACCTCTGGTGGCTCCTGGTTGGTGGCGGGTGCAGCGAGGCTAAGGCGGGCTCCCTGCCTACCCTGCCTCCACACTGCTCCCGGATGGGGCCAACGTGCCCCTGCAGCCCTGGGGTGGGAAGGGCGCGGGGCATGTGGCTCCGCGTGTTGCCCCTCTCCGCAAGCACCACTCCTGCAGCTCTCCCGGCCAATGGGAGCTGCAGGAGAGGTGCTTGCAGGCAGGAGCAGCATGTGCAGAGGGAGACCCCTGCCTCCCCTGCTCCCGGGGCTGCAGTGGCTGCTTCTGGGAGTGGTGTGGGAGCGGGCTAGCCTTAGGCAGTCACACTGCTGTGCCGCTGAAGATCACGATCAACTGGGAGATCCTCTGCGACCAACCAGATCATGATCGACTGGTTGGTGACCACTGCTCTAACTGTTTCTTTTACTTTGTTGTTTAGCCATGGTAGCACTTTTTTGGTCCTTTAAATTTTTTTTAATTTGGGGGTATACATTTAACTTAAGACTATTATGGTGTTCTAAAAACGTTCCCATACAGCTTGCAGGCATTTCACTTTTGTGACTGTACCTTTTAATTTTTGTTTAACTAGCTGACTCATTTTTGTGCAGTTCCCCTTTCTGGAGTTAAATGCTACTGTGCTGGGCTTCTTTGGTATTCTCTCCACCCCCCCACCCCCCACCAAGGATGTTAAATTTAATTACATTTTGGTCGCTATTGCTGAGTAGTTAAACTATTTTCACCTCTTGGACCAGATCCTGTGCTCCACTTAGGCCTAAATCAAGAATTGCCTCTCCTCTTGGGGGTTCCAGGACTAGCTGCTTCAAGAAGCATGTTGATGTTGAGCAAGAAGATGCTGATGTAGAGCAGTTGCAGGTACGAACAAAGATGTGCTTGGTACTATAAGTAAAGGGAGACCCGGTACCACAGGCATTAACACAGAAGAAAATAAAGGTGATTCTGGCTTTTGTAAGACCTTATGTATATGTGGTTGGCATCTTACAGTACCATGGGGCAAAAAAAGGAGCCGGGGTGGAGACAGATGGAGTTGATGGTGCTGAAGTAATCAGCACTGTTGTCTCCTGTGCTGAAACACATATCAGTACTGTGTGGAAAATTGCCGGCACTACTTTGATGGGTCTCGCGCTCTCTCTTCTTTGGGAGGGTTCAGGGCACCGTTTCTCACCCCTGAAATGGGGTATTAACTGCCCCACTAGTGTCCTAGAGGAGGGGAGTGCAGAGGGAGGGACCCGGGCCTGCCCTCTACTCCAGGTTTCAGCCCAGGGGCCCTACGGATAGCGGTAAACCGCTTGAACTAGCAGATCCTTCCCCTGAGCTACTTCCCTCTCCTGCCCTTCAACTTGTGGGGCTTCCTGCCCTCCCTATGCATAAACCAGGTGTCCCTTTACCTAGGGTCTTGGTCTTCTTAGCCCACCACAGCTCTTTTCCAAACTCTCCTCTGCTTCCCTCCAAACTGCTCTCTGCTCCAACACCAATCCACTCTGCTTCAACTCCTTTCCCTGTCTGATTGAAACAGGAGAGTTTTATCATCAGGTGACTGGCTTCAGGTGCTTTAATTAATCTATAGCAAATTTTCTTCCCTCTACAGGGAATAAGGCTCCCTTCTAGCCCTCCCCTGCTGCCCTCTGGCCTGGGCTTTCCTTGCGTTTTGCCCCTGCTTTAGTCCCCCCCCCGCGACCAGGCCAGACGCTTTTTCTTCGGTTTTTTTTTGTTTTTTTCTGCCGTTCGAGTGCTGGTCGGCTGCCAGCTTGCCTGCCAGCCCCCCCCACGCCTGCCGTTGGACGCCGCTATTGCTTCAGCTGCAACCCTCGGAAGAGGGGGGAGGACTGCCGACCCGCTCCACGGAGGAGGGGAGTGGAAGCCCCCAGACCCAACCGTTTTGCTGTTTGTTTGTGGACCCGCAATTAATCATCTTCTTATCTTTGCTTGGCATTTTTGGAATGCTCCACAAAGACCGGGAGAGAAGACAGCTGACAGAGACATCGCCAAGGGAAGCTACAAATCATCGTGGAGGGGGGCCGTAAGACTGAGTAACCTTTGAACTGTACTCTCGTGTGGGGGGAGTTTGACTGTGTCTTACCTGCGTTTGTAGGGGCACAGGGGGTGTGGCACGGAGCTGCCCCCCGATCCATCGGTGCCCCCCCCAACACTACTACAACCGTCACGGCCCCCCCGCCGTCCGTCCCTGCTGGCAACCTGCCGTCTGTCTCTAGCTTCAACTGCTTGCTTTTAATTCCATCATCCGGACTAGAGACAACAGCCGAACAAATGAGACTCTTTGGATAAACGCGCATGGGTCCGCGTTCCCCCCCCCCTCCCGGACTGCCCACCCCACAGTTTGCCCCTACTACCTGACCCCAACTCCTGTTTTCCTTCCCCTGTCCAGTCCGACCCATTTGTCCACCCCCTGCCTGCAGCCCAACAGGGAGAAGTGGTTAATCTGCTTCCCCCTCCCCCCTCTGGTGTCTCCCTGTCTCTCCCTGCTCACGATGGCGGGGAATGAGAGGGGTGAGGCCCCTCTAAGAACCTCAGTTGCCCCTCCCCCACCTACCCCCTGCCCATCCCCCAAGCCCCCCTCCCCACCACTGCTGCCAAAATACCGGCCACCGCCCCCGCTGGGGCATCGGCAGCCGGAGGCACCGGGGCGAATATTACCGCTGCTATGCCCACCGCCCCCCCAGATTCTAGGAAAGCCACCGCAGTTAGCCGGAAAGGCCAGGGTGCGAAGAAGGGGAAGGGCCCCGCCACAACCACCAAGCCCTCCATGGCAGAGGCTGCCCCCACCACTGTGGCCTCATCATCGACCAGGCGTCCCTCCCTGCTGTTCCCTCCACCAGCTCTGCGAGTGTCCCTCCCCCGGCCCCCAGGGCGTATGCCCAGCCGGTGGCAGCTACCCCCCGGCCTGCCGCCTCGTCATCTCACCCACCCACCCCCTCCGCTACCATCAATAGCGGCCGAGGCCCCTTTCCCACCATGACCAGGAAGCATGGCATCCGTTGCCTCTTGGTGCCCGCCTCGCCCCACATGGAGACATACGTGCAGGCATTGCCGAGGGTGGTAGGACCCACGGCCATTGTGGCGACCTCCAAAATGTATGGGAAGGTCATCTTTTTCTTAGCATCGGAGGCTGCCGCCCAGGAGGCAGTGGAGAAGGGCCTGGCGGTGGGGGAGGTATTTGTCCCCCTGGAGCCGCTAGAAGACCTGGGCATCCGCCTAGTCCTGACCTCCGTCCCTCCTTTTCTACCCAATGGCGCCCTGTTACCTGCTCTCTCCACCCTGGGGAAACCCATTTCCGTCATCAGCTCTCTCCCGTTGGGCTGCAAGGACCCCACCCTCCATCAAGTCCTTTCGTTCCGCCGGCAAGTGCAGCTTTTACCACCGCCGGCGGCGTGTGACGGAGAGGCGCTCGAGGGGTCCTTCCTAGTCCCCTACCAGGGAGCCCGCTATCGGGTCTACTATTCCACAGTAGAGGCCCGGTGCTACCTCTGCCGATCAGTGGGGCATGTCCGAAGAGACTGCCCCTTGGCCTGGCGGGGAGGGGCACCCGAGACCCGGCAGGACATCAGCTCCGTCATTGCCGACGCCCCTGGCCACCCAAGATCTGAAAACGCCTCTCCTCCTGCCCGGGCCCAAGAGACACCTCCCCTACAATGCCCAGACGAGCAAGGGAGCCCCGCCCTTGCTGTTAACAATCCAGCAGAGCCTATGGAGGAGGGTGCAGCAAAGATATTACCGGGCATAGGAGAGGGCCTGCCCCAAGGAAAACCGCCCCCCCCATGTTGCCTCACCGTTACCTCCCCGAGCCCCATAACCATCGCCTCTGCCCCCCGACGCGACCCCTGCTAACCAGCCACCAGATGATGCTATGGAAGGCTGGACTCTAGTCCAGGGAAAGCGAAGCAAGCGGAAGGCTTGAGCTCCGCTGCACCCATCCGATGCGGAGGCCCCCCAGAAGACCAGGAAGGGAGGCTCCCGCAACAGGGTACAGCTAGCTCACCAGCTATGATCACATCCTCCAGGCCACAAGGGCCCTTATAAAGGAGGGTAAAGGGAAGGGAAGGCACGGCGCCGTGGCCTACAGGCGGGCCCACAGCTTCCGTGACGATTTACTCACTTACGGGATGGGTCACGAATTCTTGCGCGACCCGCCAGGGGCTGCAAACACCCCTGCCAACAAGGAACCCCCACCCCCCCAGCCCTCCGCATGACGCCCCTCATTATTGCAACTTTGTACACCAGGGGCTGTAGGATGGCTCTCCGCAGGTCTCAGGTGCTCTCTTACCTTCGGGAAGGGGGATACATTGTGGTTTTCCTGCAGGAGACCCATACGGATCCGACCGCCGAGGACAGCTGGCGGCTGGAGTGGGGGGATGGAGTCTACTTCAGCCACTTCACGATTCGACAAGCTGGAGTGGAGACCCTGTTCTCCCCCAACCTACGGCCCGAGGTGCTGGGGTCACTGAGGCCATGCCGGGCCACCTGCTGCACCTCCAAGTCCGTATGAAGGGGCTCGTGGTCAACCTCATCAACATCTATGTCCCGGCAACGAGCCCGAAGCGGCCGCAATTCTATCAGCGGGTGTCCGACTTCCTCAGCACCCTAGATTCTCACGAGTGCTTAGTCCTGGGAGGGGACTTTAACACCACCCTCAAGGAACAGGACCGCTCAGGGGCCGAGCTGAGCCCGGCCGCTGCGAACATTCTCCGAGAAATAGTTGAACATCACTCCCTAGTAGATGTCTGGCGTGACCACCACCCAGATGACACTTCCACGTTCACCTTTGTCCGGGTGGAGGCCCATCGGTCACACCACTCTCAGTTGGACCGTATTTATTTATCCCGTTTCCATCTTTCATAGGCCCATTCCTCCAACATTCGGCCGGCCCCATTTTCCGACCATTATCTAGCCACCATAACAGCCTCCCTCCGTGCAGAGAGCCGGGGCCGGCCTATTGGCACTTTAACAACAGCCTGTTGGAGGACGTCCTTCCGGGAGATTTGGCTGGCCTGGCGAGAGCAGCGGCGTGCCTTTCCCTCGGCGCGGCAATGGTGGGATCTAGGGAAGGTGCGCGCCAAGCTCCTCTGCCATGACTACACCCAGGGCACCACCCAATGGAGAAATGCAGCGACAGAGCAGTTGGAACGGGAGGTCTTAGAGATGGAGAGGCGTCTGGCCGCCAGCCCCGAGGATCCGTTCCTCTGCGGAGCGTGCCGGGAGAAGCGGGAGGAGCTCCGGGCCCTCGAGGACCATCGGGCCCGAGGTGCCTTTGATCGATCCCACATCCGCCTCCTTCGGGAGATGGATCGCGGCTCCCGTTTCTTCTACGCCCTGGAGAAAACGAGGGGGGCCAAGAAACATGTCACCTGCCTTCTAGCAGAAGACGGTGCCCCCCTCACAGATCCGGTGGAGATGTGTGGGAGGTCCCGTGACTTCTACACAAGCCTTTTCTCCCCGGATCTGAAAGATTCTGGCGCTTGCAGGGTGCTCTGGGAAGAACTCCCCACGGTCAGCGTTGGCGACCGAGACCGACTAGAGCTGCCTCTCACCCTGGCCGAGTTCTCGGAAGCCCTCCGTCACATGCCCACCAATAAATCTCCGGGCATGGACAGGCTGACTGTGGAGTTCTACCGCACGTTCTGGGACATTCTTGGCCCAGACCTAGCCACTGTCTGGGCTGAGTCTTTGCAGGGCAGGGTCCTCCCTCTTTCGTGCAGGCGAGCGGTGCTCGCCTTGTTGCCGAAGAAGGGGGACCTCCGTGATTTATGAAATTGGCATCCCGTCTCGCTCCTTAGCACGGATTACAAAATCGTAGCAAAAGCAATCTCGCTGCGGCTAGGGTCCGTGATGGCGGACGTGATCCACCCAGACCAGATCTATACTGTCCCGGATCGCAGCATTTTTGATAACCTATTTCTAGTCAGAGATCTTTTGGAACTCGGGCGTAGAGACGGTCTGTTGTTCGCCCTCCTGTCTCTTGATCAGGAGAAGGCGTTCGATAGAGTGGACCATGGGTACCTCCTGGGCACTCTGCAGGCGTTTGGATTCAGACCTCAGTTTGTGAGTTTTCTCCAGGTGCTGTACGCTTCCGCGGAGTGTCTGGCTAGACTCAACTGGACCCTGACCGAACCGATCAGCTTTGGGTGAGGAGTACGGCAGGGGTGCCCCCTCTCGGGCCAGCTGTACGCTCTGGCGATCAAGCCCTTCCTCTGTCTCCTCCGCAGGAGGTTGACGGGGTTGGTGCTGTGGGAGCCGGAACTGCCTGCCGGTCCTGTCAGCGTACGCTCATGACATGCTCCTCGTGGTCCAGGACCCGGGCTACTTAGCGTGGGTGGAGGCTTGCCAGGCCATCTATTCGGCAGCCTCCTCCGCCCAAGTCAACTGGGTCAAGAGCTCTGGCTTGGCGGTGGGGGACTGGCGGCAAGTGAGCTCCCTCCCACCCGCGCTTCAGACTATCCGGTGGAGCGCGGGCCCACTGCTCTACCTAGGCGTTTACCTTTCTGCCACGCACCCTTCTCTGCCGGAGAACTGGCAAAATTTTAGAAGGCGGGGTGATAGAGCGGCTCCGGAAATGGACGAGGCTACTCCGATGTCTCTCCCTATGAGGGAGAGCACTGGTGCTTAGCCAACTAGTCCTGTCCACGATCTGGTACCGGCTCAACATCCTGGTCCCGGCCCTGCGTTTCCTGACCGACCTCCGGACACCGATTCTGGAGTTCTTTTGGTCAGGAATGCACTGGGCCCCTGTTGGGGTTCTTCATCTACCCCTGAAGGAAGGAGGGCAGGGCCTGAAGTGTCTGCACACTCAGATCTGTCTCTTCCGCTTCCAGGCCCTGCAGAGGCTCCTTTGTAGTGCAGGTAGTTCGACGTGGAGCATATTGGCGCACGCCTTCCTGTGCCGCTTCCTAGGGCTCCGATACGACTGGCAGCTCTTTTATCTTTGTCCAAGAGGTTTTCCGCGAGACCTCTCTGGGCTGCCGGTCTTCTACCAGGACCTCCTCTGGACCTGGAAACTGTTTTCAACGACCAGGTCCATGGCAGCCACCGTGGGGGCAGATCTCCTCGCGGAGCCCCTGCTACACAACCCACAGCTCCGTGTGCAGGCGGCGGAGTCCCACTCAGTGCGCCAGAGTTTGGTCCTGTTGGAAGTCACAAGAGTCGGAGACCTCCTGGACTATGACCGGGGAGACTGGCTGGATCCCCTGACGCTCGCTCGGCGCATGGGGCTCTCCAGATCTCATACCCCCCGGCGCGTACTTCAGGAGGTGAAGGCCGCCTTGACACCCGCTGCTTGGGCTTATCTCAACCGAGCCCTGCACGAGGGCGCACCCCGCCCACCCTCTACCCCAGGCCCGCCGGACCTTTCAATTGGGCCCCTACCCTGTAGATCCCAACAAAACCCTCACCCTTTCACTGCAGCCAGTCAGCTCTCATATCGCGCCACGGAAATAGCTATACACACTCACGCTTCACACCCTTCACGCCCACACCCTGGTGTCCCGCCCCGATACAAAGTGGCGGGACCTCCTGCCACCTCTGGAGGGTGAGCAACCCCGGTGGGCGAGCCTGTATTCCACCTTAGTCCCGAGGCCCGTCGGGGACATTAGTTGGCAGCTCCTTCACGGAGCTGTGAGTACAGTGTTTTTGACACGGTTCACCCCCATCCCGGATACTTTCCCTTTTTTGCAATGTGAGGGAAACCCTGGCGCACATATATTTAGTGTGTGCCAGGCTGCAGCCCCTTTTCTGGCTCCTCACGAATATTTTATTATGCTTTTGGCTACACTTTTTCCCTCACCTTTTTATCTACACACTCCCCATCCGTGGCCCCACAAAATCAAGAGATTTCCTGGTTAACCTCCTCCTAGCCCTAGCTAAAATAGCCATTTACAAAACCAGAGAGAGGAGGTTGGCTAATGAAGCGTCCTGCGATTGTAGGGCCGTTTTCCGATCCTCAGTACATTCACGTATCCGGGCGGCGTTCCTCTGGGCGGCGTCCACCGACTTTCTTGACGCCTTCGAGGAGCGGTGGGCGCTTTCCGAGGTTCTCTGCTCGGTGACCCCGTCCGGTTTCCTCCGTCTGACCCTTTGATTGAGGGGAAGAGAGAGAGACCCCAGCCCCAGCCGTTGCCGCTGTGGATACTATCATCACTGTCACCTAGGAGGGATCCAATCACACATGGTGTACGTCCCCCCCACCCCCAAACTGCCGACCCCGCAGCCGTGCCCGTCTTGTCGGGCACTCTCAGGAGAGGGATAATCGGTGACACTGGGTGTGGCACTAGGTAACTCGAGGGGGTGGAAGACCATGAGTGTCGAGGAAGCCCCCCCGCTCTAGGCCACCAGGTAACTCAGGAGGGTGGAAGACCACAAGTGTCGAGGAAGCCCCCCCACTCTGGGCCCAGGCTAGCCTGAACACTTCTCCCTCCTGAAGGCTGCTGTGTTATACCTTGTGTTTGCTTTTGTTTTGTTGCATAGTTTTGCTTTATCCTTTTTGGTGATTTTTTGTAAGTGTTACACAAATAAAACCCTTTCCTCTTTAAAAAAAAAAAAACAACAACACTCTCCTGCTGCTCTCTGGCCATGCTGTATCACAGTACAAAGGAAGGCACCCCACATGTTGACAATACAAAGACTAAAGCTGACAAAGCAGCCCAAATTGATACCATGTGTGTCGCATATCTAGCCTGATATCTCAATAACAAGCTACGGGTGAGCTTCCGTCATAGCTGTACTGGACCACAAAGTCTCTCTGGAAATGAAACAGTGTGGAGAATCCATTTCTTCCTAACAGAGATCTTCGTTGAAGATAAGACAGTTACCTTTCCATAAGTGGTGTTCTTCGAGATGTGTTGTTCACGTCATAGAATATCAGGGTTGGAAGGGACCTCAGGAGGTCATCTAGTCCAATCTAGTCCAACCCCCTGCTCAAAGCAGAACCAATCCCCCACTAAATCATCCCAGCCAGGGCTTTGTCAAGCCTGACCTTAAAAATATCTAAGGAAGGAGATTCCACCACCTCTCTAAGTAACGCATTCCAGTGTTTCACCACCCTCCTAGTGAAAAAGTTTTTCCTAATATCCAATCTAAACCTCCCCTACTGCAACTTGAGACCATTATTCCTTGTTCTGTCATCAGCTACCACTGAGAACAGTCTAGATCCATCCTCTTCGGAACCCCCGTTCAGGTAGTTGAAAGCAGCTATCAAATCCCCCCTCATTCTTCTCTTACACAGACTAAACAATCCCAGTTCCCTCAGCCTCTCCTCATAAGTCATGTGTTCCAGTCCCCTAATCATTTTTGTTGCCCTCCGCTGGACTCTTTCTAATTTTTTCACATCCTCCTTGGCCCCTTCCCTACCACCTGGATCTGCTGTCACAGGATCACGGTCAGCTCCAACACCCCAACCTCAAGTCTCCACACCTCTTGGTGTGGATGCTCCGTGGTTGAACCCAGAGGAGCGTACCTGGATGGGAGTAAAGGTATTCGTGCCCCTTAGTTGGGACAAAGTACCTACGCTCTGCCTGTTTGGAAATGGGGGGCAGAGAGGAGGGGTTTTCCAGAAGGTGCTGGATATCTTCAATATCCCTTTGTGAAGGGGAAGGGCCACCCTAGCTGTGGAGGAGAGGATGTCAAACAGGAAGTCCGCTTGCTCCTCCAACTCCTCTGTGTCCGCTTGCTCCTCCAACCCCTCTTTAACAACTCCTGGTGTTCCTTAGTGTCACCTGGAGGAACCAGGTGAGGGGGCTCCATGATGGCCTCGTCCAATGAGAACGAGGAAGAGGCCATTACCATGGGTTTCACAACAACCACTGGTGGGCCAGCAGGCTGTTCCCCTTGGTCCAGATGGACTTGTGGAGGTCTCATGTCCTAAGTGATATTCTGAGTTACTGCTTTCCAAAATACGGTCTCCATGAATGTAAGTGTGACCTATTAAAATACACCTTGTTTGACTGTACCCAGTGTACTAAGCAATCCAGGTCTCTCTGTAGAACTGACCTGTCCCTATCATAACCATTTCACCAGTCACTGTCACTTTACTAGGAATTATTTTATATTTTCATGCAGATCATCGATAAAGATATTGAATAGTATCTGCCCAAAAAATGATCCCTAAGTGACCCCACTGGAAACAACCCTAATGGTGATTCCTCATTAACAACTACTTTGAGATCTATCAGTTAACCATTTTGTAATCTACTTAACGTGCGATACATTGACTGTGTATCATGCTAACTCCTATACCCCTTATGCATATATCTCCCTTCTCCTGTCTCATATACCCTGGAGGACCTTGCCATGGGCAGAGAGGAGAGGACTGCTGCTCCTTGGCATCTCTTTTCCCGCCCCCACTTCATAGTGTAATGGGCAGTCAGCAGGAGTAGAACAGACTAGAGTTTGCTGCTAGCTGCAGAGTTGGTGCAGCAGGTCAGCTTTCTGCCAGTCCTGGGGGTTCAGAGGAAAGAACCATACAGAGTGGTGGGAACTGGTTTGTGGAAACTGTGTGAAAGGGAGTTGGGCCTCCCCAGCTATGCCTAGTGATGACCTTGCAGACAGGACTATTTTAAATGCCTGGGAGGTGCTTAGGTACAAGGTGACTGAGGCCATGTAAAAAGAGATGGAACCTGAATCTCTCCCTTCACCCAGACCTCCTCCCTTCTCTTTTCCCTCTACTAGCTCCAATACTCAGCTTCACGGTCTTCCTGCTCTGCAGTCCCTATCTCTCTATCCCTCTTTGGATGTAGGTTTCAGAGGAACAGCCGTGTTAGTCTGTATTCGCAAAAAGAAAAGGAGTACTTGTGGCACCTTAGAGACTAACCAATTTATTTGAGCATGAGCTTTCGTGAGCTACAGCTCACTTCATCAGATGTTTACCGTGGAAGCTGCAGTTTCCACGGTAAACATCTGATGAAGTGAGCTGTAGCTCACGAAAGCTCATGCTCAAATAAATTGGTTAGTCTCTAAGGTGCCACAAGTACTCCTTTTCTTCTTTGGATGTAGGAACTCTCCCCTCCCTTCTGTGTCTCCTAGGCTCTTTCCCTACTTCCTTACTTCTTACCCCAACTCTCCTGGGAACCCTCTTCTCTTCCCTCGAGTAATCCCCACTACCGTGTCCCCCTTTGTTAAAATCCCTCCATCACTCCCCTGCAGGTCCTCCTCTTCTCTACGTCTTCCCTGGAGTCACTGCCAACAGTTCTGGGATCCTCAGGGTCTTTTCCACCTCCCACTGGAGTCTCTCCCCAAATTACAGCGGGTTACCTCCTCTTCCCTAGGGTAACCCCTCCCAACCCGGGGCCCCAGCCTTTGGTCTCTCTTCCTCTTTTCTCCTTCACCCTTCAGATGCTCCCTCTTCTTTGGGCTCTCTCTGACTTTAACCCTACCTGAAGTCAATTTAGCAACTTTTATCCCCTCATCCATGATCTCAGCCTTCCCCTTCCTTCCCCATTACTCTGCTTTCAGACCACTGCATTCCTATCATCTTTCTGCCCCCACTGCTTGCAGGGCCTTATGCCCCTTGATCATCAGCTCCTTCTGCTCCCTTACCTCTGTCCTATCTCCTCTGCCCCTCTCCACACGCTTCTTTGGCTCCCTTCCCCATGCTCCCCAGACTCCTCCTGCAGTTCTGCCCCTGGTGGACCTCTGCTCTGGATCTTGTTCTCCCTAGTGATGTCTCCAGCAGACAGCAGCGGCAGAGGCTGAACGGAGACTGCTGCCTTGCAGGGGACACAGCCCCACAGCTGCCACTGCTGGCAGGACAGCAGAAGTGCAGGGATTTTCTCTCAACACTCTGTTCAGTGCTAGGAGCTCTGGCTGAGACAGCTATAAATAGCAAGTGAGAAGGCAGCACCCCTTAGTGCCTCCTCTTGGCGACAGGCCTGCTCTAAAACAGCTTTACACCTTCCTTAATCCTGGGTTGTCTGAGGGCCACTTTGGCTCCCCACAGGTTAAAGCAGCCCCAGGGATGTTCCAACTTGCACCGGCTAAAAAGCCTGATAGGAACCACTTGCACCGGCTAAAAAGCCTGATAGGAACCACTAAGCCAGTACAGGATCAGTGGAGTGCATCACACATCAGCCCCTTCCCATCATGCCCTTTGACTGCCTCAACACACACCCAATGCCTTTTGTTGAGGGAATCCTGCAGACTGGTTAAGACCAGTCTAAAACTCCTTGCACTGCTCTATTGGCCCTACAAGTCTATATCACTGATAGGAAATCGCAGTCTATTTTCAATCTTTTTTTATCATTCTTTGTCTGCTAATTGTTTCCAAACATGGTCAGTTTAAGTATCAACTCACCATAAGACTATTTCTGTGAAATACTTGCCTGTTTCAATCTCTCCCTTGCCTGTATAATTTTCTTCCTTAGCCACTTACAGCGAGCAGTGACAATGGCTGCATGTCCCCGGACTCGGTCTTCCTTCTGTCAGTAATGAGTGTGAAAGAAGAACACGTCATAAGTGGACTCACAGACAATATCATCCTGGAAGACAGAAGGAGTGGAGGGTCCTTCACGCCTTCCAGGTTTGGGTCCAAGGTATGATGATTTTACTTTAAGTATTAGAACATACTGTGATAGCAAACAGAGGGCACATAAATATCCACTGTACACAACGTGGGCAAAATTCCACCCTCTCTTCCTCCAAAACACTTAGTAAAATTGGTTGAGGAGATTCTTTCACCATAAGCCCTGAGGAGAAGGGTGATAACTATGTTCAGTGACCATGGGATCCTGTAGTTATATGTGATGCCCAGAAATAAGAGTAACATTTGTTTGCTGCTACTCTTAATAATTGGACCAATTTAATGGCACTCTGTGAATCCTCTGCAAAGGCTTTTATAGGAATGCACTTTGTGGTTTTTTCAAGTGCTTCTAGCTTTCTGAAAAAGTTATTCTTGAGCTCAAATTTCTCATGCTTGTTCTCAGCCAAAAAGTGAAGGTTTTTTCTTTCATGTTTGGTCTTTGTTTTAATTATTGGAGAAAGAACGAAGGTGTTTTTTCCCATAATTTAAAACATTTTTCATATTTTTTATTTCAATAATTAAAAAATGGCTTTTAGGAAACTTGAGGCATGATACTGCAAACCGTTGACCATTATCTTTCAGGAGGTATTCACTAGCTTTGAAGTTGGAGTTCTTAAATATCACTTTTCACAATATAGCTACATATCTATCTTAGGTTTTTACATAGCACTTTCTCTCTCAAAATGGCTCCGTGGGATTCCATATTCGTGTCTCAATGACTTATACATTCTAAGTTTACAGGTTCTCTTTCCCTGACAGTCTGCAAATTTACCTGGAATACTGTACATTTACTGAAGCAGAATCACATTATCTTCCCGATTAATGACCCCTTGTGCTCTAGTTTTGTGGGTTGGCTGGCATAGCCACTGTACAGTTATTTCTTTTACAACAAATATGCTGTGAATATGCAAATATCTCTTCTGTGCTGGTCACTGTAGCTATGTCTACATTGCACACCACTTTTGGCAGTGTGTAGTGTACACACAGCTACATGCCCCAGGGAAAAGCACATCGCATCCACTCTGTAGTGTGTAGCTAAACGTATCAGTGAAAGGCTCTGGCAGAGGCAAGGCTGCAGAGAAAAGCTCTGGTAGAGGCAAGGCAGCGGGGAAAGGCTCAGCCTCTTCCCACTACCTCTCCTCTGCCAGAGCCTTTCCCTGCTATTGGAGCCTATGTCATGGCCAGGTTCTGGGCGCCATACCACAATCATGAGACAGAACATAACATAAGAACATAAGACTGGCCATACTGTGTCAGACCAAAGGTCCATCAAGCCCAGTATCCTCTCCTCTGACAGTGGCCAACGGCAGGTGCTCCAAAGGGAATGAACAGACAGGTTACCATCAAGTGATCCATGCCCTGTCACCCAGTTCTGGCAATCAGAGGCTAGGAACACCATTCCTGCCCATCCAGGCTAATAGCCATTGATGGACCTAACTTCCATGAATCTATCTAGCTCCCTTTTGAACCCCATTATAGTACTGGCCTTCACAACACCTTCTGGCAAGGAGTTCCAGAGGTTGACAGTGCGTTGCGTGAAAAAATACTTTCTTGTGTTTGTTTTAAACCTGCTATCTATTAATTTCATTTGGTGGCCCCTTGTTCTTCTATTATGAGAAGGAGTAAATAATACTTCCTTATTTACTTTCTCTAGACCACTCATGATTTTATAGAATCAGAGAATATCAGGGTTGGAAAGGACCTCAGGAGATCATCTAGTCCAACCCCCCTGCTCAAAGCAGGACCAATCCCCAACTAAATCATCCCACCTAGGGATTTGTTAAGCCTGACCTTAAGAACCTCTAAGGAAGGAAATTCCACCATTCCAGTGCTTCAGCACCCTCCTAGTGAAAAAGTTTTTCCTAATATCCAACCTAAACCTCCCCCACTGCAACTTGAGACCATTAATCCTTGTTCTGTCATCTGCCACCACTGAGAACAGTCTAGATCCATCCTCTTTGGAACCCCCTTTCAGGTAGTTGAAAGCAGCTGTCAAATCCCCCCTCATTCGTCTCTTCTGCAGACTAAATAACCCCAGTTCCCTCTACCTCTCCTCATAAGTTCCTGCCCCCTAATAATTTTTGTTGCCCTTCACTGGACTCTTTCCAATTTTTTCACATCCTTCTTGTAGTGTGGGGCCCAAAACTGGATTCATAGAGATTCTACGGCACAGTCTGGTTCATTTAAGATTTTTACTTCATTTGATTCATTTTACTTCATTTGAGTCTATGCTTTCTTTCACATATAGTGCCACTCTCCAACCACCACGACCTGTTCTGTCCTTGCGATATATTTTGTACCCTGGTATTACTGTGTCCCATTGATTAACCTCATTCCACCAAGTTTCTGTGATGCCTATTATATCAATATCCTCATTTAATATAAAGCACTCTAGTTCACCCATCTTATTATTTAGACCTCTAGCATTTGTATATAAGCACTTTAAAAACTTGGCACTTTTTATCTGTCTGCCATTACATGATGGTCTGCAGAAGAGAAGAACACAGCTCACAGGACCCTTGATCGTCTATATTGTAGCTGGATTTTAAAAGGATTGGATAATTTTATAATCAATAACATGTAGTGATGTGCCAAACAGAGCTAACCATCCTAGCTCTTGCTTTCACAGGTGTCACGGAGGAATCTCCCACCGGTCTCCAGCCTGGTTCAAATGTCCATGTACTTTACGAAAATTCCTTAATTCTCTGTGTCTCATTACCAAGCACTATAATTGACAAATACAGCTGAAGTACAGAAGTCTCCCTACAGATTCTTGTAAGTGTTACAGAAATAATTGTCTTAGCATACAGCTGAAGAAGATGGTTTACCTTCATCTTTATGTCCACGAATGACAGACTGCTTCTCTCAAACTCAAGTATCATTTTCACTAGATTATATACCCACCTCTCCCAGAACAAACTCCAAGTCGCTGAACTGCCTGTTTTCCCACAGTCTTCCATAATCTTCATGTAAAGTGCATTTTGGGTAACAAGAAAACTGAAATAAAAAAGATTTTACACCCGTTATAGTTTATTTCAGTTTATCATGGGGGCATGCCAACAGCACCATGGCTAAGATTGCCACTGGATTTCAACGTTGACGACATCTTAACCTACAGCTAAAAAACCAAACTACAGAATGTCCTGATCAATTATATACACCTATGTACCCTCATGCATGGTAGTGACTTTGTGAAGGAGGGAGTTGGGTGGGGATCTGTTGTAGGAGGCAGGAAATATATGTCCCCAAAACCCACAGGTTTCAAAATTTCAGAGCCAGGAGTATCACCAGTTTTCAGAACCAATTTGCAGAAGATAAGAATGAGGGGAGATTTGATAGCTGCTTTCAACTACCTGAAAGGGGGTTCCAAAGAGGATGGATCTAGACTATTCTCAGTTGTAGCAGATGACAGAACAAGGAATAATGGTCTCAAGTTGCAGGGGGTTGGACCAGATGGTCCCTTCCAACCCTGATATTCTATGATTCATAGACAGCGTCACTCCCAGTAATCAGTGCCAGTAACCACTTTGGTGCAGAACACTTCTGAAAATGTCACGACTTTAAAAATCCCAAGAATGAGGGGTTTTTTATAGTAACAAGATGCCACTCTGCCAACTTGTGCATGCAGATTGTGCATGCATACACATGCTTTTTCTGCCAGGAGGGACCACAATATATCACATACAAGAGAGTATCAGTAAGGGAACTAGCTACCTTCTGGGGTTTGCTGGCATGACGGGTAATACCAGGGAACACCAGAAGACAAAAGGGAAGCTGGGAGGGCCACACTCCAGAATGGGGATGCTTCTCTATAGCCCCCTGAAGCTGTGGTGCTGCCTGCCTGCCCTCCTCCATGTTCCCTGTTGTGGCTTTAGGTTTAACCCTACCATGTAGGTGGCTGTGGGAGGTCTAGGAGCATGCTCTGTGCAGTTGGCATGTAGGAATTCCATGGGGGTGGAGCACACTCAGCAGCTGGGCCAAAGCATGCATAATGCACATGGATGATCAGTGGGATCAGATAGATAGAATGGTTTGGAGATTTTAGCAGCAAACTTCTAACAAAGCTGAGCATGTGAAAATAGTAATCTTTAGAGGCCTATAACCCACTCAAACCATCCTCCTGACAAATTTCAAGTGCCTGTTCCAAAGCATGGAGGTGCTAGAGATCCTAGAAGAAACGGTTATAAAAAATGTTTCACATTGTAAAAAGTGTCTGAACTGCTTTTGATGAAATGTTTAAAAAAATCAGCCTGAGGCAGAGACTAAGCTTAGAAAATTTCAGCCTGAACAGTTAAAGTTTAGGAACAATTAAGCAACTGAAAACATAAGCTTATAATGGATAATAGTAGGCATGCTCCATAACCCCATGAATCAGGTTAACAAATTACCTGGAATCTGTACATTTCTCCACTTCTAATGTTATTGTCCACTGTCCCACCAAAGATGTACATGGCGTCTGAGATGACAGCTGCAGCATGGAAGAGTCTCCCACTTGGCAGCTAGGAAAACAAGCACAAAAATGTTGAGGACTATTTAAGAGGTACCTTTTCATGATTTAATTGGGGATTAGTCCTGCTTTTGAGCAGGGGGTTGGACTAGATGACCTCCTGAGGTCCCTTCCAACCCTGATATTCTATGATTCTATGATTCAAACAAGAATTTGTCTGGGAAAAAGCAAAAGTGAGAAAGGAAAAACAATATAATGTAAATGAATTAGCAACAAATGGCAGGCCCATCTGACAGATTTTAGGATTGCCTTGTTACCTCTACAGCCTCCCTTCCTGCCACTTTTAATGGCGCCCCTTTTGGTAAACTTTTAAAATTATTAGTATTTTACATATGCAGGGATGTATGTATTCTGTAGGTAAGAATGTTCTGCAGAATACTCCTGTTGCCAAGAAACTTTGCTTCAGAGCTAAGTTTCATTTTAAAAAACAAAGTACATTTCCATCCCTTATAGATACAGATAAATCTTCCAAATGCGAACAAAATATGAACTGAGTGTTTATTCTGCAAACTGACAGCTTGAAATAAAGGTGTAAACTGACCCATTTATGTCAGTGGGTGTTAACTCTGAACCCTAATTGTGAAAATTTAAATGCAAGCACTAACTCTTTCAAGTTGGTCATTGTAGCAGAATCATTCCGCTAATGTGACTGATCAAGTGATGCTGGACGCAAAGATGGATACTGTAAATAGGAGACAGTGGAGCAGCTGGTTGCTGTGAAGGAGGGTGATGGGGGAAGAAGCCCATCTTCCCCCTTCTCCAAAATGTCCAAGAGAATGTATCTACCCCTCATTGTCTGTTGGTCAAATCACATCCTATAGCTCCTGGGTTTCAACAACATCCAGCTGCTCCCCAAACTGCTATAATTCATAGGCTCTCTATGGACAGAAGGGATCACTATGGTCATCTAGTGAATCTGATCTTCTGCATAGCAAAGGCTACACTTAGGATGGAAGAATCCAATGCACCGCTACAGACTAGGGACCGAATGGCTAGGCAGCAGTTCTGCGGAAAAGGACCTAGGGGTGAGAGTGGACGAGAAGCTGGATAGGAGTCAGCAGTGTGCCCTTGTTGCCAAGAAGGCCAATGGCATTTTGGGATGTATAAGTAGGGGCATAGCGAGCAGATCGAGGGACGTGATCGTTCCCCTCTATTCGACATTGGTGAGGCCTCATCTGGAGTACTGTGTCCAGTTTTGGGCCCCACACTACAAGAAGGATGTGGATAAATTGGAGAGAGTCCAGCGAAGGGCAACAAAAATGATTAGGGGTCTGGAACACATGACTTATGAGGAGAGGCTGAGGGAGCTGGGATTGTTTAGCCTGCAGAAGAGAAGAATGAGGGGGGATTTGATAGCTGCTTTCAACTACCTGAAAGGGGGTTCCAAAGAGGATGGCTCTAGACTGTTCTCAATGGTAGCAGATGACAGAACGAGGAGTAATGGTCTCAAGTTGCAGTGGGGGAGGTTTAGATTGGATATTAGGAAAAACTTTTTCACTAAGAGGGTGGTGAAACACTGGAATGCGTTACCTAGGGAGGTGGTAGAATCTCCTTCCTTAGAGGTTTTTAAGGTCAGGCTTGACAAAGCCCTGGCTGGGATGATTTAACTGGGAATTGGTCCTGCTTCGAGCAGGGGGTTGGACTAGATGACCTTCAGGGGTCCCTTCCAACCCTGATATTCTATGATTCTACAGAATTACATCCAGAGATTCCTGCATTAAGCCCAGAACTTCTGGTTGAGCTAGAATGTAGCACTGAGAAACAGACATCCAATTTAAAACTTTGAGTGATGGAGAACTTTCCACATCCCTTGGTAAATTTGTTCCAATGGTTAATTCCCCTCACTTTTAAACATTTGCTTCTTGTTTCCAGTTTGAATTAATCTAACTTCAGGTTCTAGACACCGGATCTTGTTATGTCTGTTAGATTAAAAAGCCCTCTGCCATCAGAAATCTTCTCCTCATGTAGATACTGACAGACTGTGATCAAGTCATCTCTGAGCCTTCTCTTTGATAAACTAAATAGATTGAATTTCTTAAGTCTCTCACTGTAGGTAGGTTTTCCAAACCTCAAATTACGTTTGTAGCTCTTGTCTCATCACTTTTCAATTTCACAACTTCCTTTTTGAAGTGCGGACACCAGAACTGGACACCGTACTCCAGTAATGACATCATTAATGCTGAGTAAATGAATACCAAAAATAGCTCTACCTCCTTACTCCCACTCAATATTCCCCTACACATACATCAAAGAACTAAAGTAGTCCTTTTGCCACAGCACTATACTGAGAGCTCATGTTCAGCTGGTCATTCACCATGATCCTTAAATCCTTTTCAAAATAATTGCTTTTGAAGATATTGTCTCTCATCCTATAATCGTGACTTACAGTCTTTCTTCCTAGACATACAATCTTGCATTTGGATGAATTAAAAAAGTATGTTGATTGTTTATGGCCTATTACCAAGTGCTCCAGATCACTCTGTATATATGACCTATCCTCAGCATTATTTATCACTCCACTAAAGGCTGTTTTCTGCAAACTTTGCCAGCACTGATTTTAAATTTTCTTCCAGATCACTGATGAAGGTCTATGATACATACTGATAAAGACAATTGAATAGCACTGGTCCAAGACAAATTCTTGTTGGATCCTACTTGAAACACCCTCAATGAACAGATGAGGATTCTCCATTAACAATTTTGAGAACTATCTACAAACCAGTTTTTAATCCATTTAACATGTTATATTAATTTTACATGGTACTCTTATATTTGAATCAGTATGTCGTGGAATTAAGTAAGTCCACACACTTACCTTTATCAATCAAACTGTATATGTTATCAAAACATACCAAGCTTGTTTGACAAGACCCATTTTTAAAGAAACCCTTCTGATTAACATTATTTAGGTTCCCATCCTTTACTGACTGACTCTGGTTTTGTTCAATATCTTCATAAATGATCTGGAGGGTGGTGTGGATTGCACTCTCAGCAAATTTGCGGATGATACTAAACTGGGAGGAGTGGTAGACACGCTGGAGGGCAGGGATAGGATACAGAGGGACCTAGACAAATTGGAGGATTGGGCCAAAAGAAATCTGATGAGGTTCAATAAGGATAAGTGCAGGGTCCTGCACTTAGGACGGAAGAACCCAATGCACCGCTACAGACTAGGGACCGAATGGCTAGGCAGCAGTTCTGCGGAAAAGGACCTAGGGGTGACAGTGGATGAGAAGCTGGATATGAGTCAGCAGTGTGCCCTTGTTGCCAAGGACAATGGCATTTTGGGATGTATAAGTACGGGCATAGCGAGCAGATCGAGGGACGTGATCGTCCCCCTCTATTCGACATTGGTGAGGCCTCATCTGGAGTACTGTGTCCAGTTTTGGGCCCCACACTACAAGAAGGATGTGGATAAATTGGAAAGAGTCCAGCGAAGGGCAACAAAAATGATTAGGGGTCTGGAACACATGACTTATGAGGAGAGGCTGAGGGAACTGGGATTGTTTAGTCTGCGGAAGAGAAGAATCATAGAATATCACAGAATCATAGAATATCAGGGTTGGAAGGGACCTCAGGAGGTCATCTAGTCCAACCCCCTGCTCAAAGCAGGACCAATCCCCAGTTTTTGCCCCAGTTCCCTAAATGGCCCCCTCAAGGATTGAACTCACAACCCTGGGTTTAGCAGGCCAATGCTCAAACCACTGAGCTATCCCTCCCCCCCAATGAGGGGGGATTTGATAGCTGCTTTCAACTACCTGAGAGGTGGTTCCAGAGAGGATGGTTCTAGACTATTCTCAGTGGTGGAAGAGGACAGGACAAGGAGTAATGGTCTCAAGTTGCAGTGGGGGAGGTTTAGGTTGGATATTAGGAAAATCTTTTTCACTAGGAGGGTGGTGAAACACTGGAATGCGTTGCCTAGGGAGGTGGTGGAATCTCCTTCCTTAGAAGTTTTTAAGGTCAGGCTTGACAAAGCCCTGGCTGGGATGATTTAATTGGGGATGGGTCCTGCTTTTGAGCAGGGGGTTGGACTAGATGACCTCCTGAGGTCCCTTCCAACCCTGATATTCTATGATTCTATGAAATAAGGGATATTGCTGAAATAAAAGCCTTGCTGACATAGCCCTGTTTGCTACAGAATTAAGATAAACTTCACTGAATTAGGTTTAATACCTTTAATGTACCTTTGGGGTACATCGGATTAAAAATGCAATTGTGCTATGTTCACCTGCACATCCACCAATGTGATATATCATAGAATCATAGAATCATAGAATATAAGGGTTGGAAGGGACCCCAGAAGGTCATCTAGTCCAACCCCCTGCTCAAAGCAGGACCAATTCCCAGTTAAATCATCCCAGCCAGGGCTTTGTCAAGCCTGACCTTAAAAACCTCTAAGGAAGGAGATTCTACCACCTCCCTAGGTAATGCATTCCAGTGTTTCACCACCCTCATAGTGAAAAAGTTTTTCCTAATATCCAATCTAAACCTCCCCCACTGCAGCTTGAGACCATTACTCCTCGTTCTGTCATCTGCTACCATTGAGAACAGTCTAGAGCCATCCTCTTTGGAACCCCCTTTCAGGTAGTTGAAAACAGCTATCAAATCCCCCCTCATTCTTCTCTTCTGCAGGCTAAACAATCCCAGCTCCCTCAGCCTCTCCTCATAACTCATGTGTTCCAGACCCCTAATCATTTTTGTTGCCCTTCGCTGGACTCTCTCCAATTTATCCACATCCTTCTTGAAGTGTGGGGCCCAAAACTGGACACAGTACTCCAGATGAGGCCTCACCAATGTCGAATAGAGGGGAACGATCACGTCCCTCGATCTGCTCGCTATGCCCCTACTTATACATCCCAAAATGCCATTGGCCTTCTTGGCAACAAGGGCACACTGCTGACTCATATCCAGCTTCTCGTCCACTCTCACCCCTAGGTCCTTTTCCGCAGAACTGCTGCCTAGCCATTCGGTCCCTAGTCTGTAGCTGTGCATTGGGTTCTTCCGTCATGTGCACATGATATGCCATCATGTGCCAGCAATGCCCCTCTGCCATTTACATTGGTCAAACTGGACAGTCTCTACGTAAAAGAATAAATGGACACAAATCAGATGTCAAGAATTATAACATTCATAAACCAGTCGGAGAACACTTCAATCTCTCTGGTCACGCAATCACAGACATGAAGGTCGCTATCTTACAACAAAAAAAACTTCAAATCCAGACTTCAGCGAGAAACTGCTGAATTGGAATTCATTTGCAAATCGGATACTATTAATTTAGCCTTAAATAGAGACTGGGAGTGGCTAAGTCATTATGCAAGGCAGCCTATTTCCCCTTGTTTTTCCTACCCCCCCCCCCAGATGTTCTGATTAAACTTGGATTTAAACTTGGAGAGTGGTCAGTTTGGATGAGCTATTGCCAGCAGGAGAATGAGTTTGTGTGTGTGTGTGTTTCCCGGGGGGGGGGGGGTGAGAAAGCCTGGATTTGTGCTGGAAATGGCCCACCTTGATTACCATGCACATTGTAGGGAGAGTGGTCACTTTGGATGAGCTATTACCAGCAGGAGAGTGAGTTTGTGTGTGTATGGGGGTGGGGGGGGTGAGAAAACCTGGATTTGTGCTGAAAATGGGCCACCTTGATTATCATGCACATTGTAGGGAGATTTGGACTTCTACATAGAGTGCTTCCGCCGACGTGCACGGGCTGAAATTGTGGAAAAGCAGCATCACTTGCCCCATAACCTCAGCCATGCGGAACGCAATGCCATCCACAGCCTCAGAAACAACTCTGACATCATAATCAAAAAGGCTGACAAAGGAGGTGCTGTTGTCATCATGAATAGGTCGGAATATGAACAAGAGGCTGCTCGGCAGCTCTCCAACACGAGTTTCTACAAGCCATTACCCTATGATCCCACTGAGAGTTACCAAAAGCAACTACAGCATTTGCTCAAGAAACTTCCTGAAAAAGCACAAGATCAAATCCGCACAGACACACCCCTGGAACCCCGACCTGGGATATTCTATCTACTACCCAAGATCCATAAACCTGGAAATCCTGGGCGCCCCATCATCTCAGGCATTGGCACCCTGACAGCAGGATTGTCTGGCTATGTAGACTCCCTCCTCAGGCCCTACGCTACCAGCACTCCCAGCTACCTTCGAGACACCACTGACTTCCTGAGGAAACTTCAATCCATCGGTGATCTTCCTGATAACACCATCCTGGCTACTATGGATGTAGAAGCCCTCTACACCAACATTCCACACAAAGATGGACTACAGGCCGTCAGGAACACTATCCCCGATAATGTCACGGCTAACCTGGTGGCTGAACTTTGTGACTTTGTCCTTACCCATAACTATTTCACATTTGGGGACAATGTATACCTTCAGATCAGCGGCACTGCTATGGGTACCCGCATGGCCCCACAGTATGCCAACATTTTTATGGCTGATTTAGAACAACGCTTCCTCAGCTCTCGTCCCCTAAAGCCCCTACTCTACTTGCGCTATATTGATGACATCTTCATCATCTGGACCCATGGAAAAGAAGCCCTTGAGGAATTCCACCACGATTTCAACAATTTCCATCCCACCACCAACCTCAGCCTGGTCCAGTCCACACAAGAGATCCACTTCCTGGACACTACAGTGCTAATAAACAATGGCCACATAAACACCACCCTATACCGGAAACCTACTGACCGCTATTCCTACCTGCATGCCTCCAGCTTTCACCCTGACCACACCACACGATCCATCGTCTACAGCCAAGCTCTGCGATACAACCGCATTTGCTCCAACCCCTCAGACAGAGACAAACACCTACAAGATCTCTGTCAAGCTTTCTTACAACTACAATACCCACCTGCAGAAGTAAAGAAACAGATTGATAGAGCCAGAAGAGTTCCCAGAAGTTACCTACTACAGGACAGGCCTAACAAAGAAAATAACAGAACGCCACTAGCCGTCACCTTCAGCCCCCAACTAAAACCCCTCCAATGCATTATTAAGGATCTACAACCTATCCTAAAGGATGACCCAACACTCTCACAAGTCTTGGGAGACAGGCCAGTCCTTGCCTACAGACAGCCCCGCAACCTGAAGCAAATACTCACCAACAACCACATACCACACAACAGAACCACTAACCCAGGAACTTATCCTTGCAACAAAGCCCGTTGCCAATTGTGCCCACATATCTATTCAGGGGACACCATCACAGGGCCTAATAACATCAGCCACACTATCAGAGGCTCGTTCACCTGCACATCCACCAATGTGATATATGCCATCATGTGCCAGCAATGCCCCTCTGCCATGTACATTGGTCAAACTGGACAGTCTCTACGTAAAAGAATAAATGGGCACAAATCAGATGTCAAGAATTATAACATTCATAAACCAGTCGGAGAACACTTCAATCTCTCTGGTCACGCAATCACAGACATGAAGGTCGCTATCTTAAAACAAAAAAACTTCAAATCCAGACTCCAGCGAGAAACTGCTGAATTGGAATTCATTTGCAAATTGGATACTATTAATTTAGGCTTAAATAGAGACTGGGAGTGGCTAAGTCATTATGCAAGGTAGCCTGTTTCCTCTTGTTTTTTCCTACCCCCCCCCCCCGATATTCTGGTTTAACTTGGATTTAAACTTGGAGAGTGGTCAGTTTAGACCAGCAGGAGAGTGAGTTTGTGTGTGTATGGGGGTGGGGGGGAAGTGAGAGAACCTGGATCTATGCAGGAAATAGCCCGACTTGATTATGTAAAGAGTTGTCACTTTGGATGGGCTAGCACCAGCAGGAGAGTGAATTTGTGTGGGGGGGTGGAGGGTGAGAAAACCTGGATTTGTGCTGGAAATGGCCCACCTGCTGATCACTTTAGATAAGCTATTACCAGCAGGACAGTGGGGTGGGAGGAGGTATTGTTTCATATTCTCTGTGTGTATATAAAGTCTGCTGCAGTTTCCACGGTACACATCTGATGAAGTGAGCTGTGGCTCACGAAAGCTCATGCTCAAATAAATTGGTTAGTCTCTAAGGTGCCACAAGTACTCCTTTTCTTATTGTAGGGAGAGTGGTCACTTTGGATAAGCTATTACCAGCAGGAGAGTGAGTTTGTGTGTGTGGTTTTTGGAGGGGGGTGAGGGAGTGAGAGAACCTGGATTTGTGCAGGAAATGGCCCACCTTGATTATCATACACATTGCGAAGAGAGTGGTCACTTTGGATGGGCTATTACCAGCAGGAGAGTGAGTTTGTGTGTGGGAGGGCGGAGGGTGAGAAAACCTGGATTTGTGCTGGAAATGGCCCAACTTGATTATCATAGACATTGTAAGGAGAGCGATCACTTTAGATAAGCTATTACCAGCAGGAGAGTGGGGTGGGAGGAGGTATTGTTTCATGGTCTCTGTGTATATAATGTCTTCTGCAGTTTCCACAGTATGCATCCGATGAAGTGAGCTGTAGCTCACAAAAGCTTATGCTCAAATAAATTGGTTAATAATAATCTTGCTTCTTGCCTTGCTTTTAATTTAAACAGACTGAATAAGCAAGTAGAAAATGTAAGTAAAAGCACAAGGCTGCACCACCTCTCCCCCCCAAGCTAATAGCCTTGTCTTTCAGTAACAAGAGAAGATAAGTTTCAGAGTAGCAGCCCTGTTAGTCTGTATCTGCAAGAAGAAAACTGGTGCTTGTGGCACCTTAGAGACTAACAAATTTATTTGAGCATAAGCTTTCGTGAGCTACAGCTCACTTCATCGGATGCATTCAGTGGAAAATACAGTGGGGAGATTTATATACACAAAGAACATTGAAACAATGGATGTTACCATACACACTGCAAGGAGAGTGATCAGGTAAGGTGAGCTATTACTAGCAGCAGAGCGGAGGGGGGAGGGGTGGGGAAACCTTTTGTAGTGATAATCAAGGTGGGCCATTTCCAGCAGTTGACAAGAACTTCTGAGGAACAGCGGGGGAGAAGGTGGGGGAAATAAACATGGAGAAATAGTTTTAGTTTGTGTAATGACCCATCCACTCCCAGTCTTTATTCAAGCCTAAGTTAATTGTATCCAGTTTGCAAATTAATTCCAATTCAGCAGTCTCTCGTTGGAGTCTGTTTTTGAAGTTTTTCTGTTGAAGAATTGCCACTTCTAGGTCTGTAATCGAGTGACCAAAGAGATTGAAGTGTTCTCCAACTGGTTTTTGAATGTTATAATTCTTGA
This sequence comes from Caretta caretta, assembly GCF_965140235.1. NCBI lineage: Eukaryota > Metazoa > Chordata > Testudines > Cheloniidae > Caretta > Caretta caretta. The sequence continues at coordinate 19,317,048 of NC_134226.1, read as the reverse complement.
CGTCTGATTTGTGTCCATTTATTCTTTTACATAGAGACTGTCCAGTTTGGCCAATGTACGTGGCAGAAGGGCATTGCTGGCACATGATGGCATATATCACATTGGTAGATGTGCAGGTGAACGAGCCTCTGATAGTGTGGCTGATGTGATTAGGCCCTGTGATGGTGTCCCCTGAATAGATATGTGGACACAGTTGGCAACGGGCTTTGTGGCAAGGATAGGTTCCTGGGTTAGTGGTTTTGTTGTGTGGAAAGAATTTTCTGTAGTATCTGTCTGATGAATCTTGCCCATATGCTCAGGGTTTAGCTGATCGCCATATTTGGGGTCGGGAAGGAATTTTCCTCCAGGGCAGATTGGAAGAGGCCCTGGAGGTTTTTCGCCTTCCTCTGTAGCATGGGGCATGGGTCACTTGCTGGAGGATTCTCTGCTCCTTGAAGTCTTTAAACTATGATTTGAGGACTTCAATAGCACAGATATAGGTGTGAGGTTTTTTGCAGGAGTGGTGGGTGAAATTCTGTGGCCTGCGTTGTGCAGGAGGTCAGACTAGATGATCATAATGGTCCCTTCTGACCTAAATATCTGTGAATCTATGTGTGGTGTGTGGTTGCTGATGAGTATTTGATTCAGGTTGGGGGGCTGTCTGTAAGCAACAACTGGCCTGTCTCCCAAGATCTGTGAGAGTGATGGGTCGTCCTTCAGGATAGGTTGTAGAATAAAGACTGGGAGTGGATGGGTCATTACACAAAGTAAAACTATTTTCCCATGTTTATTCCCCTCTACCCCACTGTTCCTCAGAAGTTCTCGTCAACTGCTGGAAATGGCCCACCTTGATTATCACTACAAAAGGTTTCCCCGTCCCCTCCCCTTTGCTGGTAATAGCTCAGCTTACCTGATCACTCTCCTTACAGTGTGTATGATAACACCCATTGTTTCATGTTCTCTGTGTATATAAATCTCCCCCCTGTATTTTCCACTGAATGCATCCAATGAAGTGAGCTGTAGCTCATGAAAGCTTATGCTCAAATAAATTTGTTAGTCTCTAAGGTGCCACAAGTCCTCCTTTTCTTTTTAAGAGAAGATAAGGGGACCAAATCAAGCAAGGGGTTGCTATGGTAACCAAACAGCTGGCAGGTGTAAGCAAAAAACACAAAGTCTGCAAAAAAGTAACCACAAGTAACCCCGCTCCTTACCCCTCACATCAGGTACAAAAGAGGTGGTCTTAACCCGAAACCCAAGACCCCCCCCAAAACAAAACATGACCATATATTGGAAGGGGTGGTACCAGGGAAGGGGAACTCTGAGTATAATTAAGTTTGCCAAAAAGAGGGAGGGAGTGCGTTGGCGTGCGGAGCTAGGAGTTAGGAAAAGAAGGGGTTTCTATTGGTGTATAAAACAGTAGTTGGGGGAGGGGAAAAAACCCTCTATCGGTGTATAAAAATAGCCTAATTGGTGTAAAGGGCTTCAGAAGAGGAGCCAACTAGGGGGGGCGCTTTTCTTGACCTGCTGCTCACAAACCGGGTAGAATTAGTGGGGGAAGCAAAAGTGGATGGGAATCTGGGAGGCAGTGACCATGAGTTGGTTGAGTTCAGGATCCTGACGCAGGGAAGAAAGGTAAGCAGCAGGATACGGACCCTGGACTTCAGGAAAGCAGACTTCGACTCCCTCAGGGAATGGATGGCCAGGATCCCCTGGGGGACTAACTTGAAGGGGAAAGGAGTCCAGGAGAGCTGGCTGTATTTCAAGGAATCCCTGTTGAGGTTACAGGGACAAACCATCCCGATGAGTCGAAAGAACAGTAAATATGGCAGGCGACCAGCTTGGCTTAATAGTGAAATCCTAGCGGATCTTAAACATAAAAAAGAAGCTTACAAGAAGTGGAAGGTTGGACATATGACCAGGGAAGAGTATAAAAATATTGCTCGGGCATGTAGGAATGAAATCAGGAGGGCCAAATCTCACCTGGAGCTGCAGCTAGCGAGAGATGTCAAGAGTAACAAGAAGAGTTTCTTCAGGTATGTTGGAAACAAGAAGAAAGCCGAGGAAAGTGTGGGCCCCTTACTGAATGAGGGAGGCAACCTAGTGACAGAGGATGTGGAAAAAGCTAATGTACTCAATGCTTTTTTTGCCTCTGTCTTCACTAACAAGGTCAGCTCCCAGACTGCTGCGCTGGGCATCACAAAATGGGGAAGAGATGGCCAGCCCTCTGTGGAGATAGAGGTGGTTAGGGACTATTTAGAAAAGCTGGATGTGCACAAGTCCATGGGGCCGGACGAGTTGCATCCGAGAGTGCTGAAGGAATTGGCGGCTGTGATTGCAGAGCCATTAGCCATTATCTTTGAAAACTCGTGGCGAACCGGGGAAGTCCCGGATGACTGGAAAAAGGCTAATGTAGTGCCAATCTTCAAAAAAGGGAAGAAGGAGGATCCTGGGAACTACAGGCCAGTCAGCCTCACCTCAGTCCCTGGAAAAATCATGGAGCAGGTCCTCAAAGAATCAATCCTGAAGCACTTGCATGAGAGGAAGGTGATCAGGAACAGCCAGCATGGATTCACCAAGGGAAGGTCATGCCTGACTAATCTAATCGCCTTTTACGATGAGATTACTGGTTCTGTGGATGAAGGGAAAGCAGTGGATGTATTGTTTCTTGACTTTAGCAAAGCTTTTGACACGGTCTCCCACAGTATTCTTGTCAGCAAGTTAAGGAAGTATGGGCTGGATGAATGCACTATAAGGTGGGTAGAAAGCTGGCTAGATTGTCGGGCTCAACGGGTAGTGATCAATGGCTCCATGTGTAGTTGGCAGCCAGTATCAAGTGGAGTGCCCCAAGGGTCGGTCCTGGGGCCGGTTTTGTTCAATATCTTCATAAATGATCTGGAGGATGGTGTGGATTGCACTCTCAGCAAATTTGTGGATGATACTAAACTGGGAGGAGTGGTAGATATGCTGGAGGGGAGGGATAGGATACAGAAGGACCTAGACAAATTGGAGGATTGGGCCAAAAGAAATCTGATGAGGTTCAAGAAGGATAAGTGCAGGGTCCTGCACTTAGGACGGAAGAACCCAATGCACCACTACAGACTAGGGACCGAATGGCTCGGCAGCAGTTCGGCAGAAAAGGACCTAGGAGTGACAGTGGACGAGAAGCTGGATATGAGTCAGCAATGTGCCCTTGTTGCCAAGAAGGCCAATGGCATTTTGGGATGTATAAGTAGGGGCATTTCCAGCAGATCGAGGGACGTGATTGTTCCCCTCTATTCGACATTGGTGAGGCCTCATCTGGAGTACTGTGTCCAGTTTTGGGCCCCACACTACAAGAAGGATGTGGATAAATTGGAGAGAGTCCAGCGGAGAGCAAAAAAATGATTAGGGGTATGGAACACATGACTTATGAGGAGAGGCTGAGGGAACTGGGATTGTTTAGCCTGCAGAAGAGAAGAATGAGGGGGGATTTGATAGCTGCTTTCAACTACCTGAGAGGTGGTTCCAGAGAGGATGGTTCTAGACTATTCTCAGTGGTAGAAGAGGACAGGACAAGGAGGAATGATCTCAAGTTGCAGTGGGGGAGGTTTAGGATGGATATTAGGAAAAACTTTTTCACTAGGAGGGTGGTGAAGCACTGGAATGCGTTACCTAGGGAGGTGGTAGAATCTCCTTCCTTAGAGGTTTTTAAGGTCAGGCTTGATAAAGCCCTGGCTGGGATGATTTAATTGGGGATTGGTCCTGCTTTGAGCAGGGGGTTGGACTAGATGACCTCCTGAGGTCCCTTCCAACCCTGATATTCTAGGATTCTATGACTTCAGGCCCTGAGCAATCCTGCAAGGTTAAAAATCTTAGGGGAAGCTCTCTTGAAAAATCTATGCAGGCAGCTATCCTTGTTCCACTATTGTAGGATTCATTCAAGGTTCATGCACTTGGCAACATTCAGGGCACACCCGGAGTGTTGTGTAGGAGCAGTGTACACACAGCTCCTCTCAAGGGCATGAACCTTGGAATCTCGCCCAGATGACATGAACCGTGGGACTGGGCTCAAGGGCCGAGAGCAAGGAATGCGGGAGATAGAAATTGGTAAATAAGAATGTTAAACAAAGCCAGTGTATTCCTTTTATCTGTTGGAGAATGTAATGCGCGGGGAGAGAGAAAGAATAAAGGAGAGGGTGGAAAGCTGACAGGCCCAGTCCGTTGGCAGACCAGCCTGTTTGCTTGCTTAAAGCTTTGTGCTGTCTTGTCATTGAACCGCAACAACTGGCGCCCAAACGTGGGGCCCTCAGCACTCACCTCGCACGGCAAGGGTTTCAGACGCGTCACTCATCCGCTTCGCGGATCCCGGTGAGTATTTTTCATTGTGGTAAGTATGGGAAGCTCCCTCTCTGCTTTGCAAGTGCAACACCCTAATTAGTTACAGTATTTGCTGCGTAAGGCTCAGCATGACTGCCCCACTCGAGAACTCGCTCTCCTGCTACAGGAGGTGAGTGCCCAATGACCGTGGTACCCTGAAGCCGGAACCCTTCAGCTAGCGGACAGGGAGCGGTTGGGCCAGACACTGCACAAAGAGCCTCGGGCACCCGTGCAGGCTTTACATGCCTGGCACCTCTGCCGCGATGTGATACAGCGTGTCGCCTCGGACAGGCCCTCCCTCGCGGGGCTGGTGCTCTCGCCACTCCTGTCCGCTCCTGCAGCCATCCCCCCTCCTGGCGATGCGACAGTCAGGCTTTAAGGTCAGGCTTGACAAAGCCCTGGCTGGGATGATTTAACTGGGAATTGGTCCTGCTTCGAGCAGGGGGTTGGACTAGATGACCTTCAGGGGTCCCTTCCAACCCTGATATTCTATGATTCTAAGAACACAGAAACTCTATCAGCATACAAAAATAAGCCCAACTGGTATAAAGGGCTTCAAAATATGCTTGCTTGTTTAGCCCCAATAAACCCATCAAATTGCCTGCAAACTGGACTCTGAAGTCTTATTTTCCAGCAAACTGTGTCTGAAAATTAAAAAAAAAAAAGAAAGCTGAACTGCTGCCACCAAGGAATTGTCCTACTAAAGCCCCATAGACTGGTGCTAGATCTGAGCTGAGGCTATTATGAACTTGTGACCACAAAAGAGATTCCTTTGGAGGGCTCTGTTGGCAATCACTCTGTTATTAGAAAAGGAGTACTTGTGGTACCTTAGAGACTAACCAATTTATCTGAGCATAAGCTTTCGTGAGCTACAGCTCACTTCATCGGGTGTACTCGATGAAGTGAGCTGTAGCTCACGAAAGCTTATGCTCAGATAAATTGGTTAGTCTCTAAGGTGCCACAAGTTCTCCTTTTCTTTTTGAGAATACAGACTAACACGGCTGCTACTCTGAAACCTGTCACTCTGTTATTAGTCTCTGAAAAGAAGGCCAGAGAAGCTTGCTTAGGCAGCCTGTCTTTTGCTGTGAATAACACCGTGAAGGCAGGGAACTGTTCAGCTTGGAGATACCCGTGTCAGAAGGGAGAAAAATGTGTATCTCCACCCAAGAGAGATGATGGTCAGTGGACCCAGAAGCCCGAGAATGGGCATCCTTCATGTACCACATAAGTTCTACAGGCGCAGTTGCCCTGAACTCTGACACCTGTAATTTATAGCCTATCACAGACCTAGATGACAGGTTATTTCCTTTTCTTATTGAAGCCATTTTGCATTCCCAGTATTCTCTAAGGGCTGAGGCATAGGGAAACTGAGCTCTCCTTTATTTATTAATCTGTCTTTAATGTTCAAAGATGTAATTTTACAAGAATCGGCCTGAGAAAAAATCATATTGCTCAGATGAAGAAGGAGGCAAGGGCAGGAAAGAAGAATGAACATTCTTCCATTGCAAGAGATGTATTTATTTGTTTTTTTAGAGCAGTGGTTCCCAAACTTGGTTTGCAACTTGTTCAGGGTAAGCCCCTGATGGGCCACAAGATGCTTTTTGTTTACTTGAGCATCCGCAGATATGTCCGCTCGCAGCTCCCAGTGGCCGCAGTTTGCCGTTCCTGGCCAATGGGAGCTGCAGGAAGCAGCGTGGGCTGGGCCACCGCTTCCCGCAGCTCCCACTGGCCAGAAAGAGCGAACTGCAGCCACTGGGAGCTGCGAGCGGCCGGACCTGTAGATGCTCAGGTAAACAAAGCATCTCATGGCCCACCAGGGGCTTACCCTGAACAAGCTGTGAATCAAGTTTGGAAACCACTGTTTGAGAGGGAACAATGGTATTGAGTTTAGCCTTCTTTCGGACTTGTGAAGGTACTGAGTCCAGACTGGAAGAAGTACAGTGCAGCTAGGGGGAGCTGGGAAGGACTGCAGTTAGACTCAGAAAGCTCAATCTGTTTAGTTTATCAAAGATAAGGTTAAGAGATGACTTGATCACAGGTTACAAGTACTCACATGGGGAACAGAAGTTTGATAATAGAGGGCTCTTCAATCTAGCAAGCAAAGGTATAACAAGATCCAATGACTGGAAGTTGAAGCTAGACAAGTTCAGGCTAGAAATGAGATGTACACTTTTAACAGTGAGGATAACCAACCACTGGAACAACCTATCAAGGGTTGTGGGGATTCTCCATCACTGGCACTTTTTAAGCCAAGATTGGACATTGTTTCGAAGTGAGATACTTTAGTCCAGACAGGAATTAACTCAGAGAAGTTCTCTGGCCTCTGTTATACAGGAAGTCAGACTAGATGATCACAGTGGTCTCTTCTGGCTTTAGAATCTATGAACCTATGACTGATCCCCATGTGTAGAAAGAACAGTAAATATGGCAGGTGACCAGCTTGGCTTAACAGTGAAATCCTTGCTGATATTAAACACAAAAAAGAAGCTTACAAGAAGTGGAAGATTGGACAAATGACCAGGGAGGAGTATAAAAATATTGCTCAGGCATGCAGGAGTGAAATCAGGAAGGCCAACTCACACTTGGAGTTGCAGCTAGCAAGAGATGTTAAGAGTAACAAGAAGAGTTACAGGTATGTCAAGGAAAGTGTGGGCCCCTTACTGAATGAGGGAGGCAACCTAGTGACAGAGGATGTGAAAAAAGCTAACGTACTCCATGCTTTTTTTGCCTCTGTCATCACGAACAAGGTCAGCTCACAGACTACTCCACTGAGCAGCACAGCATGGGGAGGAGGTGACCAGACTTCTGTGGAGAAGGAAGTGGTTCAGGACTATTTAGAAAAGCTGGACGAGCACAAGTCCATGGGGCAGGATGCATTGCATCCGAGAGTGCTAAAGGAGTTGGTGGATGTGATTGCAGAGCCATTGGCCATTATCTTTGAAAACTCATGGCAATCGGGGGAGGTCCCGGACAACTGGAAAAAGGCGAATGTAGTGCCCATCTTTAAAAAAGGAAAGGAGGAGGATCCAGGGAACTACAGGGCAGTCAGCCTCACCTCAGTCCCTGGAAAAATCATGGAGCAGGTCCTCAAGGAATCAATTCTGAAGCACTTAGAGGAGAGGAAAGTGATCAGGAAGAGTCAGCATGGATTCACCAATGGCAAGTCATGCCTGACTAATCTAATTGCCTGCTATGATGAGATAACTGGCTCTGTGGATGAGGGGAAAGCAGTGGACGTGTTATTCCTTGACTTTAGCAAAGCTTTTGATATTGTCTCTCATAGTATTCTTGCCAGCAAGTTAAAGAAGTATGGGCTGGATGAATGGACTATAAGGTAGACAGAAAGCTGGCTAGATCATCGGGCTCAAAGGGTAGTGATCAATGGCTCCATGTCTAGTTGGCAGCCAGTATCAAGCGGAATGCCCCAAGGGTTGGTCCTGGGGCCAGTTTTGTTCAATATCTTAATTAATGATCTGGAAGATGGCGTGGATTGCACCCTCAGCAAGTTTGCAGATGACACTAAACTGGGAGGAGAGGTAGATATGCTGGAGGGTAGGGATAGGATACAGAGGGCCCTAGATAAATTACAGGTTTCAGAGTAACAGCCGTGTTAGTCTGTATTCGCAAAAAGAAAAGGAGTACTTGTGGCACCTTAGAGACTAACCAATTTATTTGAGCATGAGCTTTCGTGAGTCTCTAAGGTGCCACAAGTACTCCTTTTCTTTCTAGATAAATTAGAGGATTGGTCCAAAAGAAATCTGATGAGGTTCAATAAGGACAAGTGCAGAGTCTTGCACTTAGGACGGAAGAATCCCATGCACCGCTACAGACTAGGGACCGAGTGACTAGACAGCAGTTCTGCAGAAAAGGACCTAGAGGTTACAATGGATGAGAAGCTGGATATGAGCCAACAGTGTGCCCTTGTTGCCAAGAAGGCTAAAGGCATATTGGGCTGTATAAGTAGGAGCATTGCCAGTAGATTGAGGGATGTGATCATTCCCTTCTATTCGGCACTGGTGAGGCCTCATCTTGAGTACTGTGTCCAGTTTTGGGCCCCACACTACAAGAAGGATGTGGAAAAATTGGAAAGAGTCCAGCAGAGGGCAACAAAAATGATTAGGGGGGTGGAGAACATGACTTATGAGGAAAGGCTGGGGGAACTGGGATTATTTAGTCTGCAGAAGAGAAGAGTGAGGGGGGATTTGATAACTGCTTTCAACTACCTGAAAGGGGGTTCCAAAGAAGATGGATCTAGACTGTTCTCAGTGGTAGCAGATGACAGAACAAGGAGTCTCAAGTTGCAGTGGGTTTAGGTTGGATATTAGGAAAAACTTTTTCACTAGGAGGGTGGTGAAGCACTGGAATGGGCTACCTAGGGAGGTGGTGGAATCTCCTTCCTTAGAGGTTTTTAAGGTCAGGCGTGACAAAGCCCTGTCTGGGATGATTTAGTTGGGGATTGGTCCTGCTTTGAGCAGGGGGTTGGACTACATGATCTGAGGTTCCTTCCAATCCTGATATTCTATGATTCTATGATCCAGGAAAGGGAAAGGACTCCTAGGATTTAAAATCATACAATTAATTAATTCCTATTCATGGTCAGTCATTGGAGGGAGGTCATAATAAATTTTGATAGGCAACTCTGGAGACCTGGGGAGAGTGTTGAGGGGCTATGGAAACAGCTTCCATATGAAGAGAGATTAACAAGACTGGGACTGTGTGGCTTAGAAAAGATGACTAAGGGGGACATGATAAAGGTTTATAAAATCATGAATGGTGTGGGGAAAGGAAATAGGGAAATGTTTTTACCCCGTCACATAACAGCCATGGGTCACCTGATGAAATTAATAGGCAGCAGGTTTAAAGCAAACATAAGCACATACTTCTTTATGCAACTTGCAGTCTTGTTGGGGACAATGTTCTCTCTAATTTTTCCCACACCTGTGCAGAATGAATTTTGTTATGTGCACCAATATGGAGGTGACGTGTCACACATCACCTCCATATTGGTGCATATAACAAAATTAACATGGCGTGCTGGGGCTGAGGGGTTCAGAGTCTGGGAAGAGGCTCAGGGCTGGGGAAGTGGGTTGGAGTGCGGTGGGGAGGGGGAGTGCTCCGGCTGGGGGTGTGGGCTCTGGGATGAAGGGTTTAGGGTGCAGGCTTCCCCAGGGCTACGGTGGGGAGAGAATACTCCCCCCAGCTCTCTCCCCACAGCAGCATCTGTGCTGGGAGGGGAGAGGTGCCTCTCCCCAACCTGGCAGCTCCGGGGTTCAGGTCATGGGAGAGGCGCCTCTCCCCCATCCATGGCAGGTCCGGGCCAGGGCTGGGTTAGGGCTGTGGTAGGTCCAGGGCTGGTCTGGGCTGGGGCCACGGGAGGGTTGCCCCCCCTCCGTCTGTGGCAGATCCGGGGCTGGTCTGGGTTGGGGCCGCTGGAGAGGCACTCTCCCCCCGGCTGCAGCAGGTCTGGGCCAGGGCTGGGGTTGGGGGAGAGGCATCGCTCCCCGATCCATGGAAAATCCAGGGCTGGCTTGGGGTAGGGCCATGGGAGAGGCGCCTCTCCTCCAGCTGCAGCAGGTCCAGGCTGGGCTGGGTTGGGTCCATAGGAGAAGCACCTCTCCCCCGGGCACAGCAGCTCTGGCTGTGTTGGGGCCGGGGGAGGGGAACCCCTCCCCCATCCGTGGTAGGTCCGGGGCTGCACAGGAGCCTCAGGAGAGGCACCTCTCCCCAGCCACAGTAGGTCTGGGGCTGAGCTGAGTTGCGGCCGGGGGAGGGGTGCCTCTCCCCCATCTGTGGCAGGTCCAGGCTGGGCTGGGCTGGGGCCTCGGGAGAGGTGCCTCTCCCCCGGCAGCTCTGGCTGGGTTGGGGCCAGGGGAGGGCCGCTTCTCATCCAGCTGCGGCAGGGTTGGGGCTGGGCTGGGGCTGCGGGAGAGATGCCTCTCCCCCAATAGCGGCAGGTCCAGGGCAGAGCTGGGTTGGGGCCAGCGAATGGGAGAATCATCTCTCTCCACCACAGCGCGGAGCACCTGGGCGGCATTTGATGGGCTGCTGCGCGGCCATGGAGCTAAGAGGGAACTTCACCTAGGGAACTCAGTTCCAGGGGAAGTTGTGAAGGCCAAAATTTTAACTGGGTTCAAAAAAGAATTAGATAAATTCATGGAGGATAGGTCCATCAGTGACTATTAGCCAAGACACCCTGTGCTCTGGGTATCCCTAAACCTCTGACTACCAGAACCTGAGACTGGATGACGGGGTATAGATCCCATGATAAATTGCCCTGTTCTGTTCATTCCCTCTGAAGCATTTGACATCGGTCACTGTCAAAAGAAAGGGCACTGGGCTAGGTGGCCCATTGGTCTGACCCACTATGGCCATTTTTATCTTCTAATTCAGAAATTCTGATTCTCAAATTTTACTGTCTAGCAAGTAATCGGGTATCACTGGAAAAGGGTGTATCATGCCACCCTCCAGCGACTAGTTTAGGATAACAGCTAGTAGTGGTCTGAGTTGGGGACTTGAAGGATAAGGGTTCAATCCTGGGGGGTCCTATGGTTGTACATAACAGAGTTTTCTTTCCCGTTTGCATTTTAAAAAATGGCTTACTTAATTCTCACAGTGAAAAAATGTCCTTTCTAGGTTTTATATTTAAAGGCTATTATAATCTGTCAATTAGGATGAAATGTGCAACAAAACATAGGTGTTTTCTTGTCAGTTTTCACACAGTTTGACTGCTTGTGTCATACATTGGCTGGTTTGAACACTGTGAGGTGTGGTGGAACTCTCAGTAAGTACAGGTCATCTCATGCCAACAACACCTTGTTTAAATTGAGTTTTAACAACTGCAACATGGAGAAGTTTTTTAGGTCCTATGCCAAGACAGTGGTGAAGACCAGAAAGGGTATATTTTCTTCCACTGTAGTGTCCATTAAGTCCCAATCTGCAAAACTATTCCAGAGTATGAACAGCCTGGCTAATACATGCCATCCATTCAGAGAGATACCTAGTACTGTCTTAGTTTGAGACTTCATGTGTAAGACTGAGTAGATTCAAAACACATTACTCATGTGTATGAGTGCAGAACTCTTGTGGGAAGTGAGCAAACACGTCTTCTGTACACAAGTTTTGGATAGTGTTGCTCACTGAGATGGTGAGGCACAGATTACAATCTTCAAGGTGTTCCCATAGCTTTCTACTAAAAGTAACTAATGGAACTATTATTGGTTGACATTATTAGAATCTCCTTATGGGAAGGCAAATGCATCACTCACATGGCTGTCGTAGCTTTGCTCAAGAAACTACAGCCCACATCCCCAGGTTGTGGAGTTCCACTGACTTCAATGGAACTATGCCAATTCACACCAACTGAGAATCTGACCCCATATCTTGATGCTGATAGTCTGGCCAACTACTACATCTATCTTAGCTACTCCTCTTGCTCCCATTACCAAAGTATCTGAGCACCTCATAATCTTTAATATATTTACCCTCACACACTCCTGTGAGGCAGGGCAGTGCTATTATCCCCATTCCACAGATGGGGAACTGAGGGACGAAGAGGTTAGGTGAGTTGCTCAAGATTTCACAAGAAGCCTGTGGCAGAGCAGGCACATGAACCCAGGTCTCCCAAGCAGTAGCTAATCTGCCATTTTGGGGAACTTCCTGGAATCTATTGCAGTCCTCCAATTTATCTTGACTATTCTTTTCATTATGGTTTTGGGTCTGGTTTATAGGGGGAGAAGCACAGACCCCTATGTTAAGGTTGCCTGACACTTTCCACTATACAATCTTCTTGCACTCTTTATTGTTTGCAGTAGGGCGTTACAATTTGAAATGAGGTCAGAGATGCCCTTTACTGTCCACACCAAAATCCACTCAGATGTGGTCATTTTCTACGCTGCCATTTCCTGACTCTTTTTCACACAGCACAGCTTATTTTTGACTTGCTTCCTATATCCCTCCCTATATCCCTACATTCTATAACACTGCAAATGCATTGCCCTAATGCTTCACTTCACACGTCCACACACACATGCTGGGATTTTCAAAAAAGGGTTAAAGGAATTAGGCACCCAACTCCTACTGACTTTCAATGGGTGCTGGGCAGTGTTCCCTCTAATTTTCTCCATCCATGTGCAGAATAAATTTTGTTACATGCACATACCTTTGTGCGCCACCAGCAGAAACAAAAAACCTAGATATAATATATATTTTTTAAAAGTTACCATAGGGATTATTACTCCAGCCAGGACAGGTTAGGCATTTTAGAACTCACTACTCAAAGAATTAAATTTACGTGTAAGAGAAATAAAAATTATTAAATGCATAGACAAGTCAAAACACTAAAATAACACACTTTGAAAGAATAAAATAACAGAGAATATATGTGCATTGCAGGAAGTACCAAGAAGAAACAACAATAATAAAAGTATGTGTTGGGAGATGACTGTGTGATACAGAGAGAGAGAGAGAGAGAGAGCTGTCTCTTTAAGACACTCACTGAAAGCTCTCCTGCTCTGTCCTGAGCCCAGTTGTCTCCCCTCCCTGGCTCTGCAGAGATAGGGTACATGGGCAGGGGGAGGGAGAGAGAGACAGAGCTGGCTGCTGGGGAAATCTCAGAAACCAGTGCACTGTCTCTTTAAGAAAGGCACGCAGCCACTCACCATTGCACTACAAGGTGGGTAGAAAGCTGGCTAGATTGTCGGGCTCAACGGGTAGTGATCAATGGCTCCATGTCTAGTTGGCAGCCGGTATCAAGTGGAGTGCCCCAAGGGTCGGTCCTGGGGCCGGTTTTGTTCAATATCTTCATAAATGATCTGGAGGATGGTGTGGATTGCACTCTCAGCAAATTTGCGGATGATACTAAACTGGGAGGAGTGGTAGATACGCTGGAGGGGAGGGATAGGATACAGAAGGACCTAGACAAATTGGAGGATTGGGCCAAAAGAAATCTGATGAGGTTCAATAAGGATAAGTGCAGGGTCCTGCACTTAGGATGGAAGAACCCAATGCACAGCTACAGACTAGGGACCGAATGGCTAGGCAGCAGTTCTGCGGAAAAGGACCTAGGGGTGACAGTGGACGAGAAGCTGGATATGAGTCAGCAGTGTGCCCTTGTTGCCAAGAAGGCCAATGGCATTTTGGGATGTATAAGTAGGGGCATAGCGAGCAGATCGAGGGACGTGATCGTTCCCCTCTATTCGACATTGGTGAGGCCTCATCTGGAGTACTGTGTCCAGTTTTGGGCCCCACACTTCAAGAAGGATGTGGATAAATTGGAGAGAGTCCAGCGAAGGGCAACAAAAATGATTAGGGGTCTGGAACACATGAGTTATGAGGAGAGGCTGAGGGAGCTGGGATTGTTTAGCCTGCAGAAGAGAAGAATGAGGGGGGATTTGATAGCTGTTTTCAACTACCTGAAAGGGGGTTCCAAAGAGGATGGCTCTAGACTGTTCTCAATGGTATCAGATGACAGAACGAGGAGTAATGGTCTCAAGCTGCAGTGGGGGAGGTTTAGATTGGATATTAGGAAAAACTTTTTCACTATGAGGGTGGTGAAACACTGGAATGCGTTACCTAGGGAGGTGGTAAAATCTCCTTCCTTAGAGGTTTTTAAGGTCAGGCTTGACAAAGCCCTGGCTGGGATGATTTAACTGGGAATTGGTCCTGCTTTGAGCAGGGGGTTGGACTAGATGACCTTCTGGGGTCCCTTCCAACCCTTATATTCTATGATTCTATGATTCTATGATTCATTCAGACCTCAGCATCTCCGAGTCCTCCTGAGCCAGCTGTCCCCTCTGCCCTGCTTTGCGGAGATAGGGTACAGGGGCAGAGGGAGAGGGACACCCTGACATCAGCACCCTCCTCCCCTCTGTCCCCACTCTGCATCAGGAGGGTCCCAGGAGTAGCTGCAGGATGAAGCAACGTGGTGGGAGGGGCTCTGCTAATCAGCTAGGTGGCACTTGAATCTCTCCTGCCCACAGCTTACAGGGAACACATAACTCCCAGATCATCCACAAACAGATCTTTGTCCTCCTGCTGCTACCACCCACCCCGTGCCTCACCCTTGGAACGGGAAATGATGCACTATCCTGGGAACTGGAAACCATCTGTTCTATACTCTCTTCTATTAACTGATGTTAATAACTTTGTGTCCTTCATAACCCTTCTTATTGAAAAAGGTTTCACAGTTTACACAAGCTGGGAATAGAACTCTGCTCTCCATTCTCCACCATTCAGCCAACTCCTCTTAGAAAGTTGGATGCTACCATGAGAATTGGGCTCAGACACTACAGTGATAAGCAGCAGTGTGTGACCAGGTGCCAGCTCTTGCCCAAACTGCAGACATTCACTAAGAACTGACAAATTTATAACTGGAGACCAGACCTGTTCACCTCTATGTTAGTTTTGCTCAAAACAGGTGTTTAGTCTTATAAGAATGTATTCCGTGTTTAGACTCTAGGAAATGCTTCTAAGTTGCTGCATGCAGTAATCTCACTTGCAATGTCTGTATTGCATGCTATAAAAAAATATGTGTTCGAAACTGTTTGCTCTGAACTTGTGAACCCAAGCACGGGAATTGTCCCCCCCATCCATCCAGGAGGACTATCAAAAATTTAAGTGAGCCATTATAAGACAAAAGCTTTGTTAACTGCCCTATCTACCCATGGAGAAGTACGTGCAAAAGGCCTGGTCTCATCCCTCTGAATGGTGGAAGAGGGAAATAAAAATAGTTGATGTGAAACCAAACTGAAGACAGAGTTCCCCAAGGGTTACCTCATGGGTCTGTTTATGTTAGCTTGCTTTAACTTGTAAAAAACTCTCAGTTCTTTTTCCTAGTTAATAAGCCTTTAGATAGTTTATTACAGGATTGGCCACAGATGATGTCTTTGAGGTAAGATCTAGGGTACCAACTGATCTAGGGTAAGTGACTGGTCTCTTGGGACTGGAAGCAACATGCATATGGTGTGATTTTGGTGTAAATGTTATCACTAAGTCCAGTTTGTCTGGGTGGCAAGATAGCCTGGAGAGTCTAAGGTAAGACTAAAGGAGTACTTGTGGCACCTTAGAGACTAACCAATTTATTTGAGCATGAGCTTTCGTGAGCTACAGCTCACTTCATCGGATGCATACCGTGGAAACTGCAGCAGACTTTATATACACACAGAGAATATGAAACAATACCTCCTCCCACCCCACTGTCCTGCTGGTAATAGCTTATCTAAAGTGATCATCAAGTTGGGCCATTTCCAGCACAAATCCAGGTTTTCTCACCCTCCACCCCCCCACACAAATTCACTCTCCTGCTGGTGATAGCCCATTCAAAGTGACAACTCTCTACACAATGTGCATGATAATCAAGTTGGGCCATTTCCTGCACAAATCCAGGTTCTCTCACCCCCCTCCCAAAAACCACACACACAAACTCACTATTCTGCTGGTAATAGCTCATCCAAAGTGACCACTCTCCCTACAATGTGCATGATAATCAAGGTGGGCCATTTCCAGCACAAATCCAGGTTTTCTCACCCCCCCACCCCCATACACACACAAACTCACTCTCCTGCTGGTAATAGCTCATCCAAACTGACCACTCTCCAAGTTTAAATCCAAGTTTCCACGGTATGCATCCGATGAAGTGAGCTGTAGCTCACGAAAGCTCATGCTCAAATAAATTGGTTAGTCTCTAAGGTGCCACAAGTACTCCTTTTCTTTTTGAGAAGACAGACTAACACGGCTGTTACTCTGAAACCTAAGGTAAGACTGTTATAATGATCATGGACAGCAGACTTGAGAGAGATTACTGATGAACCCAGGAAACTGAGTAGCAAATACCGCCTCCTCAGCTGCCCCAGAACCTGCCTGGGGCATATGAAAAGCTTCTTCGGACGAGAGTGAGATGCTTTTCCCCATGGCAGCTTAGGGTCTGGGGAGGGGAGGCGTGGGTGTGGCTGGCCCAGGGCTCTTCCAAGCAGGTTGGAGGGGATGCTCAGGGCTTCGGCTGGCCCGGGGCTCCTTTGGGCGGGGGGGGGGGGGCACTCGTGGCTGTGGCCATGAGGGAGAGGCAGGGTGTCTCGGGGCTCTGGATGCAAGCGGGGGGTGCGGAAGGGGCGGAGCCAGGGACTAGCCTGCCTGAAGGGGGGCTCCATGATGATAATCCAGAAGTTCACATTTGTTACTGGCTTGGTGAAATCTAATTATAGAACACACCAGCAGTTTGGGGTATCTGGGTCTGTTTTTGATAGTCTGCCCTGAGGTAGGCACTCACATAGAATCATAGAAGATTAGAGTTGGAAGAGACCTCAGGAGGTCATCTAGTCCAAGCCTCTGCTCAAAGCAGGACCAACCGCTACTAAATCATCCCAGCCAGGGCTTTGTCAAGCCAGGACTTAAAAACCTCTAAGGATGGAGATACTGCCACCTCCCTAGGAAACCCATTCCAGTGTTTCACCACCCTTCTAGTGAAATAGTTTTTCTTAATATCCAACCTAGACCTCCTCCACTGCAACTTGAAACCACTGCTGCTTGTTGTGTCATCTGCCACCACTGAAAAGAACCTAGCTCCATCCTCTTTGGAACCCCCCTTCAGGTAGTTGAAGGCTGCTATTAAATCGCCCCTCACTCTTCTCGTAAGCCACTTCAGACAGTGTGACAAGCATAAAACTTTAAGTCCAGGTCTAACTAGGAGCACTTTGCTAGTGTAGCTATGCTGGTATACTACACTGGCAAAGCACTGCTACTGTGAAAACAGCTGAAATCAGCAAAACTGTGCTTATGGCAGTATAGCTTATTCCAGCCCACGCCCTGAGTGAAATAAACTACACAGACAACAGTGCAGTTTCACTGATATAACTGTGTCTACACTATGGGCTTTTAAAAGTGCAGCTGTTAGGCCAAGATCATACCTCTACACATCCTGACCAACACAGCTAAGCCAGTAAAGGTTTGTAGTGCAGATCTGGTCTAAAAGATACATTTGCTGCCTGTAAAATGGGGCTACTCCTGTACAGGGAACCCACTACTTACTGCGGTGTATGACCTCCTGTAGTGGTTGGTCTCAAAAGGTAACAGCTGTCTCCTTTGACCAGCTAATATAATGATATCTTTTGCTTAGTGGTCCCCAAATTTTTGAGGGTCAAGCCCCCCTTATCCCTGTCCATGCCCCCCACCCCCTGCCTGGGGCCAGAAGGCATGCCTGGAGCAGGATGCGGACAGGGACTTGATCTGGCCATGATGGATGGAATCACATTTGAATGACTTCATCTTTCCCCTAGGAAAATCCCAGAGCGTAGTTTTCTTGACTGTTCACCCACCTCACTGGCTCTCCTGTACATGATATTGCAGGGTTCTACTATCACTCTTCTCATTCAGAGTGCACAGGGGGCTGATGAGGAAGACAGTGAAGTTGCAGCACCATCAGCATGGTGGCACCTGTCAGCTCTAGGTCTCATTTTCACTCAATCTAATCACTGTGATCTTCCTCACTTAGAGCCTGAGCCTGACCGAGATAGGGATCTGGATGAAACAGTGTCTGAAGTTCCACCCAGGCACAGCACATTGATCTTGGTAGTTCAGGAGAACCCTCTAGAGGAGATGGCTGCTGTAATCCTTGCTCCATCTGTTAAAGTCGTTTGCCTGCTTATTGTTAATCAGATTTACAATTTGGAGCTCCTTTAGCTCTTGGTTGAGACTTTTGCTCTCACATGCAGACTTCCGCAGTCATTTCTGCCTTTTTATCTCCAGGACGGATTATTGCTATACCCTGCTGCGGCTACTCTGAACATCATCTGCATAATTCAGCTACTGTAAAATGCAGCAACACTTTTACATTTGGGTGCTTCTTGTGAACAGAACAAACTCCACATGTGCTGTCTAGACTATACTAGTTACCAATTCTCTCCACGGTGCTGATCAAGGTACTGATTTGATGTATAAAGCCCTATACAGATTTGGGTTCTGCCTACATTCAATATAGCCTCTCTCTCCATGAGCCATCCACGCAGTTGAGATTACAGTCACATTGTGACAACTATAAAAAGAACGTAAACATTCAAAAGATGTTATAATAAACTATAATAACAAATGTTGATGGAAAAAAGCACAAAAAAGAAACAAAAATAACTAAATTAGTCTAAACCAAAAAGCCAAATCAATAAGATTCAAAGACTGTTTTAAAATTATGCTTTTCAAAATAAAGGGACATAGAGCTAGAAGATAATGAGCCAAAATTGGTCTGTAAGATATATGAGGTAATTGGTGGACAAAATAATGAAAGGGGGGGGATTCCACTCCCTTTATGGGTCCTTAAAAAAAGATGTTGTGAAAAAAGTATGAATGAACAAATTGGAAGGACAGACAGAGGCTACTAGAGCAAGGTGCCATCATGGTTGCCACCCCCATTGTTTCCTGGGACCTTGGGCCTTCACCTTCCTGATCCTGAGAGGTATCCTGACCAGAAGAGGCCAGAGAGAGAGGGACCCAGATGACATCAAAACCCCTACTGGCTCCAGTTGAATCCCAAACACCTCCTGCGATCACAAATTACCATCTTTGAGGCTGTCAAATGGGGCAGCAGGTTGGAGGGGTGGGGGGATTCCTGCTAAAACAGTCTCCAGGGAAAGGGAATAGCGGATGTTGTTAAAATAAAAGCCTTACTTAATACTTTACATGTCAAAGGCTTTAACTGTTTTTTCTTCTTTTCTGTAACTTTAATAAAAGGTTAAAAGGATGTTTAACAGTATGTTTGCCATCGGACCGAGCAGGCTGAAGCCTCTGTACGCCAAACCCCTGACCTTTTTTTAATACTATTTAAAGTTATTCCATCTAAATTAATACAACAATCCCCACATTTGAATTCGATGGGTTGAAAAGTAGAGCATCTATGTGTGTTACAATCAATGAAGTTAAACCTGTCCAAATCTCCAGGTGGAGGCACTTAATTTGATTTAAACCTAGTTTACATCATTTAGCTGAAGTGAATGCCTTAAGTATTTAAAGTGAACCAGTATAAATCAGGGTTAAATTCAATTGAGAGCATCCATGCAGGAGTCTGCACTAGTTTCACTAAACTGATTTAAAACATATGCAGAGAAAATCTCTTTAAGCTTCTAAATTCATGGTTTACAACTGAGAAGCAAAATGGATCAAGTTAGTTTTCAAAGAAAGAAGGAAAAAGCTGAAAAGAGAAAATGGAAAGGCCTAGTTCTCTCTCTACTGGAGTGGAATTTAGTTTGCAGTATTTCATTTTTCACGTGCACTCTAGTTACCTCAGAGTCTGCAGTGGGCTGTTGTTTAACTGTTGTTATGCCGAAATCTAAACCAAATACATCTCGAGATTTTTTTAAACCACGTTCTTCTGAGAAGGAAGGAGCATCTTCTGGGGCAGCTACTCTCTCAGCAACTTCTGGATGGGCCACCTGGTTACAAGATTTAAAAATAACAATGTGTAAAAGTATAGATGGGATGCATGAGAAGCTGGACAAAGACCAGGAGTCCTTCTATGGCTGAGGGTCTGAAACGTCAGACTCACACATAAAAAACTTTCAAAATCAGCCCATTGACAACGATATAGTCCTGATCCAGGCCTACTAGTTTTTTATCAACAAATAATATTTATTCTTCATTTGCTCTCTGCGATAACAGACCTACCTCATGATTAGAATTTCAAACATTTAACGCAACATACACAAAGGTATTTAGGCTCCTTTCTGCATCTTTAAGAACAATTTAGGCATCACTGTGACATTCTCAAAAACACAGTGCAGTTGCTGCCAAACACTAAGGTGTCTAAGGGCTTGCCTACACTACCACTAAAGATGCTCTCCCACCGACATAGCTTCAGCCTCCCGTTGAGGTGGAGTAATTACGTTGACGGGAGAGGGCTCTCCTGCCGACTCAGCGCATCTTCATCAGGCACACTATATGGGAACAGCTGCATTGATGAAAACATGCCCTAATTTTCTGCCAGGCAGCATTCACAAAGCTCCAGCTGGAGCCCTAGGGGCCCCAGAGTAGGATTCCCAAACTAGGCAAGGGAGTGCTGATTTCCCGTGGAGCCCGTTCCAGAACACCAACAACCTAAGAAAAAGACAACTAGGTGTGAGCAAGTCAAGAATTTTTCAACAGATGTATGTGTGTCTTCCCCGCTGGTTAGGGAGCTCACGCAGGATCTGGGAGACCCAAGTTCAAATCTCTCTTTGCCTCATTTGGGGCAGGAATTTGGAGCAGGTTGCCCACATCAGTGCCTAACCACCATGCTGCTGGATATTCTAAGAAGGGAGGCCCCACCAAATAAGTTTGAGAACCAATGCACTAGCCAGCCTACGGGTTAGGTATTGTAACTCCTAAGTACTTCTGTGGATCACAGCCTTAAATTATGTTGCCTTACATCCTCTGCCCATTGTTCTGCATGACCAAACTGAGGGCTTTATTTAAAGTATGCAGCAGTAAACTGCAGAATAAACAGAGTGGGTAGCGAGGTGATATTTGTCAGGCATTTTGATTGTTTGGGCCAGATTCTCCCCTGCACCATGATCTGCTTAGCGTAGGAGAGTGGGGAGCAGCCCAACAAGGAGTTGGTAGTGGTAGTATCCTGCTTTGAGCAAGGGATTGGACTAGATGACCTCCTGAGGTCTCTTCCAACCCTGATATTCTATGATTCTATGACTCCTGATATACAGGGTGGCTTGGAGCAGGTGGAACTGTTCTAACTTTAGTCAAGCTGGCTACGTTCCCCCAAGAGACTATTCTGTAGTTGAAAACTGGTGAAGAGCAGCAGTCTCCCACCCAAGGTGCCCCCAAACCACTAATGCCACGGTATGTGGTGGGGTAGTTGATGCAGCCACTGATTATGCCAGCTTTCTGCCAGATGAGAGTCACCCTCCCTCACCACAGGCCAACTCTCAGCTGGCCCCAGCAATGGCCAGATTGTAACTCCTTTGCACTTCTTACAACACCTCTGATTCTAGGAGGAGTATAGAGCTATTTGATTATCTTCTCATTTCTCTTTTTCAGCAACCTTTGACAGTGAGATTATATTTTCTTAGCAGCACTCCCAGCTACCTTTGAGACACCACTGACTTCCTGAGGAAACTACAATCCATCGGTGATCTTCCTGATAACACCATCCTAGCCACTATGGATGTAGAAGCCCTCTACACTAACGTTCCACACAAAGATGGACTTCAAGCCGTCAAGAACACTATCCCCGATAATGTCACGGCTAACCTGGTGGCTAAACTTTGTGACTTTGTCCTTACCCATAACTATTTTACATTTGGGGACAATGTATACCTTCAGATCAGCGACACTGCTATGGGTACCCGCATGGCCACACAGTATGCCAACATTTTTATGGCTGACTTAGAACACCGCTTCCTCAACTCTCATCCCCTAACACCCCTACTCTACTTGCGCTATATTGATGACATCTTCATCATCTGGACCCATGGAAAAGAAGCCCTTGAGGAATTCCACCATGATTTCAACAATTTCCATCCCACCGTCAACCTTAGCCTGGTCCAGTCCACACAAGAGATCCACTTCCTGGACACTACAGTGCTAATAAACGATGGTCACATAAACACCACCCTATACCAGAAACCTTCTGACCGCTATTCCTACCTACATGCCTCCAGCTTTCACTCTGACCACACCAGTCGATCCATTGTCTACTGCCAAGCTCTGCGATACAACCGCATTTGCTCCAACCCCTCAGACAGAGACAAACACCTACAAGAGCTCTATCAAGCATTCTTACAACTACAATACCCACCTGCGGAAGTGAAGAAACAGATTGATAGAGCCAGAAGAGTTCCCAGAAGTCTCCTACTACAGGACAGGCCGAACAAAGAAAATAACAGAACGCTACTAGCCGTCACCTTCAGCCCCCAAGTAAAACCCCTCCAACGCATTATTAAGGATCTACAACCTATCCTGAAGGATGACCCAACACTCTCACAAATCTTGGGAGACAGGCCAGTCCTTGCCTACAGACAGCCCCCCAACCTGAAGCAACACACCAGCAACCACATACCACACAACAGAACCACTAACCCAGGAACCTATCCTTGCTACAAAGCCTGTTGCCAACTGTGCCCACATATCTATTCAGGGGACACCATCACAGGGCCTAATAACATCAGCCACACTATCAGAGGCTCGTTCTCCTGCACATCCACCAATGTGATATATGCCATCATGTGCCAGCAATGCCCTTCTGCCATGTACATTGGTCAAACTGGACAGTCTCTACGTAAAAGAACAAATGGACACAAATCAGATGTCAAGAATTATAACATTCATAAACCAGTCGGAGAACACTTCAATCTCTCTGGTCACGCGATTACAGACATGAAAGTTGTGATATTACAACAAAAAACTTTAAATCCAGACTCCAGCGAGAAACTGTTGAATTGGAATTCATTTGCAAATTTGATACAATTAACTTAGGCTTGAATAGAGACTGGGAGTGGCTAAGTCATTATGCAAGGTAACCTATTTCCCCTTGTTTTTTCCTACCCCCCGCACCCGGACGTTCTTGTTAAACCCCGGATTTATGCTGGAAATGGCCCACCTTGATTATCATACACATTGTAAGGAGAGTGGTCACTTTAGATAAGCTATTACCAGCAGGAGAGTGGGTTTGTGTGTGTGGGGGGGGGGGGGTGAGAAAACCTGGATTTGTGCTGGAAATGGCCCAACTTGATTATCATACACATTGTAAGGTGAGTGATCACTTTAGATAAGCTATTACCAGCAGGAGAGTGGGATGGGAGGAGGTATTTTTTCATGCTTTGTGTGTATATAAAAAGATCTTCTACACTTTCCACAGTATGCATCCGATGAAGTGAGCTGTAGCTCACGAAAGCTTATGCTCAAATAAATTGGTTAGTCTCTAATGTGCCACAAGTACTCCTTTTCTTTTTGGTATTAGTTAGGCTATTATCTCATGTTCTGCCTGGTTGTTATGTTGGTTTCAATATTTTTATATTATCCATATAAGAATATAAGGACAGCCATACTACGTCAGACCAAAGGTCCATCTAGCCCAACATTCTGTCTTCTGATAGTGGCCAGTGCCATGTGCCCCGGACAGAATGAACAGAACAGGCAATCACCAAGTGATCCATCCCCTCTCGCCCATTCCCAGCTTCTGGCAAACAGAGGCTAGGGACACCATCCCTGCCCATCCTGGTTAATAACCATTGATGGACCTATCCTCCATTAAACTTAACTAGTTCTTTTTTTAACCCTGTTATAGTCTCGGCCTTCACAACATCCTCTGGCAAGGAGTTCCACAGGTTGACTGTGCATTGTGTGAAAAAATACTTCCTTTTGTTTGTTTTAAACCTGCTGCCTATTAATTTCATTTGGTGACCCCCTAGTCCATGTGTTCATCCCTGGTTGGGATGATTTAGTCGGGGATCTGTCCTGCTTTGAGCAGGGGGTTGGACTAGATGACCTCCTGAGGTCCCTTCCAACCCTGATATTCTATGATTCTATGATGTTATAAGGAGTAAATAACACTTCCTTATTTATTTTCTCCACTAGATACTGAGATTATATCATTTAGCAATGAAACTGTCCTTGGGTGGACTGTACCAACTACACACAGTAACCGACCATAAGAGTTAAGGACAGGAAGGGAAAATCCTGCACCTCAAAGGAACCAGCCAATGGCAGAATATAGTTAGTGTTCCTGCATTCTCTTGCCTCATTCACTACAGATCTTATATTAAGTAAGAATAAGAATGGCATACTAGATTTTTTCCATATACAATTCTTCTACGGATGGTAGCCCAGATTCTCTTGCCCTGAACCAGATCCTTTGAAGCTGTAAGCTGGCTAAAGCTGGCCATCTGAGAATTCCCTTGCTGACAATGCCAACATATCCAACTCTCATGCCAACTGCCCATCCTAGTGCAGGGGACATGATGTGAGCAGAAGAAAGCATGTCAGAGGCAGCGGTGGAGTGCATATGTGCTCCACCAATTCTCAGCTGGCAGTTTCTTGGGGACAATAAAGTGTGGCAAAAGCAGCCACTAAATGTTCAGCATTATGCTGGCCATCAATGATTGGCGCACAGAACCAGGGAGCTGTTACTGGCTCCTGGTGCCCCACTGACACTCTTCTATGCTGACCTGAGTTCAACATAAGAGACTCTGATCAGCTTTGTCTGGCACACCAATTCTTAGTACTAACAGACAACAAACGTGTAGCTAACTTTCTTAAAAACTGTGCAATATATTGTATTTGAGAAATAGTATGCAATACTGTAATCAGAGTGTATAATATTGCATCTGCACAAGGACAGAGAGCTATGTCTGGCCCCCAGCAGAAATCAGAGTAGCCCTTACACTCAGGAACACTTCCCTTGCCCCAAGGGTATTCCTCAGGGGATGTTTCTGCACCCTTAATATCACCATCCCAGTGTAAAGTGCAAGAAGCCTTCTGTCTGCAGGAGATCTCAAATTTACAAAGGCCACTAAAATCCAGTCACTATGCTGTACTCATTGGGAAAAATGAAGTTTAATTCCCAGAAGTTTCTGGAGAAAATCCAAAGATTTGAAAATGTTCCCAAGGAAAAGAATAACTCATCCAACAAGGGCCCTAATGACATCTCTGGACGTTTTAATTTCTGTTTGACATAATTTGATGGAATATACTGCATAGAGGGAAAAATGCATCAGGTTAATGCTTTAAAAAAAGGCAAAGTATTAAGAGTTATCATTGCAAAGGTCTTAATCAATTTTGATATTATCTACTGATGAGTAATTTAAATAGGATGCATTAGGAACAGTGCGTTCTCTTAACATTCTTCATTAAAGCAGTTGCAAGAACAATTCAGGAAAAAAATTTATACACACAACTTAAAAATACAATATTTTTTCTACCCAAAGTGCATGCTTAGGCGGCTCATGTATTGCTACCCAAAAGTAGAATTTAAAACTAGGTGGCCAACTTCCCACCGGGCTTGCGGCTTTATAATCTTTGCACTGTAAGTTATCACTGCAGTAGAAAGAGAGAGCCTGAGACATGAGGCCGGCTATAAGGGGCCTGGTGTAAGGCCTAAGGCCTGAACTAAAATCAGGCCCTGCTGAGGTAAAGCAAAGTTAGCAAGAGTCAAGATATGATCAAAAGTCAGGCCCTGTTACAGCACATGCCTACTTACAAGTTCACATAACCTGGCAGAAACAGGACTGGTATTGCAAAAACACAAACACTCCTAGGCACTAAAAGTAAACACATTCCAGAAGGTTAGTGCCAGAACACCCTGATACCAAGATATGGTGTAAGCACACTCCTTGAAGTTGGTACAGGGACACACTGGACCCTCTTAAAGATAAGGTCAGGATACAGCGTGATGGATAGAGATGTTTTGATCGCACCAACCTATACATGGTAAAGAGTAGTAACCATGTCAGAAGGGCAATATGTAACTTGTTTGTATCAGTGTATAAAGAGCGGTCTTAGAGGCAATGTTTTTGTCTGATCGACGGGGGAATGGAAAGTCCTGCCATTCACTGAGCTGGTAAACATGTGTTAGTGGTCCTGTAGAGTCTACGGGATTCTTTGTCAACAATAAACCTGGCTGAGTGCCTTCGCTACTGAAACGAGTCTGTGGTCTTCTTGTGCAATTCAATCAAGGTCTGCTGCGTCAGCTATCTGCACAGAGCTGGCACAGCACACATCAAGAACAAACACACAGCCAACAATTGACAACAATCATTATGATCTGTAGTCTGACCTCCTGTTTAACACAAGACACAGGAATTCCTTGAATTAATTCCTATTTGAACTAGAGAATATCTTTAAGACAACCCTCCAACCTTGATTTAAAAATGGTCAGTGATGGACAACCAACTGTGAACTCTGGTAAATTGTTCTAATAGTTAATTACTTTCACTGCTTAAAAAAAAGTGCTCCTTATTTCCATCCTAAACTTGTCTAGGTTCACCTTTCACCCACTGGATCTTGTTATACCTTTGTGTGCTCGGCTGAAGAATCCATTATTATCAATTTTTGTCCCATATGTAGGTACTTACAGACCATGATCCAGTCACCCTTAACCTTCTTTTTTGTTAAATTAAACAGAGTAAGCTCCTTGAGTTTCTCACCATAAGGCATGTTTTCTAATCCTTTAATCATTCTTGTGGCTCTTTTCTGACCTCTCTCCAATTTACCAACATCCTTCTTGAACTGCCAACACCAGTACTGAACACTATTTCAGCAGTGGTTGCACCAGTGAGAAATACAAAGGTAATATATTCTCTCTACTCAATATTCTCCTGGTTTATGTATATATAATATTTATTCACATTGGTTCTCTTTGCCACAGAGTCACACTGGAACTCATGTTCACTGAACCCAACCTAAACCTAAAGAAAATCCCCCTGCTACTCTTGTGCACTTTCCCTACTGTTCTCCACATGCTTTAGGAGGATACAGTCCTATGCTCTCTCACACAGATAAGTTGGGGGCATTGCTCAATGGGCATAAAGTTTGGGTTTTTTGGGGTGTGATATGGGTGGTACTGCCATAACTGATTTAATAATTAAACTTAGTGTTTGCTACTCTAATTGTGGTTTATTAATTTTGGACCTACATTTTATTGCTTATTAGGCATTATTTTAATACTGTTTTTTTATTTATATTAATAGATTTTTAGACTAATTTTTTAAAAGATTATAGTTTAATAAGTACAGATTTACAAAAACA
The DNA here is from genome assembly GCF_965140235.1 of Caretta caretta. NCBI lineage: Eukaryota > Metazoa > Chordata > Testudines > Cheloniidae > Caretta > Caretta caretta. The sequence goes on along the minus strand of NC_134226.1, from coordinate 19,290,000 downwards.
AAATAACTATAAAAATCAACAAAAATTTTAGTTACCTTTACATCAGCCTAAAATTATTAAAAACCCTAAATTAATTAAAAAAATAATCCTGTAATATAACAAACACTAAACAAATGTAATTCCAAATAAAAATAAATATTTAATTCAAATAAAAATAATCCAACAAGTACAAATAGCTACTCTATTATTAAAAAAAACCTAAAAATTAAGCCAAAAACTAATTCTCAAACATTTAAATAAAACACAGTTATTAAAACAAACGTCTACAAGAAATTACAAAATAAATTGCATCTTCATCAATAAAATATCAGCAAAATCTTAAACTAATATTTCTTACTTTAAAAAAAAATACAGTATCTTTACAAACTCCCTAACAGCTCAGCAAAAAACTAAATATTAAACAAAAAAAAACCCCAAATTATTTCTAAATATTATTAAAAAATTTAAACAAACCAAACACAGATCAAACACAGCCTCAATATAAAAAGCATAATTTTAAGGTGCATCAAAAAATAAAATTCTCAAATACAAAGCCCTCTACTTAGACAAATAAACCCTAAAGCAAACTCAATAAGTAAAATCCTAAAAAAAGATAAAAACCTATATAACAATCCAATTCACAGCACCAGGAAATACCGTATTAATTTTACGGGCCAAAAGAGTTAAGGTTAGGGGGATTGAGGTTTTTTGTTTTGTTTTTTAAACGAAGACTTGTTGTTGGGCTTTTTTGGCAAAGAACACTCAAAAGCATTTATTTTAAATTTGGAAGATTATAGATTAAACATAAAAAACAAGGAATTATAACAAGCATTTAAATTGAAACAAACTGAGTAACTATGCAAAATAAACCATTAAAATACATTTTAAAAATTTTGAGGTAAAATATTAGTGTCTTATTTTCACCAACCACCATTCTTTGACAGAAAGAAAAGGGTTAATTTTACTCTCAGTCCTGTTGTGTGAAGGGTTTTCACTTTTTCTGTTTTTAACAGACAGAAACACAAAGTAGAGAACAGACGGGATAGAAAAGGGGGGGAGGGCAATACGGTTTTTGTTTATATTTTTGGAGCACTGGACAGCTGGTCAATCATGAATAGATACATTAGGCTGGCAGGTGAGCCATGACACTTGTTGCGTGGACCCTGGCTCACATTCCACTTAGGGATCATTTTTTTTCCAAACAGGGCATTGCTGGATGGGCCTTTTATTTTGCTATGCTGGTGTTTGCAGTACAGTGGGTTTGAGGATTCGATGAAAAAGCTGAGCAAGTGAGGATAGAAGGAAACATGCGTGGTGGGTACAATAGGCCAGGAGAGGCTAATACTCGCCTAAACAAAGCCCAGACCCCACCCATGCTCCACCCTGTCCCCCATCATAGAATCACAGAATATCACGGTTGGAAGGAACCACAGGAGGTCATCTAGTCCAACCCCCTGCTCGAAGCAGGACCAATCCCCAACTAAATCATCCCAGCCAGGGCTTTCTCAAGCCTGATCTTAAAAACTTCAAAGGAAGGAGATTCCACCACCTCCCTACGTAACGCATTCCAGTGCTTCATCACCCTCCTAGTGAAAAAGTTTTTCCTAATATCCAACCTAAACCTCCCCCACTGCAACTTGAGACCATTACTCCTCGTTCTGTCATCTGCTACCACTGCGAACAGTCTAGATCCATCCTCTTTGGAACCCCTTTTCAGGTAGTTAAAGCAGCTATCAAATCCCCCCTCATTCTTCTCTTCTGCAGACTAAATAATCCCAGTTCCCTCAGCCTCTCCTCATAACTCATGTGTTCCAGGCCCCTAATCATTTTTGTTGCCCTCCGCTGGACTCTTTCCAATTTTTCCACATCCTTCTTGTAGTGTGGGGCCCAAAACTGGACACAGTACTCCAGATGAGGCCTCACCAATGTCGAATAGAGGGGAACGATCACGTCCCTCGATCTGCTGGCAACGCCCCTACATATACATCCCAAAATGCCACTGGCCTTCTTGGCAACAAGGGCACACTGTTGACTCATATCCAGCTTCTCGTCACTGTAACCCCTAGGTCCTTTTCTGCCGAACTGCTGCCTAGCCATTCAGTCCCTAGTCTGTACCGGTGCATGGGATTCTTCCGTCCTAAGTGCAGGACTCTGCATTTGTCCTTGTTTAACCTCATCAGATTTCTTTTGGCCCATTCCTCCAATTTGTCTAGGGCCCTCTGTATCCTATCTCTACCCTCCAGTGTATCTACCTCTCCTCCCAGTTTAGTGTCTTCTGCAAACTTGTTGTGGGTGCAATCCTTGCCATCCTCCAGATCATTAATGAAGGTATTGAACAAAACCAGCCCCAGGAGCGACCCTTGGGGCACTCTGCTAGATACCGGCTGCCAACTACACATGGAGCCATTGATCATTACCCGTCGAGCCCGACAATCTAGCCAGCTTTCTGTTCACCTTATAGTCCATTCATCCAGCCCATACTTCTTTAACTTGCTAGCAAGAATACTGTGGGAGACAGTGTCAAAAGCTTTACTAAAGTCAAGGAATAACACGTCCACTGCTTTCCCCGCATCCACAGAGCCACTTATCTTATCATAGAAGGCAATTAGATTAGTCAGGCATGACTTGCCCTTGGTGAATCCATGCTAACTCTTCCTGATCACTTTCCTCTCCTCTAAGTGCTTCAGAATTGATTCCTTGAGGACCTGCTCCATGATTTTTTCAGGGACTGAGGTGAGGCTGACTGCCCTGTAGTTCCCTGGATCCTCCTCCTTCCCTTTTTTAATGTTGGCCACTACATTAGCCTTTTTCCAGTCGTCTGGGACCTTCCCCGATCACCATGAGTTTTCAAAGATAATGGCCAATGGCTCTGCAATCACATCCACCAACTCCTTTAGCACTCTCGGATGCAGCGCATCCTGCCCCATGGACTTGTGCTTGTCCAGCTTTTCTAAATAGTCCTGAACCACTTCTTTCTCCACAGAGGGCTGGACACCTCCTCCCCATGCTGTGCTGCCAAGTGCAGTAGTTGCTCACACTTCTAAACTTAATCCAGAAGCTCTCAGGTTTTTCTGCAGTTTCATACCGGAGCTCTGAGCAGTCATACTGCTCACTTACATACAATGCAACTCCCCGACCTTTTCTGCCCTGCCTGTCCTTCCTGAACAGTTTATATCCATCCATGACAGTACTCCAGTCATGTGAGTTATCCCACCAAGTCTCTGTTATTCCAATCACATCATAATTCCTTGACTGTGCCAGGACTTCCAGTTCTCCCTGTTTGTGTCCCAGGATTCTTGCATTTGTGTATAGGCACTTGAGATAACTTGCTGATTGTCCCGCTTTCTCAGTATGAGGCAGGAGCCCACCCCCTCACGCTCTCCTGCTCGTGCTTCCTCCCGGTATCCTACTTACCTCAGGGCTTTGGTCTCCTTCCCCCGGTGAACCTAGTTTAAAGCCTTCCTCACTAGGTTAGCCAGACTGCTTGAGAAGATGCTCTTCCCTCTCTTCGTTAGGTGGAGCCCGTCTCTGCCTAGCACTCCTCCTTCTTGGAACACCATCCCATGGTCAAAGAATCCAAAGCCTTCTCTCCGACACCACCTGCGTAGCCATTCATTGACTTCCACGATTCGACGGTCTCTACCTAGGCCTTTTCCTTCCATGGGGAGGATGGACGAGAACACCACCTGCGCCTCAAACTCCTTTATCCTTCTTTCCAGAGCCACGTAGTCTACAGTGATCCGCTCAAGGTCATTCTTGGCAGGATCATTGGTGCCCACATGGAGAAGCAGGAAGGGGTAGCGATCCGAGGGCTTGATGAGTCTCGGCAGTCTCTCTGTCATATTGTGAATCCTGGCAAGCAGCAGACTTCTCGATTTTCCGGTGGAGGAGGCAGATAGATGACTCAGTCCCCCTCAAGAGAGAGTCCCTGACCACCACCATTCGCCTCCTTCTCTTGGGAGCGGTGGTCGTGGTACCCACATCCCAAGGACAGTGCATCTCTTGCCTTCCAATCGGCGAAGTCTCCTTCTGTTCCCTTCCCTCAGATGTATCATGTAGTCCACTCTCCGCATTAGTACCTGTGCAGAGAACATGAAAATGGTTGCTTACCTGTATCTGCACTGCTGGTACATGGACGCTCCCCTTTGTTCTTCTGGAGGTCACATGCTGCCAAATTTCTTCCCCGTCCTTCTGTCCCCTCTGCGCAGTCTGCTCTGAACCTTCAGAATGTTGTGTCCGTAGAAGCATATGCATCGATACTTGTTTCTCCAGACCTTGAACCTTCTCTTCCAATATGGAGACGAACTTGCCTCCTTGGTGCCCAAGCTGGCGGGAGCTCAGCTCTGTTGCCAGCCGGAGATAAGAAGGCCGGCACTGGGGGCGACCCAGCACTGAGTCTGGCCAGCAGCCCAGCACTGGGGCAGACGCTGTGGCTGGCCAGTGGCCTGGGAGTAGCTCGGCAGCCTGGCGCTGGAGACTGGTGGGTGGCCCGGTGCTGGGGCCCCGCACTGAGGCCAGGCCAGCGCTGGGGGCTGATGCTGAGGCCGGCCAGTGGCCTGGCACTGATGCCGGCTGGGGGCCCACGGTAGTTCGGCCGGGGCTCTTCTGGCTGTGGGGACGCAGAGGGGAGAAAGACGGGCACTCAGGGCTTCAGCAGACAGGGGGTAGGCGTGGGGCCTTGAGCACAAGTGGCCGGGCCGCGTAGCTAGCCTCCCAGAAGGGGACCTCACATGCCACCCACGGAAGGAAATATAATTGGGCAGAAAGTAACATACAAAAAGTGAAAGGAGACAGAATAGGGTCTTATGTGACTCTGATTGGAGCCCCTGACAATTAGGTAAGAAAGTCCTTCAGTCTTGTCTACTTTTTCTTTCTCGGGGTCAGGGAAGATGAGATAAGCTGGGCTGAGACAAGTGGAGCTGAGATGCCATGGTGCTTTTTTAAAAAGTCCTTTTTTTTTTTTTTTTTTTTTTAAAGAAGGAGGGGAAGGTACGCAGCATAGTCCACCCCCCCATTATTTTGTTTACTGATTAGGCCTACACCACTACACCAGTTTTGGTCTATTAATTTTTGGACTCACATCTTCTAACATAGTCCCTGTGTTATATTAGTACGCCTTTTTGTTTAGACTAATTTAGTCTCTTGTTTCATTTTCCTGCACCTTTTTATAACATTTTTATTGAAAATACCTTGACCAACTTTTCATGGTTAATTCCCAAGCAGGGAAAATGTTGTGGGCCAAATTGTCACGCCAGACCAAAGTCACCATCTGGAGGATGGTGTGGATTGCACTCTCAGCAAATTTGCGGATGATACTAAACTGGGAGGAGTGGTAGATACGCTGGAGGGGAGGGATAGGATACAGAAAGACCTAGACAAATTGGAGGATTGGGCCAAAAGAAATCTGATGAGGTTCAATAAGGATAAGTGCAGGGTCCTGCACTTAGGATGGAAGAACCCAATGCACAGCTACAGACTAGGGACCGAATGGCTAGGCAGCAGTTCTGCGGAAAAGGACCTAGGGGTGAGAGTGGACGAGAAGCTGGATAGGAGTCAGCAGTGTGCCCTTGTTGCCAAGAAGACCAATGGCATTTTGGGATGTATAAGTAGGGGCATAGCGAGCAGATCGAGGGACGTGATCGTTCCCCTCTATTCGACATTGGTGAGGCCTCATCTGGAGTACTGTGTCCAGTTTTGGGCCCCACACTACAAGAAGGATGTGGATAAATTGGAGAGAGTCCAGCGAAGGGCAACAAAATGATTAGGGGTCTGGAACACATGAGTTATGAGGAGAGGCTGAGGGAGCTGGGATTGTTTAGCCTGCAGAAGAGAAGAATGAGAGGGGATTTGATAGCTGCTTTCAACTACCTGAAAGGGGGTTCCAAAGAGGATGGCTCTAGACTGTTCTCAATGGTAGCAGATGACAGAACGAGGAGTAATGGTCTCAAGTTGCAGTGGGGGAGGTTTAGATTGGATATTAGGAAAAACTTTTTCACTAAGAGGGTGGTGAAACACTGGAATGCGTTACCTAGGGAGGTGGTAGAATCTCCTTCCTTAGAGGTTTTTAAGGTCAGGCTTGACAAAGCCCTGGCTGGGATGATTTAACTGGGAATTGGTCCTGCTTCGAGCAGGGGATAGGACTAGATGACCTTCAGGGGTCCCTTCCAACCCTGATATTCTATGATTCTATGATTCAACTAGTTTCCAGAGTTTCAGTTTTCATTTTTAAAAAGTTAGTCTGTAACTGCTATTGTTGCAGAAGAAACCTTCAAAATGTAATCCAAGTGTAACCAATACATAGGTGTCCGCCTGAGTTTGCAGAGCCTGAAAAAATAGCTCTGAGGTATGCACCACCCATTCATTTCATTTCAAACATCAACATTATTAACTATTTCACTGCTCATCAAATCTTGTAAAAAAGGAGAGAAGTTTATTTTGAGATCTAAAATATAAGTAGGCCTTTAACATCACAGGATGTACTTGGAGGGAAGCACAATGAGTTTTGTTTTCCTGAACAGGATCTCAGCTTTAAGCAGCTTGGGAATACTGTTGTATTACATTTTAGGTGTCATGAATCAGGAATAGGTTCAAACAGGAATTATTTCAGGAAGTTCAAGGAGTATTTGTGGCACCTTAGAGACTAACCAACTTATCTGTTACCTTCGTCAGCTACAGCTCACTTCATATGAGCTGTATCTCACGAAAGCTTATGCTCAAATAAATTGGTTAGTCTCTAAGGTGCCACAAGTACTCCTTTTCTTTTTGCGAATACAGACTAACACGGCTGTTATTCTGAAACCTGTGTTATGCAGAAGTAGGGTGACCAGATGTCCCATTTTTAAAGGGACAGTCTTGTTTTTGGAGACCTTTTCTTATATAGGTGCCTATTACCTCCCACCCCCATCCTGTTTTTTCACAGTTGCTATCCGGTAACCCTATACAGAAGGTCAGACTGGATGATCACTGTAGTCACTTAAGTGAAATGAGAGAAATGGTGTCTTATGTGACGGATTTGTTCAAGGTGAGGACTGTATGAGTGTGTACAAGGTGCTAGACAATGTATCAATAGTGCTCTAGGCTAATGTTTTTACAACAAAGTTGAGTTATCATATGCCTCATTATATACCTGTAGGTACTGCTGCAATATGTTTTGGCTCATTGTCTACAAAGATATGACCACCTTGTTAGCTTTAGATAAGCTATTACCAGCAGGACAGTGGGGTGGGAGGAGGTATTGTTTCATGGTCTCTGTGTGTATATAATGTCTTCTGCAGTTTCCACGGTATGCATCTGATGAAGTGAGCTGTAGCTCACGAAAGCTCATGCTCTAATAAATTGGTTAGTCCCTAAGGTGCCACAAGTACTCCTTTTCTTTTGGCGAATACAGACTAACACGGCTGTTACTCTGAAACCTGTCATTAGTAAAACCAGTAAGTATTAGAAACGGTAATATTGACTATAGTACTCAAAATAAAAATTGATGTAGGAATCTCCACTTTTAAAAAACATTAAATCAAATTTTGCAGTTCTCCATATTGCACGCTAACACTAAACGCTTTCTGCTCCACAGATCAGCTAATAAAAATGCTACAGAATTGGTATTGCACCAACTGAAACATTACACACAATTGAAGGCAAAAACTATAAAGAAAAAGGAACTAATATGTATAACGACACCGTTTAAAACCCAGGGAATAAATGAAAAGTAACATGCCGGGAGATCACTGCCATTTTCTGTATTCTGAGAACAAAATGATCAAGGGTCATCCAAGCCTCAGTTAAAAAAATCTCATGTCAGACCCAATTCCTTTAAATTATGCAATACAAGGCTATCTTAGACACAGGTGTATCTAAGGATGTATTATATAATGAGAAATAGCATGTAGTCGTATAATTACTATACCATAATGCCTACAAACAAGAGTATAATGTGTTTTCAATTTTTACTTTTATGTTTTCTGATTTTGTGTTTAATTGGGCATCTTTAATATTCTACTGACACTGCTTTTTGCATGAATATAGACAACTCAAAAGTTTTACACTAAGCTGGGGGGAGAGGTAGATATGCTGGAGGGTAGGGATAGGGTCCAGAGTGACCTAGACTAATTGGAGGATTGAGCCAAAAGAAATCTGTTGAGGTTCAGCAAGGACAAGTGCAGAAGAATCCAATGCACTTCTACAGGCTGGGGACCGACTGGCTAAGTGGCAGTTCTGCAGAAAAGGACCTGGGGATTACAGTGGACGAGAAGATGGATATGAGCCAGCAGTGTGCCCTTGTTGCCAAGAAGGCCAATGGCATTTTGGGATGTATATGTAGGGGCGTTGCCAGCAGATCGAGGAAAGCGATTATTCCCCTCTATTCGGCACTGGTGAGGCCACATCTGGAGTACTGCACCCAGTTTTGGGCCCCCTACTAAAGAAAGGATGTGGACAAATTGGAGAGAGTTCAGCGGAGGGCAACGAAAATGATCAGGGGGTGGGGGCACGTGACTTATGAGGAGAGGCTGAGGGAACTGTGCTTGCTTAGTCTGCAGAAGAGAAGAACATAAGAACGGCCATACTGGGTCAAAGGTCCATCAAGCCCGGTATCCTGTCCTTTGACAGTGGCCAATGGCAGGTGCCCCAAAGGGAATGAACAGACAGGTTATCATCAAGTGATCCATGCCCTGTCACCCAATCCCAGCTTCTGGCAAACAGAGGCTAGGGACACCATTCCTGCCCATCCTGGCTAATAGCCATTGATGGACCTATCTTCCATGAATCTATCTAGCTCCCTTTTGAACCCCGTTATAGTATTGGCCTTCACAACACCCTCTGACAAGGAGTTCCAGAAGTTGACAGTACGTTGCATGAAAAAATATTTTCTTGTGTTTGTTTTAAACCTTCTACCTACTAATTTCATTTGGTGGCCCCTTGTTCTTGTATTATGAGGAGTAAATAACACTTCCTTATTTACTTTCTCTATACCACTCATGATCTTATAGACCTCTATCATATCCCCCCTTTGTCGCCTCTTTTCCAAGCTGAAAAGTCCCAGTCTTATTACTCTCTCCTCTTATGGAAGCCGTTCTATACCCCTAATCATTTTTGTTGCCCTTTTCTGAACCTGTTCCAATTCCAATATATCTTTTTTGAGATGGGGTGACCACATCTGCATGCAGTATTCAAGGTATGGGCGTACCATGGATTTATATGTAGGCAATATGATATTTTCCGTCTTATCATCTATCCCTTTTTGATGATTCCCAACATTCTGTTCAGCTTTTTGACTGCTGCTGCACATTGAGTGGATGATTTCAGAGAACTATCCACAATGACTCCAAGATCACAGAATCATAAAATATCAGGGTTGGAAGGGACCTCAGGAGGTCATCTAGTCCAACCCCCTGCTCAAAGCAGGTCCAATCCCCAATTAAATCATCCCAGCCAGGGCTTTGTCAAGCCTGACCGTAAAAACTTCTAGGGAAAGAGATTCCACCACCTCCCTAGGTAACGCATTCCAGTGTTTCACCAACCTCCTAATTAAAAAGTTTTTCCTAATATCCAACCTAAACCTCCCCCACTGCAACTTGAGACCATTATTCCTTGTTCTCTCATCTGCTACCACTGAGAACAGTCTAGAGCCATCCTCTTTGGAACCCCTTTTCAGGTAGTTGAAAGCAGCTATCAAATCCCCTCTCATTCTTCTCTTCTGCAGACTAAATAATCCCAGTTCCCTCAGCCTCTCCTCATAACTCATGTGTTCCAGGCCCCTAACCATTTTTGTTGCCCTCCGCTGGACTCTTTCCAATTTATCCACATCCTTCTTGTAGTGTGGGGCCCAAAACTGGACACAGTACTCCAGATGAGGCCTCACCAATGTCAAATAGAGGGGAACGATCACGTCCCTCGATCTGCTGGCAACGTCCCTACATATACATCCCAAAATGCCATTGGCCTTCTTGGCAACAAGGGCACACTGTTGACTCATATCCAGCTTCTCGTCCACTCTCACCCCTAGGTCCTTTTCTGCCGAACTGCTGCCGAGCCATTCGGTCCCTCGTCTGTAGCGGTGCATGGGATTCTTCCGTCCTAAGTGCAGGACTCTGCACTTGTCCTTGTTGAACCTCATCAGATTTCTTTTGGCCCAATCCTCCAATTTGTCTAGGGCCCTCTGTATCCTATCCCTACCCTCCAGCGTATCCACCTCTCTTCCCAGTTTAGTGTCTTCTGCAAACTTGCTGAGGGTGCAATCCACACCATCCTCCAGATCACTTATGAAGATATTGAACAAAACTGGCCCGAGGACCGACCCTTGGGGCACTCCACTTGATACCTTTCTCAGATCTCTTTCTTGAGAGGAACAGCTAATTTAGACCCCATCATTGTATATGTATAGTTAGGATTATGTTTTCCAATGTGTATTACTTTGCATTTATCAACATTAAATTTCATCTGCCATTTTGTTGCCCAGTCACCCAGTTTTCAGAGATCCTTTTGTAGCTCTTCATAATCTGCCTGAGACTTAATTATCTTGAGCAGTTTTGTTTCATCTGCAAATTTTGCCACCTCACTGTTTACCCCTTTTTCCAGATCGTTTATGAATATGTTAAATAGGACTGGGCCCAGTGCAGATTCCTGGGGGACACCACTATTTACCTCTCTCCATTCTGAAAACTGACCATTTATTCCTACCCTTTGTTTCCTGTCTTTTAACCAGTTACCAATCCATGAGAGAACCTTCCCTCTTATCCCATGACTCTCTACTCCGGGGGACTGAGTCATCTATCTGCTGCCCTGACCGGGAAAACCGAGAAGTCTGCTGCTTGCCGGGGGCTAAGATTCACGATGTGACGGAGAGACTGCCGAGACTCATCAAGCCCTCGGATCGCTACCCCTTCCTGCTTCTCCACGTGGGCACCAATGATACTGCCAAGAATGACCTTGAGCGGATCACTGCGGACTACGTGGCTCTGGGAAGAAGGATAAAGGAGTTAGAGGCGCAGGTGGTGTTCTCGTCCATCCTCCCCGTGGAAGGAAAAGGCCTGGGTAGGGACCGTCGAATTGTCGAAGTCAACGAATGGCTACGCAGGTGGTGTCGGAGAGAAGGCTTTGGATTCTTTGACCATGGGATGGTGTTCCATGAAGGAGGAGTGCTGGGTAGAGACGGGCTCCACCTTACGAAGAGAGGGAAGAGCATCTTTGCGAGCAGGCTGGCTAACCTAGTGAGGAGGGCTTTAAACTAGGTTCACCGGGGGAAGGAGACCAAAGCCCTGAGGTAAGTGGGAAAGCGGGATACCGGGAGGAAGCACAGGCAGGAATGTCTGTGAAGGGAGGGCTCCTGCCTCATACTGAGAATGAGGGGCGATCAGCAGGTTATCTCAAGTGCTTATATAGGAATGCACAAAGCCTTGGAAACAAGCAGGGAGAACTGGAGGTCCTGGTGATGTCAAGGAATTATGACGTGATTGGAATAACAGAGACTTGGTGGGATAACTCACGTGACTGGAGTACTGTCATGGATGGTTATAAACTGTTCAGGAAGGATAGGCAGGGCAGAAAAGGTGGGGGAGTAGCACTGTATGTAAGGGAGCAGTATGACTGCTCAGAGCTCCGGTACGATACTGCAGAAAAACCTGAGTGTCTCTGGATTAAGTTTAGAAGTGTGAGCAACAGGAGTGATGTAGTGGTGGGAGTCTGCTATAGACCACCGGACCAGGGGGATGAGGTGGATGACGCTTTCTTCCGGCAGCTCGCAGAAGCTACTAGATCGCATGCCCTGGTTCTCATGGGTGACTTTAATTTTCCTGATATCTGCTGGGAGAGCAGTACAGCGGTGCATAGACAATCCAGGAAGTTTTTGGAAAGCGTAGGGGACAATTTCCTGGTGCAAGTGCTAGAGGAGCCAACTAGGGGGGGGAGCTTTTCTTGACCTGCTGCTCACAAATCGGGAAGAATTAGTAGGGGAAGCAAAAGTGAATGGGAATCTGGGAGGCAGTGACCATGAGTTGGTTGAGTTCAGGATCCTGACACAGGGAAGAAAGGTAAGCAGCAGGATACGGACCCTGGACTTCAGGAAAGCAGACTTCGACTCCCTCAGGGAACGGATGGGTAGGATCCCCTGGGGGACTAACATGAAGGGGAAAGGAGTCCAGGAGAGCTGGCTGTATTTCAAGGAATCCCTGTTGAGGTTACAGGGACAAACCATCCCGATGTGTCGAAAGAATAGTAAGTATGGCAGGCGACCAGCTTGGCTTAACGGTGAAATCCTAGCAGATCTTAAACATAAAAAAGAAGCTTACAAGAAGTGGAAGGTTGGACATATGACCAGGGAAGAGTATAAAAATATTGCTCGGGTATGTAGGAATGAAATTAGGAGGGCCAAATCGCACCTGGAGCTGCAGCTAGCGAGAGATGTTAAGAGTAACAAGAAGGGTTTCTTCAGGTATGTTGGCAACAAGAAGAAAGCCAAGGAAAGTGTGGGCTCCTTAATGAATGAGGGAAGCAACCTAGTGACAGAGGATGTGGAAAAAGCTAATGTACTCAATGCTTTTTTTGCCTCTGTCTTCACGAACAAGGTCAGCTCCCAGACTGCTGTGCTGGGCATCACAACATGGGGAATAGATGGCCAGCCCTCGGTGGAGAAAGAGGTGGTTAGGGACTATTTAGAAAAACTGGACGTGCACAAGTCCATGGGGCCGGATGAGTTGCATCCGAGAGTGCTAAAGGAACTGGCGGCTGTGATTGCAGAGCCATTGGCCATTGTCTTTGAAAACTCGTGGCGAATGGGGGAAGTCCCGGATGACTGGAAAAAGGCTAATGTAGTGCCAATCTTTAAAAAAGGGAAGAAGGAGGATCCTGGGAACTACAGGCCAGTAAGCCTCACCTCAGTCCCTGGAAAAATCATGGAGCAGGTCCTCAAAGAATCAATCCTGAAGCACTTACATGAGAGGAAAGTGATCAGGAACAGCCAGCATGGATTCACCAAGGGAAGGTCATGCCTGACTAACCTAATCGCCTTCTATGATGAGATTACTGGTTCTGTAGATGAAGGGAAAGCAGTGGATGTATTGTATCTTGATTTTAGCAAAGCGTTTGACACGGTCTCCCACAGTATTCTTGTCAGCAAGTTAAGGAAGTATGGGCTGGATGAATGCACTATAAGGTGTGTAGAAAGTTGGCTAGATTGTCGGGCTCAACGGGTAGTGATCAATGGCTCCATGTCTAGTTGGCAGCCGGTGTCAAGTGGAGTGCCCCAGGGGTCGGTCCTGGGGCCGGTTTTGTTCAATATCTTCATAAATGATCTGGAGGATGGTGTGGATTGCACTCTCAGCAAATTTGCGGATGATACTAAACTGGGAGGAGTGGTAGATACGCTGGAGGGGAGGGATAGGATACAGAGGGACCTAGACAAATTGGAGGATTGGGCCAAAAGAAATCTGATGAGGTTCAATAAGGATAAGTGCAGGGTCCTGCACTTAGGACGGAAGAATCCAATGCACAGCTACAGACTAGGGACCGAATGGCTAGGCAGCAGTTCTGCGGAAAAGGACTTTGGGGTGAGAGTGGACGAGAAGCTGGATATGAGTCAGCAGTGTGCCCTTGTTGCCAAGAAGGCCAATGGCATTTTGGGATGTATAAGTAGGGGCATAGCGAGCAGATAGAGGGACGTGATCGTCCCCCTCTATTCGACATTGGTGAGGCCTCATCTGGAGTACTGTGTCCAGTTTTGGGCCCAACACTACAAGAAGGATGTGGATAAATTGGAGAGAGTCCAGCAAAGGGCAACAAAAATGATTAGGGGTCTGGAACACATGACTTATGAGGAGAGGCTGAGGGAACTGGGATTGTTTAGTTTGCAGAAGAGAAGAATGAGGGGGGATTTGATAGCTGCTTTCAACTACCTGAAAGGTAGTTCCAGGGAGGATGGTTCTAGACTATTCTCAGTGGTGGAAGAGGACAGGACAAGGAGTAATGGTCTCAAGTTGCAGGGGGAGAGGTTTAGGTTGGATATTAGGAAAAACTTTTTCACTAGGAGGGTGGTGAAACACTGGAATGCGTTGCCTAGGGAGGTGGTGGAATCTCCTTCCTTAGAAGTTTTTAAGGTCAGGCTTGACAAAGCCCTGGCTGGGATGATTTAATTGGGTATAGGTCCTGCTTTTGAGCAGGGGGTTGGACTAGATGACCTCCTGAGGTCCCTTCCAACCCTGATATTCTATGATTCTATGACTGCTTATTTTGCTTAAGAGCCTTTGGTGAGGGACTTTGCCAAAGGCTTTCTAAAAATCTAAATACACTATATCCACTGGATCTCCTTTGTCCACATGCTTGTTGAAGAAGAGTAAGGGGGGATTTGATAGCAGCATACAACTACCTGAAAGGGGTGGGGGGGTTCCAAAGAGGATGGAGCTCGGCTGTTCTCAGTGGTGGCAGATGACAGAACAAGGAGCAATGGTCTCAAGTTGCAGTTGGGGAGATCTAGATTGGATATTAGGAAACACTGTTTTACTAGGAGTGTGGTGAAACACTGGAATGGGTTACCTAAGGAGGTGGTAGAATCTCCATCCTTAGAGGTTTTTAAGGCCCAGCTTTACAAAGCCCTGGCTGGGATGATTTAGTTGGGGTTGGACTAGATGACCTCCTGAGGTCTCTTCCAACACTAATCTTCCATCATTCTACTGCTTAATGAACCCAAATATCTTCAACAGTAGCTAGTCTTTCCAAGCTCCCCTATTCTCAAATTCACAGCCAGTTCTTCTTTGCTAGTAAGTACTGCACCTAGGAACATATAAACAGAGGAATTGCTTTCCAATAAGAAGTTTATAGTGGTCCGTCTAGTCCAGTATCTTCTCTCAGAGGGGACTGCACCAGATGCTTCAGGAGAACGTGCAAGAAACCCCATTTGCTTATCATGGAATAACATCCTCACTGGGGAAGTTTCTTCCTAACCCTTATCAGTTAGTGGCTGGTTCATGCCATGGAACATGAGGATTTATTATTTTCTATGTCAAGTGTTAGCTCCTATAAACGTCTTTTTTGGATCTTTTAAAAAAAAGTGCCAATGAAGAAAGTTTGAGTTTTACAAGTATCAATAATGACAGTGCCTTCTAAGGAAATTTTGTTCACTCTGTACTGACAGTATAACAGTTTTTTGGGGAAGGAGCTATAAAAAGTATAATTCAATATTAATGTTATTAATTTAAATAAAGATTCTTTGTTCTATATCATGGAAGCAAAAGGTAGATTAAAAGGAGAAAGAGGAATAATTAAACAGTGCACTCTTTACCTCACTATCTGGACTAGGCTGGATAACTTCCCAGGTCTGAGAGTCCACATCGTAGCAGTGAAGTTCATTTGGCAATGTGTTATCTGCAGCACCACCAAACACATAGAGGTGGCGATCAAAGGCAACCATGGTGTGACCGTATCTTCGCTGTGGCGGAGGAGGGGAGCCCCGAAGTAAGTGTTCAGTAGGAATTCGTGTCCAACTGAGACACAAGACATGAAACAAAGAGTAAATCTTTTACAACTCCTTTCTTCAAAATGAGTTTTGAAAATTAACTGTCTCAAAATCCCCAAAGGATTCTATCAATTAGAGATGGAGAACACACATTACAATATACCCTAACCAAACCCTACCCCCACTATTTAAATAAAATCAGTATTTTGGTAAGGGATCACAGTTTCTTAACATAATATGATGAATATTATTTGCAATCACCAATTCAGCTTTTTATTATACTTGCAGTCAGGCAGAGCCCAACTCTAGCAGACATCAGGACAAGATACAAGACTTGCACACTTCATTTAATGTTTAAATGACTGGTTGGTTTATGCTGTATTTTGTTTCATTACTGTGGTGGTTTTCATAGATTCCTAGATTTTATGTCCCATTGTGATCATGTAGTCTGACCCCCTGCATAATACAGGCCTGAGAACCTCACCCAGTAATTTCTGCATCAAATAAATAACTTCTATTTGAGCAACAGCACATCTGGCTAGTGTATCTTCCTCACATGCTCAGGGTCAAACTGGTCGTCATGTTTGGGGCTGGGAAGGAATTGTCCCCCAGCTGAGATTGGCAGGAACCTTGGGGTTTTTTTGATCTCTGCAGCATGGAATGTGGATTCATCTTGGGATCATCTGAGCTTATCTCACTTAATCAATTCCCTGCCATTGCAGGAGCTCTGGGCACTGGGGACACCTCGGTATCTCTTGCTCTCTGTCTGTGGCACACAATAGTTTACCCTCCAGAGGACTGAAATGCTTAAGCCTAATTAAAGTATTTGGGCTTAATATAGGGGTATCTGGGTGAAACTGAACAGCCTGTGATATTCAGGAGGTCACACTAGATGATTTAATTCTTCTTTCTGGCCTTAAACGCTCAGAAACTATGAAATTAAAACAATACCCAGTCCTTTCTCTCCCCAACAAAAAGGCCATCAGTAACTGTGGCAATACTTGTAGTAGCAGTAGTTAAGCTACAGTGGCTGCTTTTTTGTTCCCCACTTTTATCTCTTTCAGAATTGTAGACCAAATTTTTCAAAACTGAGTAGTGGTTTTGGGTGCCCCAGTTTTTGGGTGCCAAAACTGATCTTTCTCAAGGGGCCAGGTTTTCAGAGGGCAGGTACTTAACACTGCCTGCTAATCAGAACCCTCAAAGATGTCTCAAGTTGGGAATCCAAAAACTGGGGCACTCAATTGCTAGTCAGATTTCAAAATTGTGGCTTGGCCTACTGTCTCTCTATTAAAAAAACAAAAGGAGTACTTGTGGCACCTTAGAGACTAACAAATTTATTTGAGCATAAGCTTTCGTGAGCTACATCGATGCATCCGATGAAGTGAGCTGTTGCTCACGAAAGCTTATGCTCAAATAAATTTGTTAGTTTTAAAAGTACTGGTCTGGAACCACAATAGAGAGACAGGTTTCAGAGTAGCAGCCATGTTACTCTGTATTCACAAAAAGAAAAGGAGTACTTGTGGCACCTTAGAGGCTAACAAATTTATTTGAGCATAAGCTTTCGTGAGCAACAGCTCACTTCATCGGATGCATCGATGTAGCTCACGAAAGCTTATGCTCAAATAAATTTGTTAGTCTCTAAGGTGCCACAAGTACTCCTTTTGTTTTTGTGAATACAGAGTAACATGGCTGCTACTCTGAAACCTGTCTCTCTATTGTGGTTCCAGACCAGTACTTTTAAAACTTCTTTCATTATACCACACTCAGATTTTTAATATTTAATAATTATCCAACTCCCAACCTAACTAACTGGACTGTGAGATCAAAAGTTTGAAATAAAAACATTCCCACAAAAGCTGGAATCCACTGTTTGAAAGTGCATATGTGTGTACATGTGCAGGGATTCAGGGTCAGACTGCTGCCCCCCAAGAGCTGACTAGACATTTGCTTTTCATAGTTATCTCATTTCCTTGAACTGTAGATTCATGCTGTTCCCCCTGTTAGACACATATGGTATGAAATTCCTATGAGCACTCCACATGGTGACAATGTCTAAGAAAGCAGGAGCTTTCAATTGCTGAATGAGGAAACCATGTGCACTCTTGATATTTTCCTATTGTTTGGGGCCAAATGTAACAGAGCATCTGAAAAGGCACTTGTCAAGATTTTCTAAATTGGGAGCTTGAAGTTACATTCCTAAATCCTTATACAGACACTTAAATTATCTGATTTTCAAAGATGTTGATCATCTACAACTCCCATTGACTTCAAAGGGAATTGAGGCTGCTCAGCACCTCTGAAAATCAGCCCCCTTCTAATTAGACACCTAGGTATGGACTGAGGAGCCAATCATTACACATCCAGATCTGAAAATTGTGCCCACTGCCTATTATTTCAAATGAATCAATATGAGTTTCTGTTCTTCTGTAGAAAAAATTGTCTCTATCTAGCCAACGCATATCGTCAAGCTATTGTGTTATTGCTAACATATTATCCAAATATCAGCCTAATTAAACCTCAACTAAAAATCAAAAAAATTAGAAATGAGAAAGAACTGCCTTTCTTAGTTATGAAATACAAACTGTTCCTTCTTCAATATCGTTCATTATGTACTTTCTTCACCCTGAACAACAGAAATAATACATGTATTTTACTTGAATCAAATGTTAGAACTTACATTTTTTCCTTGAATTCAAACTGAAAGAGATTATTGGTGATCTTTGCTCCACTCTGGCCAGAAAACACAAACATCTTGTCTTTGCAAACAGCCACAGGAAAATTACAGCAGGAAGGAGGGATCTCACCACTCTGTTCAATCTAAAAAGTAGCAAAATCCACACTAAATTATATATTTTTCAAACTCCATTGTAAGACTGTTTGTATATGCACATTGAAGGATTAACACAACCCTACTGATCTCCTTTGGTGAAGAGAAACCATGTAGTGTGTGAACATAAATCATGTTTCCAGCTGACGATGACACACAGAGATTATAAATTTGGTTGAAGTGTGTAGACAGAGCCTTATTCACTTAATAGTGTATCCCCATTTTACAGATGGGAAATCCAGGCACAGAGGTTTGCTCAAGGGTAACACAAAAAGTCTATAGGAAAGGTGGGAACTGAACCCACAGTTAAGCCCTAGCCTAGTACCTTAACCCTAAAAACATCCTTCCTCTGGTAAAGAGTGTAATTTAGGAAGAAATACTAATTAGGTGATAGTGATTGTACGAGTAATTATTTTATGAATAAGATAGGATTAAAAACAAGAGATCAAGCAAGTACCCATGCGTACAACAGGACTACTGGCTAGCAAGATACCGAGTACCCAGGTCTACTGGCTAGCAAGAGCTCGAGTTCAGAGAGACCACTCCGTTCTCAGGAAAGCATGCAACTTTTTTCAGTTCATTCCAACCCTGTGAAAGACTAACAACTAGGTGACAGGTTTCAAGCAAATCAGGTGGTGATACTTTCTGTAAGATTTAAACCTCATGCAAGCACAATTGTAGTTGTGACACCATTTGCCAAATGTCAGTTGGGACCTTTAAAGGGATGACTAAGAAAAATGTGTGAGCGACAACTGATCAGCACAGAAATATAATAATTCCACCTCCAGATGTTCAAGATTCCTTAAAACAAGATGGACAAACATGAAGAATGCCTGACATTCATTCCTCCACTCCTCTGATAACTTTCTTGACATTAAAAATCGAAGTTCTCGTTTAATTAAATTTGAAAATGAATACAATTATTACAGTAGTCTATGTTATTTGTTTTGATACTGAAGTCAATTTACACCATGTACCAAACCACAGCTCACTTTGAGGAGAACAGACATGCTCATGAGACAGAGAAGCAACAAACGAGGAAAGAAAGGGCACAACAGTCCAGCCAACAACTATGTCTCCTCCAAGATAACACCTGTCACTTCTGTGGAAAAATCTGCAGGGCACAAATTAGGCTCCTCAGCCACTTAAAAACCCACCAGTGACCCCCACCACCTTGGCAGACATCATCCTTGCATCGAGGGATAGCCAAAGAATGTCAATTTATCTTATGCTGTCTCCACATTTCCCAGTTTTCAGTGTGCTGCAGCTTTTGTACTTGGCAACACAATTCATAGACGTTATCAGAGAAAATATGGATGTTTTGGCAAGTGGGTAAAGCAGGGGTGGGCAAACTTTTTGGCCCGACGGCCACATCGGGGTGTGAAACTATGTGGAGGGCTGGGTAGGGAAGGCTGTGCCTCCCCAAGCAGCCTGGCCTTTGCCTCCTATCTGCCCCCTCCCACTTCCCACCCACTGACTGCTCCCCTCAGAACCCCCCCATCCAATCCCCACCCTGCTCCTTGTCCCCTGACCGCCTCCTCCCAGGACCCCCGCCCCAACCTCCCCCCGGGACCTCACCCCCATCTAACCCCCCCCGCTCCCTGTCCCCTGACTGCCGCCCCCCCGAACCTCTGCCCTATCCAACTGTCCCCTGTTCCCCATCCCCTGACGACCCCCCTCCACCGAACCTCCAGCCCATCCAACCGCCCCCTGTCCCCTGACTGCCCCCGGGACCCCATGCCCCTTTACCAACCCCTTGGCCCCCTTACTATGCTGCTCAGTACAGCATGTCTGGGAGCCGTGCTGCCCAGCTGGAGCCTGAGACGCTGTCGCGCTGCTCTGCATGAGCCCGCAGCCCAGAGCACTGCCTGCGCAGCGGTGTCACTATGGGGGACGGAGAACAGCGGGGGAGGGGCCGGGGCCCACCTCCCAGGCCAGGAGCCAGGCAAGATGGTGCCGTGGGCCAGATGTGGTCTGCGGACCGTAGTTTCCCACCTCTGGGGTAGGGGAACTGGGGCGTTTAGCATCTGAAGAAATATGTTAGGCTGTTTGAAATTATACAATCAGATTCACACTGTGCCACAGTGACAGACACATTTATGATCTTGTCATGAATATAAAGGGAAGGGTAACCACCTTTCTGTATACAGTGCTATAAAATCCCTCCTGGCCAGAGGCAAAGTCCTTTTACCTGTTATAAGAGTTAAGAAGCTCAGGTAACCTGGTTGGCACCTGACCCAAAATGACCAATGAGGGGACAAGATACTTTCAAATCTGGAGTGGGGGGGGGGGGGGGGGAGGAGGCTTTTGTCTGTCTGTGTGATACCTTTGCCGGGAACAGATCAAGGATGCAAGCCCTCCAACTCCTGTAAAGTTAGTAAGTAATCTAGCTAGAAAATGCATTAGGTTTTCTTTGTTTTGGCTTATGAAATTTGCCGTGCTGGAGGAAATGTGTATTCCTGTTTTTGTGTCTTTTTGTAACTTAAGGTTTTGCCTAGAGGGATTCTCTATGTTTTGAATCTGATTGCCTGTAAGATTATCTTCCATTCTGATCTTACAGAGTTGTTCTCTTATCTTTTTTTGTTCTTCTAATAAAGTTCTGTTTTTAAAGAATCTGATTGGGTTTTTCCAAGGCTGGTTTGTGCTCATCTTGTTTATTCTCAAGCCTCCCCAGGAAAGGGGGTGTAAGGGTTTGGGGGGATGTTTTGGGGAAATAGGAACTCCAAGTGGTTCTTTCCCTGATTGTTTGTTAAATCACTTGGTGGTGGCAGCATTCAACTAATCCAAGGGCAAAGACTTTGTGTCTTGGGGAAGTTTTAACCTAAGCTGGTAGAAATAAGCTTAGGGGGTCTTTCTTGCGGGTCCCCACATCTGTACCCTAGAGTTCAGAGTGGGGAAGGAACCCTGACAGATCTCCAGATTGGTTATGGTAACATACCTTATCTTAGAATGAAATTAACAACTTTGAAAAACAACAAACGATTCAGAACACAGCTACCTGCAAACTCAAGCTAAAGACAGCGTATGTCCCAAGTTCTCTACTCTCTTCACAGACCTTCCATTAAATACCCCATGCAGGATGGGGGAAGGAGAAAGATGTTGAGATTCTGTGTTATGTGTTATCATTTCTGAGTGCCCAAAACTGTGGTAGGCCCCTCACAGAAACAAGTACAGACATAGTCTCTGCCCAGAAAACATTAAATATAAAGAACATAAGAACATAAAAACAGCCCCACTGTGTCAGACCAATGGTCCATCTAGCTCAGTATCCTGTCTTCTGACAGTGGCCAATACCAGGTGCTTCAGAGGGAATGAACAGAAAGACAATCATCAAGTGATCCATTCCCTATTGTCCACTCCCAGCTTCTGGCTAACAGAGGCTAGGAACACTCAGAGCATGGGGTTGCATCAAGCTTCAACTTGACACAAGTGAGAGTCAAAAAATAGATAAAAAAGAAGAGGGGAGACAAGACAAAGGACAGGGGAGTCAATGGCAAAATCATTCAGGGCACAGTCCTAGGCACAGCAGTAATAGAAATAATACATAATAATAATAGGGTTGTGTACACATTGTGATACAGCATGGCCAGAAGGCAGCTGGAGAGTGATATAGGAGAGATATGTAAGTCCCAGGATGAGGAGAAGCCTTTTTCCCTGTAGAGGGAAGAAAGGTTGCTATAGATTAATTAAAAGCACCTGAAGCCAATTAGAGGACCCAAAGCTAGTCACCTGGTAAAAACCCCCTGCTTCAATCAGCCAGGGGAAGGAGTTGGAGCAGAGAGCAGTTTGGAGGAGTTGGAGCAGTGCTGTGGCTAGCTAGAAGACCAAGATCCTAGGTAAACAGACACCTGGCTTGTGCAGAGAGAGAGAGAGGGCAGGAAGCCCCACAAGCTGAAGAGCAGGAGAGGGAAGTAGCCCAGGGGAAGGAAGCACTAGTTCAAGTGGTTTACCACCATCCCTAGGGCCCCTGGGCTGGGACCTAGAGTAGAGGGCAGGCCCGGGTCCCACCCTCTCCACTACCCTTCTCTGGGTTACTAGTGGGACAGTAGATACCCTAGTTCAGGGGCAGGAAACTGCACCCTGAACCCCCCGTCCCCCAAGAAGAGGAAGAGCTGGACCCATCATATTCGTACCGGCAATTTGCCACACGTGGTGTCAGGAGTGGGATCTCCGCGCTGGGGACTTAAACCAGGGTTAACCAAAACCATACCATTCCCCAAGATGGACGATGTGGCCAAGGCTCTAATACAAGCCACTGTGGCCCAGCAGGAGGCTACCCGAATCCAAGCAACCGCCCAACAGGAGGCGATTCGCGTGCAGCAGGAGACTAATCGGCTGCTGATGAATCAGGCTGCCCAGGACCAAGCTCTACTACAGGAGCTGGCAAACCAGATGAAGGCCCTTATGGAGTGGAACCACAATTGCAACGGAACCCGGACTATATGGGCCAGTCACTGCCTACAGAAAATGACACGGGAGGATGATGTAGAGGTGTACCTCCTGGCATTTGAGAGAACAGCCCTGTGGGAAGACTGGCCCCGAGATCAGCAGTCTGGAATCCTCGCCCTGTTCCTGTGTGGAGAGGCCTAGGAAGTCTACTACGATATGGCTGCAGAGACTGCGGAGGATTACCCCCAGCTAAAGGCAGAGATCCTGGCCAGATCAGGAGTAACCATAGCATTGCAAGCCCAGAGGTTTCATGAATGGGAGTATACAGAGGACAAGACACCTCGATCGCAATTGTTTGACCTGATCCACCTGACCCAGAAACGGCTGCGCCCTGAGGCCCTCAGCCCCCCCCCCAAAAAAGATGGAGCTCCTGGTACTGGACCGGTATATGAGGGGGCGACCACCAGGCCTTAGGGCTTGGGTTGGCCAGAATGACCCCTCTACCTACGATGAGTTGGTCTCCCTCGTGGAAAGACAGCTGGCAGCCCGTGAACTGTTCCAGACCCTAGGGAGTGAGACATGGCAAACCAGGAAGACAGCCCCAAACCCATGGCCCCGGACTGTCGAGAACTACAGAAGAACCATAACTGGGAGGAAAGACACTGAGGAATGGCCCGAGGCCAAGAAGGGACCTGAGGGTTTGGGAAGAAAGGGCTGGTGGGGTGGGGGGTGGGGGGGGCTGACCAAATAGCCCCAGGCAGAGGGCGGCAACCGGGATAAGAGGTCGGTGTTACGAGTGTGGGGAATTGGGGCATATAGCAACCCAATGCCCCAACAGGGAAGAGTCTATGCAGTGCAATCTGGGGGATCCTGGGGAACAATGTGGCCTAATCAGCCTGGTAGGGGTCGCAATGACCTCACCTGGGTATACAAGGTCAGTAAAGATGAATGGTATTGCTACCATAGCATTAGTAGATTCTAGGAGTGCTGTCACACTGGTCTCGGGGAAGTTGGTGGGGCAAGACCACAGGGGTAAAGTGCGTTCATGGCACCATAAATTTCTACCCCACAATCCCAGTATGGATTGAGATCCAGCGAAACACTACCAGGGTAACTGCAGGAGTGGTCCCTAGGCTCCTCTGCCCAGTCTTAATTGGTAGGGACTTCCCCGGGTTTGAGAACTTACTCCCCCCAGTAGAGCCAGGGGAGGGTAGCAAACCCCAGGCTGAGATGGAGGCACCTACAGATAGCCTCACCCCAATTTTTGCCAAATTTGCCCCAGAGCTATTTTCATCCCCCCGGAAACCCCGAAAGTCTAGACAGGAAAAGAGGGCAGATAAAAGGCTAGGGACCAGGATTCTAGCAGAGAACCAGAAAGCCTCCCTGGTTGGTAAGCGAACCCGTTCAGGAGGCCAGGAGACAGTGAGGAGTCAGAGGCGGTTCCTAGCCCAAGTAAGGGCAACCCATGGGGTGGAGAAGAAATAGGTCCCATGGAGTTAGGTCAAATTGGTACCGCACGTGAGAATTTCGGGCAGGACCAAGCCAATGACCCGCTATATGCGAATGTGAGCGAGGAGGTAGTGGAACTAAATGACATACCTGTGGAAGGAAAGACCAAAGACCCAAGGCCGTATTATGTGATCAAACGTGATCTGTTGTACCGAATAGTACAAATTCGAGGGGAAGAAGTAGAGCAGCTCTTAGTCCCACGGAAACACACAAGGGCAGTACTAGAGTTAGCTCACAATAATTTATTTGGGGGACATCTAGGAGTAGACAAGATACTTGATAGAGTCCTAAGAAGATTTTATTGGCCAGGAATACACGTGGAGGTCCAACACTATTGTACCTCCGGCCCGGAATGCCAGTTGCATAGCCCCCGACCTCACTTGCGGGCCCCGTTAGTACCTTTGCCTATTATTGAAGTCCCTTTCAAAAGGATAGCCATGGGACCTAGTGGGTCCACTGGAAAGATCAACACCGGGCCACTGAAACGTATTAGTCATCCTAGAGGATGGCTCTAGACTGTTCTCAATGGTAGCAGATGACAGAACGAGGAGTAATGGTCTCAAGTTGCAGTGGGGGAGGTTTAGATTGGATATTAGGAAAAACTTTTTCACTAAGAGGGTGGTGAAACACTGGAATGCGTTACCTAGGGAGGTGGTAGAATCTCCTTCCTTAGAGGTTTTTAAGGTCAGGCTTGACAAAGCCCTGGCTGGGATGATTTAACTGGGAATTGGTCCTGCTTCGAGCAGGGGGTTGGACTAGATGACCTTCTGGGGTCCCTTCCAACCCTGATATTCTATGATTCTATGACTACGCCACATGGTATCCAGAATCCATGCCTTTAAGAAACTCCACATCCAAGGCAACAGCAAAAGAACTACTTCAGGTTTTTGCCACAGTGGGCATCCCTAAGGAGATCCTAACTGACCAAGGAACACCTTTCATGTCGAAATTAATGAAGGACTTATGTACCCTGCTCTGCATCCATGCCATACGGACCTCAGTCTACTATCCACAAACAGATGGACTGGTAGAGCAGTTTAACCGCATCCTTAAAAGTATGATCCGGAAGGTGGTAGCACAGGACGGAAAAGACTGGGATACCCTTCTACCATACCTAATGTTTGCAATACGGGAAGTCCCCCAGGCGTCCACCGGTTTCTCTCCCTTTGAGCTACTATATGGATGCCACCCACGCGGAATATTAGCTATCGCCAAGGAGGACTGGGAAGAACAACCCAACCCAGGAAAGAATGTCACTGAGCATGTGACACAGATGAGAGAGCGAATAGCTCGAGTAACCCCTATAGTACGAGAACATTTGGAAAAAGCAGGTCAGAGCAGAGTAGGGTACTATCAGAGATTCATCCCTCATTTCGCCACAAGAGCAGGGCCACTGACGGACCAGATAAAGGCTCGGGGCCCCAAGATAGTAAAATGGTCTGATGCAGCAGAAGGAGCATTCGCAGATTTAAGGACAGCCCTTTGCTGCCATCCAGTACTCATAGCCCCAGACTTCAAGAAAGAATCTGTCCTACAAACAGATGCCTCGGAAGTAGGGCTAGGAGCCATCCTTTCGCAGATGGTAGGGGAGGAGGAACACCCGATCCTGTACCTGAGCCGGAAGCTCCTCCCCAGGGAACAAAAGTACGCTGTTGTTGAAAAGGAATGTCTGGCGATAAAATGGGCCATGGAAACTCTCCGCTACTACCTACTGGGACGGCGATTTACCCTGGTGACAGACCACGCCCCACTCCAGTGGATGCACAGAAACAAGACGAATGCAAGAGTGACTAGATGGTTCCTATCTCTGCAGCCCTTTCATTTCCGAGTACAGCATAGGGCCGGAAGCCAACACGGCAACACAGATGGCTTGTCATGAAAGCATTGCCTCTCGTCCCAAGTAGCCCAACCCCATGGTGTTGAGCAGGGTGGGAGGATATGTGATACAGCATGGCCAGAAGGCAGCTGGAGAGTGATACAGGAGAGATATGTAAGTCCCAGGATGAGGAGAAGCCTTACTCCCTGTAGAGGAAAGAAAGGTTGCTATAGATTAATTAAAAGCATTTGAAGCAAATTAGAGCACCTGAAGCTAGTCACCTGATAAAAACCCCCTGCTTCAATCAGCCAGGGGAAGGAGCTGGAGCAGAGAGCAGTTTGAAGGAGTTGGAGCAGAGAGCAGTTTGGAGGAGTGCCATGGCTGGCTAGAAGACCAAGACCCTAGGTAAACAGACACCTGGCTTGTGTAGAGAGAGAGAAAGAGGGCAGGAAGCCCCACAAGCTGAAGAGCAGGGGAAGGAAGTAGCCCAAGGGAAGGAAGCACTAGTTCAAGTGGTTTACCACCATCCCTAGGGCCCCTGGGCTGGGACCTGGAGTAGAGGGTGGGCCTGGATCCCTCCCTCTCCACTACCCTTGTCTGGGTTACTAGTGGGACAGTAGATACCCTAATTCAGGGGCAGGAAACTGCGCCCTGAACCGCCCCCCCGGAAGAGGAAGTGCGGGACCCATCATAATCGTACCAGCAATTTGCCACAATATATTCATAATTATAGGATTTGGGTTGTTTTCACTTTTCTCCTAGGCTTCAGAGCAGAAGAAACTTTTCTGCAGCAATTCAATTGAGGAGAGGGAGGCTGCCTCACTTGGCATTCTAAAAGGAGTAAGGAGAGATTGGGGCATAGATATAGGCGTGATGTAGGAAGCAAGGATAAGAAATTTAAACTTGATACACATTGCAATGGGGCGCCAGTGAAGTGACTTTAGGGGGAATTATATGATCAAAGCAATGGGTAAGAAGGGTGATTCTGGCAGCAGCATTTTAGATGGATAAGAGGTGATAAGTTTAATGGCTGCTATGTTCCATTGTTCTGAGTGGAAATGAGGCCACACTACTCTCCATTAAAATGCTCACTTTCAAAATGGCCATTTCCTTCCATTGTTCCCAATGGAAGCGAAGCCAACATACAATCAGGGAAGTCAGTGGCCTCTTATGTTGCCAGGTGCCTGACATGAGTAGATGACTGGGGATCAGAGCGTTACTCACCTTGTGCAGTAACTGAGGTTCTTCGAGATGTGTATCCCTGTGGGTGCTCCACTTTAGGTGATTGTGCGCCTCTAGTCAGAGAATTTCAACAGCAGTACCTGGCTGGGCTGCACATGCACTCTCCCCATCTTGCGCCTGTAGCGGCAGTTGATTAGCGCTGTGTGGCAGCCCACCCCCCTCAGTTCCTTTTCTACTGTAGAGGACTAATTAGAGCTCCAAAGTAGTGGGGAGGAGGAACGATAGTGGAGCACCCATAGGGACACACATCTTGAAGAACCTCAGTTACTGCACAAGGTGAATAATCCTCTCTTCTTCTTCTTCGAGTGATGTCCCTGTGGGTGCTCCACTTTAGGTGACTGACAGTGCCCCTCAGGTGGAAGGAGGGATTCGGAGTGAATTCTGAATGGACGATAGTACCATGTGTCCCAGCCAAATGTCAGATGCTAAGACCTGGTCAATGACATAGTGTTGTATGAATGTGTGGGGTGATGTCCAAGTAGCTGTTTTGCATATGTCATTAATAGGCACCTCATTCAAGGCGGCTACTGATGTGGCTACTTCTCTTGTGGAGTGTATTCTGAGCCATGAAGGGGGTTGTAGCCCCTGTTGACAGTAGCAGAGCTGGGTGCCTGAAATCCATTTGGAAAATCTCTGCTTGGAGATGGGTTTGCCTTTGGAGTGTTCTGTAGTGGAGAGGAACAGTTTGGGAGTTTTTATGAACTTGGTCCATTCTAGATAAAAGACTAGTGCCCTTATGACGTCCAGGGTGTGGAATGTCACCTCTTGCCTGTTCTTATGAGGTTTAAGGAAGAATGTGGGAAGATGGATGGGTTAGCTGAGGTGGAATGAAGAAGGGACTTTAGGTAAGAATCTAGGGTGAAGTCTCAGAGTGACCTTTTTCTTAAGAAAAATCATATATGGTGGTTCTGCCCTAAGGGTTCCTATTTCTCTGACATGCTTCATGGACATGATGGCTACTAGAAAGGCTACTTTCATGGAAAGGTGTAGTAGTGAGCATGTAGCCAAAGGTTCGAACAGGGCAGTCGTCAGAGGTCAAAGTACTAGGGTGAGGGCCCACGGAGGATTTGGGGCTATCGGTTCAGGGTAGAGGTTACGAATGCCCTACAGGAATCTTTTAGTAGTTGGGTGTGCAAAGACTGAAACGCTGTCCACCTTGTGGTGGAAAGTTGTAATTGCTGCCAGGTGTACCTGTAATGAATTCATTGAGAGACCCAATTTCTTATGGTAAAGTATGTAGTCCAGGACTACAGAAAGGGTAGAATTGGTGGCTTTGATTTGTTTGTTTAGAGACCACGTGTGGAATCTCTTCCATTTGTGGAGGTATGACAAGCATGTAGTTGGCAAGAAGTCTTTAACTTCCTCAGAGCAGATCATCTCCTAGCCTTGGAACCACTGAGGAGCCAGGCTCTCAGGTGGAGTGTCTCCAGGTTCGAGTGCAGAGTGTGAACTTTGTCCTGAGAGAGGTGATTTGGAAAAAGTGGAAGAATTTGTGGAGGGCATGCTGACATCTCTCTTAAGTATGGATACCATGTTTGCCTGGGCCACACTGTGGCTACCAGGATGACTTTGGCTTGATCGGTCCTCATCTTGTTTATGACTCTGGGCAGTGGTAGAGGGATGGGAAGGAAGGCAGGGGAGAGGAATAGCTCAGTGGTTTGAGCATTGGCCTGCTCAACCCAGGGTTGAGAGTTCAATCCCTGAGGGGGCCATTTAGGGATCTGGGGCAAAAATTGGGGATTGGTCCTGCTTTGAGCAGGGGGTTGGACTAGATGACCTCCTGAGGTCCCTTCCAACCCTGATATTCTATGACACTCTATGACACTAAGGCATACAGGATAAGAAATGCATCTCCTCTGGATTTTGGTCCCAGACCCGCTCTGGAGCATTTGCTGGGCATTTGCTGTTCCAGCCCACAGCAAATAGGTCTACTGAGGGGAACCCCCATTGTTGGAGTATGCTCTGGATCACGGAGGTGTTTCTTTCTCACTTGTGGTCATGCAAGAACTTTTGGCTTAGCATGTCCACCGTGATGTTCTGAGATCCCGGTAGGTCTGTGGCTGATATGTTGATGTTGTGTTGGATGTACCATGTCCACAACTTTACGGCCTCTGTGCATAGGGAGTGTGACCTCACTCCTCCCTGTTTGTTTATATGGAACATGCAGGCCATATTGTCCGTCATGATCTGTATGGCTTTGTTTTCAATTAGAGTCATGAAATGCTCGCAGCTCCAGAACGTTGATGTGAACTGTTGATTCTGAAGAAGACCATCTACCCTGTACTGTGAGGCTGTCTAAGTGGGCACCCCATCCCAGTAGGGAGGCGTCCATTGTAATTATCATTTCAAGGGGAGGCCAGAGGAAGGGGACGCCTGCGCACACATTTTGTAGGTGAATCCACCATTGTATCAAGTCCTTGACCTTTGCTGGCATACTTAGGAGTTTGTTCAGTCTGTGTTTGTGTGGGATGTACACTGTCCAGAGCCAAGCTTGCAGGCAGTGAATGCACAGTTTGGCATGATTTACGACATATGTGGTCACCGCCATGTGTCCTAGTAGACAAAGGCAGATCCTGGCAGATACCCATGGACTGTGTATTGTGGTATTGATCAGGTTTGTCAGGGTGACGAATCTCTGAGGTGATAGTGATGCTTTCGCTTCTGTAAAGTTTAGGTGGGCCCCAATAAGGTACAGTTGTTGGACTGGTGTTAGTGTTGACTTTTGAAGGTTTATTTGTAGACTGAGATCTGTGAAAAGCAACACTGTTTTCTGTGTGGCTTTGATGGTCTTTTCTCAAATATGAGCCTTGAGTAGACAATTGTCTAAATACGGGTTTATCACGACCCCTTTGCTTGCGTAAGTGGGCTGCCACCACTGCTAGAACTTTGGAAGACACACAAAGGGCCATGGAGAGGCCAAATGGTCATACCATGTATTGGAAGTGGTCCTGTCCCCATATAAATCAGATGAATTGCCTGTGTGCTGGGTGTAGGACTCCGTGAAAATATGCGTCTTGTAGGTCGAGGGCTGCAAACCAATCCCCTTGCTCCAGTGCAGGAATTATTGTTGCTAAAGTAACTATCCTGAATCATTGTGTTTTGATTAATTTGTTTAGTTTCCTGAGATCAAGAATGGGTCTCCATCTCCAGACTTCTTCTGTGTTAAAAAATAATGGGAATAGAAGCCCTTCCCTCTGCATTGTACCGGCATAAGTTCTACCGTGCCTAGTTGCAGGAGGTGTTCTATTTCCTGTCTCAGAAGTGACTTACGAGAGAGGTCCCTGAAGAGGGACGGGGAGCGAGGGTGGGTAGGGGGGATGGAGAGGAACTGGATGGTCTTGATCATCCCTAGTACCTATCTGTCAGAAGTGATGGTAGGCCAGACTGGGCAGAATGGTACCAGACAGTCTATAAACGGATGGTTAATGTAGTATGGTGTTACCAACAATGGTTGGGGGAATTCTGTTAAGCCCTCGACCAAGCCTTCAAATTTGGTGTTTAGGGGTCAGTTGCTGTGATGTGGAGGACAGCAAAGAATTTGATCTTCGTTTGAGTGGCCTTTGCCTATGATCTTTGAGGATCATACTGTCTCTTGTTCTGTGTGTACGGAGCCTGTCTAGGACATTGTGATGTGTAATACCTGCCCTGTTTGCATTTAGTTGCAGGCGTATAGTTGCCTAGAGATCTAAGACTGGCTTTTGAGTCCTTTAAGGAGTGGAATGACTTGTCAGTCTTTCCAGCAAATAGCTTCGGCCCCTCGAAAGGAAGGTCCTCTACTGTAGATTGCACCTCCTTTGGAAACCCCTGACAAGTGCAATCAAGAGGCCCAGCACATTACTATGGCGGTTGCGATGGTCCTCGCAATGATGACTGGAGAGCTGTTCGAACTATACGCTGACCTTCGGAAATGAGCAACGTAAACCGCTCTCTTTTCCTCTAGTATAAATTCAATAAGGTCTACAAATTTCAAACATGTTGTGTGGTCATATTTTGCCATGAGATCTTCATAATTGGCAATTCTAAGCTGTAATGTCACCAATGAGCAGTCCTTGTGGCCAAGTAAATGTAGCCTTTTCCACTCCTTATCATAAACCATTTCCACTCCTACCATTATAAACCATATTTTCTAAGCCATTCTCGTGACTCTTCTCTGAACTCTCTCCAATTTATCAACATCTTTCTTGAATCATGGGCACTGGCACTGGACACTGTACTCCTGCAGTGGTCACACCAGTGCAAATACAGAGGTAAAATAAACTCTTTATTCCTACCAGAGTTCATGCGTCTAAAGATCATAGTCACCCTTTTGGCCACAGCGTCACACTGGAAGCTCATGTTCAGCGGATTATTTATCATGACCCCTCAGTCTTTTTCAGAGTCACTGCTTCCCAGGATAGTCTCCTATCCTGTAAGCATTGCCTACATTCTTTGTTTCTAGATGGATACATTTACATTTCGCTACGTTAAAATGCATATTGTTTGCTTGTCCTCAGCGTACCAAGCAATCCAGATTGCTCTGTATTAGTGACCTGTCCTCTTTGTTATTTACCATTCCCCCAATTTTTGTGTCATCTGCAAACTTTATCAGTGATAATTTTATATTTTCTCCCAGGTCACTGATAAAAATGTTAAATAGTCTAGGGCAAAGAACTGCTCCCTGTGGGACTCCACTAGAAACACACTTATTGATGATGATTCCGTGTTTACCATTACATTTTGAGACCACAGAATGCATCTGATGAAGTGAGCTGTAGCTCACGAAAGCTTATCCTCAAATAAATTTGTTAGTCTCTAAGGTGCACAAGTACTGCTTTTCATTTTGAGACCTATTGGTTAGCCATCTTATAATTCATTTAATATGTGCCATGTTAATTTTATATCATTCTAATTCTGTAATCAAAATATTGTGCAGTATCAAATCAAAAGGATCACTTAGAATCATAGAATCATAGACTATCAGGGTTGGAAGGGACCTCAGGAGGTCATCTAGTCCAACCCCCTGATCAAAGCAGGACCAATCCCCAACTAAATCATCCCAGCCAGGGCTTTGTCAAGCCTGACCTTAAAAACCTCTAAGGAAGGAGATTCCACCACCTCCCTAGGTAACCCATTCCAGTGCTTCACCACCCTCCTAGTGAAAAAGTTTTTCCTAATATCCAACCTAAACCTCCCCCACTGCAACTTGAGACCATTACTCCTTGTTCTGTCATCTGCCACCACTGAGAACAGCCTAGCTCCATCCTCTTTGGAACCCTCCTTCAGGTAGTTGAGGGCTGTTTTTTCCCCAAGTACAGAACAGAAATAGTTATTGAACACTTCTGCCTTTTCTGCAATATTATTGATAATTCTGTCATTTCCATCTAATAATAGAACAAACCCATGGTTAGGATTCTTTTTGTTCCTTATAAACTTCTCAGCTTCTTTAACTCAGAGTCTTTAACTCTGAACACAGATTTCTCCTTATGTCCCTTTGCTCCCCTTCTCAATTTTCTATAATTCCTAGCTTCTGATTTACGTTCACTATCAACTTCCCCTTTCTTCCATTTGGGTGAGTGGGTGCTTTTTTACACAGAGAGAGAGAGAGAGAGAGAGAGATGCCTTCACTTCCCTGCTAAACCAAGCCAGTTTTTTAACCAATAAGGCCTTCTTCCTTGATACTGAGATTGTGCCTTTTTGGACTTCTAGTAAATTGTTCTTAAACAATTCCCAATTATCAGTCACATTTTTCTGATTAAATTCTAACTGCAAGCTGATCTGACTCATAATTCTTTTAAGCTTTGTGAAGTTTGCCTTTCAAAAAACCAAGTATATATATATTACTGGTCTAGACTTTATTTTGTTTGCACATTATGAATGTAATCAACTATAATATCTAGAATTTCCAAGGATGTCTTAGTACTGGCAGCATGAGACCTCCAGCATATACCACTGAACTTGAGGATACCCATGATCACACAGCTTTTCCCTACACATTGTAGATAGGAGGCAGTAATCCTGTTCTCCAGTGTGATTTGGGGGTCTGTTGCAGAGACCAACTAATACCCCATCTTGTGCTTTATCTTTTAGGACACTGATCCACAAAGCATTCAAAATGATCTTCTGAGTTATCGGTGACTCAGAAACAAGTAATGTCATTTTTGACAGAGCGCCTCTCCACTTTTGTCCACTTGATCCTTCCTAAATGGCTTATTACCATTGAATTTAACATTCCAATTGTGAAAATCATCCCAATAGCTTTCAGTAATACCCACTAGATTGAATTTATACTCAAATTCCTCGTTACCCAGGCATGAGCGGCCATTCAGTGAGGCTAGCCCCCAACCCCGCCTCTCCTCCATCGATTCCAGCCTCCCTCCCCCATGAGAGACCAGAGGGCCCCCCCATGGTCCCCCCGGGTTGCCCCAATACCCCTGGCCCCAGCACCCCAGAGCGCCGGGCAGGAGGCGTGGCCTCCAGTGCCCACAGCCCTGACCCCAGCCACTCCAAGTCCCTGGCTGCAGGCCAGCCCTAGTCCTAGCCCCAGCCCGGGCCATGGGGGAAGAGCAGGAGGGACTCTGGGGGTGGAGCATGGGTGGGGCCATGCCTAGCTGTTTGGGGAGGCTCAGCCTCCCCTGGCCTGTGATACCCACCGCCCATGTACTTAGGCTTATAGTACTGGTGTACAGGCAATTATACAATTTCTTTTCTTCATGCCCTTTGGTTCCTTGATTAATTTGTTCTCAACATCTTGATTCTGTGCTAAATGAGTGCTCATATCTCCCCTTTTTTTACTCCCTCCTTTTGCTATAAGTTTAACACCCGCTTTACTACTCTAGCCAGCCTGTCCCCCAAGGAGATTGGTTCTCCTTCTACTCAGGAGGAGGCCATTCAAGTAATACATCCTCCTTTCCCCACAGAAGGTGCACCAATGTTCCACAAAACCAAAACCCTCCACCCTACAACACTCTCCTAGCCAGCACTCATTTTTACTGTACCATGAGAAGGGCTAGGACTTTGTCACAGAGGTCATGGAATCCATGACTTCCAGACACCTCCATGACTTGAGTCCCCAGCACCTGGGAGCTGTAGGGTCCCAACTACCACCACCCCTGGAGGCTGGGAATTGCCGGGCCGCGTTCCCAGCCACAGAGGGTGGCAGGGGTGCCCTGTAGCTCCCAGCAGCCATGGGCAGCGGGGCCACGCCGCAGCTCCCAGCTGCTGCGGGTAGCAGGCCCCCTGGGAGCTCCAGGCTGCTACAGGTGGCATGGGTACTCCGCAATTCCTGGTCCTGCGGGAGCAGGGAGCTGCTGCAGCCAGCGGGGAGTGCCCAGGAACACAGAGTGCCGTGGCTGGTGCAGGTGCCCCAGAGCTCCGAGCCAGAGCCACCAAAGGTGGTGTGGGGTGCCTGCAGCTCCCCATTTTGTCACGTATATTTTTAGTAAAAGTCACAGATAGGTCACAGGCAATGAAGAAAAATTAACGGAAGCCCGTGACCTATCCGTGACTTTTACTAAAAATATGCGTGACAAAATCTTAGCCTTACCCATGAGTGAAGGAAACCAGAAGATTGCTTCTTCTTCAACATACTTCCAAGTTACCTGAACTCATCTATTATCTGCCAGATATCCCACAATGCAGTGTCATTAGTGACAATATGACCCAACACGAATGGATCTTTGCCCATCAACTTCAAAAGTCTATCCAATCTTAAGAGTGATGTCTCATGTCTTTGCTCCAGGAAGGCAGCATACTACCCTGTTCTCTGCAAGTTCCTTGTAGAATGTTCTTTCTATTCATTGTGATACAGCATGGCCAGAAGGCAGCTGGAGAGTGATATAGGAGAGATATGTAAGTCCCAGGATGAGGAGAAGCCTTACTCCCTGTAGAGGGAAGAAAGGTTACTATAGATTAATTAAAAGCATTTGAAGCCAATTAGAGCACCTGAAGCTAGTTACCTGATAAAAAACCCCTGCTTCAATCAGCCAGGGGAAGGAGTTGGAGCAGAGGAGAGTTTGGAGAAGTGCCATGGCTGGCTAGAAGACCAAGACCCTAGGTAAACAGACACCCGGCTTGTGCAGAGAGAGGGCAGGAAGCCCCACAAGCTGAAGAGCAGGAGAGGGAAGTAGCCCAGGGGAAGGAAGCACCAGTTCAAGCGGTTTGCCACTATCCCTAGGGCCCCTGGGCTGGGACCAGGAGTAGAGGGCAGGCCCTGGTCCCTCCCTCTCCACTACCCTTCTGTGGGTTACTAGTGAGACAGGAGAGACCTGTGAACGGTTGGGAGAATAATTTGTAAACAAGCTTGCTTTTTTTACAGCTGAGGCTGAGCTGCCATCCACAGGGATGTCCCACACATTTCTCCATTCCCTCGGACCATCTGTATCTTAAGAGGTATCTTCCACAATTTCCACACTGAGGTCCTGGTATCGATTACAAACTTCTAGCTGTATGGAATTCCTCCGGTGCTCTATTCTCTAGTAGCTATAGCCTGCCCATCCTCATCTGTCTCCACCTGTGAAGAATGCTGACGTGATCTCTTGCATTTGGTGGTTACGAACTACCAGACTTCTTATCTAATTTTCTCTCTCTCAAACTTTTTGGTGGCCAGCTCCTTTCTTTGATCCTGGGGTACTGATGTTTCCTGAACCTGGCCGCCTAGAAACTCTTCAGCTTCTCTAATTCTCAGTAGCATCTACTTCCCCCTCCAATCCAAGAATCTTTTCCTCCAGCACAGCCACCAACTTGATCTCCATGCACAGGAAGTCCCTTCTGATGTTAGGAAGGAAAAAATACATGGCACATCTGTTTCAGATCACAATCACTGTTCCATTGCTCGCCATCCTGAAATCACACGTGGACCTGAACCTTGAAGGAGAGCCTCTCTAAACTGTCCTCAAAACTCTTCTGTTCGTTGCCTCTGTTTGTGTCTCTCAAGTTCACCTAGCAAATGACTTTTTATACAAAGTCTCTTTGTTTAGCTCAGCTCAGCCCTGCCCCTCATCACCAAGGAGAGATTAGCCACTCAGAAAGGTCAACCAGCAGGGCTGAACAAAGCTCCAAGGGTCAGTCTCTCATGGCTTTACCAAGGCACCAACACACAGATCTGACTCAGCTGCTTATTCAGGGGCAGCTATGCAGCCCATACTCAGAGAGCAGACAGACAACCCACAGATTGACCAAATGTGCCACTCACCAAGTCCCATTACCTCCAAGTATGAAGTCTGCAGCTACACCCTCCAAAACTCTCCTCTTAGCTGCATCTGTTAAACCTCATATTTCAGGGCTTAAGACAATATCTACGTAAAGGGTTTGAAGAAGACATAAGAACTGCAAGCTGGATCAGACCTCAGGTCCAGCTATCTAGTCCAGGATCCTGTCTCCTACAGTTGCCAGTACCAGATAATCCAGATACTTAAGAGTAGGATATAAAAAAACCCAATAGGCGGATATGAGATAGTCTGCCCCCCACTTTAGGTCTCATCTTAATCTCTAATAGTTGGAGATTAGTTTAAGATCTGAATCAAGTTGTCTGGAGTGGCTCACAACCGTGAGCGCCAACCTCAGGGCAGACTGTTAAGAAGCAGGGCATAAGGCCCAAATTGTTTGTGTGTTCCATAATTATATTTCACTAACCAAGTATTAAGTGTGAACTCCTCAAGCACTATAACAACCTTAACATGGAGTTACAAATAGTTCCCTTGGTTTACTCCAGTATATCTTGCAACTGAAGCAAACTTTCCTTTTTGACAGATAGTCTCTGACACCAAAAATCACAATAATATTCAGGATACTCCCAGTCTCAAAAGACCAGTCACTTATCCCAGGTCAAGTGCACAGTAGACCTCTCACCAAAGACAACCCTTGTAGCCAATGCTATAATAAACTAACTAAAGATTTATTAATTAGGGGAGAAAACCAAAAAAGAGTTATTTACAAGGTTAAAGCAAGTTAACTAACATGCACACACAAATGAGTTACAGTCTTAGGTTCTGTCATAAATATAAAAGGAAGGGTAACCACGTTTCTGTATACAGTGCTATAAAATCCCTCCTGGCCAGAGGCAAAACCCTTTCACCTGTAAAGGGTTAAGAATCTATGGTAACCTTGCTGGCACCTGACCCAAAATGACCAATGAGGGGACAAGATACTTTCAAATCTGGAGTGGGGAGCGGAGACAAAGGGTTGTCTGTCTGTCTGTGTGATGCTTTTGCCGGGAACAGATCAGAAATGGAAGCATTCCAACTGCTGTTAAGTTAATAAGTAATCTAGCTAGAAAATGCATTAGATTTTCTTTTGTTTAATGGCTGGTAAAATAAGCTGTGCTGGAGAGAATGTATATTCCCGGTTTTGTGTCTTTTTGTAACTTAAGGTTTCGCCTAGAGGGATTCTTTATGTTTTGAATCGGATTACCCTGTAAGGTATTTACCATCCTGATTTTACAGAGGTGATTCTTTTACCTTTTCTTTAATTAAAATTCTTCTTTTAAGAACCTGATTGATTTTTCATTGTTCTTAAGATCCAAGGGTTTGGGTCTGTGTTCACCTGTACCAATTAGAATAAGAATAAGCTTAGGGGGTCTTTCATGAAGGTCCCCACATCTGTACCCTAGAGTTCAGAGTGGGGAAGGAATCATAGAATCCTAGAATATAAGGGTTGGAAGGGACCCCAGAAGGTCATCTAGTCCAACCCCCTGCTCGAAGCAGGACCAATTCCCAGTTAAATCATCAATAAATCATCACCTTAAAAGGTTCCAAAAAGTAATAGAAGCTGCTGTAATGTGCAAGATTTATACATCCTTTAGGGCTAACCCAAGCTAAGCAGCTTGGAGATCCTTTGTTTATTCTTAGAAATATCGCCTTCTCCAAATTCCAGGCAGCACAGTGATACAGTTCCTTCTGATCAAGGATTTTTATTCCCTTCCCTCAGAGTTCGAACTGTGATGGGATCAGGGTTTATGCACATCCCCTCTTCATGGGTGTGTGGGGAGAGCGACGAAAAAAGTCTTTTTCCACTGATGTCCCACAATGGTTTGTCTGTTGTCTATAAGCCTTCTTTTGCTGGGCGGGAGATGACACGTCTTGTGGTAAACTAGTATTTCACACTTGATAATGCTTCTCTGCTGACTGTGGGGGCTTCCAGTTTCACAGTAAACACTTTTATAGTTACAAAGCACACACTTAAATTTTACCTTATAATGTGTGTGACAGGGTCGGGCCAGATGGCTACAGGGAGAGTAACAGAAGGCAGATATATTAGCCCCAGGCTAAGTAGGTCCCTTTTCCCTGGGTAAGGTGACAGGGAAGGTTCCAGAACAATCAGGAACCTTCTGGAGATAATTAAGACAGGCAGGCTGATTAGAACACCTGCAGCCAATCAAGAAGCTGCTAGAATCAATTAAGGCAGGCTAATCGGGGCACCTGGGTTTTAAAAAGGAGCTCACTTCAGTTTGTGGTGCGCGTGTAAGGAGCTGGGAGCAAGAGGCACTAGGAGCTGAGAGTGAGAACATGGACTGTTGGAGAACTGAGGTGTACAAGCATTATTAGACACGAGGAGGAAGGTCCTATGGTGAGGATAAAGAAGGTGTTGGGAGGAGGCCATGGGGAAGTAGCCCAGGGAGTTGTAGCTGTTGCACAGCTGTTCCAGGAGGCAGTCTAGACAGCTGCATTCCACAGGGCCCTGGGCTGGAACTCGGAGCAGAGGGCGGGCCCGGGTTCTCCTCAAATAATCCCAACTCCTGGTCAGACACAGGAGGAGTCAACCTGGACTGTGAATTCAGAAAAACGACCAAGCTGAGGGCTGCCGTGAAGCTCCAAGGCGAGCAGATCCGCCAATAAGCGCAAGACCCACCAAGGTAGAGCAGGAACTTTGTCACACGTGGGATACAGCTATTATAAGTGAGACTAATGCAGGCAGCAACTCACTAGCATTTCATAAAGTCCAAACACTAAGCACAGTCTTACAAACCTTAGTATCTATTTTAACAATGCTAACACACAGGGGAGCCAGACTGGTTTCCAGCTATGCATTTGTTAGTGTCAATGAGACCTAGACATGAGCTGGCACCTGGTCTGCCAGCATCACAATCTGAATCACATGATTTATCATAGCTTTCAAGATATTTTATTAACAAGCTTGGAAGGACTAACTATCTTTTGACAGCGTGGATACCAGAACTGGACAGAGTATCCAGTAATGCCATCATACAATAGTAATAACAGCTCACTTACTTCTAGTCAATACATTCTTCTATTCAACCCATCCTTGTTTATACATCAAAATATCGCACGTTGACAGAAAGGTCGAAAGCTTAAGCATATATCACAACTACGCTAAAGAAATCCCATAAAGCCTTGCAAGTAACGTTAAGAGAGAGACACACACAATGGAAATTTACAAGAGGTTAAGGGATCATTTTGGACTCACCCAGCCTCGCCCTGATACTTCTGCAACAAATGCTCTATCTGCTGGAGGAATTAAAAGGCAGGGAATTAGCTCATTTGGGTGGCAGAACTGGAGGTGAGCAGATCTGCAGCCCACAGCTCCTGCAGAGCAGAGCAGAGGGAATCCTACGTCTCTGATCCAGCTGCCCAAAAGGGCGCTCCCTGAGGGAAGAGAGGACCCACTCCAAAGTCCAACCAGCGAGGGAAGTATCCTCTGGACCTTGGACTTTGGTAACCCCCTTCACTTATTCTGGTTTGGGTTTCCCCACCATGGGAAAGCCTGGGACTAAACTGACCCCGAGGGGGTGAACGAGAGGAAGAAGCCCAGGGAGAACAGTCTTAAGCAGCCTTGATTACCAGACTACTGGTAGCCCAAAGGGCTCTGGGTAGGAGCCCAGTGGAGCGGGAGGACCCAGGCTCCCCTCCCCACAACCCCCTTGGTAGTCAGGAGTGGCACTGTGATCACTAGGCCATACTCCCCAAGAGAGGTCCATTACAAATTGGTGGAGAATGTGGGAAACACCCCACCCTGAGAGAAGGACCAACTGACTGACCAAGGCGGCCAAACCGCCCGACGTAGAATAACGTTGGCTGGTACGCCAGCAGAGATGGAGTCAGAACAGTTGCTGAAATGGATGACTGAGAACCAGCAGCAGTAGGCAGCACAACAGCATCAAAAGCAACAGCTCCTGCAGCAAATGGCCGCCCAGCAACTGGTTCAGGACTTAGGGTCCCAGAAACAGGAACAGCAGCAAAGGTTAATTCAACAAGTCGTGGCATTAATGAAGCCCCAAGTGTCCCCCAGAGCTTCTCCCTTGGGGGGCCTGGAACCAAACCCTGGAGCCCCACCAGTACCCACGAAGCTCACAAAAATGGGCCCTGAGAATGACCCTGAGGCTTTTCTGGTGACATTTGAGCAGGTGGTGACGGCGGTCCGATGGCCCCCTGACCAGCACGGGCCGTATACCAAGGACTGGATGCAGAGACCACCCAAGACTATCCTCAGGTCAGAGCGGCCATATTGGACTACCTCAACATAACCTTCCGCCAGACGTTCCACAGGGAGAGGTACCCTCCAGGGGCTCAACCCCGGGTTGTCACACAGAAACTGTGAGATCTATGTTGGAGATGGCTAAAATCAGAAGGGCGGCCCGGAGTAGAGGTGGCTGAACTCATCCTGGTGGAGCAGTTTGACCAAATCCTCCCAAAGAGGGGCAGGGGGACTGGGTGCTCAGACATCGACCAGAGTCACTTACCGAAGCTGTGTGATTGACGGAAAACTATCCAGCAGCTGAGAGAGCTCTAACTCCCGCATCTGAGCCATTGCTTGATGCCAGAAATACCCCTCGACAGAAGGGGGAAGCCAACCAGGGAAGTCAGAAGCTACACAGAGTGTCCCAGCCTATCAGGGGCCCAGCCAGCCCTCAAGCGCAGGAGAAACCCCAGGTCCTCCAACCTCAGCCCGAACATAAAGCCTGGGGTCCCCAAGGGACTTCCCCACTCAAAAGCCAGGAAGGATGAGGGGGCCAAGCATCTGGGGGAAGACATCCCCAGAGGCCCAGTTCCCAACCAGCAGTCCTGTGGGCGTCAGGGCTAGCATTATCAGGAATGCCCCTATATGGGGTGCAGCTCTGGGCAAGTATGATGGCAGAGAGTCATGCCTGGAAGCACACCCCAGCAAAGGTAACAGTTCTTGTACAAATAAATGGGACTGAGGTAGTAGGTCTCGTAGACTCTGGGTGTGGGCAAACTCTGGTCCGGGATGACTTGGTCCCCTACCCTGAAGCCCCCAGGGAGACCATCTCCCTGAAGTGCATTCATGGGGATATTAAACCCTATCCCAGTGCCTGGGTCGAGGTCACCACAGGGGAGAACAATAAGCCCCCTCATAGTAGGGCTAGCCCCAACCCTAGCCTTCCACATAATCTTCGGTCAGAATTGGGAACACTTCTCCGACATATTGAGGGGATGTAGACCTGCTCCTGGGAACCTGGAGGAAGCGCCTGAGGGAACCAGAGTAGGCAGGGAACCCCAGCCCGTCACACAGGCTGGAGTATATTAGGAGCAGGACCCCAGGGCGGGGAAGGGGGGTCCAGCCAAAAGGAAGTGCTGCCGGAAGATCCTCCTAATGAGGAGACATTACAAACCCCACTCTAGGAAGGGGACTTACTGACCCGAGAGACTGATTTCGTGAAGGACCAGAGGGAAGATGAGACCTTGAGCCATGCATATGAACAACTCCCAGTGGTTCAAAGTGAGGTCGCAGATCCCCACCAGGCTGCGTAATACACTCAAAGACCATTGGATAGGGGAAATTCAGTCACAACTCCTCATCCCTCAGTCGCATTGATGAGAAGTCATGCGACTGTACCATGCTATCCCCTCTGCAGGCCATCTTGGACAAGAGAAAACTTTGGCCCGGATCTTAGACCACTTCTTCTGACTTGGTGTACATCAAGAAGTTAAAAACTTCTGCAACTCCTTCCCTGAATGCCAGCTAGTTGGGCCAAAAGGTGGGGTGAAAGCCCCCCTCATCCCACTCCGGGTCATCAATGTCCCCTTCAAACACATTGGTATAGACCTTGTCAGCACCCTGGAAAAAAGTGCCGCTGGATACAAACACCTATTGGTGAGTCAATTATGCAACTCACTATCCTGAGGCAATCCAACCTACATAATACCAATGCAAAGACTATTGCCATGGAACTACTGAAAGTCCTTGCTTAAGTAGGCGTTCCTAAGGAGATGGTCACCGACCAAGGTACGAACTTCAAGTCCCGCTTGATGAAACAAGTCTGTGTCAGCTTATCACCTGCAAAGGGATGGCCTGGCTGAATACTTCAACTGAACGCTGAAGCAGATGCTAAGAAGTTTTATGCCTGAAGACCTGCATCATTGGGATCAACTGATTCCATTTCCTGTTTGCCATTCAGGAAGTCCCACAAACCCCCTTGGCAGTCAGGAGTTGCAGCCGTGACCACTAGGCCACGCTCCCCAAGAGAGGACCGTTACAGTCATTGATAAAGATATTGAATTGCATTAAGCCAAGAAGAGATTCTTAGGGAACTCCACTAGAAATGCCAGCACAGAATGCTGATTCTCCATTTACAATTACTTTGTGAGGTCTACCAGTCAGCCAGTACTTAACCCATCTAGTGTGCTTTCTTCATTTTGCATATTGCTATTTTTTAAAAATCAGAATATGGAGTAGTACAAAGTCACTTCCCTTACAGAAATCTAAATATGTCAGTAAAACTGCCTTTGACAATGAAACTCGTAATCTCATCAAAAAATCAAGTTTGTTTGACACAACTTAATTTCCATCAAACCATGTGGATTGGCATGAATTACACTGCCATCCTTTAAATCTTTAGCGACTGCATCTTCTATCAGCTTTTCCATTATTTGGCCCAGGATCAATGTCAAGCTAAGTGGCCTATAGTTACCTAGGCCATACTCTTTACACCTTTAGATACTAATCCTCTTGAACTTTCCCAGCATTCCAAGGATTTGTTGTCCAGTTCTGGTGTCCTCACTTAAAAAAAAAAAAAAAAAAAAAAAAAAGAGGCTGACAAATTTACCTGGGGTCAGAAAATACTACAAGAATGAGTAGAGGTCTGGAAAACCGCCTTAGAGTTAGATATTACAGGAGTTCAGTTTATTTACTTTATCCAAGAAAAGATTAAGAGGTGACTTGATCACAGTCTATAAATATCCACATGGAAAGAAGGGCTGTAATCTAACAGACAAAAGCATAACAAGATCCAACAGCTGGAAGCTAAATCTAGACAAATTCAGGCTAAAAAGAAGACGTATATTTTTACTAGTAATAACAATTAACCATTGGAACAATACATCTACAGATGCTATGGATTCTTCATCACCTGAAGTTTTAAAACTAGGACAGGACTGGGTGTCACAGCACAGGCCAGAGAATTTCACCAAGTGATTCCTGCATATCTTTGAGAAAATCTGCTCTAGGCTCAACCAGAAGTTATGAGCTGGATGCAGGACTCACTTGGTGAAACACTCTGGTCTGGGCTATACAGGTGATCAGACTAGATGATCATAAAGGTCCCTCCTGGCCTTCAGTATCTATGAAATGTACACAAAGGTTCAAACCATACTTGGTTTTCCCAACTGAAAGGAAAAACTGAAGCTGAAATCAAATCTGCACACAGTGGAAACAAAGAAATAGTCAGTTTCCTGCTAAATATGTATAAGAACATAAGAGCGGCCATACTGGGTCAGACCAAAGGTCCATCTAGCCCAGTATCCTATCTTCCGACAGTGGCCAATGCCAGGTGCCCTAGACGGAATGAACAGAACAGGCAATCATCAAGTGATCCATCCCCTCTCGCCCATTCCCAACTTCTGGCAAAGAGAGGCTAGGGACACCATCCCTTCCCATCCTGGCTAACAGCCATTGGTGGACCTATCCTCCATGAACTTACCTAGTTCTTTTTTGAACCCTTTTATAGTCTTGGCCTTCACAACATCCTCTGGCAAAGAGTTTCACAGACTGACTGTGCGTTGTATGAAAAAATACTTCCTTTTGTTAGTTTTAAACCTGCTGCCTATTAATTTCAGAGGGTGACCCCTAGTTCTTGTGTTATGAGAAGGAGTAAACAACACTTCCTGATTTACTTTCTCCACACAGGTCATGATTTTATAAACCTCTATCATATCCCCCCTTCATCATCTTTTTTCCAAGCTGAAAAGTTCCAGTCTTATTAATCTCTCCTCATATGGAAGCCGTTCCATACCCCGAATAATTTTTATTGCCCTTTTCTGAACCTTTTCCAATTCCAATATATCTCTTTTTTGAGATGGGGCAACCAAGATGTGGGCGTACCATGAATTTATAGAGGCAATATGATATTTTCTGAATATGAAAATTATGAAATTACACTCTGAGGAAACAACAGTGCAATCTGAAATAGAAAACACAAAATTATGTAAAAACACCAAGAGGAAGTGCTGTATTGTTGTGATTCAGGGCTTACCTCTTCCCAGCATGTTAGCTCTCTGTCCTGCAG
The DNA here is from genome assembly GCF_965140235.1 of Caretta caretta. Classification (NCBI taxonomy): domain Eukaryota; kingdom Metazoa; phylum Chordata; order Testudines; family Cheloniidae; genus Caretta; species Caretta caretta. The sequence goes on along the minus strand of NC_134226.1, from coordinate 19,245,344 downwards.
GCCAATCGTCCACATATCATTTAACCTAGATTATATGAAAACAGTATCAGATTTAAATTTCTTTAGGTTGATTATTTTTAGTTTGTGAAGTTGTAATGAACAAAGACAGCAGTCAGCAGTCCAAACCTCAGAAGCATTCCCCGTTCTCACATGCAGCAGGAATTCCTTAGCCTAGAGACTGGTGCTTTAGCCAATCCCAAAAAAGCTAGTAATAGGCTCAAGATTTTAGCACCTTCCAAGATCATCATATGTAAACCCAGAACAGTATTACAGCATCAGTCTTGTTGCTTTTGTGCTACAATGAACAATTTCACAACAGCTTTGCTCAGAGCTTGAGGATTTGGGCTGCTAACCCGTGAGATTTTAGATGAAATCCTCCTTTTTACTGTTCTGCTTCCTCCTTCCTTTCCATCCCCCAGTGGCAATTCCAGACCCTGACCACAGGGATTAGTGATGTGGCTGAACCCAACCTCAAGGACATTTTAGATGAAGAACCCACTACCCCATCACTCTATTGGCGAGGCCAAATCTGACTATGCTGCTCTAAATACCAGTAAGCCCCAGCCTCTCAGGAATGTTCCCTTCCCTGATGTTTGTCTGCCTAGGGACTCATGTTCCTCAATGAGATGCTGCTAACATGGTCACATTAAGCTGTTAGAGAGCCCTCATTCCTGGTTCTTCTGCTCAGCCAATCTTCTTGCAGCCATCCTGGAGACTCCTGGGAATAGGCCTCCTACCTAGAAATTGAGTAACTCCTCAAAATGGTCTGTTCTTCTCACCACCTCACCCAGAAAAAAGGCTCCCATTAGAGTTAAGAAAGCCTCCAGAGACACCTCCTCCTTTACCTGACTCATCTCCCAGGGACTCTGACTCCGTACCTCAACTCCAGGTTTTCAAATAAGTTATAAATATTATATATATAAAGTTATAAATAAGTTCATCAGTAAGGTTAATAAGGGCTGGAGATTCAGGTGAGGAAAACCTGAGGGCTCTGACTCCTCCGCTAAAGCTCTCACTAAGAAAAATCAAAACAACAGGGTGCTTACTTTGCCAATCCTCAATTCCTTAGAAGATAAAAAAAGAAAAGGAGTACTAGTGGCACCTTAGAGATTAACCAATTTATTTGAGCATAAGCTTTCGTGAGCTACAGCTCACTTCATCGGATGCATTCAGTGGAAAATACAGTGAGGAGATTTATATACACACAGAACATGAAAAAATGGGTGTTATCATACACATGGTAAGGAGAGTAATCACTTAAGATGAGCTATTACCAGCAGGAGAGCTGGGGGTGGGGGGGTGGGGAGAGGGGGAGAAAACCTTTTGCAGTAATAATCAAGGTGGGCCATTGCCAGCAGTTAACAGGAACGTCTAAGGAGCGGTGGGGGTGGGGGAATAAACATGGGGAAATAATGTAATGTAATGACACATCCACTCCCAGTCTTTATTCAAGCCTAAGTTAATTGTATCCAGTTTGCAAATTAATTCCAATTCAGCAGACTCTCACTGGAGTCTGTTTTTGAAGTCTTTTTGTTGTAATATTGCGACCTTTAGGTCTGTAATCGAGTGACCAGAGAGATTGAAGTGAAGTGTTCTCCGACTGGTTTATGAATGTTATAATTCTTGACATCTGATTTGTGTCCATTTATTCTTTTCCGTAGAGACTGTCCAGTTTGACCAATGTACATGGCAGAGGAGCATTGCTGGCACATGATGGCGTATATCACATTGGTGGATGTGCAGGTGAACGAGCCTCTGATAGTATGGCTGATGTGATTAGGCACTATGATGGTGTCCCCTGAATAAATATGTGGGGACAGTTGGCAACGGGCTTTGTTGCAAGGATAGGTTCCTGGGTTAGTGGTTCTGTTGTGTAGTGTGTGGTTGCTGGTGCGTATTTGCTTCAGGTTGGGGGGCTGTCTGTAGGCAAGGACTGGCCTGTCTCCCAAGATTTGTGAAAGTGATGGGTCGTCTTTCAGGATAGATTGTAGATCCTTGATGATGCGTTGGAGAGGTTTTAGTTGGGGGCAGAAGGTGATGGCTAGTGGCGTTTTGTTATTATCTTTGTTGGGCCTGTCCTGTAGTAGGTGACTTCTGGGTACTCTTCTGGCTCTGTCAATTAGTTTCTTCACTTCAGCAGGTGGGTACTGTAGTTGTAAGAATGCTTGACAGAGATCTTGTAGGTGTTTGTCTCTGTCTGAGGGGTTGGAGCAAATGCGGTTGTATCGTAGAGCTTGGCTGTAGACGATGGATCGTGTGGTGTGGTCTGGGTGAAAGCTGGAGGCATGTAGGTAGGAATAGTGGTCAGTAGGTTTCCGGTATAGGGTGGTGTTTATGTGACCATTGCTTATTAGCACTGTACTGTCCAGGAAGTGGATCTCTTGTGTGGACTGGTCCAGGCTGAGGTTGATGGTGGGATGGATGAGCTCTCAAAACTGGATACTCTCATAAAAAAAACAAACAATCTTCCACACAAAGTTCCTCGTGGCTGAACTTTACAAAAACTAGACAAGCCGTTTACAACACACACTTTGCTTCTCACAAAAGAAAAAGGACACTAAACTGTCTAAGCTACTACATGCCAAAAGAGGCCACAGCAATGGTTCCCTTAACCCACCCAGCAATATTGTCAATCTATCCAACTATACTCTTAGCACAGCAGAAGAATCTGTCCTATCTCAGGGCCTCTCCTTCTGCCCCTCCACCCCCACAAACATGATACAGTTCTGTGGTGACCTAGAATCCTATTTTCGACGTCTCCGACTCAAGGAATATTTCCAACACACCTCTGAACAACATACTAATCCACAGAGACCTTCCTACCAACACTACAAAAAGAAGGATTCTAGGTGGACTCCTCCTGAGGGTCGAAACAACAGACTGGACTTCTACATAGAGTGCTTCCACCGACGTGCACGGGCTGAAATTGTGGAAAAGCAGCATCACTTTCCCCATAACCTCAGCCGTGCAGAGCACAATGCCATCCACAGCCTCAGAAACAACTCTGACATCATAATCAAAAAGGCTGACAAAGGAGGTGCTGTCGTCATCTTTGGGACTAGTTTCAGAAACCAAGCCACTTCAACTGTGCTTATTTGGCACCTGCTACTGGCTCCCATCAGTTCCCATGCTGGATTCTGGGGCCAGCAGAGCCCCATCCCAGCTATATCATGCACCACCATTGCCAAACTCATCATAAAACGGGCATGTCAGTAAGTTGCCCAAGGTGCAGTTCTGGTCCCTGGTCTTCTTGGACTCAGTCCTGAGCCACTTAATACACTCCTTGCACTGGTCACCAGTCCAGTAAATTTGCAACACTGCAAGATTCTTTGCTATTTTCTGATATGCAGGGTCATTCCTAGTAATTTTAGTAAAGTCAACTGTTTTCTGGCCTCACATCAGAGATTTACCAAAATCTGTCTGTGCTCCCATGACCATGAAGCAGCACACTCTGCAAAAGACTTCTGTTCAGTCTCCACTGCAAACACAGAAGGCTCTCTGAGGGCGTGTTTGCAGCATGGTGTTAAGAAGACAAATGGAGGGGTTAAACACTGACTCACTGGGCTGCTGCACTAAATCAAGGTGGGCTGCTTCCATCTTCCCAGAGCTGATGGCCCAAGGGATTGTGGGATACTTTTGGCAGCCACCCAGGATCTGAGTCAGGTAGGTTTCTTCTATCCTGCAAAGCAACAGGGCTTGAACCCTGGATCTCAGCTTGATTCTGACCTGAACCCTCCAGCCCCACAGGATCCTAGGACCAAGCCCAAGTCTGTGAGATCTGTGTATAGACAGAAGGGGGGTTTGCCTAAATTTGAGCCTGGGCTTACATTGCAATGTAGACATATCCTATGTGGCTCTGTTTGCTACAACATCCTGTGCTTCTCTGTTATCAGCAGAAGGAAACTCCACCGATTGGAAGGCATGAGATGCACTGTCCTAGGGATGGGGACTTCATGACCACCACTCCCAGGAGAAGGAGGTGGGTGGTGGTGGTCAGGGACTCCTTCCTAAAGAGGACTAAGTCATCTATCTGCCGTCCCGACCGGGAAAACCAAGAAGTGTGCTGCTTGCCAGGAGCTAGGATTCATGATGTGACAGACAGACTGCCAAGACTCATCAAGCCCTCGGATCGCTACCCCTTCCTGCTTCTCCATGTGGGCACCAATGATACTGCCAAGAATGACCTTGAGCGGATCACTGCAGACTACGTGGCTCTGGGAAGAAGGATAAAGGAGTTTGGAGGCACAAGTGGTGTTCTTGTCCATCCTCCCTGTGGAAGGAAAAGGCCCAGGTAGAGACCGTCGAATCATGGAAGTCAATGAATGGCTACACAGGTGGTGTCGGAGAGAAGGCTTTAGATTCTTTGACCATGGGATCGTGTACCAAGAAGGAGGATTGCTAGGAAGAGACAGCTTGCACCTAATGAAGAGAGGGAAGAGCATCTTCGCAAGCAGGCTGGCTAATCTACTGAGGAGGGCTTTAAACTAGGTTCACTGGGGGAAGGAGACCAAAGCCCTGAGGTAAGGGGGAAGTGGGACTCCAGGAGGAAGCAAATGCAGGAGAGTCCAAGATGGGAGGACTCCTGCCTCATGCTGAGAAAGCAAGACGATCAGTGAGTTATCTTAAGTGCCTATACACGAATACAAGAAGCCTGGGAAACAAGCAGGGAGAACTGGAAGTCCTGGCACAGTAAAGGAATTATGATGTGATTGGAATAACAGAGACTTGGTGGGATAACTCACGTGACAGGAGTACTGTTCAGGAAGGACAGGCAGGGCAGAAAAGGTGGGGGAGTTGCACTGTATGTAAGAAAGCAGTATGACTGCTCAGAGCGCCAGAATGAAATTGCAGAAAAACCTGAGAGTCTCTGGATTAAGTTTAGAAGTGTGAGCAACAAGGGTGATGTCGTGGTGGGAGTCTGCTATAGACCACCAGACCAAGGGGATGAGGTGGATGAGGCTTTCTTCCGGCAACTAACGGAAGTCACTAGATCGCAGGCCCTGGTTCTCATGGGAGACTTCAATCACCCCGCTATCTGCTGGGAGAGCAATACAGCAGTGCACAGAAAATCTAGGAAGTTTTTGGAAAGTGTAAGAGACAATTTCCTGGTGCAAGTGCTGAAGGAACCAACTAGGGGCAGAGCTCTTCTTGACCTGCTGCTCACAAACTGGGAAGAACTAGTAGGGGAAGCTAAAGTGGATGGGAACCTGGGAGGCAGTGACCATGAGATGGTCGAGTTCAGGCTCTTGACACAGGGAAGAAAGGAGAGCAGCAGAATACGGACCCTGGACTTCAGAAAAGCAGACTTTGACTCCCTCAGGGAACTGATGGGCAGGATCCCCTGGGAGAATAACATGAGGGGGAAAGGAATCCAGGAGACCTGGCTGTATTTTAAAGAATCCTTATTGAGGTTGCAGGAACAAACCATTCCAAAGTGTACAAAGAACTGTAAATATGGCAGGTGACCAGCTTTGCTTAACAGTAATATCCTTGCTGATCTATCTTAAACACAAAAAAGAAGCTTACAAGAAGTGGAAGATTGGACAAATGACCAGGGAGGAGTATAAAAATATTGCTCAGGCATTCAGGAGTGAAATCAGGAAGGCCAAATCACACCTGGAGTTGCAGCTAGCAAGAGATGTTAAGAGTAACAAGAAGGGTTTCTTCAGGTATGTTAGCAACAAGAAGAAAGTCAAGGAAAGTGTGGGCGCCTTACTGAATGATGGAGGCAACCTAGTGACAGAGGATGTGGAAAAAGCTAATGTACTCAATGCTTTTTTTGCCTCTGTCTTCATGAACAAAGTCAGCTCCCAGACTACTGCACTGGACAGCACAGTATGGGGAGAAGGTGACCAGCCCTCTGTAGAGAAAGAAAAGGTTCAGGACTATTTAGAAAAGCTGGACGAGCACAAGTCCATGGGGCTGGATGTGCTGCATCCAAGGATGCTAGAAGAGTTGGTGGATGTGATTGCAGAGCCATTGGCTGTTATCTTTGAAATCTCGTGGCATTCTGTAGAGGTCCAGGATGACTGGAAAAAAGCTAATGTGGTGCCCATCTTTAAAAAATGGAAGAAGGAGTATCCTGGGAACTACAGGCCAGTCAGCCTCACCTCAGTCCCTGGAAAAATCATGGAGCAGGTCCTCAAGGAATCAGTTTTGAAGCATTAAGAGGAGAGGAAAGTGATCAGGAACAGTCATTCACCAAGGGCAAGTCATGCCTGACTAACCTAACTGCCTTTTATGATGAGATAACTGGCTCTGTGGATGAGGGGAAAGCAGTGGACGTGTTACTCCTTGACTTTAGCAAAGCTTTTGATACGGTCTCCCACAGTATTCTTGCCAGCAAGTTAAAGAAGTATGGGCTTCTTTAAAGTTAAGAATGGGCTGGATGAATGGACTGTAAGGTGCATAGAAAGCTGGTTAGATCATCGGGCTCAACGGGTAGTGATAAATGGCTCTATGTCTAGCTGGCAGCTGGTATCAAGTGGAGTGCCCCAAGGGTCGGTCCTGGGGCCAGTTTTATTCAATATCTTCATTAATGATCTAGAAGATGGCGTGGATTGCACCCTCAGCAAGTTTGCAGATTACACTAAATTCGGAGGAGTGGTAGATACACTGGAGGGTAGGGATCCCCTGGCCAGGATCCCCTGGGGGACTAACTTGAAGGGGAAAGGAGTCCAGGAGAGCTGGCTGTATTTCAAGGAATCCCTGTTGAGGTTACAGGGACAAACCATCCCGATGAGTCGAAAGAATAGTAAATATGGCAGGCGACCAGCTTGGCTTAATAGTGAAATCCTAGCGGATCTTAAACATAAAAAAGAAGCTTACAAGAAGTGGAAGGTTGGACATATGACCAGGGAAGAGTATAAAAATATTGCTCGGGCATGTAGGAATGAAATCAGGAGGGCCAAATTGCACCTGGAGCTGCAGCTAGCAAGAGATGTCAAGAGTAACAAGAAGAGTTTCTTCAGGTATGTTGGAAACAAGAAGAAAGCCAAGGAAAGTGTGGGCCCCTTACTGAATGAGGGAGGCAACCTAGTGACAGAGGAGGTGGAAAAAGCTAATGTACTCAATGCTTTTTTTGACTCTGTCTTCACTAACAAGGTCAGCTCCCAGACTGCTGCGCTGGGCATCACAAAATGGGGAAGAGATGGCCAGCCCTCTGTGGAGATAGAGGTGGTTAGGGACTATTTAGAAAAGCTGGATGTGCACAAGTCCATGGGGCCGGACGAGTTGCATCCGAGAGTGCTGAAGGAATTGGCGGCTGTGATTGCAGAGCCATTGGCCATTATCTTTGAAAACTCGTGGCGAACGGGGGAAGTCCCGGATGACTGGAAAAAGGCTAATGTAGTGCCAATCTTTAAAAAAGGGAAGAAGGAGGATCCTGGGAACTACAGGCCAGTCAGCCTCACCTCAGTCCCTGGAAAAATCATGGAGCAGGTCCTCAAAGAATCAATCCTGAAGCACTTGCATGAGAGGAAGGTGATCAGGAACAGCCAGCATGGATTCACCAAGGGAAGGTCATGCCTGACTAATCTAATCGCCTTTTACGATGAGATTACTGGTTCTGTGGATGAAGGGAAAGCAGTGGATGTATTGTTTCTTGACTTTAGCAAAGCTTTTGACACGGTCTCCCACAGTATTCTTGTCAGCAAGTTAAGGAAGTATGGGCTGGATGAATGCACTATAAGGTGGGTAGAAAGCTGGCTAGATTGTCGGGCTCAACGGGTAGTGATCAATGGCTCCATGTGTAGTTGGCAGCCAGTATCAAGTGGAGTGCCCCAAGGGTCGGTCCTGGGGCCGGTTTTGTTCAATATCTTCATAAATGATCTGGAGGATGGTGTGGATTGCACTCTCAGCAAATGTGCGGATGATACTAAACTGGGAGGAGTGGTAGATACGCTGGAGGGGAGGGATAGGATACAGAAGGACCTAGACAAATTGGAGGATTGGGCCAAAAGAAATCTGATGAGGTTCAATAAGGATAAGTGCAGGGTCCTGCACTTAGGACGGAAGAACCCAATGCACCGCTACAGACTAGGGACCGAATGGCTAGGCAGCAGTTCTGCAGAAAAGGACCTAGGGGTGACAGTGGACGAGAAGCTGGATATGAGTCAGCAGTGTGCCCTTGTTGCCAAGAAGGCCAATGGCATTTTGGGATGTATAAGTAGGGGCATAGCGAGCAGATAGAGGGACGTGATCGTTCCCCTCTATTCGACATTGGTGAGGCCTCATCTGGAGTACTGTGTCCAGTTTTGGGCCCAACACTAGAAGAAGGATGTGGATAAATTGGAGAGAGTCCAGCAAAGGGCAACAAAAATGATTAGGGGTCTAGAACACATGACTTATGAGGAGAGGCTGAGGGAGCTGGGATTGTTTAGCCTGCAGAAGAGAAGAATGAGGGGGGATTTGATAGCTGCTTTCAACTACCTGAAAGGGGGTTCCAAAGAGGATGGCTCTAGACTGTTCTCAATGGTAGCAGATGACAGAACGAGGAGTAATGGTCTCAAGTTGCAGTGGGGGAGGTTTAGATTGGATATTAGGAAAAACTTTTTCACTAAGAGGGTGGTGAAACACTGGAATGCGTTACCTAGGGAGGTGGTAGAATCTCTTTCCTTAGAGGTTTTTAAGGTCAGGCTTGACAAAGCCCTGGCTGGGATGATTTAACTGGGAATTGGTCCTGCTTCGAGCAGGGGGTTGGACTAGATGACCTTCAGGGGTCCCTTCCTACCCTGATATTCTATGATTCTATGATAGGATACAGAGGGACCTAGACAAATTGGAGGATTGGGCCAAAAGAAATCTGATGAGGTTCAAGAAGGATAAGTGCAGAGTCCTGCACTTAGGACGGAAGAATCCCATGCACCACTACATACTAGGGACCGAATTGCTAGGCAGCAGTTCTGTGGAAAAGAACCTAGGGGTGACAGTGGACGAGAAGCTGGATATGAGTCAACAGTGTGCGCTTGTTTCCAAGAAGGCTAATAGCATTTGGGGCTGTATAAGTAGGAGCATAGCCAGCAGATCGAGGGACGTGGCGAACGGGGGAAGTCCCAGATGACTGGAAAAAGGCTAATGTAGTGCCAATCTTTAAAAAAGGGAAGGAGGAGGATCCTGGGAACTACAGGCCAGTCAGCCTCACCTCAGTCCCCGGAAAAATCATGGAGCAGGTCCTCAAAGAATCAATCCTGAAGCTCTTACATGAGAGGAAAGTGATCAGGAACAGTCAGCATGGATTCACCAAGGGAAGGTCATGCCTGACTAATCTAATCACCTTCTATTATGAGATTACTGGTTCTGTGGATGAAGGGAAAGCAGTGGATGTATTGTTTCTTGACTTTAGCAAAGCTTTTGACACGGTCTCCCACAGTATTCTTGTCAGCAAGTTAAAGAAGTATGGGCTGGATGAATGCACTATAAGGTGGGTAGAAAGTTGGCTAGATTGTCGGGTTCAACGGGTAGTGATCAATGGCTCCATGTCTAGTTGGCAGCCGGTATCAAGTGGAGTGCCCCAGGGGTTGGTCCTGGGGCCGGTTTTATTCAATATCTTCATAAATGATCTGGAGGATGGTGTGGATTGCACTCTCAGCAAATTTGCGGATGATACTAAACTGGGAGGAGTGGTAGATACGCTGGAGGGCAGGGATAGGATACAGAAGGACCTAGACAAATTGGAGGATTGGGCCAAAAGAAATCTGATGAGGTTCAATAAGGATAAGTGCAGGGTCCTGCACTTAGGACGGAAGAACCCAATGCACAGCTACAGACTAGGGACCGAATGGCTCGGCAGCAGTTCGGCAGAAAAGGACCTAGGGGTGAGAGTGGACGAGAAGCTGGATATGAGTCAGCAATGTGCCCTTGTTGCCAAGAAGGCCAATGGCATTTTGGGATGTATAAGTAGGGGCATTTCCAGCAGATCGAGGGACGTGATTGTTCCCCTCTATTCGACATTGGTGAGGCCTCATCTGGAGTACTGTGTCCAGTTTTGGGCCCCACACTACAAGAAGGATGTGGATAAATTGGAGAGAGTCCAGCAGAGAGCAAAAAAATGATTAGGGGTATGGAACACATGACTTATGAGGAGAGGCTGAGGGAACTGGGATTGTTTAGTCTGCAGAAGAGAAGAATGAGGGGGGATTTGATAGCTGCTTTCAACTACCTGAGAGGTGGTTCCAGAGAGGATGGTTCTAGACTATTCTCAGTGGTAGAAGAGGACAGGACAAGGAGGAATGATCTCAAGTTGCAGTGGGGGAGGTTTAGGATGGATATTAGGAAAATCTTTTTCACTAGGAGGGTGGTGAAGCACTGGAATGCGTTACCTAGGGAGGTGGTAGAATCTCCTTCCTTAGAAGTTTTTAAGGTCAGGCTTGACAAAGCCCTGGCTGGGATGATTTCATTGGGGATTGGTCCTGCTTTGAGCAGGGGGTTGGACTAGATGACCTCCTGAGGTCCCTTCCAACCCTGATATTCTAGGATTCTATGACTTCAGGCCCTGAGCAATCCTGCAAGGTTAAAAATCTTAGGGGAAGCTCTCTTGAAAAATCTATGCAGGCAGCTATCCTTGTTCCACTATTGTAGGATTCATTCAAGGTTCATGCACTTGGCAACATTCAGGGCACACCCGGAGTGTTGTGTAGGAGCAGTGTACACACAGCTCCTCTCAAGGGCATGAACCTTGGAATCTCGCCCAGATGACATGAACCGTGGGACTGGGCTCAAGGGCCGAGAGCAAGGAATGCGGGAGATAGAAATTGGTAAATAAGAATGTTAAACAAAGCCAGTGTATTCCTTTTATCTGTTGGAGAATGTAATGCGCGGGGAGAGAGAAAGAATAAAGGAGAGGGTGGAAAGCTGACAGGCCCAGTCCGTTGGCAGACCAGCCTGTTTGCTTGCTTAAAGCTTTGTGCTGTCTTGTCATTGAACCGCAACAACTGGCGCCCAAACGTGGGGCCCTCAGCACTCACCTCGCACGGCAAGGGTTTCAGACGCGTCACTCATCCGCTTCGCGGATCCCGGTGAGTATTTTTCATTGTGGTAAGTATGGGAAGCTCCCTCTCTGCTTTGCAAGTGCAACACCCTAATTAGTTACAGTATTTGCTGCGTAAGGCTCAGCATGACTGCCCCACTCGAGAACTCGCTCTCCTGCTACAGGAGGTGAGTGCCCAATGACCGTGGTACCCTGAAGCCGGAACCCTTCAGCTAGCGGACAGGGAGCGGTTGGGCCAGACACTGCACAAAGAGCCTCGGGCACCCGTGCAGGCTTTACATGCCTGGCACCTCTGCTGCGACGTGATACAGCGTGTCGCCTCGGACAGGCCCTCCCTCGCGGGGCTGGTGCTCTCGCCTCTCCTGTCCGCTCCTGCAGCCATCCCCCCTCCTGGCGATGCGACACAGCGTGTCGCCTCGGAAAGGCCCTCTCCCGCGCCAACAGAGGGGCTGCCGATCCCGCCACCCCCGTCCGCTCCTGCAACCATCCCTCCCCCTGCTTCGCCCCCAGTGCCTCTATTACCACCGCCTCCCTTGCCTTCCCCACCGGAGCCGGTGTGTGATTACCATCCCCTCGTGGGGCCCCATGCTCTGGGGCCCCCCGGGGGGGTCGTCCGCGTCTGCTCAGGGGCTTTCGCTGGTGCAACAAATGGTTCACACAGCGAAGACTCGCTCAGATATTACAGCAGAGGAGCTGGCTGATCTGGTCTCAGTCTGTCCGGTGACCTGGCAGGATGATGGCCAGGGCAACCAGGTTGCAAACTGGGTCAGTTTGCCTTACTCGGTGATCAGAGAGGTAAAGAAAGCGATTCGCGAGTTCGGCCTCACTAGCACATATGTACGTGGTCTCATTGAAGGGCTAGGTACTGGGTACACCCTGATCCCTGAAGATTGGAAGGCGCTGTTGTGCATGATGCTGACGCCCAGTCAGTATGTTATTTGGCTTAGTGAGCATCGGCAGATGGCGGAACGCCAAGCCCAGGTATATAGAGAGCAAGGTATCATTTACGAGCACTTGGCAGGGGAGGGCCAGTTTGCTACTGTTCAGATGCAGTCTCAACTCCCTCAGGCCATCTTCCCCATTATTTCCACCTGCGCCCAGCATGCTTTCCGGAAGGTCCCGGATTCAGGCAAGCCTACCAAAAGCTTTGCCAGTATCCATCAGGGTGCATCAGAGTCCTTTATGGATGTTTCCAACAGATTGCAGGAGGCTATCCTCCGACAGGTGGATAACCCTGCGGCAGCTCAGGAGATCCTGTTAAAAATGGCGGCTGAAAATGCGAACGAGGATTGCCGCCATGCTCTCAAGGTGGCACAAGCCGCTGGCGTTCTAGAGCTGTCGGACATGCTGCGGGCATGCCAAAAACTCGGCACACAAACACATAAACCTGGGGTTCTGGCCACCGCCCTGCGGAAAAGCGGGAAGGAGGGGAAGCGTTGTTATTGCTGTGGTAAGGAGGGTCACTTTCAGCGGGAGTGCTGCTCATCGACGGCACCCGCCCACCCCTCAAAGAAGTGCCCCAAGTGTCGGAAAGGCTATCACTGGGCTAATCAGTGTCGTAGCGGGTCGGGAAACCGCACAACTGGTCTCCCCCGAACCCAGGGCCAAACGGGGGTGTTTCCCACTCAGACAACTGTCCCTCTGCCTTAAAATCCATAGATTCCATGAGGGCGGCGACTGCCGGAAGTGCAGGGCTTGATTTGATTATGCAGGAGGACGCTGATTTTCAGTTGCCGGGGGAGGTTTGTGCCATACCTACACAGGTGACGGGACCTCTACCTGCCGGTTTTGTGGATCTGGTTCTCCCTCGCTCACACGCTGGGAAACAGGTTTTTTTTGTCATCCCAGGGGTCATTGACGCTGATTACACCGGCGTTATTAAGGTTCAGGTGTGGACCCATCTTCCGCAGTCGCTCCCGCATGGACGGTCAATTACACAATTGATTTTAGTCCCCTATCAGGTGCCAGCCGCAGAGGATCGAGCCCGGGGCGGGAACGGCTTTGGATTGACGCTGTCTCAGTTGCTGTCTCACAACACGTCCTCTCCACTTGTTGCTCTAACAATGTCGGTCCGCCCCTCGAAACCTCAGTTAACACTTCTCTTAAATAATGTTCCTTTTACAGTGCTGGTGGACACTGGAGCTGACATTACGGTGATTCGTGATCCGGAGTGGCCGGTCGGTTGGCCAACAGTTCCTTCTAAAGAGTTGTGGGGGATCGGGGTAGCAAACCCGGGCGCCAAGTTTTTCTTGGGTCACGGTCTCTAAACCAGGAGGCCGTGCCCTTGCTACAATCCGCCCTTTTGTACTCCCTGTCCACCTCAATATTTGGGGCCGTGACTTACTTGTAAAGCTGGACACCACCTTCGATATTAATATATAATGGCCCCAAATCCTCCCTCACCCACCTTGCCATCCGCATTACCATTGGTATGGCAATCCTTAGAGCCCGTATGGATTGACCAGGGGCCCCTCCCCCTAGAAAAGCTAAAAGCGCTTCATTCACTTGTACAACAACATTTGCATGCACAGCGCTTGGAGAGCTTCACTAGACCTTGGAACTAGCTGCTGTTATTTTGGCCTTTCAACTTTTTGCTGATTGTCCCTTTAATTTGATCGTGGACACGTATTATGTTTATCAGGTAATTGATCATTTACCCCTTGCCCTCATTACCCCTCAGGTCGATGCGGACCTTCTTCAACTGTTTTTGTCCTTATAGTATCTCCTCACCACTTGTAATTTCCCTTATTTTGTTGCTCATATTCGCAGTCATACCCCTCTGCCTGGGTTACTCACTGAAGGCAATGCGCACGCCAATCACGCGTTATGTGGTCAGGTAAATTCCCTTTTTTCTGACCCCATTGAAAGCCATTCCTTTTTTCATCAGTCTGCCTCTGTCTTGGCCCGACAGTTTCACATTCCTGCTGATCATGCACATTCTAGTGTTTGTTCCTGCCCCCACTGTGCCGCTGCTGCCCCTACCTTTTCTTATGCCGTTAACCCCAGAGGTACCGCAGCGAATCAGCTGTGGCAAATGGATATCACTCACGTGCCACAATTCTGCCCCTATTCATTTTTACATGTTTCCATTGATACCTATTCGGGATTCCTCTGGGTGACCCCACAGCGTGGGGAAGCCACTCCCAAAGTTAGTCACCATTTGCTAGCCTGTTTTGCTGTTATGGGTCGCCCGAGCCAGATAAAAACAGGTAATGCCCCAGCCTATTGCTCCACAGCCCTCTCCACCTTTTGTGCCCAATGGGACGTCCGTCTCAAACACGGGATCCCTTATAATTCCACAGGCCAAGCTATTGTTGAACGTACAAATCGCACGCTAAAAACCTTGCTCGACAAACAATTAAAACCTTAGGAGACATTCAGCAACAAATGCATATCCTTTTGTTTACTTTAAATAATTTAACGCTGAACGCAGATCAGCAGACCCCCACGGATTGGCATTTTCATAAGTCCGAGGTACTGGAAAGACCGCATGTCTATTACCGTCAGCTGCCCGATCCGCAATGGCTGGGCCCAGTGCCTTTAATCACTTGGGGTCGGGGATATGCTGCTGTGTTTCTCCCTGCAGGACCGTTGTGGGTTCTGGCCCGGTGTGTGCGACCGGCACTGAAACAGCATGGCATGGCACCAGGGGCTATCGAACCCCATACTGGAGTTTCAGCTGACCTTGGAGGAGAATGCGGTGCCTCCCGGGTCGACAACGGCGGGACGGAAACAGAGGAGGCATAGCGTCCCAAGCCAGCCCGTGACATGGGGAGCAGTAAAAGCATTGGTCGCCGCGGCTCAACGAAGACTGGCAGCAAACCAACAGCCAGAGACTCCTGAGACTTTGTTTGTGGCAATTCTTGCCCAAATTACTGCTAATTCTGTATTGATTGTATGCCTTTTGTGCCTGCTATTTCCTGTAGGGGTTGGCTCGGGAGCGCTTCCTCCGTTACGGGCCCGAATGACATATAACCTATGGGAAAGATTGGCTTCAATAGCAAATGTTACCCACTTTTGTTTATTTGATTTTGTAGCAGCTGAAGAATTGTTAGGTACGTGCCTTATTCCAGTATGTCATCACCCTGAGGAAACTGGGAATGAGATGATGCTCGCTGCTTACGCGAACCTCTCTTCCCAGTACTCTAGCATGGCTAATTGGGGCCTGGCCAATTACACTTTACCTTCTTAAGCTTATTTTTTGCTGTTGCTGTGTGCAATGTATTTCCTTTTTGTTAAGGCTTTGTCGAGACCCGCCCTGGCAGGCTCCACGAGTTATGACCTTGTCTGTCCGGGAGTTAATTGGCTTGCAAAAGCAAACTGATGGCTACCATGAGATGGCCAAGCACAAATAAACAAAAAAGGAGGCGATGTAGGATTCATTCAAGGTTCATGCACTCGGCAACATTCAGAGCACACCCAGAGTGTTGTGTAGGAGCAGTGCACACACAGCTCCTCTCAAGGGCATGAACCTTGGAATCTCGCCCAGATGACATGAACCCGTGGGAAGCCTCCCAGGACTGGGCTCAAGGCCCGAGAGCAAAGAATGCGGTAGATAGAAATTGGTAGATAGAAATTGGTAAATAAGAATGTTAAACAAAGCCAGTGTATTCCTTTTATCCGTTGCAGAATGTACTGCGCGGGGGGAGAGAAAGAATAAAGGAGAGGATGGAAAGCTGACCGGCCCAGTCCGTTGGCAGACCAGCCTGTTTGCTTGCTTAAAGCTTTGTGCTGTCTTGTCATTGAACCGCAACACACTATCTCTAGGCTTTCTTGCCAAGGCACTCTTTCTCCCTTTATAGGACAAAAGGAAAAAATAGAAGATGCTGTAGTTCCTGGCAAGTTTCATCTGCATAACAATCATGTACATAAATGAAATCACAATTTTTAAAACTATATTTGGATTTTTTTTTTTTTTTTGGTCACAGAAATGTCATGTTTGATTTTTTTTAAATTAAATCACAAGCGAACTACCCCCACACTCCTGAATCGTAGCTTCACTCTATAGCATCCAGGTAGACACAGGCATCCTCCGAGAGGTCTTGCATTGGACTGCTTCGGTTCACCACTGTCTGCTCTACACAGATCTGCTGCAGCCTTAACAACTCCACTCAGTCTGCCACTGTCAATTCTGATGCCTCCTTAGAACTGCTTCAGTCTTCTATTGTCTGCTCAGGAAAGGATGCTCAAAGCAGTTTAAGTCTCTGGGTTGAGATGTCTCCTCTACTCCCTATATTTGGTTAATGAGGGCTGATTAAAACTCTGAATAACTGCTTCCCCTTAACCACCATGGGCTCAGAGTCCACTATTTTTTTAAACAGGAACACCACAACATCCAGTGCAAACAGATACAGTATGACAAGATCCCTGGGGTGCAACCTGGAAATAGGGTATCGCTGTGCCCCCTTAATTCTCCAACCTGGGCTGTCTCTCACAATGCTTTGCTAGTGACAAGCAGTGAACCCCTCAGCACAACAGCATGTGGAGTCTCACACTCAGCTAGATTGCATGAATGCTCCCAGAGCCACTCACAAATCACACAAAGAAAGGCACTAGTCAGTTCCTGCCAGCTCCCCTGCCTTACACCCCAGAGCTGTACCATCTTTCCCTGGTCATAAGCCTGGCCGGTGTAAGTTTATTACTCAGTCTGCCCCTCCCTCAATGTGGAGAGGTCATGCACCAGCCTTTGTAAACTGAGCTGAGATTTCCCAAGCACTTTATCTAAAACAGTATGTTTTGGTTGAAGTATAAAACAGATTTATTAACTACAGAAAGATAGATTTAAGTGATTATAAGTGGTAGGCATAAAAGGTCAGAGATCTTTACCAAAGAATATAAAAGATAAGTGCACAGTCTAAACCTTAAACCTTATTAGAGTATTTAGATCAAGCAATTTTGTCACCCACTGGATGTTACAGTTCTCAATACAGAGACCTCGCCCTTAACCCTGGACCAGTCTTCTCAGTTGAAGTGGTCATCTTCTCAGCGTTCTCGTTGCTTCCAGCATAGGTGAGGGAGGAGAAAGGCAAAAGCATGATGCCATTGTCTCTATTTTATATCTTTAGTCCACGTGCCTAGAAGACACTTGCCCAGACATCCTGGTGTACTTTGCTGAGCCATTGGCTTAAGCAATCCCCCTGGCGTAGTCTTGTGCTACTGAGTCATGGGATTGAGTAGTCTCAATTGTGTGGTGCTTGCACAACTGTCATTGAATTGTAAATCCCTTGATTACAACTCCCCTGCTGATTAATGGTCGTTAAATGCCCTCCTGGGTGGGGATCACCTCCTTCGTATGTCACTAGCAAACATACAGCATATTTCAGTAACAATCATAGAGCAAAATCTCAAAGTCATACACAGTAATGATATACATATCTGGAAATATAACAATAGGTTTCAGCAGATTATGACCTTTCATACGATATCTTACATGCATGCTTTGTATGAAATATCACAACGATATATGAATGATGAATATGGAGGTTACAGAGTGCTATTTTGAGGTACAGTGTGTCACATACAGACAGTAGTATTTAGTGAAAGCATGGATTGAACTCAGAGCTTTACCCATGCAGGTTTCTCCTCCTCTTCCTCTCACAACTCAGGAGATGGCCATGGTCCTGACATAAATGAGATTAGGCAGAGGAGGTTGCTGGACCCAGGAAAACCAGATGCAAAAATCAATAGGAAAAGGCAGGCAAGGAGGCTTTAAGCCCCTCACAGAGACCCTTGAAGAGGACGATGTAGTAAATGCACTATAAGCTGACAGTGTTTGTCTAAACACCCTACCCTAATAGCAGATTCTGCTGGCAAAGTAGGTTCTACTGCCTCACTAATCCAGGAGACTATTACCCCATCTACATCAAGGAACTGCAAGTGGTTCTATGGAAAGAGGGGCTCTCAGGAGTGAGCTCAGCAGTCCTGAGACTGGAGCTCCAGGAGCAGACAAGTCTGAGCAGATGGTCTGAACTGAATTTATCATATTGTTCACCTTTGTTAATAAAGCCAAATCCTGGGGAAATATTAGAATTAAAGACAGTGTTTGCAAAGAAAGGCAGATAAAGGCGCCTACTCACATGGGCTTTCTGAAGTTTTGTATTCAGGTTAAGTAGGCATTCAGGACCCTAGGAGCATCCAAGGAATGGTAGAGGGCTTCTTCCCATCCCTTGGAGCCAGGGCAGAATGAGAAGAGGGAGCTCAGTTTCCAAGGTCAGAAGGGTCCACTGCGATCATCTAGTCTGACCTTGTGTATAGCACTGACCAGAGAAATTCCCACAATAATTCCTAGAGCACATCTGCTACACAAACATCTAATCCTGATTTTAAAATGATCATAAATGGTCTGGAAAAAGGGGTAAACAGCGAGGTGTCAAAATTTGCAGATGCTAAAAAACTACTGAAGATAGCTAAATCCAAAGCAGTCTGTGAAGAGTTACAAAGGGATCTCACAAAACTGGGAGACTGGGCAACAAAATAGCAGATGATATTCAATATTGATAAATACAACGTCAACGTAATGCACATTGGAAGACATAATCCCAAATATACATACAAATTGATAGGGTCTAAATTAGCTGTTACCACTCAAGAAAGAGATCTTGGAGTCATCGTGGATAGTTCTCTGAAAACATCCACTCAATGTGCAGCGGCAGTCAAAAAATTTAACAGAATGTTATGAATCATTAGGAAAGGGATAAATAATAAGACAGAAAATATCATATTGCTTTTATATAAATCTATGGTACGCCCACATCTTGAATACTGCATGCTGATCTGGTCACCTCATCTCAAAAAAAAAAAAAAAAAATTGGAATTGGAAAAATTTCAGAAAATGAACTCGATACGTTCATGGAGGATAGGTCCATCAATGGCTATTAGCCAGGATAGGCAGGGATGGTGTCCCTAGCCTCTATTTGCCAGAACCTGGGATTGGGCGACAGGATGGATCACTTAATGACTACCTGTTTTGTTCATTCCCTCTGGGGCACCTGGCATTGGCCACTGTCGGAAGACAGGATACTGGGCTAGATGGACTTTTGGTCTGACCCAGTATGGCTGTTCTTATGTTCAGTGATGGAGAATCCACCTTGGTATTCCCTTGGTAAACTGTTCCAATGATTAATTACTAACACTTTTAAAAAACTGCACCTCTGATTTTTAATTTGAATTTGTCTAGATTCAACTTCCAGCCATTGGATCTTGTTATACCTTGTCAGCTAGAGTGAAGATCCCTCTATTTTCAAACTTTGTTCCCCATATCTCTTAACTTTTCTTTTGCTAAAATAAAGATATTGAGCTCCTTGAGTCTCTCACTGTAAGGCATGTTTTCTAATTCTTTAATCATTCTTTAATAAGTCTTTTCCCTGAACCATCTCCAATTTATCAACATCCTTCTTGAATTGTGGACACCAGAACTGGACAAAATATTCCAGCAAAAACAACGAGACCTTTGTGGTACCTTAGAGACTCAGGGTATGTCTACACTACCCGCCACGTCGGCGGGCAGCAATTGATCCAATGGGGGTCGATTTATCGCGTCTAGTCTAGATGCGATAAATTGACCCCCGAGCACTCTCCCATCAACTCCTGTACTCCACCGCCTCAAGAGGCGCAGGCAGAGTCAACTCACAGTAGTGAAGACACCGCGGTGAGTACGTCTAAGTTCACTGACTTCAGCTACGTTATTCATGTAGCTGAAGTTGCGTAACTTAGATCGATCCCCCCCCGTGTAGACCAGGGCTAACAAATTTATTTGGGCATAGGCTTTCGTGGGCTAAAACCCACTTCATCAAATGCATCGAGTGGAAAATACAGTAGAGAGGTATAAATACACAGCATATGAAAAGATTGGAGTTGCCTTACCAAGTGGGGGGGTCAGTGCCAATGAGCCAATTCAATTAAGGTGTAAGTAGGTTATTCTCAACAGTTGACAAGAAGAGAGGAAAAAAATCACTTCTGTAGTGCTAATGAGGCCAATGTAGTCAAGGTGGCCCATTTCAAACAGCTGACAAGAAGGTGTGAATGTCAGCAGGGGGAAAAGTTAGTTTTTGTAGTGACCCAGCCACTCCCAGTCTTTATTCAGGCCTAATTTGATGGTGTCCAGTTTGAAAATTAATTCCAGTTCTGTAGTTTCTTGTTGGAGTCTGTTTTTGAAGCTTTTTATTGAAAAATTACCACTTTTAAGTCTGTTATTGAATGTCCAGGGGGATTGAAGTGTTCTCCTACTGGGTTTTGATGCAGTCACACCAGAGCCAAATACAAAGTTATTGGAATCTCTCTACTTCTACTCAATATTCCAATGTTTATAAATCCAAGGACTACAATAGTTCTTCCGGCCACAAGTGTCACACCAGCTCATTTTCAGCTGATTATCTACCACGAACTCCAAGTCTTTTTCAGTCACTGCCTCCAAGGATACATTCCACCATCCTGTAACTATGGTCTAAATTCTTTATTCCTAAATGTATGACTTTACACTTGGCTATATTAAAGCAAATACTGTTTACTTGCACATAGTTCACCAAGCAATCCAGATTATCATCAGTGATCAGCCCTGTTTATTATTTGACACAAAGACTGGAGAAGTGGTATCTGCAAACTTTATCAGCAATTATTTTATTTTTTCTTCCAGGTCATAGATAAAAGTGTTAAATAGCATAAGGCCAAGAACTGATCCCTATAGGTGGGATGCACTGCACCTCAAAGTAACCCCCTGTTGCCCCCAATATTCATCATTCATATATGCTTGTGATATTCCATATAAAGCATGCCATGTAAGATATCAGATGAAAGGTCCTGATCTGCTGAAACTCATTGTTCTGTCAAAATTGCATATGAAGTGATGAGATTTTGCTATATGGTTGTTATTGAAATATGTTGGGAGTTTCGTAGACGCACACTGCTAATTCTCTAATTACTAAAAGGGTGGTGACCCACACCCAGGCGGGCGTTAAATGACCATTGACGAGCAGAGGAATTGTAAACAAGAGATTTATAACTCTGTAATACAGAGACAGTTGCGCACGCACCACAGAATGGGGATTGCTCAACTCTGTGACTCAGCAAGGCACACAGGACATGTTTGGACTAGTGTCTTCTAGGCACATGGACTAAGGATATAAAATAGAGGACAGTGGCATCATGCTTTTGCCTTTCTCCTCCCACACCTATGCTGGAGCAACAAGAATGCTGAGAAGATGACAACTTCAACAGAGGAGACTGGTCCAGGCCTGTGTATTAAGAACTGTAACCTATCTGCAACATCCAGTGAGGTGAGAAAAGCTGTTTGATTCAAATCTTGCTCAGTCTGAAAGTTTAGGATTTAGAATGCATGTTTACTTTTTATTTCTTAGGTAATTATCTCTGACCTTTATTCCTCCACTTATAATCATTTAAAATCTACCTTTCTGTAATTAATAAACTTAGGCCTTGGCTACACTTGCAAGTTAGAGCGCATTAAATCAGCCCCGGGCACCCTAACTTCTGAGGTGTCCACGCTGGCAAGGCATGTAGAGCGCCCGGACTCTACAGCTGGAGCGCTCCTGGTAATCCAACGAGAAGCAAAAAGCTTGTTGCGCCCCAGCTGAAATGCCCGGGTGTCAGTGTGGACGACGTGTTGCATTACTGCGCTGTGACTGGCCTCCGGAAACATCCCATAATTCCTTGAAGTCGAGTGGCCACTCTTCTCATTGTTTTGAACTCAGCTGCAGGCATACGGATATCCCCTTTCAAAGCTCTGTTTCTGACAGCCGGCATGCTTATCTGCTCCGGGACAAAGCAAACCACTACTGTGGAATGCTACTGCTACAGAAGCAGGCGTTTGTGCGTGTGTGAGAGAGAGAGGTGGGGGTGGGGGCTGATGTCGGGGTTTCCCTCTTCCCTCTGCCGCTGTCTGAACTTACAAGACAGAATACCGACACATTCTCTGCCCCACAAAACACAGTCTCTCCCCCGACATACACACAACACACTCCCTGTCACACTCCACCCACCTCCTGCCCGATTTGAAAAGCACGCTGTAGCCACTTGCACACTGGAATAGCTACCACAATGCACTGCTCTCTGTGGCGTTGCAAGAGCTACTAATGTGGCCATGCCACTGCACTTGCAGCTGACAGGGTGAACACACTGCAGCATTTTCCCTGCTGCGGTCTCCAAAGGCTGGTTTAACTCCCGGTGCTCTACATCTGCAAGCATAGCCATGCCTTTATTTTAATATTTTATCCTTACCAGGATAAAGTTTGTCTAAAGTGCTTGGGGAATTTGCTCAGATTACAAAGGCTGGTGCATATCTACTTTCCTTTGACGAAGCATCAAACTAATTAATTCAGAGGGAATTCTGTGCCAACAAATTAAAAATTCTGCTTAAAATATTTTAAAATTTTGCGAATTTTATTGGTCAATAAAGAAATGTGGAGGCTCCAGCATGGCAGTAGGGAGCACAGGCCACTGGCAGCACACATGTGGGAGATCACCCTGCACCCTTCCCCCCCAGGACACAGACTCAGCAGTGAAGCTGCACTCTACCCTGACAGAACAAAAGCGGGGCCTGCCCCAGAAACAACCCGGGGCCCTGCCACTCAACAGCAGATGCACCAAGATAGCAAGCGAGAGGAACGGGATCTCACACACACACCCAGCCCTAGCCCCTGATCCAAGTTTGGGGCAAGCAGGCTCAGCCCAGCAGCATCCAAGTGTGGAGGGGTTAGTATGGGGGGATCCAGGTGTGAGGTGAGAGAGTTCTGTGGGGCAATCTGGGTGCAGGACAGCTGGGTGTGGGGTCCTGATGTGGGGAGATCTGGATGCACAGGAGATCATTGGGGGGGTGGGTTCTGCAGAGGGGTCCAGGTAAAGGTGGCTGAAGCTCAGTAGGGAGGGGTCTGGGTGTGGCGGGATGGGTCTTGGTTGGGCTGTGGGGGTCTGGGTGTGTGGAGCTCTGCAGGGGAAACTTGGTCCTGGGGGAATGAGGCGTGGTAGGGTGGAGGTTCAGGGGCAGCTGATTGGGGTGAGGGTCTGATTTGGGGTGGCCCAAGTGCAGGGGGGGCTCATAAGAGTCAGGGTTCAAGTGCAGGGGGACTCAGTGGGGAGTGTCTGGATGCAGGGCTGGGGTTCAGGGCCAGGGGGAGGGGCTCATGGGGGGTCTGGATGCAGGAGAGTGGGTTCGGGTGGGGGGGCTCAGTGGGGGTTCAGGTGTGGGGGGCTGAGGCTCAGCAGGGGAGCTCAGGTATGGGGGGCAGGCTCTGGATGCACAGAGGTTGGATGAATGGGGAGCAGCTCCCTGTACAATGACCCCCTCCCCTCTGCGGCTAGGAAGCAATGAGGGTGGGAAGGATGGGTGCAGAGCTTCCTGCATTGGGGGAGGTATTTGGAGGTGGGTTGACCTGGCCCCAGCTGCTCCTTGCAGGGTGTGACAGGGTGCTGACCAGGAAAGGCTGAGCCAGCCCTCTGTCAGGCCAGCTCCAATTAAGGGAAGTGAATTGGAGCTGACTAGAGGAACCTGAGCCTGACGGGGTAGAGGTAGAACAGCTGCCAGACTGGGGCTGTATACAGGCTCAGAGGAAGAAAGGAAGCGAGGAGAAGCCAGAAAGTTGAAGGAGAGGGGTGGCTCTCCCCTTCTGGCTGCAAGAAAGAGAAGCCTCTAAGGTTGGAACCCCCAGAGATATGTGATGAGAGGTGGTGGGTTTGCACTGTGTAAACAAACTGCACCGGTGACTGCTGAGCCAGAAGGTCTCAGAGTGATTTTTGGAACAGAGCAGAGGCAGGACCAAGGGGGGGCCCCTGCTACGCCCCGTTACATAGGGGAACAGAAAGTTCTCTCCTCCCCTACCCTCAGCCCAGCAGGACTAGCAGCCAAGCCCAGCACAGGGTTGTAGCCACCGGCCGGGGCATCTCCAGCCCTTCCCCCACCCCAGTGGTGATTTACCTCTCCCATTACTGCTCTGGGCATCAAAACTGACACACCTGCGCTGCTGGGGAGGGGTGTGTGACCACTCTTGCAGCTTTCCTTTACTTCCCCACCATTTTCTGCAGTGAAACAAAGAAATCTGTGTGGGACATGAATTGTGCGCACGCGCAGTGGTGCTCAAATTTCCCCAGGAGTAACTAATTTAGGAGCTTGCATTGTTCAAAAGAAAGTCGTGAGCATTGTAAGACGGTACATTTCTGGGATGCAAGGTTGGAGCTATTGGCTGGTGTTTCCCTCTGTATTAGTTCATGTGTGGCACATTCGTGCAACTTAGCTGGGTGTCTCTGTATGCTGGTGGCTAAATGATGATAGCACCTGGAATAGGTTTGCTGCTTGTCACTAGCAAAGCATTGTGAGAGACTGTCCAGGAGAGTTAAGGGGCACAGCTGTCCCACAATTACAGGTCGTACTCTGGGGATCCCATCACAATAGGGTCCTACTAAAAAAATATATCCGCTCAATGGACCTGTCAGTTAACCAGTCTTTAATCCATTTAATGTCTGCTGTGTTCAGCTTATATTGTTCTAGTTTCTTAATCAAAATGTCCTGTGGTACAAAGTTAAATGCTTTACAGAAGTCTAAGTTATCTGGACCCCTGATTGCTTGAACTTCAAGTAATACTATCGAACACCCTCAGTTATTGTTCAGATGGAAAGTATTTCTTCATCAGCAGCAGCCTTTTCCCCAAATACAGAGTAGAAAAGTTCTGGACACGTCTGTCTTTTCTGCATTATTATTAGGATTGGAAGGATTAAATTTGAATTAGTAAATGTCGGCAAATGTCAATTTCACAGTACAAACAATCTCACAAATAAATATTTCCATCAATAATAATCAAAATTTACAGATAGGCAAGGTAAGAAAAATGCTGCTTGAGAATTTCATTAGAGTTTGATTTAAGGATATTTACTTTCTATATGTGGACATGCGATGTTGACAATTTGTGTTTTAGCAGTTATAAAGGTTTAATTTTTTTAATCTCACCATCTACTGTTATCAAATAATTATGGTCTGACACGGCCCCTAATTTCCCACAACTGAGAAAATATAAATCAATACAAATAAAATTTTAAAATGCTTAAAACTCATAATTTTGTGCAACTGTGAACAATAAATTTTTAAATGCTTAGAAATAAATTATCTGTCAAAATTATTTTAAAAAATTAATTCTGCCAAGGCTAATTATTATTGACAATTCCTAACCTAATTTCCATCTAGTAAAAAACCAGTACCATTATGAGGTTTCCTTTTGTTCCTAATATACTTTACAAACTCTTTATTGTCCCTAACTCTGATAGCCATGGACTGTTCCCTGTGTCCTTTTGCTTTCCTTATCAATTTTCTACAATTCCTAGTTTTTTATTTTTATTTTTATTTATTGTTATCAATTTCCCCTTGTGTGTGCATCTGCTTTTATTTCCCGTCTAAACCAGGCTGTTTTTTAACCAGTGTAGCTGATGACATTGACAGGATCTAGAAAAATGTTCTGAAACAATTCCCAAATATCTGTCACATTTTTCTGTTTAAATCCTCTCCCCTAACTGATTTGGCTCATGATTGTTTTCACCTTTGTGAAACTGGCCCTTTTAAAGCACCAACTATATATATTACTGTTTGCCAGAAGCTGGGAAATGGGCAACAGGGGATGAATCACTCGATGGTTGCCTGTTCTGTTCATTCCCTCTAAAGCACCTGGCATTGGCCACTGTCAGAAGACAGGATACTGGGCTAGACGGACCTTTGGTCTGACCCAGTATGGCCATTCTTATGTTCTGACGGTTTGCAGTTTGTACTTTGTACTTAAATACAATCAATACTAACTTTCTCCCATCCTTTGTATGTTTTAGTTTAGACTGCAAGTTCTTTGTGGCAAGAAATAGTTGTTATTATGTGCATGTATAATACCTAGCACAACGGGGCTTCAATCTCCACTGAACCATGTAGGGGCTTCCTGAAATACAAACTAATGAGTAGTCCCACTGACTTCACTGACTGAAATCAAATGGACTAACCATGTGCTTTGCTGGCCCAGAACCTAATACTACTTTTCAAGAAACAAAATGAGGGCTGCCAAAGCCAGGATTTAAAAGGCACTGCAGATTTCACTGAAGGCGGACCTGATCAAGTGAGCAGAAGGACAGTCCATGCGCCCAGTGGATGATGGGTAAAGAAGCACATTTTCTCTTTTCTGCAGTTCTAAGGGATGGCAGAGTTGAGAGTAGGCCTTGAAATTCTATAAAGTACCCCCATCTCAGTGATGGAGAGAACAGAAAAGTCCAAGGTGACTCTGGACCACTGATTCAGGAACAGGGAGGTCCTCCATCCCAGCACAGTGGAGGCTGTGCAAGGGAAGAGAGGCAGGACTCAGTCTGGCCTTGGTTTGGAGGCCAGATTCCTGAAAGGGCTACGGGTGGGACCTTCATGGATTGGCCCAGTAGCTGGCAGGGGATTTCTTGACAGAAAAGTGGGATGTACAATTGCAGAATCCAAGATGTCAACAACAGCCTGGTCCCCCTAAGGGAAAGTACCAGGAACCTCAATTTAAAAGTATTGGTTGGCTCCCCAGACTGGACTGATGAGAAACCATTGCTGATTTGACTTTGTGCTGAAAAATCCAGAGATCCTGGAACTTGGGGTCTTAGCTTGTGTTTTAGTAAATTTTGAGGAGAGATGAAGCTGTACCCAGAGCAGCATGTCCCATGTCCACTGTTTTTTAAATGAAAAGGTGTACCAGGAGGAGGTGTGTCAGATGTATGAGGAGTCTCTCATTATGAAAATAGCTGCAAAAAGATCCTTGGAGATAATGAAAGCAGGGAAACCTCAGAGCACGAGCTCATATAGGGCACTCTCTGAAGAAAGAAAGGGAGATCTTGAACCTTCAGAGCAGAAAGACTTCAGATTGAGGCAGTGACCCCAGAAATAAGGTGCTCTCTCAGGAAAGAAGAAATGCCTTAGGGTGTGCCTGTGTGTAGGGGAGGAGGGGTGTACTTCCTCTTACTTTCTGCTGTCCAGAACTTGATAGAGCAAAAGAGCTCCAAAACATTTCAGGCACCCTGGTCACTAGCAGAAGCCCCACTAAGACACCAAAGGACTAGTGGGAGCCCAGCACTCAAGGGCCCCTTGCAATCTGTGCTTAGATCTAAATCCTATGACTGAGGCCTAAAGGTGGCCCTGGACATTTCATCTTCACCAAGACACAGACAGAGGATGAGGAGACAGAGTCCCTGAAAAGGGAGGGGCTGAGCACCAAATTTCATACTCTCTCGCTATGTGACTGACACCAGAAAGGAAGGACCACCCACCACAAAATACCTCTAAAAACTACTAGTTCTGCTCTCTCTCAGCATTTCATCTGCCTTATAAACAAGCAGTTCCAGCATTTTTGGTTCAGCCTCTACCAATAGTAACAAGTGCCACCAAGGCATGAGACTGAACATACTGTTCCCCCTTTTATCTTTTCATGGGACTCCCCCAGAAAATTCTTGTTCTGTTCAGTGAGTTTTCAGCAGCACCACACACTCTTGTTGCCTCTTAACATGGCAGCTAAAATATATAGCAAAGAATGCTCCTTTCCCTCACTTTGGGGAATTTCACCTGTCCCCAAGCATTACACTGGGAATATAGAGCCCATCACACGCATACTGTCAGATATCAGCTTTTTTTTTTTTTTTTTTTTTAACATTTATCTATCTGAACAAATTATTGATGAATAAAAACATGTTTACTCCATTTGAAACAAAAGACCAAACTGGGGGAAGCTCCCCTTACTGTTTATCGTAAAAGATTAGAAGATAAGGTCATCTAGTCCAACCCCCTGCTCAAAGCAGGACCAGTTCCCAGTTAAATCATCCCAGCCAGGGCTTTCTCAAGCCGGGTCTTAAAAACCTCTAAGGATGGAGATTCCACCACCTCCCTAGGGAACCCATTCCAGTGCCTCACCACCCCCCTAGTAAAATAGTTTTTCCTAATATCCAATCTAGACCTCCCCCACTGCAATTTGAGACCATTGCTTCTTGTTCTGTCATCTGCCACCACTGAGAACAGCTGAGCTCCATCCTCTTTGGAACCCCCTTTCAGGTAGTTGAAGGCTGCTATCAAATCCCCCCTCACTCTTCTTTTCCACAGACAAAATAACTCCAGTTCCCTCAGCCTCTCCTCATAAGTCATGTGCCCCACCCCCAATCATTTTCGTTGCCCTCCACCAGACTTTCTCCAATTTGTCCACATCCTTTCCGTTGTGGGGGGCCCAAAACTGGTCGCAATACTCCAGATATGGCCTCACCAGTGCCGAATAGAGGAGAATATTCACTTCCCTCGATCTGCTGGCAATGCTCCCCCACAGCGAGAAAGGATTTCTAAAGGGGTACAATTGAATGATTGGAAAGATATTACAACACAAAAGAATTAGGAGAGCGATTTTGTTACATACCGTGCATTTCCATCATATCCTGCGAAGATCCACAGTTTTTCACTATACACTGTTGCACCATGAGCTGACCTTGCAACTGGCAATCTGCAATAAAAGATTATACTTAGCATCTAGCCTGCACAACATGTGGTATTACAGAGTCTGGTTAGTACATAGCTGCGTTGCAGACCAACTACTACCCTCATAAAATAGATGAATACCCCCCAAGGACTTCCTGAAAGGTGAATTTCAGAATACAGCGAACAGTTACAGCAGAACCTCAGAATTATGAATGCCTTCAGAATGTAGGATGTTCATAACTCTGAACACAATGTTAAGATTCTTGTTTCAAAAGTTTACAACTGAACATTGACTTAATATAGCTGTGAAACTTTACTATGCAGAAAATGCTGCTTTTAACTACCATAATTTAAGTGAAACAAGCACAGAAACAGTTTCCTTACCTTCTCAATTCTTTTTTTTTAAACTCCCCCCCCCCTTTTTTTTAAAGAAGTTTATGTTTAAACAATACTGTATTGTATTTGCTTTTTTTGGTTTTGGTTAGTTGCTTTTGTTTGTTTGTTTTGTCTTTGCTGCTGCCTGATTGAGTACTTCCAGTTCCAAAGGAGGTGCGTGGTTAACCAGTCAGTTTGTAACTCTGGTGATTTTTTTCAGAGTAACAGCCGTGTTAGTCTGTATTCGCAAAAAGAAAAGGAGTACTTGTGGCACCTTAGAGACTAACCAATTTATTTGAGCATGAGCTTTCGTGAGCTACAGCTCACTTCATAAGATTTTATGGTGATTTTATCTTCATGGTGATTTTAACTCTGAGGTTGTAGTGTAATTTCTTTTAATAGCATCAGATTTTCCCAGAGCACATTTGGGTGACAGATGGTTATATAAACATCTGTACTGCAACAGGGAATGCAAAAAAAAAAAATTCATTTCCACATTCCAGATTCTGGAGTATTTTATAGACTGACTTATTTATAAAGGTGTGCTAGTGACTTTGTAGTTAAGATTGAGTAGCGCTTTCGGTTTCAGAGCCAATTTTTCAAACTGCTGTAAAACCCATGTCCATAATCAGATTGTCTAGAAAATTGCTTTGTCTCATTGAGACCCAGGGTAGGCGTGGTGATGCAAATTTCAGGACATTTTGTCAAGGAGTTCGTGAGATCAAGCATGGCCACGAAGAGTTCTCCAACTGTTCATGAAAGACAATCATTGCTACAGATTCAATGCTCAGAAGAATTGAAAGAACACTCTACAAAGCACAGGCAGACAACAGAATGGCAGGCTGATTTTCTGGAGCTAAGACATGAGACATCACTCGAGATTGGATAAACTTCTGAAGTTGATGATAGTGTCAATAATGACAATATGAACTATGTTGCAGGATAGTTGAAGAGCAGATAATAGATGAGTTCAGAGAACTTGGAAGCGTGCTGAACTAGTATGTCCTGCACCACCAGTGAAGGAAGACAGAAGGCAGAAGATTCTGGAAGTGAACTGCTCGCTAGTTGAGGGGTGGAGAATTATGGTTTGTAGAACATTAGTCACCTTATTTTGGGAGAGGGGGCTGTGACATTGCACTCCATATAATTTTATGAAAATATGCTAATGTGTGTGAATATAATGTAATTGGATTATGCTTCATGCACAAGGTCTCTTGTAAGGTATCATTACAAAGCTTATAATCTACTGACTGTGGTCATCCTATTTGTATAAATGTATCATTCTTGTACCTGAAACTAAAAATATGAAATATAACGGTGAGGTCCTATTGTAATTATGCAAAGTGTGGTCCACTAATGGTGGTTTGGAATCTTGATGGCTACCATCAGCCAGGACAACTGATTGTAAATGGCTCTGTTTACTTGCAAGCCTTCCTGTGAATCAGGCCAGGAAGAATGAAGACTTAGCGGTCTCACAGGACGTGTGACCATGTCACCTGGTACTGGAATCCATCTTAAACCTGGTGCTTTTCCATTTAGAAGGAGAGGTGGGGACCCCGAGAAACAAAAGATACCAGCCTTGTGCCAAAGCTATATAAGGGGGTGAAACAGAACAAAGGAGGCTGCAGTCATGGGAAATCCCCTAGCTACCACCTGAGCTGGAACAAGGACTGTACCAGGGGAAAGGATTGGGACCAGACTAGAAAGGAGTCTAGTCTGTGAAAGAAGCTTACTGGAACATCTCTGAGGGTGAGATTTATCTGTAATCAGTTTCTTAATGTATTAGTCTTAGACTTGCGTGTTTTTATTTTAATTTGTTTGGTAACTTACTTTGTTCTGTCTGTTATTACTTGGAACCACTTAAACCCTACTTGTTATACCTAATAAAATCACCTTTTGTTTATTAATTAACCCAGAGTAAGTAATTAATACCCGGGGGAGCAAACAGCTGTGCATCTCTCTCTATCAGTGTTATAGAGGACGGACAATTTATGAGTTTACCCTGTATTAGCTTTATACAGAGTAAACAGATTTATTTGGGATTTGGATCCCATTGGGAGCCGGGTGTCAGAGACAAAAGCACTTCTTGAGCTGTTTTCAGTTAAGTCTGCAGCTTTGGGGACGTGGTTCAGACCTGGGTCTGTGTTTGCAGCATGCTGGCACGTCTGGCTCAACAAGGCAGGGTTCTGAAGTCCTAAGGTGGCAGGGAAAACAGGCTCAGAGGTAGTCTCAGCTCATCAGGTGATAGTCCCAAGGGGGTCTCTGTGACCAAATCTGTCACAAGGGCCAAATTGTTTGGATGGCCTCCACCTCAGGAGAGGAGAAATCAATCTCTTTGCGCATAGGCTGGCTAAAGTAGGCAGGAGGGCATTAAACAAAAGGGGATGGTAAAAAGAGGGGAGACATGACCAATCATCTAGCACAAAATCAATATGTTGAGAACAAAATGAATCAAGGAACCAAGGGGCATGAAGAGAAGAAATTATTTAGTTGCCTATAAACCAATGCTAGGAACCTGGGTAACAAACAAGAGGAACTGGAATTGCTCATTTATGAGCATAAATTCAATCTAGTTGGTATTACTGAAAACTGCTGGGATGTTAAATTCAGTGGTTATAACTAGACTTGGAAGGATTAAGTCTTGTGGCAGAGCTCTGACCTTGTCTCTGTGGGTCCCACACTTCCTGGCGGACTACGCTAGCCTCAGAGGCTCACTGTGACCCTCTACGTAGCCCTTCTCCCTCTAGAGGCAAAGGTCACAGCCTACTGAGCCATTTTCATCATAAGCCAGCAAGGAGATTGGTGAGAGAACCCCCACAGTCTCTGTTGTCCCTACGGGCTTATTCCAGAACAGTTTAGCCTCCTGTCCTGACAGGGGCCTGTCTTCCCCTTCCAGGAGGTGTTTCTGTAGTAGCAAGTTGCGGGGAACCCGGGCCCGCCCTCTACTCGGGTTCCGGCCCAGGGACCCTAATGGCAGCAGCTGTTGGCAGCTGACCTTTCACTGCCAGAGTTGTTACATTTCCCTGGGCCACTTCCCCACAGTTCTCCCGCTTCTGTCTCTCAACACCTTCTTCACCCTGGCTCCCTCTCCAGTAGCTTGAGGGTATCTTCATTACCCAGCCCTTCAGCCACACTTCCGCTCCCCAGCTCCCCTCGGCCTGACTGGAATGAGCCCTTTTATAGTATCAGAGGGGCCTTAATTAGAATCAGGTGTTCACATTAGCTTAACAGCCTCACCGGACTCTTTGCAGGCTAATTGGAATCATGTGCCCACCCTAGCCTGGTCAGTCAGGGAACAGAAAACTGCTTATCCAGTGGCCAGTATATCTTCCTTCTACTACTCTGCTGTACCCAGCTGGCCTGGGTCTATCACAGTCTGTACTGGTAAATGTCAGTAATGGTCAATTTCACAGTACAAACACAACCCCACAAAAATATTTCCATCAATAATAATTGAAATTTACATATCGGCAAAGTAGGAAAAAATGCTGCTTGAGAATTTATTAGAGTTTGAGTGAAGAATATTTACTTTGTATATTTTGGCATGTGATGTTGACAATATATATTAATATATATTAATGAAAATGGAAAAAAATGGAAATGGGAAAGTTATAAAACTTTTTAAAGGTTTAACTTTTTTAATTGCAGCATCTACTATCATTAAATAATTATTATCTGACCCCTCCTATGGGGGCTACTCCTCCCATAATTTCCCAAAACTGTGAAAAGAAATTGATTAAAAAAATACTCTAAACCCATAATTTCGCACAACTGTGAACATTGCTGGAGAGCAAGCTGCACCTTACTGCAGGAGCCGCGGACATCTTCAAGGAACTCCCGCAGCTCTTCTTGCAGCATATGGGGGGCTGGGGTCACTGGCCCCCGGCTATCCTCTGGAGGGGTCTCTGACACAGCCCCATGGCCCCTGAGACGGGCAGACAAGGGACAGACCCCCGACATGGCACCAGATGGCCGGCGCCACGCGGCCCACCTCAAACTCCAGCTCAATTGGGGGCAGCGGAGGGAACATAGCAGCCCAGACTGAGTCAGGACAGAGAAATACAGAGGCCACCCCCTGGGGGCTATCCTCTGGGAACGAGGAGGTGACAGCCCCAGGGGCGGAAATGGCATCACGGGAGGCGGAGGGGATACGGACACGGTTGGCATCAGGGGCAGGACAGGGATCAAAAGTAGGGGCAGGGCAAGGGGCAGGAGTAGGAGCAGGGAGAGGGTCAGAGGCAGGATCCTGGGCCCCAGTAGCCGGGCCACTGGGAGGCAGCCCCTCTCAGTCGGGCTCAGGAATCTTGGAAGGGGTGGGAAGGGGACCTCCAGTGATGCCGGGCTCTGACTCTGTAGATGGTGTGGAAGTCACAGCATCAGAAGGTGGACGGTCTGCTGTGGGGTCCCTGCTCGGGAAGGAGTCGGTTGCCCCACACCTACAAGGGATAGCCCATGGGACCCAGCCACGTGGCACTGGCCATCGCCTCAGTAGACCCGGCGGCCTTCAGCAGTGTGCCACCTGTGGCCGGACAGATGGAGGACCCCAGAGGACCCTCGGGGGCAGCAGCAGAAGCAGCGATCAAGGGGAGGGAGCATGAGGAAAGGGGGACTGGGGTGAGGTTGCTTAGGTTGAGGCCCGCTGGCAGAGGGTCGTCCTCCTGCTGGGTGACCGGGGTCAGACCCAGGGCCTCGCTTGCCTCGTAAATGGAGGGGAGATCGCCTTCCACCACCCGGGGTTCTCCCTGCCGGCACCCAAAGTGGCGGTCGCCTCGGGGCTCACACAGGCTTTAGATGGTAACGGGGTAGGAGGGACTCCGTCGGGGGCCTCAGAGGGGAGGGACTCTGGTGGAGGGGCAATATGACCCTCCGGTGCTGCCCTGTTTTCCCCAGCCGGCACCGATGGATGGAACGCATCCATGGGCAAGGCGGAAGGCTCCGCGTCAGTGCCCCCCTTCCTGGTCTTCCGGGGGGCCTCCGCATCTGATGGAAGGAGCGGAGCTCGAGCCTTCCACTTGCCCCGCTTCCCCTGTACTAGGGCCCAGCCCTCCATGGCATCATCTGGGGGCTGGCTAGCAGAGATCAGGTCGGGGAGCAGGGGCTATGGCTCAGGGACTCGGGGAGGTAATGGTGGGGCAACGCAAGTGAGGGAAGATTTCCCTTGGGGCGGGTCCTCTCCCATGCCTGGTGGTATCCCTGCCGCACCCTCCTCCACAAGCCCCGCCAGATTACATGCGGCAGAGGCAGGGCTCCCGCTCATCTGGGCATAGTAGGGGAGGTGCCCCTTGGGCCCAACCGGGAGCAGTGATGGGCTGGGAAGGAGGAGGGGTGGCTTCGGGCATAGTGCTACCTCTGCCGGACCTCAGGGGTCGTGGATGCTCCTCCTTGCCAGGCCAGGGAGCAGTCCCTCCGGACATGCCCCATCGCCCGGCAGAGGTAGCACTAGCCCTCCCCTGTTGAATAATGCACCCAGTAACAGGCCCCCTGGTATGGGACCAGGAATGACCCCTCGAGCGCCTCTCCGTCACACGCCGCCGGCGGCAGTTGAAGCTGCACCTGCCAGCGGAACAAGAGTACGTGACAGAGGGCGGAGTCTTTGCAGCCCAACGGGAGAGGGCTGACAACGGAAATGGGCTTCCCCAGGGTAGAGAGAGCGGGTAATAGGGCGGCATTGGGAAGGAAGGGAGAGACGGAGGTCAGGACCAGACAGATGCCCAGGTCCTCTAGTGGCTCTAGGGGGATGAACACGCCCCCCACCGCCAGGCCCTTCTCCACCGCCTCCTGGGTGGCGGCCTCTGCTGCTAAGAAGACGACGACCTTTCCATACATTTTGGAAGCTGCCACAATGGCCGTGGGCCGTCCAGAGGTAGGAGCTGAGGTAGATGGTAAACAGCTAGTGGGGGTGATGGAGGGGGCAGTGGTGGTGGTAGGGGTTGGGGGGGGGGACACAGATGAATCGGGAGAAGCTCCACGCCACACCCCCCTGTGTCCCCACAAACACAGTCAAGACTCCCCCATCACAAGAGCACAGTTCAAAAGTTACTCAGCCCTGGTCTACACTAGGAGTTAAGGTCGAATTTAGCAGCGTTAAATCAATGTAAACCTGCACCCGTCCACACAATGAAGCCCTTTTTTTCCAATTAAAGGGCTCTTAAAATAGATTTCCTTACTCCACCCCCGACAAGGGGATTAGCGCTGAAATCGGCCTTGCTGGGTCAAATTTGGGGTACCGTGGACGCAATTAGATGGTATTGGCCTCCGGGAGCTATCCCAGAGTGCTCTACTGTGACCGCTCTGGACAGCACTCTCAACTCAGATGCACTGGCCAGGTAGACAGGAAAAAGGCCCGCAAACTTTTGAATTTCTATTTCCTGTTTGCATGGTCACCTGCAGCTTGCCACGCTGGCCAGAGCTCATCAGCAGAAGTGACCATGCAGAGCTCATCAGCAGAGGCGACCACGATTGAGTCCCAGAATCGCAAAAGAGCTCCAGCATGGACCGAATGGGAGGTACGGGATCCGATCGCTGTATGGGGAGAGGAATCCGTGCTATCAGAACTCCGTTCCAGTTTTCAAAATGCCAAAACATTTGTCAAAATCTCCCAGGGCATGAAGGACAGAGGCCATAAAAGGGACCCGAAGCAGTGCCGCGTGAAACTGAAGGAGCTGAGGCAAGCCTACCAGAAAACCAGAGAGGCAAACGGCCGCTCCAGGTCAGAGCCCCGAATATGCCGCTTCTATGATGAGCTGCATGCCATTTTAGGGGTTCAGCCATCGCTACCCCAGCCATGTTGTTTGACTCCTTCAATAGAGATGGAGGCAACACAGAAGCAAGTTTTGGGGACAAGGATGATGATGATGATGAAGTTGGTGATCATGCAGAGCTCATCAGCAGAGGTGACCATGACAGAGTCCCAGAATCGCACCCCGCCATAAACTCTCCCCCTTACTCTCACAGATATTGGAGCACACCGCAAGCGGTAATAACAGTGGGAATATTGATTTTGCTGAGGTCTAACCGAGTCAGTAAACTGCGCCAGCGCGTTTTTAAACATCCATTCTACCACCATTCTGCACTTGCTCAGCCTATAGTTGAACAGCTCCTGACTACTGTCCAGGCTGCCTGTGTACGGCTTCATGAGCCATGGCATTAAGGGGTAGGCTGGGTCCCCAAGGATACATATAGGCATTTCAACATCCCCAACAGTTATTTTCTGGTCTGGGAAGAAAGTCCCTTCCTGCAGCTTTTGAAACAGACCAGAGTTCCTGAAGATGCGACCGTCATGTACCTTTCCTGCCATCCCACGTTGATGTTGGTGAAACGTCCCTTGTGATCCACCAGCGCTTGCAGCACTATTGAAAAGTACCCCTTGCGATTTATGTACTCGGCGGCTTGGTGCTCCGGTGCCAAGATAGGGATATGGGTTCCGTCTATGGCCCCACCACAGTTAGGGAATCCCATTGCAGCAAAGCCATCCACTATGACCTGCACATTTCCCAGGGTCACTACCCTTGATATCAGCAGATCTTTGATTGTGTTGGCTACTTGCATCACAGCAGCCCCAACAGTAGATTTGCCCACTCCAAACTGATTATCGACTGACTGGTAGCTTTCTGGCATTGCAAGCTTCCACAGGGCTATTGCCACTTGCTTCTCAACTGTAAGGGCTGCTCTCATCTTGGTATTCATGCGCTTCAGGGCAGGGGAAAGCAAGTCACAAAGTTCCATGAAAGTGCCCTTACGCATGCGAAAGTTTCACAGCCACTGGGAATCGTCCCAGACCTGCAACACCATGCGCTCCCACCAGTCTGTGCTTGTTTCCTGGGCCCAGAATCGGCGTTCCACGGCATGAACCTGCCCCATTAGCACCATGACGCCTGCACTGCCAGGGCCCATGCTTTGAGAGAAGTCTGTGTCCGTGTCCTCATCACTCTCATCACCGTGCTGATGTCGCCTACTCACTCGGTTTCGCTTTGCCAGGTTTCTGGTGCTGCATATACTGCTGGATAATGCGTGTGGTGTTTAATGTGCTCCTAATTGCCAAAGTGGTCTGAGCGGCCTCCATGCTTGCTGTGGTGTGGTGTCTGCACAGAAAAAAGGCGCGGAACAATTGTCTGCTGTTGCTCTGATGGAGGGAGGGGCGACTGATGACTTGGGTTACAGGGTTGGCTTACGGGGAATTAAAATCAACAAAGGGGGTGGTGCTACATCACGGAGAAACAAAAACAACCGTCAGACAGAATGGCCCCCTCAAGGATTGAACTCAAAACCCTGGGTTTAG
Organism: Caretta caretta; assembly: GCF_965140235.1. Lineage (NCBI taxonomy): Eukaryota > Metazoa > Chordata > Testudines > Cheloniidae > Caretta > Caretta caretta. Next base: position 19,208,252 of record NC_134226.1, on the reverse strand, counting down.
CAGGCCAATGCTCAACCCACTAAGCTATCCCTCCTTCTCGTATTTCAGGCAGGACTTCAGGGAGGGAGGGGGGAGCAAATGAATACAAAACAAATCTGGTCTATTTCTTGTTTGATCCACTCCATTTATCTTTTACATCTTTGGCTGGCAGCAGACAATGCAGAAGGACTGCAAGCCATCCACATCTCTTGGCTGCTCGGCAGAAGATGGTACAATAGGACTGCTAGCCATCCATATTTCCTGCCTGCTCACCATAAGATGGTACAATAGGACTGCCTGCAAGACTAAAGAGAATGACCTTTTCGAGTCACTCCTAATTTAGTCCCTGCACCCATGTCTGCCCAGGCGCTCCTGACCGACGCGGCCAGGAGCACCTCAGACATGACGATGATGGCTACCAGTCCTATTGTACCATCTGCTTCCACAAGGCAATGGGTTGCTGCTGCTGTGTAGCAATGCAATACCGCGTCCGCCAACACCCAGGAGACATATGGTGACGGTGAGCTGAGCGAGCTCCATGCTTGCCGTGGTATGGTGTCTGCACGGGTAACTCAAGAAAAAAGGCGCGAAACTGTTGTCTGCTGTTGCTTTCACAGAGGGAGGGAGGGAAGAAGGGCCTGATGACATGTACCCAGAACCACCCGTGACCATGTTTTTTGCCCCATCAGGCATTCGGATCTCAAGCCAGAATTCCAATGGGCAGCGGAGACTGCGGGAACTGTGGGATAGCTACCCACAGTGCAACACTCCGGAAGTCGACGCTAGCCTCGGTACTGTGGAAGCACTCTGCCAAGTTAATGCACTTAATGCACTTAGAGCATTTTGTGTGGGGACACACACAATCGACTATATAATAACGATTTCTAAAAACTGACTTCTATAAATTCGACCTAATTTCGTAGTGTAGACATACCCTCAGGCTCTGAGAGCCCCCTCCACAGTGGTCCACAGAGTCCCTGTGCGCTCCCTCAGCAGCAGATGGTCCTCTTCTTCTCCTCCTTGGGGTTCCAGCAGCAACCACACCAGCAGCTCCAGCAGACAGTCTGGTGGTCCAGGCAGGCAGAAAGGACCCCTCTCAGGTGATGGTGGTGTCCACAGCAGCAACGTCTGGGGCTGGGGTTCCTCACTCCCCACCTCTGGGGAGTGGACCAGCAGGCCCTCCCCCCAAGGGGCTGTAGTTGGAGCAGTAGCAGCACCCAAGGGTGGGGGGGGTCCAGCAGCCAGCCAGCAACCAGGTAGCAGAGAAGGGAGGGGGGTGTCTGGCCCAGTCAGGGGAGCAGCTGGAGCAGCAGCACGGAGAGCCCAGGGCCTAGCAGGAGCAGCATCCCTCTCTCTCCTTCTCCCTCCAGGCCAGAGGGCTACAGGAGAGTGACTGAAGGGAGAGATCTTGATCCCCGATTAACCAGATCCCTTTTCCCTGGGGAAGGGGAAAGTTCCAGAACAATCAGGAACTTTCTGGAAACAATTAAGGCAGACAGGCTGATTAGAACACCTGCAGCCAATCAAGAAGCTCCTAGAATCAATTAAGATAGGCAGGCTAATTAGGGCACCTGGGTTTTAAAAAGGAGCTCACTTCAGTTTGTGGTGTGCATGCAAGTAGCTGGGAGTAAGAGGCGCAAAAAGCTGAGAGTGAGAAGGCATACTACTGGAAGACTGAGAAGTACAAGCATTATTAGATATCAGGAGGAAGGTCCTGTGATGAGAATAAAGAAGGTGTTGGGAGGGGGCTATGAGGAAGTAATCCAGGGAGTTGCAGCTGTCACGCAGCTGTTACAGGAGCCACTGTAGACAGCTGCAATCCACAGGGCCCTGGGCTAGAACCTGGGCAGAGGGTGGGTTTGGGTTCCTCCATCCCCCCAACTCCCTACTTGATACTGGAGGAGTTGACCTGGACTGTGGGTTCCACCAAAGCGGAAGGTCTCTGGCCTGTTCCCCGATCCACTAGGTGGATCAGCAGAGACTGCAGGGAATGATGTTCTTCCTTTTCCCCATGCTGGCCAGTGATGAGGCTAACTGAGTGAATGGCAGATTTGAGCCACGAATGTGGCCAACCTGAGGGCTGCCGTGAACCTCTGAGGCGAGCAAATCCGCCAAGAAGTGCAGGACCCACCAAGGCAGAGGAGGAACTTTGTCACAATTGGTGTGTGTATGTGTGTGTATATATATATATATATGTGTGTGTGTGTGCGCGTGTGTGTGTGTGTGTGTGTGTGTGATATGCGCCAGCAATGCCCCTCTGCCATGTACATTGACCAAACTGGACAGTCTCTACACAAAAGAATAAATGGATACAAATCAGACGTCAAGAATTATAACATTCAAAAACCAGTTGGAGAAGACTTCAACTTCCCTGGACACTCAATTACAGACCTAAAAGTCGCAATTATTCAACAAAAAAATTTCAAAAACAGACTCCAACGAGAAACAGCAGAACTGGAATTAATCCGCAAACTGGACACCATTAAATTAGGCTTGAATAAAGATGGAGTGGATGAGTCATTACACTAACTAAAAACTATTTCCCCATGCTAACTTTCCCCTTACTGTAACTCACACCTTCTTGTCAACTGATTGAAATGGACCATCCTAATTATCACTACAAAAGATTTTTTTCTCCTGCTGATAATAGCCACCTTAATCGACTGGTCTCGTTAGAGCTGGTATGGCAACCCCCATTTTTTCATGTTCTCTGTGTGTGTGTGTCTATCTTCCTACTGTATTTTCAACTACATGCATCTGATTAAGCGGGCTTTAGCCCACAAAAGCTTATGCTCAAATAAATGTTAGTCTCTAAAGTGTCACAAGTACTCCTCTTTCTAACTGTGGTATGTAATTATCATTGAAATCAGCTTCTGTACAAGCTGACTGGAGCAAAGTTTATGTGATGCCAACTTTTTAAAAAGGGTTCAGCTGCAATCCTAGTAATTATAGGCTGGTAAGCCTAACTGCAATACCAAGCAATCTGGTTGAAACTATAGTAACAAATAGAATGAGCAGGCACACAGAAGCACACAATATGTTGGGAAGAGTCAACACAGCTTTTAAAAAGGGAAATTATGCCTCAATAATCTATACAATTTTTTGAGGGTATTAACAAGCACATGGACAAGGGTGATCTAGTTGGTAAAGTGTACTTGGCCTTTCACAAAACCACTGACACGGTCCCACACCAAAGGCTCTGAAGCAAACTAAACAATCATGGGAGAAGAGAGAAAGTCCTCTCATGGATCAGTAACTGGTTCAAAGATAGGAAACTACAGTAGAAATAAACAGCCAGTTTTCACAGCGATAACGGGGTCCCCCAAGGATCTGTACTGAGACCAGTGCTGTTCAACATGTCCAAAAATGATCTAAAAAAGGCAGTAAACAGTGAGGTGGCAAATGTTTGTAGATTATTCAAAATTACTCAGGATAGTTAAGTCCAAAGTAGACTGTAAAGAGTTACAAAGGGATCACAAGAATTGGACGACCGGGCAACAGAACAGCAGATGAAACTTAATGTTAATAAGTGTAAAGTAATGCACACTGAAAAAAATAATACCAAACATACATACAAAATGGAGTCTAAATTAGCTGCCACCAATCAAGAAAGTGCTCTTGGAGTCACTGTGGATAGTTCTCTGAAAACTAGGGCTGTCAGTTAATCGCAGTTAACTCAAGCGATTAACGCAAAACAAATTAACTAGATTTTAAAAAATAGTTGTGATTAATCACTGTTTTAATCGCACTGTTAAACAATAATAGGCTACCAATTTAAATTTATTATAGATATTTTTGGATGTTGACCATGTGCTTGTTGACACCCTCAAATAATTAATTGTATAGATTAGTGAGGAATGATTTCCTTTTACAAAAGAAATAGTATTTTTCAATTCACTTTCAGACAAGTACTGTAATGCAATTTCTTTGTTGTAAAAGTGCAACCTACAAATGTATAATTTTATTTTTCACAGAACTGCACTCAAAAACAAAACAATGTAAAACTTTAGAGCCTACAAGTCCACCCCGTACTATTTCTTGTTCAGCCAATCACTAAGACAAACAAGTTTACATTTTTACGGGAAATAATGCTGCCCGCTTCTTATTTACAACTGTGACACACTCTATATGATTTTATAAAAATACGCTAATGAGTGTGAATATAATGTAACTGGAATATGCTTCATGCAAAAAGTCTCTTGTAAGGTATCATTACAAAGCTTATAATCTACTGAGTGTGGTCATCCTATTTCTATAAATGTATCACTCTTGTAACTGAAACTAGAACTATAAAATATAACTCTGAGGGCCTATTGTAATTATGCAAAGTGTGGGCCATTAATGGTGGTTTGGAATCTTGATGGCTCCCATTAACCCGGACAATTGTCTGTAGATCGCTCTGTTTCACTTGTAAGTCTTCTTGTATACCTGTGTGCTGGCAAGTGGATAATGAAGTCTTACAGTGGCATGTGATCATGTCACCTGAACTGGAATCCATCCTTAACCTGGTGCTTTCCATTGAGAAGGAGGGGGTGGGAATCCAGAGAGGGACAAAGGATTCCTGCATTATGCAAAAGATATATAAGTGGGTGGAACAGAACAAAGTGAGGCGACCATCATGAGAAATCCCCTAGCTACCATCTGAGCTGGAACAAGGGCTGTACCAGGGGAAAGGATTGTGCCCAGACTAAGAAGGTGTCCAGTCTGTGAAAGAAACTTATTAATACATCTCTGAGGGTGAGATTTTATCTGTATTCAGTTTTATTACTGTACTAGACTTAGACGTGTGTGTTTTATTTTATTTTGCTTAGTAATTCACTTTGTTCTGTCTGTTACTACTTGGAACCACCTAATCCTGCTTTCTGTATTTAGTAAAATCACTTTTTACTTATTAATTAACCCAGAGTATGTATTAATACCTGGAGGGGGGAAGGGGGGAAGCAGCTGTGCATATCTCTCTGTCAGTGTTATAGAGGACAAACAATTTATGAGTTTACCCTGTATAAGCTTTATACAGGGTAAAAAGGATTTATTTAGGGTTTGGACCCCATTAGGAGTTGGGCATCTGAGTGTTAAAGACAGGAACACTTCCGTAAACAGCTTTCAGTTAAGCCTACAGCTGTTAGGGGACGTGGTTCAGACCTGGGTCTGGGTTTGCAGCAGGCTAGCGGGTCTCGCTCAAACCAGGCAGGGCACTGAAGTCCTAACCTGACAGGGCAGGAAAGCAGGAGCAGAAGTAGTCTTGGCACATCAGTTGGCAGCCTCCAAGGGGGTTTCTGTGATCCAACCCGTCACAACGTCACCTGAAAGTGAGAACAGGCATTCGCAAGGCACTGTTGTAGCTGGCGTTGCAAAGGTATTCACGTGCCACATATACGAAACATTCATATGCCCTTTCATGCTTCAACTTGTAGATTTTTTAACATCTTTTTTACAGTGCAAATATTTGTAATAAAAAATAATAATATAAAGTGAGCATTGTACACTCTCTATTCTGTGTTATTGATGCAGATACCTAGGTAGTCCAGGAGTGCATAGAGGGTCCGGATTGTGCGGAGAAGACTGGTCTGAGAGGGTGCAACGAGAAGCCAATAATTGAGGTAAGGAAAGAGGGAGCGCCCGAGTCAACACATAAGAATCAGAATATCAGGGTTGGAAGAGACCCTGCTCAAAGTAGGACCAATCCACAACTAAATCATCCCAGCCAGGGCTTTGTCAATACTGAACTTAAAAACCTCAAAGGAATGAGATTCCACCATCCCCCTAGGTAAGGCATTCCAGTATTTCACCACCCTCTTAGAGAAAAAGTTTTTCCTAATATCCAATCTAAACCTCCCCCATTGCAACTTGAGACCATTACTCCTCGTTCTGTCATCTGCTACCATTGAGAATAGTCTAGAGCCATCCTCTTTGGAACCCCCTTTCAGGTAGTTGAAAGCAGCTATCAAATCCCCCCTCATTCTTCTCTTCTGCAGGCTAAACAATCCCAGCTCCCTCAGCCTCTCCTCATAACTCATGTGTTCCAGACCCCTAATCATTTTTGTTGCCCTTCGCTGGACTCTCTCCAAATTATCCACATCCTTCTTGAAGTGTGGGGCCCAAAACTGGACACAGTACTCCAGATGAGGCCTCACCAATGTCGAATAGAGGGGAACGATCACGTCCCTCGATCTGCTCGCTATGCCCCTACTTATACATCCCAAAATGCCATTGGCCTTCTTGGCAACAAGGGCACACTGCTGACTCATATCCAGCTTCTCATCCACTCTCACCCCTAGGTCCTTTTCCGCAGAACTGCTGCCTAGCCATTCGGTCCCTAGTCTGTAGCTGTGCATTGGGTTCTTCCGTCCTAAGTGCAGGACCCTGCACTTATCCTTATTGAACCTCATCAGATTTCTTTTGGCCCAATCCTCCAATTTGTCTAGGTCCTTCTGTATCCTATCCCTCCCCTCCAGCATATCTACCACTCCTCCCAGTTTAGTATCATCCGCAAATTTGCTGAGAGTGCAATCCACACCATCCTCCAGATCATTTATGAAGATATTGAACAAAACCGGCCCCAGGACCGACCCTTGGGGCACTCCACTTGATACTGGCTGCCAACTACACATGGAGCCATTGATCACTACCCGTTGAGCCCGACAATCTAGCCAGCTTTCTACCCACCTTATAGTGCATTCATCCAGCCCATACTTCCTTAACTTGCTGACAAGAATACTGTGGGAGACCGTGTCAAAAGCTTTGCTAAAGTCAAGAAACAATACATCCACTGCTTTCCCTTCATCCACAGAACCAGTAATCTCATCATAAAAGGCGATTAGATTAGTCAGGCATGACCTTCCCTTGGTGAATCCATGCTGGCTGTTCCTGATCACTTTCCTCTCATGCAAGTGCTTCAGGATTGATTCTTTGAGGACCTGCTCCATGATTTTTCCAGGGACTGAGGTGAGGATGACTGGCCTGTAGTTCCCAGGATCCTCCTTCTTCCCTTTTTTAAAGATTAGCACTACATTAGCCAGTTATCTCATTATAAAAGGCAACTAGATTAGTCAGGCATGACTTGCCCATAGTGAATCAATGCCGACTGTTCCTGATCACTTTCCTCTCCTCTAAGTGCTTCAGAACCGATTCCTTGAGGACCTGCGCCATGATTTTTCCAGGGACTGAGGTGACGCTGACTGCCCTGTGGTTCCCAGGATACTCCTTCTTCCCTTTTTTAAAGACGGCCACAACATTAGCCTTTTTCCAGTCATCCGGGACCTCCCCCGATCGCCATGAGTTTTCAAAGATAATGGACAATGGCTCTGCAATCACATCCGCCAACTCCTTTAGCACTCTCAGATGCAGCGCATCCGGCCCCATGGACTTATACTCGTCCAGTTTTTCTAAATAGTCCCAAACCACTTCTTTCTCCACAGAGGGCTGGTCACCTCCTCCCCATGCTGTGCTGCCCAGTGCAGTAGTCTGGGAGCTGACCTTGTTTGTGAAGACAGAGGCAAAAAAAGCATTATCTTTTTCCACATCCTCTGTCACTAGGTTGCCTCCCTCATTCAGTAAGGGGCCCACACTTTCCTTGACTTTCTTCTTGTTGCTAACATACCTGAAGAAACCCTTCTTGTTACCCTTAACATCTCTTGCTAGCTGCAACTCCAGGTGTGATTTGGCCTTCCTGATTTCACTCCTGCATGCCTGAGCAATATTTTTATACTCCTCCCTGGTCATTTGTCCAAGCTTCCACTTCTTGTAAGCTTCTTTTTTGTGTTTAAAATCAGCAAGGATTTCACTGTTAAGCCAAGCTGGTCGCCTGCCATATTTACGATTCTTTCTACACAGCGGGATGGTTTGTCCCTGTAACCTCAATAAGCATTCTTTAAAATACAGCCAGCTCTCCTGGACTCCTTTCCCCCTCATGTTATTCTCCCAGGGGATCCTGCCCATCAGTTCCCTGAGGGAGTCAAAGTCTGCTTTTCTGAAGTCCAGGGTCCGTATTCTGCTGCTCTCCGTTCTTCCTTGTGTCAGGATCCTGAACTTGACCATCTCATGGTCACTGTCTCCCAGGTTCCCATCCAGTTTTGCTTCCCATACTAATTCTTCCTGGTTTGTGAGCAGCAGGTCAAGAAGAGCTCTGCCCCTAGTTGGTTCCTCCAGCACTTGCACCAGGAAATTGTCTCCTACATTTTCCAAAAACTTCCTGGATTGTCTGTGCACAGCTGTATTGCTCTCCCAGCAAGATATCAGGGTGACTGAAGTCTCGCATGAGAACAAGGGCCTGCGATCTAGTAACTTCCATGAGTTACCGGAAGAAAGCCTCGTCCACCTCATCCCCCTGGTCCGGTGGTCTTTAGTAGACTCCCACCACGACATCACCCTTGGTGCTCACATTTCTAAACTTAATCCAGAGACTCTCAGGTTTTTCTGCAGGTTCATACCGGAGCTCTGAGCAGTCATACTGCTTTCTTACATACATTGCAACTCCCCCACCTTTTCTGCCCTGCCTGTCCTTCCTGAACAGTTTATATGACATGTACTCCAGTAATGTGAGTTATCCCACCAAGTCTCTGTTATTCCAATCACATCATAATTCCTTGACTGTGCCAGGACTTCCAGTTCTCCCTGCTTGTTTCCCAGGATTCTTGCATTTGTGTTTAGGCACTTAAGATAACTTGCCAATCATCCCTCTTTCTCAGTATGAGGCAGGAGCCCTCCCCTCTCGCACTCTCCTGATCATGCTTCCTCCCAGTATCCAACTTCCCCACTTACCTCAGGGCTTTGGTTTCCTTCCCCCAGTGAACCTAACTTAAAGCCCTCCTCACTAGGTTAGCCAGCCTGCTTGCGAAGATGCCACAACATGTAAGCTGCCACAACCGCGAAGACCTTTGTGAAGACATGGGGGGGTGGCAATCCCAAAGGGGAGGACACAAAACTGATAATAGGAGGTGCCCACCATGAAGCATAAGAACTTGTTGTGACGATGTGACTCAGCAGGGAGGGGGAAGTGTTGACCTGGGAATGTGCCCTGGGGATGGGAGACCTGAGAACCTGTCACCTGAGCCAGGAGGGGGAGGGGGAGGGGGAGGGGGAGGGGGAGGTAACACCTCTGCCCAGGAATGTGAAGACAGGCTGCAGGAGAGAGCCTGCTGGGGGGGGTTTAGTTTTCAGTTTGGTGCTGGGTGGAGGAACACAGGGAACCCCAGGGCTGGGGTCTAAGCTCCCTGCTCCCGCAGAAGGACTTGACTGAGGGGTGCTGGGTGTACCCCACAAGCTCTGTTTTGGGCTGTGTTCCTGTTGTCCAATAAACCGTCTGTTTACTGGCTGGCTGAGAGTCTCAGTGAATCCCAGGAAGGGGGGTGCAGGGCCTAGACTCCCCCACACTCCGTGACACTTGTGATGCGTGGGATGGATGTTTATATGAACAAGCGTCTTTCATATCAAGAACCGTGAACCAGGCGCCACAGAAAAGCCATGGAAGGATAAGGAGGAGCGTCACCATACGAAAACGGAAGTTGCACATTAATTTGTCAGGGAGAGAAGGTCCAAAATGGTGTAGAGACCACCCCCTTTCTTCACCTTGGATGTACCACATGGCTGACGCATGCATGGGTCAACAAACACCACTATGAATCGTTCTGGTGCATATGCACACCCACATTTGGAATCCACATAGGGACCAGCAATTGAAGAAGAACGCGTAGTTACTAAATAATTTTCATGTCTTGTAATTCTATACTATCTTTACAGTATGTATGCAACTATACTCAATTGTCATTGGATCAAAAGGCATGTATTTAGCATTTAGGTGTGAATTTACTTAATAGAGAACTGTTTGGCTATCACATGGTGTTTACAAAACTGAAGCCTTCAGGCTGAAGCCTTTGATCTTCCAAGCAAGTGCCACTGGGACTTTTCACAGACTCAAGTATCTATTCTTTGTCAGAGGAAAACACATGCTGTGATGGGTTTTCTGTGAAGACACCTGGCAGCTTACTCTCTGTGCACGATAGCTATAAATATGGATTCATGGGACAAATCCAACATCTCTGATCTGCTGTACTCTAAAAGGGGAGTTTGAGCCATTGAACTGAGATCCCCAAAAACTCATTTTGGGACTCCCTGAAAAATTCATGGAAGGACTAAGAGATTTACGGAGAATTAGCAGATTTTATATCTCTGCTAATAAGTAGACTCATATAATCCAGGGAACTACAGCCTCACCTCAGTCCCTGGAAAAATCATGGAGCAGATCGTGAAGAAATCCATTTTGAAGCACTTGGAGGAGAGGAAGGTGATCAGGAACAGTCAACATGGATTCACCAAGGGCAAGTCATGCCTGAGCAACCTGATGAGAACTGGCTCTGTGGATATGGAGAAAGCGGTGGACATGATACACCTTGACTTTAGCAAAGCTTTTGATATGGTCCCACATTCTTGCCAGCAAGTTAAAGTAGTATGGATTGGATGATTGGACTATAAGGTGGACAGAAAGCTGGCTAGATTGTCGGGCTCAACAGGTAGTGATCAACAGCTAGATGTCTAGTTGGCAGCCAGAATCTAGGAGAGTGCCCCAGGGGTCGGTCCTGGAGCTGGTTTTGTTCAACATCTTCATTAATGATCTGGATTATGGGATGGATTGCACCCTCAGCAAGTTTGCGGATGACACCAAGCTGGGGGGAGAGATAGGTATACTGAAGAGTTGGAATAGAGTCCAGAGTGACCTAGACAAATGGGAGGATTGGGCCAAAAGAAATCTGATGAGGTTCAACAAGGACAAGTGCAGAGTCCTGCACTTGGGACGGAAGAATCCCATACACCACTACAGGCTGGGGACTGACTGGGTAAATGGCAATTCTTAAGAAAAGGACCTGGGGATTACAGTGGACGAGAAGCTGGATATGAGTCAACAGTGTGCCCTTGTTGCCAAAAAGGCTAACGGCATATTGGCCTGCATTAGTAGGAGCGTTGCCAGCAGATCAAAGAAAGTGATTATTTCCCTCTATTCGGCACTGGTGAGGCCACATCTGGAATATTGCGTCCAGTTTTCAGCATCCCACTACAGAGAGGAGGTGGACAAATTGGTGAGAGTCCAGCGGAGGGCAACAAAAGTGATTAGGGGGCTGGGGCACATGACTTATGAGGAGAGGCTGAGGGAATTGGGATTATTTAGTCTGCAAAAAAGAAGAGTGAGGGGCGATTTGATAGCAGCCTTCAACTACCTGAAGGGGGGTTCCAAGGAGAATGGAGCTAGGCTGTTCTCAGTGGTGGCAGATGACAGAACAAGGAGCAATGGTCTCAAGTTGCCATGGGGGAGATCTTGGTTGGATATTAGGAAACACTATTTCACGGGAGCGTGGTGAAACACCGGAATGGGTTACCTAGGGAGGTGGTGGAATCTCCATCCTTAGAGGTTTTTAAGGCCCAGCTTGACAAAGTCCTAGGGTGATTTAGTTGGAGTGGTCCTGCTTTGAGCAGGGGGTTAGACTAGATGATCTTCTGAGGTCTCTTCCAATCCTAATCTTCTATGATTCTGATTCAATCGTAATATATTTTCTCGGCTTTGACCTTTTAATAACTAATTTATTTTCTTACACAATAACTTACAGTTTAGTTACTAGAGAGTTTGGCTCCAGTGTTGTTTTGGGGGAGATCCTGAACATCCAGTGACCTTCAGTGAATGACTGGTCTTTTAGGACTGGAAAAACCTAATGTGTTGTGGTTTTAATTTTAATAACCTTACACCATAAAGTCCAGTTTGTCTGGGTAATAAAAAGGGGAAGGAAGGGAATTATCTGTATTCCAAACTAATATAGTGATCCAGCAGTACTCTTTATTACTGGCTTAGTGAATCTAATGACAGACTGTACCACCAGTTTGGGGATGTCTGCCCTATTTTCTGACAATCTGTCCTGAGTTTGGGTATTGTCAGCTGAGAGTCACTCCAGGCACCACGACAACCCCATCTCAAAAAAGATATAGTAGAACTGGACGAAGTACTGAGAAGTGCAACAACGATTAGGGTTACAAACTTCCATACAGAGGAAGATTAAAAGACTGGAACTGATGATTAAGGCTACGATTTGGTCACAGCAGTCCTGGATTCCGTGACTTTACCAGACCCCCATAACTTCTTCGGAGGCTGCAGCTAGGGCCATGCGCCCCTGCCCTGCAGCTTGCACCAGGGGCTATTACGGGTCCATGCACCCCTGCCCCGCAGCTTCCGCAGGATTTGCAACCAGGGCAGTGTGCCCCTCCCACATGGCTTCCGCCAGGGGCTGCAGCCAGGGCCATGCACTCCTGCCTCGCTTCCGTCAGGGGCTGCAACCATGGCCGTGCACCCCTGCACCGTGGCTTCCGCCAGGGACTGCAACCAGGGCCATGTCTCCATTTCCCCACTCCCACCCCCCAGCTTGTAGAGTTATCTTTAGTAAAAGTCACAGACAGGTCACGGGCTCCATGAATTTGTTTATTGCCCATGACCTGTCTGTGACTTTTACTAAAAATAACCATGACAAAATCTTAGCTTATTGATGAGCTTCAAAAAGAGACAACTAAGGAGGGGATATGCCAGAGGTCTATAAAATCATGAATGGTGTGGAGAAAGTGAAAGTGTTATTTACCACTTCACATAACACAAGAACCAAGGGTCACCCAATAAATTTAACAGGTAGCAGGTTTCAAACAAATGTAAGAAGTACATCTTCAGACACCACACAGTCACCCTTTGGAACTCATTGCTAGGGGATGTTGAAAAGTATAACTGGATTTAAAGAAGAATTAGGTAAGTTTGTGGAGGATAGTTCCATATATGGCTATTAGCCAAGAATGTCAGGGAATGTAACACCTTATGTTCTGGGTATCCCTGAACCCTCTGACTGCCAGAAACTGGGACAGGGGGATGGTTCAGTTGATAATTGTCTTGTTCTTTTCATTCTCTTCATCCTCTTCATTCCCTCTGAAGCATCTTGCTCCAGCCACTGTCAGAGACAGGATACTGGACTGACTGAATTGTTGGTTTGACCCAGTATGACCATTCTTATGACCTCAGCTATATCTGACACCCAATTCCAGGAGAAGCAATATATTAAAACTTCTCACAGGGTCCGTTCAGCTCTGTAAATTGGCCTGTGGTTGCGATGCACGTCAGAAAATGCTTTACACATGCACTATGATACTAGGGCACCTGGAGCCTGGTGTGTTAAACTGTGCCAACTAACTAAGGGATGTCAGCGTGCATTACAGCCAGCTGTGTCTTACATGAAACAGGTAGTGGCTCATGAACCAAACCCTACCTAAATATTATGAGTGCCAATCCTGCCCTTTGGACAACAGATATTCTCATATCTCCTAACTAGAGCTCTCACCTGGGGCTACAAATGCAACCGGTATTAGGGAGGAGTGATAGTAACTTCCATAGTTAATACTGAGCAGAGATTTCTGTTTATGAGCCAACTTTTCTAAGTGCAACAGGGATTGGGATAGACTTTATGGGGCACATTTAGGATTGGTTGGTCAGGATACAGTGCCCCCCTCCACAAAAATGAGCTGGTTTGAAAGTTCAGATTCTTATAACATTTTTTGCACTGGGCAAGGGGGGAAAAAAACAGCTACGGCTCAGTGCCTCAAAATTTATATTGCTGGACTGATCCTGAACTCAGCTATTCAAGGGTACCAAGGACCTGTTTAGAAATATTTCATAAGTTATTGCACTACAAAAGCTTTTAGCTACTCTGCTCATGGACAGGTCTCACCTCTGAGCTATTGTTTCCACAGAACTCCTGTGTAAGTGACACACAGAAAATGTCTACACTGGCAAGTTTCTGTGCCACAAGTTTACCACTTTTATTAAAACACTGGAATTAAACTGCCATTGCGTGTCCACACTGTGCTCCTTGTGACGCTGGAGCACATCCACATTAGCAGCTCTTGCAATGGCAATGACAGCAGTGCATTGTGGTATCTAGCCCACTGTGCAGCTGGTCTCAGGGTGCTTTGGGAAGGGTTTGCAATGCCTCATAGGGAAAGCACAGCAACACATGGTGCAATTCTATTCTTCCATGGTCCTCCTACTACTTTGCCAGCTGCTATTCAACTAAGCGGGTGGGGGAGAAAGTGTGTGAGACAGGGAGGGTGGGTGTGGGGTGGAGGGAAGACTGTGGTTTGGGGTCAGAGAGTACATCAGCATGCTGACTTGTAAGTTCAGACAGCAGCAGGAAGCAACCAGTTCTGAGGCAGGGGGAGGGGGAAACCCCGACATCAGCCTCCGCCTCCCTCCCTGGGCTCTCTGCACAGCACTGTCTCTCTCACACACACACACAGACACACACGCCTGTGTTCAACAGCACGAGCATTCCACAATAATAGAATCATAGAATATCAGGGTTGGAAGGGACTTCAGGAGGTCACCTAGTCCAACCCCCTGCTCAAAAGCAGGACCAATCCCCAATTAAATCATCCCAGCCAGGGCTTTATCAAGCCTGACCTTAAAAACTTCTAAGGAAGGAGATTCCACCACCTCCCTAGGCAACGCATTCCAGTGCTTCACCACCCTCCTAGTGAAAAAGTTTTTCCTAATATCCAATCTAAACCTCCCCCACTGCAACTTGAGACCATTACTCCTTGTCCTGTCCTCATCTACCACTGAGAATAGTCTAGAACCATCCTCTCTGGAACCACCTCTCAGGTAGTTGAAAGCAGCTATCAAATCCCCCCTCATTCTTCTCTTCTGCAGGCTAAACAATCCCAGCTCCCTCAGCCTCTCCTCATAACTCATGTGTTCCAGACCCCTAATCATTTTTGTTGCCCTTCGCTGGACTCTTTCCAATTTATCCACATCCTTCTTGTAGTGTGGGGCCCAAAACTGGACACAGTACTCCAGATGAGGCCTCACCAATGTCGAATAGAGGGGGTCGATCACGTCCCTCAATCTGCTCGCTATGCCCCTACTTATACATCCCAAAATGCCATTGGCCTTCTTGGCATCAAGGGCACACTGCTGACTCATATCCAGCTTCTCGTCCACTCTCACCCCTAGGTCCTTTTCCGCAGAACTGCTGCCTAGCCATTTGGTCCCTAGTCTGTAGCTGTGCATTGGGTTCTTTCGTCCTAAGTGCAGGACCCTGCACTTATCCTTATTGAACCTCATCAGATTTCTTTTGGCCCAATCCTCCAATTTGTCTAGGTCCCTCTGTATCCTATCCCTGCCCTCCAGCGTAACTACCACTCCTCCCAGTTTAGTATCATCCGCAAATTTGCTGAGAGTGCAATCCACACCATCCTCCAGATCATTTATGAAGATATTGAACAAAACCGGCCCCAGGACCGACCACTGGGGCACTCCACTTGACACCGGTTGCCAACTAGACATGGAGCCATTGATCACTACCCGTTGAGCCCGACAATCTAGCCAACTTTCTACCCACCTTATAGTGCATTCATCCAGCCCATACTTCTTTAACTTGCTGACAAGAATATTGTGGGAGACTGTGTCAAAAGCTTTGCTAAAGTCAAGAAACAATACATCTACTGCTTTCCCTTCATCCACAGAACCAGTAATCTCATCATAGAAGGCGATTAGATTAGTCAGGCATGACCTTCCCTTGGTGAAGCCATGCTGACTGTTCTTGATCACTTCCTCTCATGTAAGTGCTTCAGGATTGATTCTTTGAGGACATGCTCCATGATTTTTCCAGGGGAAATGGTTTGCTTTGTGTCCCGGAGCAGATCAGTACAGCACGCAATGGCTGTCAGAAACAGTGCTTTGAAAGGGGAGGGGTGCATGTCTCTAGGGCAGCAGAGTTCAAAACAATGAGCAGAGCAGTCACTTGAGGCATTATGGGACAGCTCCAGAGACCAATTACAGCACAGAAAGCAATCAAGTGTCTGCACTGACAATAGAGCGCTGGAGCCTCTGTGCAAATAGCCGTTGAGGTGGGTTTTTTGCAACACTGCAACTGAGGAGTTTTTGCACAAAAAGTAGCTTGGCAGTGTGTACACGTCTGCAGTTTGAGCACAAAAAGTTGCTATACTGCGCAGAAACTTGCCAGTGTAGACAAGTCCTGAGTAAGGTGAGTTTGGAGAACAAGCACTCCCCTTAAACACATGCAGCTTGAGTTCCAATTCACTCATTGGGAGATATGTGCTGTGCACCTTAGGGCTTTCAACCAGCCTTTCCCTCAGTATCTGGGCCACAACGAAGCTCCTTTTGGAAGTGCGAGTGGTATGTGAAGTTTAGAGATGTTCAGCTCCCCACAAGTGTACTCCCAATGCCATCTACCCGCCTCCCTGGATCTTGCTCTGAGACAGTTTCGGTAGTACTCTGTCAGGGATGTGAAATCTGGTATGGTGGTATGGGCCAGGAGGAGGTGGGAGAAACTAGCTGCCACACTGAAAATAACACCAGTTTGGCCAGTACAAAAGTCCCAGTCAGGATGAAGTGGTTCTGAGCCACGAGAGGCTCACTGAACTCCTGGCCGGCAGCACTAAGCTTGATGGACTGGGTCTGGAACTGAGGCTGGGAACAACGTATGCCACAGAAATACAATGCTGAGACTGGAGAGCGTTAAAAACGGGCAAGCTCTGTCCAACAGCACCGAGACCAGGAAGAGAGATCCACCACTAATATGGACATGAGCCATTTCTAACTTATGCAAGCCTCCTATGTACAGGTGGGTGTGCAGAGTTGTTTTCCCCACAGTAGTCCCTGATGTGGCCTAGGGATTCTACGTCTCCTCTCCCCTTGCTGTCTCCAGCTGCTAAATACACTCTTCACAATCCATTAGCTACAACCTTCCCTCCTGATCACGGCCTTTACAGCACTACTTGGGGCATGGTAGCTCATTGATGGTGAGATGTGCCTAGAAAGACCTCATGAGGTTCCCTCCTATGTGTTCCCACCAACTATGCCCCCCTCACTTCCACAGCTTTCTCAAAAAGATGGGAAATTCACAGCCAAAAAACTTAATTAATGTAGATGTAAGTCTACCTAGTGCTGCCTTGTGCCCTTCCAGAATGTGGAGATGGGCTAAACTGAACATTTCCAAACCAGGACATGCAGAATTAAGACAACACCTCCCACAGCATTACTTCAACTCTGTATTTTCTGCTGAACGGGAGTTTTACGTTTAGCCAACCTCCACATTATAATTTAAGTTTAGCTACAATCCCACATTACAATTACAATGTAATTGTAAACATGGATCATCACTGGGTGGGTGTTTCTAGTGGGGTCCCACAGGGATTGGTTCGTGACCCTACTCTATTTAACATATTTATTAAGGACCTGGAAGAATACATAAAATCATCACCGAACATTTGCAGATCACTAAGATGGGAGGAATGATAAATAATGAAGAAGGCAAGTCACTGATACAGAGCAATCTAGATCACTTGGTAAAATGGGCACAACAACATGCATTTCAATACAGCAAAATGTAAAGTTATACCTCTAGGAACAAAGAATGCAGGCCATACTTACAGGATGCAGGACTCTATCTTGGGAAAAAGTGACTCTGAAAAAGACTTGAGGGTTGTGGTGGATAATCAGCTAAAAATTAGCTCCCAATGTCACACTGTGGCCAAAAGGGCTTGGATGTATAAAACAGCAGACAACTGAGGAGTAGGAAGATTATTTTACCTCTCTTTGCCAATGACACATCTGCTGCTTGAATACTGTGTCCAGTTCTGGTGTGCCCAATTCATAAAGGATATTGATAAACAGCAGAGGGTTCAGAGAAGAGCCACAAGAATGATTAAAGGATTGGAAAACATCCCTTATAGTGATGGACTCAATCTGTTTAGTATAACAAAGAGAAGATCAAGGGGAGACTTGATTCCAGTTTGTAAGTACCTATGCAGAGAGGAAAAGAAATTTGATAACAGAGGGCTCTCCAACTAGCAGACAAAAGCATAAGATCCAATGACTAGAAGTTGAAACTAGAAACAAATTCAGACTGGAAATAAAATCAAATTTTTAACAGTCAGAGTATATTAACCATGGAAACAATTTACAAAGGGCTGTGATGGAGTCTTCAATGCTGTCAATTTTTAACTCAAGATTGGATGTTTTTCTAAAAAGATCTACTCTAATTCAACCAGGAATTAATTCAAGGAAATTCTATGGCCTGTGTTATATGGGAGGTCAGACTACATGATCACAGTGGTCACTTCTGGCTTTATTATCTATGAAAATGGCGACTACCATTTCAGGCAGACTAAGGTGATCATTTCATTGCTTACATTCTGATCACGTGTTCAATGTTATCTGCACAACTAATAGGCCTAGAAATGTAATTTTTTACAACAAAGTTGAGATTCTGGAGCACAGCTCTGCAGCAAGGATAAAATCCACAGCAAATCCCATAGCTGCAGAATACACAAGGCTTTGATTATAAGGCCAATTTTACAGATGAGTGAGGTACAGATACTGAGGCCTACATTTTCAAGTGCCCAATAATAAATGATCAGTCTTCACCATGGCCTCAAGGTTCTGTACCAGGCCCAATGATGTCAAATGTGTTAATTAAAGAGTGGTGAGGTAGTGAAATTTGCAGACTCAAACTCAAGTTATTTAGGTTATTCAAGTCCAGAGAAGACAAAGGAATCCAGAGGGACTTAACTGAGCTAGGTGAACGGGCAACATGATGGAAAATGAAGTTCAGGGTCCAAAAATGCAAAATAATGCACATTGGAAGGATAAAATGGAACTACTCATACACCTTACAAGTTCTGAATTAACTATAACAACTTATGCAGGCATCACTGTGGAGTTTGCATGAAGACATATGCTCAAAGTGCAACAGTGGTCGAAAAAAGCAAATAAGATGCTAAGGGTATGTCTACCAACACCCGGGCGGGGTGTCAAACAACCCATCAACAGCCATTGTCCAGCAAGGAAGCTACAGTTCAATGACTCACCTGCACGAGGCCACACTAGGGGAATTTCTCAACCTTTCCTGTAGACTCAGCAATGCCCCCCAGACATGCCTGGACTTGTGTTCCCCAAGCACATGGGACTGAGGGTATAAAACAGAACATAGAGGCCGATGCTTCGCCTTTCTCCTGCCCCCACCTATGCTGCAAGCAACAAAGACACTCACAGAAGATCCAACAGAGGATGGTGGCCCAGGTTTCAAGGGTGAAATCTGTATACTATGAACTGCAATATCCAGTGGGGTGAGAAAAAGTTCTTAATCTAGATGTTGTCCAGTTTAATAGGGTTGAGACTTTAGACTGCGTGCTTCTAGTTTATTTTATTTTGGTAACTAACTCTGACTTTTTGCCGATCACTTATAATCTATCTTTTGTAGTTAATAAATCTGTTTGACTGTTTATCTTTACCAGTGAGTTTGTATGAAGTGTGTGGCAAAACTGTTCAGAGTACAAAGGCTGGTGTATATCCACTTTCCATTGATGAAGTGGTGAACCAATTAATAAATTTGCACTGACTCCTGGAAAGAACACATCACACAACAATTTTTTTTTAAAACAATGCAAAACAAAAAACAACCAACCAAACAAAAACGTATTTCCCCCTCCACTGTCATACAGATTAATAGATTAAGGGATTTTTGGCAAAACTTTCGAAGAGCATTTACCTTGGGACAGTCCCTGCTTGAAAACTGCAGCCCAAAAGATGAAAGTTTTTGAGTCTATAACAACAAGAGGCTATAATAGAACCTGTTGTGCAAACTTAGCAATAGCGTTGCCTACTACTGCCACTACAACTATTTCCTAATGGAGGCTCGTGTTCCATGACACCCAGCCCCTTACCTTCCTTCAGTCTTCCACTCTGTCCACTGGCCAGTTGCAAACTTGTACTCAAAAAGATCATTTTTATTCTTCAAATTGGAATTGGAATATATATCTCCAGTGTAGCCACCTGGATAACAACAATTTCATTAGACAAAGTTTCACATTTGGCACAATGTATACTCAGTTATTATGAACTTTAGCAAATAGCTGATTGAAAATGACATAACTCCACCGAACAGTTTATCATATAGAATAAAAGAGCTATGTTAAGGTTATCTCCTCTATCATAGAATCATAGAATATCAGGATTGGAAGGGACCCCAGAAGGTCATCTAGTCCAACCCCCTGCTCGAAGCAGGACCAATTCCCAGTTAAATCATCCCAGCCATCGTCCCATCCCAGGCTTTGTCAAGCCTGACCTTAAAAACCTCTAAGGAAGGAGATGTAATGTATCTTTACATTACAAAAAAAATCTCAAGACTTTTTTTTAAAAGCTCTAGGGATGTTTGGACCTCAACTGCTGTATTTCCTAACAAGCCCTGTCTGGCAGTGGCAAAATCCTAGACTGTGATCCAAGCCCCCAGACAGCCAAGTGCATGTCATACATTATAAGTCCAGAAGGGATCATTGTGATCATCTAATCTGACCTCCTGTATAGCACAGGCCACATTCTGTCTATCCTCTTCATCTTGGAGACTCTCTCCAGAAGAGTTAGCATTGTCAGCCACTATATCATGATGAATGGCAGGCTCTCTGGAGGTGATGCTGCCCAATCCTTCTAGAACAGATAGGGTCTTTTGATAATTCAAGGAATTTTATTATGGTCCTTTATTTCTAGACACCGCCTCAGGTCTTTTGCCTTTTGCCAGCACAGGTTCTTGTGTTTGATACCCAATGTGGAGAGCTGCTGACACAGCCATTAGTACACTATTTCTGATGACGTTCCTAGCTAGCTCTGCACATACTGCTCATCCCACAAAAATACGAAGGTACGGATGGTAGCACACTGTGATATCACTTAACAAAAAAATTTGTCTCTGAAAATGGCTTGCAAGTGAGCTCCACAGGGCTAGGAGGCTCCTGGACAACTTGACCCATTAACAGTGGAATGCAGAAAGGAGATCACACACGCCACATCTGTAGTGTCTGGTACTCTGCAAGACAGTGATGGGAGGACTATTTGCACCAACTGCATTACCACGGTGGTCAGGTGTGTCCACACTGGCACTCTACTAGCTGAACTAACACTGATTAGCACTTATCCCCCATGGGGAATCAGGATAACTTAAGCCAATGGATAGCAGAAAAATAGTTGCCTTTAGCAAGTTTGTATGTGGGCAAAAGAGCACTTCCCAATAATGGAAGGACACAGCCACAAGTTCCTCTACTGTAGAAAAGGCCTGTCCCTCCACCACTACAGTCCCCTGGGCAAAACACTAATGGCACAGGCTCAGTGGGAAAAACCTCACCTACTGAATCATCAGCAATACTACAAACCCTTTAATCCATGCGAATCAAAGTTTTCTGAGGTAAGGTAAGGTTACAATACTTTGATCATTTGTCAATCAAAAGAACCGGTGTTTCCTCTCATATTAGAAAAGTGAATTAGCATTGGAAGGAGCCCAAGCAGAGCCCTGCTAAGTGCTGAAAATGAAGCTCATGATGTTATGTTGATAGTTAGGGCAATAGGATCTTCATAGTCAATTTTGAGAGGGGCTCGTTTTCACAGCTTTACCTGTACTAAAGGATCATTTTTAAGCCCTGGTTTAAACACTATTTCTGCAAACACAAGTTAAACACTGTTTGCCTGGTCAGTGTGGATCAGGCCCAACTATTCTAAGGTACCATTAACAATTAGGCATAATAGATTACTGATTAGGCACAACACATTTAATCGGTGTTAGCACAAACCATCTTTAAGAACAGGTTTAAAAACTATTCCCTACCATGGGTAAAACCTTAAACTAGATAAAGCAGAGTAAAGAAAAGGGACAACCCGAAGTCTCTGACAAGTAGGTGATTTAATTATTCAGCTGTCCAGCCTTCTCTTTAATGCATTGGAAGGAAGTCACTTGCCACTGGGCTATGAATGAGGAGCTCCTATTTGTTTAAAGGCTACCAATTTAAGTAGTTGAGTAGTTGTTTATTTTACACAAGTAGTAGGCATCCTTCAGTCTCGAGAGACCATGGATATGTACCTGAGAGGTAACGAATTTACTCAATTGATTTTATGGCAGTTGTGGCTGTGACTGAAGAGACTGAATTGAGAGAGAGAGAGAATCTCTGCTGCATCTGACACATTTAAAGGTGGTATTTTGACCCTTTGGGCTCTGCCTTGTGCAAGCTCTTTTCTTCTCTTCCAAGCTGAACTGCTTCCTCTCATAACTCTGGAGACCTTTGTTAAGCTCTTCTTTCCAAAGGCTGCAGTCCTGAGTGTGATCTTCCCAGTTACACACATCCATTGCTTTTGAGGTCTTGCTTGCACACATCCTTGAAATTTTGGGCACCCTTTGGCTCTTTTTCCAGATGCCAGGTCACCATACAGGATATCCTTTGGGATGCACCCATCATTCATTCGGCACACATGCCCAAGCCAGTGGAGGCGTCTCTGTTTGAGGAGTGTTTGGCCCTGGGTATACTGGCCCTCTTGAGCACCTCAGCTCAGCAACAGCTCCAGGAGATTCCAAAAATCTGACAAAGGCAACTCAGAGGTAAGCTATTGAGCTTCTTTTCCTGATGACAGTGTAAGGTCCATGTCTTGCTCCTGTACAAAAGTGTGCTGATAACACACACACAATACACACAGATCTTTGTGTTTTCTGTCAGTTTGTTGTTTTGCCGTACCCTCTTGCTCAGTCAGACATTGTTGTGGCAGCTTTTCCAATGCGGATGTTGAGTTCTGTTTCAAGTGAAAGATTGACTGCGACACTGGACCCCAGATATGTGAATTAATTCACCACTTCAAGCTCATAGTTGATGGAGGGTGCTTCTTCAATTCCTTGGCACATTATGTTCTTCTTTTTAGGCTTACGGTAAGCCCAAAGCCTTGGCAGGCATTGGAAAAAACTATCCATGAGGTTTTGGAGATGGACTTCTGTGTGGATTGTCACAGCTGCACTGTCAGCGAAGAGGAAGTGTTAGATGATGGCCTTCCAAGTCTTGGTTTTAGATCTGAGTCTTGCAAGATTGAACAAGTTTCACTCCATGCATCTGAAGAAGTGGGTTTTTTTACCCACAAAAGCTTATGCCCAAATAAATCTGCTAGTCTTTAAGGTGCCACCGGACTCCTAGTTGTTTTTGTGGATACAGACTAGCTTGGCTACCCCTGTGAAGATTGAACAGCTTTCCATCAGATCTTGTGTACAAGTCGATTCCTTCAGTTGAGGAACCAAAAGCTTGTTTCAGTAGTAAGGAGAAGATCCAAAACAGAGTTGAGGCAAGTACACAGTCTTGCTTGACCCCACTACAAATCTGGAAAGCCTCTGAGACTGAGCAGTCATATTGGACTGTACCATACCTGTTTTCATAGAAGGACCAAATCATGCTCAAGAGCTTGGGGGGACATCCAATCTTTTCTAGAAGCAAAAATAGTCTGCTTCTAAAGGCTATGTGAAGGGGCACTGTTTTCTGCATTTCTCTTCTAGTTGTCTCAGTGAGAAGATTATGTCAAAAGTAGACCTTTCGGCTCTGAAGCCACACTGTGATTCAGGATAGATTCTGTATGCAAGGGTCTGAAGTCTGTTCAGGACAACTCATGCAAAGGCTTTTCCCATGATGCTGAGAAAGTAAATGCCATGATAGTTGTTACAGTCACTCCTGTCACCCTTGTTTTTATAGAGAGTGATGATGTTGGCGTCTCTCATTTCTTGTGGTACTTCGTCTTCTTTCCAGCACAGGCAGAGCAGCTCGTGAAGGTGTTGCAGTAGAATAGGTTTTGTGCATTTTACCACCTCTGATGGTATGCAGTCTTTTCTGGGGCAAAAGAAAGGAAACTCAAACCTGAAGTCCTGGCCATAAATCAGCCACAGGGAGGGACTGAACTGGAGATCTTCGACTCATGCCTACACACCTCTTAAAGTTAACGCTCCCTTTTAAAAAACAGCCCAATAAATTCTCAAAACATTCATTATTCACAGTACACAAAGCCTGAGTTTGTCACTGGCTTACCAAACACAAACATGCTGCTCCCATAGACTACCGCTGAATGGTGATACCGGGGCGCTGGAGGGGTCCCTGTGGTAAAAGCCCTGGGGGATAATACAAAAAGATAGGGTTGACTGCTGCTTCCTTTGTGTGTTTCAAGTACACAAAGAAATTATTTAACTTGGGTATGAAGATATTTGTTTTGGGAAGGCAATTAACTGAAGTCGTTATTTCAGTGTTAATAAATGAGCATTTTCATTGATTCTATATTTTCTAATCATGCTGACCATGATTTTATGGTAGATTAAGTGTTTTATTAAGTTTAATTCTTTTTTTAAATATATTATGCAAAGTTTAAATATGAATGTTGAAATAAATTCTGCAACACTATTATATAGCTACATAGTAAGATAACACACCGCTCACAGCCCAGGCAGGAGTGGGGCGAAGTTGGCTTTAACCCTTCCCAATCCTGGGCTGCTCTGGGAGCTGGACGAGTTCTCTCGGTAATGAAGACAGCCTTCAGAGGTTGTCTAAACTACAGCAGCCTCCCTTGGCTGCTCTAGGGGCAGCAGTGCTGCCCCAAATCTCAGCAGCACCACTGACATAGCCCCTGGCATGCCCCCTACACCAGGAATTGCGAGGGGATTCTCAGAAGTCAGCTCTACAACTGTCTTCCACAGTGCTTGCTGTAACTGGGGCTCTTTACACAACTCCCACCCGTTTACCTGGTGTAAAGGGGCTGAAACAGGAGTGAGGATCTCACCGAACATCAACAAATACATGAATGAGGTGGAAATTAAAATAACCTCGACTCCAGGAAAAAAAGTCAAATAATCTCCTGCTCCCAAAGAAGTTTTTACTTAAGTTAACCCATTTTGGACAGCTGTCAAGTCCAGTAGACTTCTATGGCAGGAATTAAATCAGTAATAAAAATGAGAAATATTCTCATACCTGCACCAAGAGCAATCCTTTACGTCAAATCTCAATAGGTCATTCAACATTGTTTTTCTGCAACGGAAAGAGATGGAAAAGATGTAATGAATGTTTAGCTACATATGCAGAAATAAAGACAAACTACAACAGCACTAAAACTTTGTAGGAATAGGAATTGCCAGAGCAGATCACAGCAAGGATCCAGCTAGTTCAGTATGCTGTCTCTCACATAGCCAGTACCAGATGATTTAAAAAAAAAAAAGAAACCCGATTGTTGGCACTTACAGAATACCGAAGAGTTTATAGCCCTTGGAAAAAAATATTTCTTCTGGCGAGTACAGCTGTGAATATTCTTAATATCCATATAAATAGATCATTCTACGATCCTACTGTTTGTCATCTGGGATGTATTGTGGCAGGAATTTCCACAGCCAAAAGAAAAGGTGTGTCTTTATCAGTTTTAGTGTCCTGTCTGTTATATGATGTCCCCTCTTACTTTGTATTTTGAGAAAGGGTAAACAGAAGTGCCTAATTTGTCTTCTCTATATCACTTATTATTTTATACCTCAGTCACGTCCTTTCTTATTCATGTCCTCCTTAAAACAGTCCTAGTCCTTTCAACTTCTCCTCATGCAGCAGTCTCTCCTCTTACCTCTATTCATTGTTGACACCCAATACCCACCTCTCCATCCCTTCTATTTCTGCTCTCTTGTTTTTGAGACTAGCCCTCTAGAGCATGAGCTCCAAGTGGCTGACACTCTCACAAATACAGAGCTACCAAGGCAAAGAGCCATGGCTCCAGTATAAGTCACCTATCTGAAGAGAAGAGTATTGGGACAGCAACATTTCTAAGGTCTGGCCCCAACATAAATTCTCAAGACTTTCATCATCTGGCCCTGGGGAGCTCTCACTCCTGCAGCAAATACCCATAAAAGATAGAAAAACTAAGGACCCTGATCATCATTCTTACGCAGAAAGAAATGAATCATGTGCATGTGACAGTCTGTATCCTTACGTTCACCCTTCACCCTTTTTAGAAAACTATAATGGATTTTGTACAAAGCTATCATTTGAAAATTCACAATGTACTGATCATTAGTGTCCTGGTAAAATATGCATGGCAACATTGTATGTAAAGATTTTACTGTATAACATTGCTGTAACATGCTCCAAATTCAGAAAAGCAGACACAAACCAATTCCTCAGAGACGAAAGGCAAACTGATGCCTCAGCCAGGTGTCTACAAAATCCGATGGACTATCACCTGGATAAGCAGTCATTCTTTGGCAAGAAAAAGGGTGTGAGAGAGAAATGTGTATGTTGGCAAAGAAACAGCTGGAAATTCCTATCCCACAGACTGTTGCCTGAACCCCAGCTGGAGATGATTCTCAAAGTAGAGAGTTGCTATAAGAAAGGGGTACAAACTCCCCAGATTATCTCTCCCTTCATCTCTACTCACAGCATCAACAATACATGAAGGAAAAAGGAAGCATCATTGGAGTGGGGAGGGATCCTGGCTGAAAGATTCTAGTAGTCTTCTACTAGAACATATGGTGAGAGAGCCTTTTGCTTTACGTTCACTTAGCTTGTTAAGTTAGGTGTCAGTTTGCATTTTACCTTTTATTTCTTTGTAACCAATTCTGACTTATGTCTCACTACTTGCAATCACTTAAAAATCTATGACAGGTTTCAGAGTAACAGCCGTGTTAGTCTGTATTCGCAAAAAGAAAAGGAGGACTTGTGGAACCTTAGAGACTAACCAATTTATTTCAGCATAAGCTTTCGTGAGCTACAGCTCACTTCATCAGATGCATACTGTGGAAAGTGTAGAAGATCTTTTTATATACACACAAAGCATGAAAAAATACCTCCTCCCACCCCACTCTCCTGCTGGTAATAGCTTATCTAAAGTAATCACTCTCCTTACAATGTGTAGGATAATCAAGTTGGGCCACTTCCAGCACAAATCCAGGTTTTCTCACCCTCCCCCCACACACACACACACAAACCCACTCTCCTGCTGGTAATAGCTTATCTAAAGTGACCACTCTCCTTACAATGTGTATGATAATCAAGGTGGGCCATTTCCAGCACAAATCCAGGGTTTAACAAGAACGTCGGTGGGGGGGGTAGGAAAAAACAAGGGGAAATAGGTTACCTTGAATAATGACTTAGCCACTCCCAGTCTCTATTCAAGCCTAAATTAATTGTATCAAATTTGCAAATGAATTCCAATTCAACAATTTCTCGCTGGAGTCTGGATTTGAAGTTTTTTTGTTTTAATATCACAACTTTCATGTCTGTAATCGCGTGACCAGAGAGATTGAAGTGTTCTCCGACTGGTTTATGAATGTTATAATTCTTGACATCTGATTTGTGTCCATTTATTCTTTTACGTAGAGACTGTCCAGTTTGACCAATGTACATGGCAGAGGGGCATTGCTGGCACATATCACATTGGTGGATGTGCAGGTGAACGAGCCGCTGATAGTGTGGCTGATGTTATTAGGCCCTGTGATGGTGTCCCCTGAATAGATATGTTGGCAACGGGCTTTGTTGCAAGGATAGGTTCCTGGGTTAGTGGTTCTGTTGTGTGGTATGTGGTTGCTGGTGAGTATTTGCTTCAGGTTGGGGGGCTGTCTGTAGGCAAGGACTGGCCTGTCTCCCAAGATTTGTGAGAGTGTTGGGTGATCCTTCAGGATAGGTTGTAGATTCTTAAAATGCGTTGGAGGGGTTTTACTTGGGGGCTGAAGGTGACGGCTAGTAGCGTTCTGTTATTTTCTTTGTTCGGCCTGTCCTGTAGTAGGAGACTTCTGGGAACTCTTCTGGCTCTATCAATCTGTTTCTTCACTTCCGCAGGTGGGTACTGTAGTTGTAAGAATGCTTGATAGAGATATTGTAGGTGTCTGTCTCTGTCTGAGGGGTTGGAGCAAATGCGGTTGTATCGCAGAGCTTGGCTGTAGACGATGGATCGTGTGGTGTGGTCAGGGTGAAAGCTGGAGGCATGTAGGTAGGAATAGCGGTCAGTAGGTTTCCAGTATAGGGTGGTGTTTATGTGACCATCGTTTATTAGCACTGTAGTGTCCAGGAAGTGGATCTCTTGTGTGGACTGGACCAGGCTGAGGTTGATGGTGGGATGGAAATTGTTGAAATCATGGTGGAATTCCTCAAGGGCTTCTTTTCCATGGGTCCAGATGATGATGATGTCATCAATATAGCACAAGTAGAGTAGAGGTGTTAGGGGACGAGAGCTGAGGAAGCGGTGTTCTAAGTCAGCCATAAAAATGTTGGCATACTGTGGGGCCATGCGGGTACCCATAGCAGTGCCGCTGATCTGAAGATATACATTGTCCCCAAATGTAAAATAGTTATGGGTAAGGACAAAGTCACAAAGTTTAGCCACCAGGTTAGCCGTGACATTATCGGGGATAGTGTTCTTGACGGCTTGTAGTCCATCTTTGTGTGGAATGTTGGTGTAGAGGGCTTCTACATCCATAGTGGCCAGGATGGTGTTATCAGGAAGATCACCGATGGATTGTAGTTTCCTCAGGAAGTCAGTGGTGTCTCGAAGGTAGCCGGGAGTGCTGGTAGCGTAGGGCCTGAGGAGAGAGTCTACATAGCGAGACAATCCTGCTATCAGGGTGCTACACGCTCTCAAAGAAACTGCGGAATCACCTGATCAACATCCTCTACAGCAAACAGGGAAAGATTAAGAATGAGCTCTCAAAAATGGATACTCTCATAAAAAACCAACCTTCCACACAAACTTCCTCGTGGCTGGACTTTACTAAAACTAGACAAGCCATTTACTACACACACTTTGCTTCTCTACAAAAGAAAAAGAGTTACCAAAAGAAACTACAGCATTTGCTCAAGAAACTCCCTGAAAAAGCACAAGATCAAATCCGCACAGACACACCCCTGGAACCCTGACCTGGGATATTCTATCTACTACCCAAGATCCATAAACATGGAAATCCTGGGCGCCCCATCATCTCAGGCATTGGCACCCTGACAGCAGGATTGTCTGGCTATGTAGAGACTCTCCTCAGCCCCTACGCTACCAGCACTCCCAGCTACCTTCGAGACACCACTGACTTCCTGAGGAAACTACACTCCAGGTTTGGGAATCTCCCTCACATCCTCAGCTGTGAAGACCAATGCAAAGAATTCATTTAGTTTCTCCACAATGACCTTATCGTCCTTGAGTGCTCCTTTAGCACCTCAGTCATCCACTGGCCCCACTGGTTGTTTAGCAGGCTTCCTGCTTCTGATGCACTTAAAAAAAAAATTGCTATTACTTTTTGAGGCTTTGGCTAACTGTTCCTCAAATTCCTTTTTGGCCTTCCTAATTGTATTTTTACACTTCATTTGCCAGTGTTTATGCTCCTTTCTATTTTCCCCACTAGGATTTAACTTCCACTTTTTAAAGGATGCCTTTTTGCCTCTCACTGCTTCTTTTACTTTGTTGTTTAACATATAAAGCAATACTTCATAACTTCACATAACATGATCATACATACAATCTAACAGGATATTCATGTTCAGCAGATCAAGACTTTTAAATTGATACCTCACAAGGCATACTTTTTGTACAAAACATATCATAATCAGATGGGAATGGTGAATATGGGATTCCAGGGTGCTACTATCAGGTACAGAATGTCACACCCGTGTTTTACAAAAGCTATTATTCAGTTTTTACTGATATTAACCTGAATTTTGGACCACCCAAATACATAAAAATACTGATTACGTTAAGAAAATTCAGTATATTACATTAGGTGTTTATGTTAATAATAAATTGGTCTAAGTGTATAAGGCTTATAAGGCTGTCTGTTCAAGTAAGGCAATGTAGTGGAAGACACACATATGAGCATGCTTGTGTATATAAGTGATCTCTCTCTCTCCTGCCACCCATCTCCACCCTCTGACAAACAGATATATGTACGTCGGTATTCAAGTCCTAAAAAATGAAGTGTTAGAATTCCCCAGACTAAGCTCCCTGTTCCCAAAGGAGAGATGGCAGCTCTGTAACCTGTGCAGCCTAGGTAACCAAGGAACCATCGCCTTCCAGAGCAGGCCCAGAAGCAGTATTGGTGGAGGATGTAATGCAAATGGGTGGCACCCTCTATCTGTTAAAAGAAAAGGAGGACTTGAGTCAGCAGTGTGCCCTTGTTGCCAAGAAGGCCAATGGCATTTTGGGATGTATAAGTAGGGGCATAGCGAGCAGATCAAGGGACGTGATCGTTCCCCTCTATTCGACATTGGTGAGGCCTCACCTGGAGTACTGTGTCCAGTTTTGGGCCCCACACTTCAAGAAGGATGTGGATAAATTGGAGAGAGTCCAGCGAAGGGCAACAAAAATGATTAGGGGTCTAGAACATATGACTTATGAGGAGAGGCTGAGGGAGCTGGGATTGTTTAGCCTGCAGAAGAGAAGAATGAGGGGGGATTTGATAGCTGCTTTCAACTACCTGAAAGGGGGTTCCAAAGAGGATGGCTCTAGACTGTTCTCAATGGTAGCAGATGACAGAACGAGGAGTAATGGTCTCAAGTTGCAGTGGGGGAGGTTTACATTGGATATTAGGAAAAACTTTTTCACTAAGAGGGTGGTGAAACACTGGAATGCGTTACCTAGGGAGATGGTAGAATCTCCTTCCTTAGAGGTTTTTAAGGTCAGGCTTGACAAAGCCCTGGCTGGGATGATTTAACTGGGAATTGGTCCTGCTTCAAGCAGGGGGTTGGACTAGATGACCTTCTGGGGTCCCTTCCAACCCTGATATTCTATGATTCTATGATTCACCTTCGAGACTAACAAATTTATTTGAGCATAAGCTTTTGTGAGCTACTTCATCGGATGCATTGGATAGATTTTTCCAAGATAAATCTCATTCTTTGCTCATTTCCTTCCAGTCATTGTGTATTTCATTAACATGCTACTTACTCTCTACCAGATCATTAATAAAAATGCCAAATAAGAGATGTACTCACTAAGGCCTGGTCTACACTACAGGGTTAGGTTGAATTTAGCCACGTTAGGTCGATTTTAAAATGAATGCGTTCACACAACCAACCCTGTTCCATCAACTTAAAGGGCTTTTAAAATCGAATTCTGTACTCCTCCCTGGCGAGCGGACTAGTGCTGGGTCAAATTTGGGGTAGTGCGGATGCAAATCGACGGTATTGGCCTCCGGGAGCTCCAGAGTGTTCCATTGTGACCGCTCTGGACAGCAATTTGAACTCTGATGCACTAGCCAGGTATGTAGTAGAAGGCCTGGGAACTTTTGAATTCCATTTCCTGTTTGGTCAGCATGGTGAACTCAGCAGCACAGGTGACCATGCAGTGCCCCAGAATTGCAAACGAGCTCCAGCATGCACAGAAAGGGAGACACTGGATCCAATTGCTGTATGGGGAGAAGCATCTGTACAGGTAGAACTCCAATCAAAAAGAAGAAATGCAAATATATTTGCCAAAATCTCACAGGGCAGGTTGGAAAGAGGATACAACAAGGACACACAGCAGTGCCGCGTGAAAGTTAAGGAGCTGAGGCAAGCCTACCAAAAACAAAGGAGGCAAACAAACAGGTCAGAGCCCCATACATGCCAGTTCTATGATCAGTTGCACGCCATTCTAGAAGGGGAACCTACCACTACCCCACCACTGTCTGTGGACACCTGCAAGAGGGGAGTCTCAATCAACAGGGAGGAGGATTTTGTGGCTGAGGAAAAGGAGGTGGAGGAGAAGGACGAGAATGCACAGCAGGCAAGCGGTGAATCCATGCTCCCGGCAGCCAGGACCTTTTCATCACCCTGGAACCAATACCCTCCCAAGGCGGGATCCCCAACCCTGAAGCCGGAGAAGGCACCTCTGGTGAGTGCACATTTGTAACTACACTACAGGGTTTAAAAAGCAATAGTGTCTAATGTTTGATTTGCCCTGAAGAATTGGAATGCATTTGCAGCCAGTACAGCTACTGGAAAAGTCTATTCACATGTCTGGGGATGGAGCGGGAATCCTCCAGGGACATCTCCATGAAGCTCTCCTGGAGGTACTCTGAAAGTATTCTGAAATCATTGCAGCACAAAGCATGGCAGCAAATGGTCCTGGGTTTTGGTTGCATTCAAGCAACATTCAGTCTATATCTTTCTGTCTTAGCCTCAGGAGAGCGACATCATTCATGATCACCCGGTTGAAATAGGGGAATTTTTGTAAGGGAACAATAAAAGGACCCCGTTCATGCTGGGCTGTTTGCACTTGGCTAAAAGGGATCATCCCAGAGAATAGCCAGGCAGTGGAGTGGGGGACAGGTGTGTGCTGCACATTCACCTGAAAACCGCAGCCTCTCCTTTTAAATGTAAAGCCCAACCCATTGCTTCTTATGGGTAAGGATGGCACTGCAGTTTGAAACCATTCCCACATGGTAATAAGCCAGCCCCGCGTACCCTTTGTCTTACCATGGCTGCATGGAAACCGAATTCTGTTGCTCAGCTGTGTGTGATGTGCCATCATACCGGCAGACGCTCAAAATAAAACGCAAAATGCGACCTTGTACCTAAAGCACATGTGCTGTCTGCTGTGAATTGTTTGATTCACTGTGAGTCTCCTTTTTGTTCTCAGAAATGTATCACCTTAAATTTTACTCTCCCTTTTTATCTCGCCCCAGGTGGAAATGTTTCTAGGCTCCCCCTATCATCTCCATCCCTGAGGTTATCGCAGATTACAAGGTGAAAAAAACACACTTGGGATGACATGTTTTCCAAGCTCATGCAGTCCTCCAGCACTGACAAGGCACAGCTGAATGCATGGAGGCATTCAGTGTTAGAGGCTAGGAAAGCATTAAGTGAGTGCAAAGAGCAGAGGCAGGAGCGCAAAGAGCAGAGGCGATGCTAAGGCTAATGGGGGAGCAAACGGACATGATATAGTGTCTGGTGCAGCTGCAGGAAAGCCAATAAAAGCACAGACCCCAGCCATATCCATTGTACAACTACCTGACTTCTTCCCCAAGTTCCATATTCTCCTCACCCAGACACCCAAGAACATGTGGGGGGGGGGGGGGGAGGAGAAAGGCTCCGGGCACCCAGCCACTCCACTCCAGAGGATGGCTCAAGCAACAGAAGGCTGTCATTCAAACAGTTTGATTTGTGGTGTGGCTACAATAAGCAGTGTGGCCTTGTTCTTCCCTCCTCCCGCACCCCACCCTACCCCACCCGCGCTACCTTGTCAGTTATCTCTTTTTTTTTTTTTTTTTATAATAATAAAGAATGAATGCATGGTTTCAAGAAAATAGATACTTTATTTCGGAGGGTGGTTGGCCTAAAGAGAATTAAAATCAACATCAAGGAGAAATACACACAACTGTCACACCAAAGCCTGGCCAGTCATGAAACTGGTTTTCAAAGCTTCTCTGATGCGCAAGGCGCCTTGCTGTGCTCTTCTAATCGCCCTGGTGTTTGGCTGCTCAAAATCGGACACCAGGCCATTTGCCTCAACCTCCCACCCCGCCATAAACGTCTCCCCTTACTCTCACAGATATTATGGAGCACACAGCAAACAGCAATAACAATGGGAATGTTGGCTGCATTGAAGTCTAAGCTAGTCAGCAAATAATGCCAGTGAGCTTTTAAACGTTCAAAGACACATTCTACCACCATTCTGCACTTGCTCAGCCTATAATTGAACTGCTCCTTACTACTGTCCAGGCTGCCTGTGTACGGCTTCATAAGCCATGGGAGCAAGGGGTAGGCTGGGTCCCCAAGGATAACTATTGGCATTTCAACATCCCCAACGGTAATTTTCTGGTCTGGGAAGTAAGTCCCTTCTTGCAGCTGCTCAAACAGCCCAGAGTTCCTAAAGATGCGAGCGTCATGCACCTTTCCCGGCCATCCCACGTTGATGTCGCTGAAACATCCCTTGTGATCCACCAGTGCTTGCAGCACCATTGAGAAGTATCTCTTGCAGTTTACGTACTGGTTGGCAAGGTGGTCTGGTGCCAAGATAGGGATATGCGTTCTGTCTATCGCCCCACCACAGTTAGGGAAACCCATTGCAGCAAAGCCATCCACTGCACATTACCCAGAGTCACTACCCTTGATAACAGAACGTCAATGATTGCATTGGCTACTTGGATCACAGCAGCCCCCACAGTAGATTTGCTCACTCCCAATTGATTCCCGACTCACCGGTAGCAGTCAGGCATAACAAGCTTCCACAAGGCTATCACCACTCACTTCTCAGCTGTCAAGGCAGCTCTCATCCTCGTATTCCTGCGCTTCAGGGTGGGTGAAAGCAACAGTCAGAGTTCCAGGAAAGTGGCCTTACGCATGCAAAAGTTTTGCAGCCACTGTGAATCATCCCATACCTGCAACACTATGCAGTCCCACCAGTCTGTGCTTGTTTGCTGGGCCCAGAATCGGTGTTCCACTGTATCAACCAGCCCCACTGCCACCATGATGTCCCAGTTGCCACAGCCTGTGCTTTCAGGAACATCTGTGTCCATGTGCTCATCAAAGTCGTCCTCGTGCTGGTGTCTCTTAGCCCTGTTCTGCATATACTCCAGGATAATGCGCAAGGGGTTTACAATGGTCACAACAGCAGCAGTGAGCTGAGCGAGCTCCATGCTTGCCGTGGTATAGCGTCTGCAGGAGAGCAGAGTTGCAGCGGAAGCAGTAGATGACGACGGATGCCACGAGAATAGATATTTATACAGAACGAGAGGATCTGAGAGGTGGATTCATGGCACCAGGAGAGCAGAGTTGCAGCGGAAGCGGTGGACGACGACAACATGGAGAAATTTGCTGTTGAGACTGAGCTCATTTACAAGAGCAGAGTTGTAGCGGACGCGGTGGATGACGGTTAGCAGTCGTACTGCACCGTCTGCTGACAGCAGCACCCAGAACACAACAGCAGGGGTGACAGTGAGCTGAGCAGGCTCCATCCTTGCCATGGTTTGGCGTCTGCATGGAAAAAAGGCGCAAAACGATTGTCTGCCGTTGCTTTCATGGAGGGAGGGGTGACCTACAACATGTACCCAAAACCACCCGCGACAATGGTTTTGCCCCATCAGGCATTGGGCACTTAACCTATAAATTCCATATTTATGGGCAGCGGAGACTGTGGGAACTGTGGGATAGCTACCCACAGTGCACCACTCCGTAAGTCGATGCTAGCCATGGTAGTGAGGACGCACTCAGCCAACTTAATGCGCTTAGTGTGGACATACGCAATAGACTGTACTAAATAGATTTCTAAAAATCGACTTCTATAAAATCGACCTAATTTCGTAGTGTAGACATACCCTAAGAAAAACATTTGGGAAGAGGATCTGGGCGGAAAATAATTAGTTTTCCGTTGTGGAATTGCATGGGAATTTTTTCATTCTAGGCAAGATTTGTCCTGACTGTTGCAAAAGCTAGAGGTTCAACCCCCAAATCCAGCAGATCTGGAAGCCATCAATATGGGGCCCTCCTATACCTTGCAGGAGGCCTCAGAGCCATTGCATCAGGTAGTAGGGTATGTTACTCCCACATTTGACCAAAATTCAGAATAGTGTGGGTTGTTTCATTTAGGAGGAGAAAATGATGATGGAGACAGGTATCTTTGAAGAAGTCATTTTATTTAGGAAGAATGTACAAAGTCTTGTTCCCCTAAACACTGCAGAACTCTAACAGCAGAAGACAGTTTCTTTGTGCACAGCTCCAAGCCCCTTCCTAGCCAACAATCAGTCGGAAAGCACTCTCTCTCTCTCGGCTTTTTCTCAGGGCCCTGCTCCTAGTGCTACTGTGGCTGTGTTTTGTACTTCTTTGGTGCCTTCCCTCTCTGCTCCTCTTTCACAGACACACAAATCTTAATAAAACTATACTCAGTGAAGCCCCTCCACCCATGTACCTGTGTTTTTGGCAGAGGATGCTATTGTTTCAGCTACTTGGTTCCAAAAAGGAGCTTAACTGGTTCTTACATGAACATCATCAGATCTTTGAGCAGTCCCTGTGAAGCAGCAAATGGACAATTCTCTTCTGCATTTTTTTCAGAGAGATTATGGTCTACTGTGCTGAAGTGTTCTTTAGGATTTCTTAACACTTCTGGATTTTAATATTTCTTCTCACTGCACCTTATACATTTGATATCTTAATTCCCCCAGATGGGCTTTTCATAAGTCTAATGCCCTTGGACGGCTGCATTCTGTGATTCTATGTTACTACGATGGTAACTCATGGTCCAATCGCCCCTATCAGGTGCATTGCTACATTTGGCTATGCTGTCCGGCCACTAGGCCATTCTCGTCTCCCAAAACCAGGAATGGAACCCAAGAAACCTGATTAAAGGTTTGCTAGGACCTCATTTTAAAGCCCAAACCGAACACGACTAGCCCAGAGCTGACCCAAATCTGACACTTCCCTCCAAACCTGTGCCAGCACTCTCGCCTCATCCTTGGGGCTCAGGCTGATAGGCGCTTCCTGCTCCCCATGCCCGAGATCTGTCTCCGACCACCTCCTGCTATGGGGTCAGCATGGCATGTGTGCCTGCTCCTAAAAACCACTGCCACCTTCCTGCTCTGCGTGTACTGCTGAATGAGATGCATTGCAACTCATCAGCACGCTCACTCCACAGCACACAGAGCAGCGGCCAGCAGGAGTACAACATGCAGTCATCACTGTGCTGACTCCACAGGCAGGAGGAGGTGTTCAGAGTCTACCTCAGCAAGCCTGAGAGAGTTGCGTTGTTTTCACACTTGACCACGAAACTTGTAGTCAGGTTCTATCGGGTTGCAAGACTAATCCTGATACCAAGCATTCTAGTGCTAATGCACATAGCTGTATAACCAATGATAAAGTCTGTGTTTTGTCTCCACCTATGGGCTGCTGTCCACAGAAGAAAACAGCAAACCTTTCCCACTACTTTCTCCTACAGCTGAGTGAAAGAGGTGCTACATATCTGAAGACCGTGGGTTCAAAGTCAGTTGATGAGCCAAGGGGGGCTGGAAACTATGTAAATCAGTGTGAGGGCCCTGCAATGATTGCTAAAATGATTGCATATTACAAAACACTGTATTTAGGGATCAAACTGAATATTGTATTAATATTTCCTTTATTGCGGTATTTATAGTGTGTGTATTTTGATTACTGGGAGCTATCCCTTTAAGAACTGGGTGGGACACCTATTAGAGGGTTTGTCTGAAGAAGACCGAGAGCAGTGTGTTGGAAATGCTGCTTCTGTGAGCTCCAAAAAGGTCAGAACTTGACTTAATCTTATCTTTCCAGAAAACAAGCGTCACTCTGGAAGATGAAATATTAGGACTGATAGGGGAACCTACTAACTCAGAACTTTGCTTGAAATTCAGAGCATTTTGCCCATACGTCACCAGTAGGAATCCAGTTCCACTCAGTAGGGATTAGACTGATTAGGGTTTAGATTTATTAAGAACTGGGGAAACTTTTGGGAAAGGGGGAGCCTACAGAGGAAGGATGCGCTCCACCTAAACCAAAATGTTACCAGTTTGCAAGCTCTTAAAATTAAAAAGGTCTTAGAGCAATTTTTAAACTAAGGGCTGGGGGAAAGCCGACAGGTCTGGAGGAACACGTGGTTCAGACAGAGACATCCTTTAGGGGAGAATCTATTAATGGGGATTCTCTGTGTTCTAGTGAGGAGGAGAGCATGGAAGATGATAAAATACAGATAAGATCTGATGACAAACAGTCAAATGAAAAAGAGGCCCATTCAATTACACATGTAATGGCAGACAGCTAAAAAGTGACAATTTTTTTTAAGTGCTTACATACAAATGCTAGACGTCTAAATAATAAGATGGGTGAATTAGAGTGCCTTGTATTAAATGAGGATATTGATATAATCGGCATCACAGAAACTTGGTGGAATGAACACAATCAATGGGACACAGGAATACCAGGGACAAAATATATGGGAAGGACAGAACAGGCGTGCTGGCGGAGGAGCAGCACCATGTGTGAAAGGAAGTGTGGAATCAAATGAAGGTGACAAATCTGAGGGTCTGTCCTAGACTGAGGTGTCAGTAGAGGAGGTGTTAGAAATTGATAAACTAAACAGTAATAAGTCACCAGAACCAGATGGTATTCACCCCAGAGTTCTGAAGAAACTCAAATGTGAAATTGCAGAGCTACTAACTGTGGCTTGTAACCTATCATTTAAATCAGCTTCTGTGCCAAATGACTGGAGGATATAGCTAATGCGACTCCAATTTTTAAAAAGGGCTCCAGAAGAGATCCTAGCAATTACAGGCCAGTAAACCTGACTTCAGTACCGGGCAAACTGGTTGCAACCATGGTAAAAAAAACAATTGTCAGACACATAGATGAAGATTATTTGTTGGGGAAGAGTTAACATGGTTTTTATAAAGGGAAGTCATGCCTCACCAATCTACTAGAATTCTTTGAGGGGGTCAACAAGCATGTGGACAAGGTGAATACAGTGTACAGTGAATACACAGTGAATACAGTGTACTTAGATTTTCAGGCAGCCTTTGACAAGGTCCCTCACCAAAGTCTCTTAAGCAAAGTAAGCTGTCATGGGATAAGAGGGAAGGTCTTTCAATGAATCGATAACTGGTTAAAAGATAGGAAACAAAAGGTAGGAATAAATGGTCAGTTCTCAGAATGGAGAGAGGTAAATAGTGGGGTCCCCCAGGGGTCTATATTGGGACCAGTACTATTCAATATATTCATAAATGATCTGGAAAAAAGGGTAAACACTGAAGTGGCAACATTTGCAGATGATACAAAACTACTCAAGATAGTTAAGTCCAAAACAGACTGTGAAGCGCTACAAAGGGATCTCACAAAACTGGGTGACTGGGCAACAAAATGGTATATGAAATTCAATATTGATAAATGCAATGTAATGCACATTAGAAAAAATAATCCCAACTATACATATAAAATGATGGGGTCTAAATTAGCTGTTACCACTCAAGAAAGAGATCTTGGCGTCATCATGGATAGTTCTCTGAAAACATCCACTCAATGTGCAGCAGCAGTCAAAAAAGCTAACAATGTTGGGAATCATTAAAAAAGGGACAGATAAGACAGAAAATATCATATCATATAATTAAATCCATGGTACACCCAGATCTTGAATTCTGCATGCAGATGTGGTCGCCCCATCTCAAAAAAGATATACTGGAATTGGAAAAGTTTCAGAAAAGGGCAACAAAAATGACCCAATATGGCCATTCTTATTATACACTGTTCCCATCTAATAGCTCTTTGGTGGCTCCTGTACAAGATGAGTTTGGCAGGTCTCAGTTCCAGCTCCCGCATCAACAAGCTTTGCACTAATTGCAGACTCAGTAGAGAGGACAAGAAATGCCTGAGGCAGGGCAGTGTGGGGTAAGCTTGTCCTGTTACTGCCTGGGATGAAAAGAGGGATTCATTTGCCAGCACTGCACAAGCTCTAAATCCACAAAGTTTTTTAAAGCTACAGTTTACAGCTACAAGCAAGTTAGTTGCAATCATGCAAATTAACTCATTAAATAATTCCTATTCTTATTAGGTGTTCCTGTGCAAGCAACCTCTGTGCTTCATTTACCCAACCTGTAAAATGTGGAGAAGTGAAGAGAATTAAGGCCAATCGGGGAAGAGGTGGGAACAGAACTCATGATCTTCTGGCTCCCAGCCACTTATGTTCAATACCATAGGCCAGTAAGGCCAGAAAAGAAGGAAGAGGATGATGGAAATCAAAACTAAGCAAAGATTCGATGAAATATTTAGAGAGAGGCCAGTCTGGAGCTATTCAGGGGCCTAGGCAGCTCGCTAGGGAACTAGTTTTGTACGCGTGTACAGCACATCCACGTTTACCTCCGTAGTTTAATATTTCAGTGTTTCAACTACACATGCACTCAGGAAACCTTTCGATTTACTTCCCGTCCCTTTCAGAAACTTAGCAAAACATCTACTATATACTGAAGA
The DNA here is from genome assembly GCF_965140235.1 of Caretta caretta. Taxonomy (NCBI): domain Eukaryota; kingdom Metazoa; phylum Chordata; order Testudines; family Cheloniidae; genus Caretta; species Caretta caretta. The sequence continues at coordinate 19,168,508 of NC_134226.1, read as the reverse complement.
CTAGGTACATAGTTAAGCCCCTTTCTTTTCAGTTTAAATTGATTTTTACCAAAAAAATTCCTGGGTTTTACAAAAAGTATTCTTTTTATTTTCATCCTATTTTTCTATCATTCAAATATATAAAACATAACTTGTTTTATTAGGAAAATACAATACATAGCATGAGATATATGTATTACAATAATACATTAGAGACTAACAATGAAGTGAGCTGTAGCTCACGAAAGCTTATGCTCAGGAATGCATCCGATTAAGTGAGCTGTAGCTCAAGAAAGCTTATGCTCAAATAAATTGGTTAGTCTCTGAGGTGCCACAAGTACTCCTTTTCTTTTTGCAAATACAGACTAACACGGCTGCTACTCTGAAACCTGTCAAAAATAATACACAAGTCTGTGTGTATATGCAAAGCTGCCTGTTGAAGTAAGGTTATATATTAGTCTAGAACAGGGGTGGGGAACCTATGGCCCGCAGGCCGAATCCAGCCCGCTGCTTCATTTCATCCAGCCCGTAGCAAGCCAGAAACCCCAAGCCTCAGCGTCCTCCCACCCCATGCAGGGCTGGAGCTGGGAGCGCCAGCACACCCCACTGCGGGGGGAAGCTTGGGTCGCCAGGCCATAAAAAGTGCAATCAGCTCCAGGCAGCTCCCGGAAAGGACCAGCATGTCCCTGTGACCCCTAGGAGCTGGGGCAATCAGGGAAGCTGCACACACTGCCCCCGACCCCAGCGCCAGCTCTCCAGCTGCTCTGGAAGCTGCATGGGTGGCACCTGCGGGTGCAGGCAACATGCGCTATCCAGAACCCCCTGACCGCTCCACCTAGGGGCTGGAGATGCCAGCCACTTGCAGAAGCAGCTTGGAGCCAGGGCAGGCAGGGAGTTTGCCTTAACCCTGCTGCACCGCAGACCAGGAGCCACCCCCCAAACCTCCTCCCCCAGCTCTGAGCCCCCTCCCACACCCAAACTCCCTCCCGGAGGCTGCACCACGAACATTCCTCCCACACCCCAACCCTCAGCCCTGAGCCCCTCCTGCACTCCAAACCCCTCATCCCCAGCCCCCACCCCAGAGCCCGCAATGCCAGCCAGAGCCCTCACCCACTCCTACATCCCAACCGTCTGCCCCAGCGCAGAGCCCCTTCCAGAACCCTGCATTTCTGGCCCTCCTCCAGAGCCTAGGGGAAGCCCCCCGCGGGACTGTGTGTGGCCCATGACTGATTTTTAATGTGGGTCAATGGCCTCTAACAGGAAAAAAGATTCCCCACCCCAACCTACAAGATACACACAACAAACAGGCACACATGCAAGCTCTGAAGTGCCTGCGCACCTGAAGGTATTGATGGATCTCATGCCCACCACATACACATTTCAAGCTGTTAGCAGAGAACAGTTTAAAGATTTGACACACAAAATCAGGAAGAATACGAAAATCTGTATCAGAATACTTTTCAGAACACAAGGAAATATTCAAAAGTTAAAAAAAACAAAACAAAACAAAGGAGAAAGGGATGAAGTTGAGTGTGTGGGGACGTGGGATACCGGGAGGAAACATGAGCAGGCGCGCGCGAGAGGGGAGAGCTCCTGCCTCATACTGAGAAAGAGGGACGATCAGCGATTTATCTCAAGTGCCTATACACAAATGCAAGAAGCCTGGGAAACAAGCAGGGAGAACTGGAAGTCCTGGCACAGTCAAGGAATTATGATGTGATTGGAATAACAGAGACTTGGTGGGATAACTCACATGACTGGAGTACTGTCATGGATGGATATAAACTGTTCAGGAAGGACAGGCAGGGCAGAAAAGGTGGGGGAGTTGCACTGTATGTAAGCGAGCAGTATGACTGCTCAGAGCTCCGGATTAGTCTCTGGATTAAGTTTAGAAGTGTGAGCAAAAAGGGTGACTTAGTGGTGGGAGTCTGCTATAGACCACTGGACCAGGGGGATGAGGTGGACGAGGCTTTCTTCCGGCAACTCACGGAAGTTACTAGATTGCAGGCCCTGGTTCTCATGGGAGACTTAAATCACCCTGATAACTGCTGGGAGAGCAATATAGCGGTACACAGACAATCCAGGAAGTTTTTGGAAAATGTAGGAGACAATTTCCTGGTGCAAGTGCTGGAGGAACCAACTAGGGGCAGAGCTCTTCTTGACCTGCTGCTTACAAACTGGGAAGAATGAGTAGGGGAAGCTAAAGTGGATGGGAACCTGGGAGGCAGTGACCATGAGATGGTAAAGTTCAGAATCCTGATACAGGGAAGAAAGGAGAGCAGCAGAATACGGTCCCTGGACTTCAGAAAAGCAGACTTTGACTCCCTCAGGGAACTGATGGGCAGGATCCCCTGGGAGAATAACATGAGGGGGAAAGGAGTCCAGGAGAGCTGGCTGTATTTTAAATAATGCTTATTGAGGTTACAGGGACAAACCATCCCGATGTGTAGAAAGAATAGTAAATATGGCAGGCAACCAGCTTGGCTTAACAGTGAAATCCTTGCTGATCTTAAACACAAAAAAGAAGCTTACAAGAAGTGGAAGACTGGACAAATGATCAGGGAGGAGTATAAAAATATTGCTCAGGCATGCAGGAGTGAAATCAGGAAGGCCAAATCACACCTGGAGTTGCAGCTAGCAAGAGATGTTAAGAGTAGCAAGAAGGGTTTCTTCAGGGCAACAAAAATGATTAGCAAAAAGAAAAGGAGTACTTGTGGCACCTTAGAGACTAACCAATTTATTTGAGCATGAGCTTTCGTGAGCTACAGCTCACTTCATCAGATGTTTACCGTGGAAACTGCAGCAGACTTTATATACACACAGAGAATATGAAACAATACCTCCTCCCACCCCACTGTCCTGCTGGTAATAGCTTATCTAAAGTGATCAACAGGTGGGCCATTTCTAGCACAAATCCAGGTTTTCTCACCCTCCACCCCCCACACAAATTCACTCTCCTGCTGGTGCTAGCCCATCCAAAGTGACAACTCTTTACATAATCAAGTAGGGCTATTTCCTGCATAGATCAAGGTTTTCTCACATCCCCCCCACCCCCATACACACACAAACTCACTCTCCTGCAGGTAATAGCTCATCTAAACTGACCACTCTCCAAGTTTAAATCCAAGTTAAACCAGAATATCGGGGGGGGGGGGGGGGGGTAGGAAAAAACAAGAAGAAACAGGCTACCTTGCATAATGACTTAGCCACTCCCAGTCTCTATTTAAGCCTAAATTAATAGTATCCAATTTGCAAATGAATTCCAATTCAGCAGTTTCTCGCTGGAGTCTGGATTTGAAGTTTTTTTGTTTTAAGATAGCGACCTTCATGTCTGTGATTGCATGACCAGAGAGATTGAAGTGTTCTCCGACTGGTTTATGAATGTTATAATTCTTGACATCTGATTTGTGTCCATTTATTCTTTTACGTAGAGACTGTCCAGTTTGACCAATGTACATGGCAGAGGGGCATTGCTGGCACATGATGGCATATATCACATTGGTGGATGTGCAGGTGAACGAGCCTCTGATAGTGTGGCTGATGTTATTAGGCCCTGTGATGGTGTCCCCTGAATAGATATGTGGGCACAATTGGCAACGGGCTTTGTTGCAAGGATAAGTTCCTGGGTTAGTGGTTCTGTTGTGTGGTATGTGGTTGTTGGTGAGTATTTGCTTCAGGTTGCGGGGCTGTCTGTAGGCAAGGACTGGCCTGTCTCCCAAGACTTGTGAGAGTGTTGGGTCATCCTTTAGGATAGGTTGTAGATCCTTCATAATGCGTTGGAGGGGTTTTAGTTGGGGGCTGAAGGTGACCGCTAGTGGCGTTCTGTTATTTTCTTTGTTAGGCCTGTCCTGTAGTAGGTAACTTCTGGGAACTCTTCTGGCTCTATCAATCTGTTTCTTTACTTCTGCAGGTGGGTATTGTAGTTGTAAGAAAGCTTGACAGAGATCTTGTAGGTGTTTGTCTCTGTCTGAGGGGTTGGAGCAAATGCGGTTGTATCGCAGAGCTTGGCTGTAGACGATGGATCGTGTGGTGTGGTCAGGGTGAAAGCTGGAGGCATGCAGGTAGGAATAGCGGTCAGTAGGTTTCCGGTATAGGGTGGTGTTTATGTGGCCATTGTTTATTAGCACTGTAGTGTCCAGGAAGTGGATCTCTTGTGTGGACTGGACCAGGCTGAGGTTGGTGGTGGGATGGAAATTGTTGAAATCGTGGTGGAATTCCTCAAGGGCTTCTTTTCCATGGGTCCAGATGATGAAGATGTCATCAATATAGCGCAAGTAGAGTAGGGGCTTTAGGGGACGAGAGCTGAGGAAGCGTTGTTCTAAATCAGCCATAAAAATGTTGGCATACTGTGGGGCCATGCGGGTACCCATAGCAGTGCCGCTGAACAGCAGGATTGTCTGGCTATGTAGACTCCCTCCTCAGGCCCTACGCTACCAGCACTCCCAGCTACCTTCGAGACACCACTGACTTCCTGAGGAAACTTCAATCCATCGGTGATCTTCCTGATAACACCATCCTGGCTACTATGGATGTAGAAGCCCTCTACACCAACATTCCACACAAAGATGGACTACAAGCCGTCAAAAACACTATCCCCGATAATGTCACGGCTAACCTGGTGGCTGAACTTTGTGACTTTGTCCTTACCCATAACTATTTCACATTTGGGGACAATGTATACCTTCAGATCAGCGGCACTGCTATGGGTACCCGCATGGCCCCACAGTATGCCAACATTTTTATGGCTGATTTAGAACAACGCTTCCTCAGCTCTCGTCCCCTAAAGCCCCTACTCTACTTGCGCTATATTGATGACATCTTCATCATCTGGACCCATGGAAAAGAAGCCCTTGAGGAATTCCACCACGATTTCAACAATTTCCATCCCACCACCAACCTCAGCCTGGTCCAGTCCACACAAGAGATCCACTTCCTGGACACTACAGTGCTAATAAACAATGGCCACATAAACACCACCCTATACCGGAAACCTACTGACCGCTATTCCTACCTGCATGCCTCCAGCTTTCACCCTGACCACACCACACGATCCATCGTCTACAGCCAAGCTCTGCGATACAACCGCATTTGCTCCAACCCCTCAGACAGAGACAAACACCTACAAGATCTCTGTCAAGCTTTCTTACAACTACAATACCCACCTGCAGAAGTAAAGAAACAGATTGATAGAGCCAGAAGAGTTCCCAGAAGTTACCTACTACAGGACAGGCCTAACAAAGAAAATAACAGAACGCCACTAGCGGTCACCTTCAGCCCCCAACTAAAACCCCTCCAACGCATTATGAAGGATCTACAACCTATCCTAAAGGATGACCCAACACTCTCACAAGTCTTGGGAGACAGGCCAGTCCTTGCCTACAGACAGCCCCGCAACCTGAAGCAAATACTCACCAACAACCACATACCACACAACAGAACCACTAACCCAGGAACTTATCCTTGCAACAAAGCCCGTTGCCAATTGTGCCCACATATCTATTCAGGGGACACCATCACAGGGCCTAATAACATCAGCCACACTATCAGAGGCTCGTTCACCTGCACATCCACCAATGTGATATATGCCATCATGTGCCAGCAATGCCCCTCTGCCATGTACATTGGTCAAACTGGACAGTCTCTACGTAAAAGAATAAATGGACACAAATCAGATGTCAAGAATTATAACATTCATAAACCAGTCGGAGAACACTTCAATCTCTCTGGTCATGCAATCACAGACATGAAGGTCGCTATCTTAAAACAAAAAAACTTCAAATCCAGACTCCAGCGAGAAACTGCTGAATTGGAATTCATTTGCAAATTGGATACTATTAATTTAGGCTTAAATAGAGACTGGGAGTGGCTAAGTCATTATGCAAGGTAGCCTGTTTCTTCTTGTTTTTTCCTACCCCCCCCCCCCCCCGATATTCTGGTTTAACTTGGATTTAAACTTGGAGAGTGGTCAGTTTAGATGAGCTATTACCTGCAGGAGAGTGAGTTTGTGTGTGTATGGGGGTGGGGGGGATGTGAGAAAACCTTGATCTATGCAGGAAATAGCCCTACTTGATTATGTAAAGAGTTGTCACTTTGGATGGGCTAGCACCAGCAGGAGAGTGAATTTGTGTGGGGGGTGGAGGGTGAGAAAACCTGGATTTGTGCTAGAAATGGCCCACCTGTTGATCACTTTAGATAAGCTATTACCAGCAGGACAGTGGGGTGGGAGGAGGTATTGTTTCATATTCTCTGTGTGTATATAAAGTCTGCTGCAGTTTCCACGGTAAACATCTGATGAAGTGAGCTGTAGCTCACGAAAGCTCATGCTCAAATAAATTGGTTAGTCTCTAAGGTGCCACAAGTACTCCTTTTCTTTTTGCGAATACAGACTAACACGGCTGTTCCTCTGAAAAATGATTAGGGGTCTGGAACACATGACTTATGAGGAGAGGCTGAGGGAACTGGGATTGTTTAGTCTGCGGAAGAGAAGAATGAAGGGGGATTTGATAGCTGCTTTCAACTACCTGAGAGGTGGTTCCAGAGAGGATGGTTCTAGACTATTCTCAGTGGTGGAAGAGGACAGGACAAGGAGTAATGGTCTCAAGTTGCAGTGGGGGAGGTTTAGGTTGGATATTAGGAAAAACTTTTTCACTAGGAGGGTGGTGAAACACTGAAATGCGTTGCCTAGGGAGGTGGTGGAATCTCCTTCCTTAGAAGTTTTTAAGGTCAGGCTTGACAAAGCCCTGGCTGGGATGATTTAACTGGGAATTGGTCCTGCTTCGAGCAGGGGGTTGGACTAGATGACCTCCTGAGGTCCCTTCCAACCCTGATATTCTATGATTCTAAGTTAGCAACAAGAAGAAAGTCAAGGAAAGTGTGGGCCCCTTACTGAATGAGGGAGGCAACCTAGTGACAGAGGATGTGGAAAAAGCTAATGTACTTTTTTGCCTATCTCTTCACAAACAAGGTCAGCTCCCAGACGACTGCACTGGGCAGCACAGCATGGGGAGGAGGTGACCAGACCTCTGTGGAGAAAGAAGTGGTTTGGGACCGTATTCTGCTGCTCTCCTTTCTTCCCTGTGTCAGGATCCTGAACTCGACCATCTCATGGTCACTGCCTCCCAGGTTCCCATCCACTTTAGCTTCCCCTACTCATTCTTCCCAGTTTGTGAGCAGCAGGTCAAGAAGAGCTCTGCCCCTAGTTGGTTCCTCCAGCACTTGCACCAGGAAATTGTCCCCTACCCTTTCCAAAAACTTCCTGGATTGTCTGTGCACCACTTTATTGCTCTCCCAGTAGTTAGGGTTGCATGCTCAAGTTTACCTTCTATAGTTTCTGACTTCTGAGTGCTCAACTATGCAACCTTAACACTTGTCTAAATGGTACGTTACTGCATGGCAAGCCAGAGTGTCACTCTACAGCATGCTAGCTTGCTGCGTAGTAACATCTCGTGTGGATACTGCTACACCCCTGGTCTACACTATGAGATTAGGTCGAATTTAGCCACGTTAAGTTGATTTTATAAGCAATGTGGCTAAAAACCAACCCCGTTCCGTCGACCTAAAGGGTTCTTAAAATCAACTGCTGCGCTCTTAAAATCAAGTGCTAAAATCGATCTTGCTGGATCCAATTTGGGGTACTGCAAAAGACGCAGCGTTCTGCAATTCGACGGAATTGTCCTCCTAAAGCAATCCCAGAGTGCTCCAATGTGACCGCTCTGGACAGCACTTTCAACTCTGATGCACTAGCCTGATACACAGGAAAAGCCCCGGGAACTTTTGAATTTCATTTCCTGTTTGGTCAGCGTGGCAAGCTCAGCAGCACAGGTGACCATGCAGTCCCAGAATCAAAAACGAGCTCCAGCATGGAGCGAATGGGAGACACTGGATCTGATTGCTGTATGGGGAGAAGAATCTGTGCAGACAGAACTCCGATATATATGCCAAAATCGCACAGGGTGTGGTGGAGAAACGCTACACCAGGGACACACAGCAGTGCCGCGTGAAAGTTAAGGAGCTGAGGCAAGGCTATGAAAAGACAAAGGAGGCAAATGGTTGCTCTGGGTCAGAGCCCCACACATGCCGCTTCTATGATCAGCTGCATGCCATTTGTAGCCAGACAGCCAGCCCCCCCTGTCAGACCAGCATTGCTGGGAACACAAGGGAGCCAAAACAACAGGGCACTTAACATCAATTCCAGCACAGCCTTTGAAGCTGTGAGAAGCACAGGTGTGCTGCTACAATGTGCCTCTGGGAACATATACAACGATTAGGCTCACAGCAGACAGAGAAGCTGTGACAGACATGGCTCTTAGCCCCTACTAAATAGCGTGATGCACACACCCCAACATCCTAGGTGGGAAAATATTTACCCTAATAAAAGGAATGTCCAGTAGTCGAAACTTGTTGTTTCTCTCCCTTGCAAGTGTAAACTATTCTTGCGAGAGCTGGCGTCGCCCAGACAGACCAGCCCCAATTTGGCATAAGAAAGGAGAAAGAGAATAAAGGAGTACAGAGGTATAAGTAGGGGACCTACAGCACCATGATTTTTGAGTGCTTTTCACTATCTATCTGCTGGTCAGATAAGTGACAGCCTCCCAAGGCTTCTGCAGCTAAGAGGGTCCCTAAGCCTTGTCCCTTATTCGTCTTTCCGCGGAATTGAGTGACCGATCCTGGCTTGGCACCACTGGAATCGAGAGACGCAAGGAGGGTAAGAAGCACCCACACCTGATCTCCTATCTTTAGTGTACACATATTTTGAAATAGAGCTCTATACTTTGTTTTCTTTCTTTGGGATTGTGGCTTCAGTTTTGTAACTTGTTTGTGTGTGTAACATCTCTACATTTAAATAAGTAGGCACTAGCAATTTTGTAACCACATGATTAGAATCTAATTTAATAAATTTTGGTAACCATTTGTGCATAAGCCTGACTTGTTTCTCTGGTTTACTGTAAAGCAGCCAACACAATTAAAGAACCTCAGCCGTTTTGGCTATAAAGCCTGGCCATTAGGTGAGAGTACTAAGAGCCCAGCGTTGAGTTGTGCCGCCTCCACGGGGCAAACTCTTGGGGCGCCTGTCAGTCAATCCTGACTGCCCACTGCGAAGGAGCTCTGAGCTCTAGCAGTTAAAGTCACGGGTGTGGAGAGGCTCTTAGTGCTGCCATTGGGGCACCTGTCAGTCAGTGTTGACTGCCCACTGCGAAGGAGCTTTGAGCTCTAGCAGTTAAAGTCACGGGTGTTTAGGACCTTGGGGCATCCGTCAGCTTAGCCGGGGCTGCCCGCCGCGAAGGGACAGTGCGTCCTAGCGGTTAAAGTCACGGATGGTATAAAACGGGCATAGCTGGCACCTCACCAAACATCCTTGGTCATCGGCTAACACCATTCTAGTGGGGGACCCTACCACTACCTCATCACTGTCCGTGAACACCTGCAAGGGGGGAGTCTCATGCAACACTGAGGAGGAGTTTGTGGATGAGGAAGAGAAAGAAGAGGAGAATGAGCAGCAGGCAAGCAGAGAATCCGTTCTCCCCAGCAGCCAGGACCTTTTCATCACCCTGGAGCCAATACCCTCCCAAGGCGAGTTCCCCGACCCTGAAGCCGGAGAAGGCACCTCTGGTGAGCGCACATTTGTAACTACACTACAGGGGTTAAAAGCAATTGTGTTTAATGTTTGATTTGCCCTGAAGAATTGGGATGCGTTCGCAGCCAGTACAGCTACTGGAAAAGTCTATTCACATGTCTGGGGATGGAGCAGGAATCCTCCAGGGACATCTCCATGAAGCTCTCCCGGAGATACTCTGAAAGCCTTTGTAGAAGGTTTCTGGGGAGGGCTGCCTTATTTTTTCCTCCACGGTAGAACACTTTACCACGCCAAACTAGTAGCAAGTAGTCTGGAATCATTGCAGCACAAAGCATGGCAGCGAATGTTCCTGGGTTTTGGTCACATTCATGCACCATTCGGTCTTTATCTTTCTGTGTCAGCCTCAGGAGAGTGATATCATTCATGGCCACCTGGTTGAAATAGGGGAATTTTTGTAAGGGAACAGTAAAAGGACCCTGTGCATGCTGGGCTGTTTGTGCTTGACTAAAAGGGATCATCCCAGAGAATAGCCACCCAGTGGGGTGCGGGGGGCAGGGGTGTGCTGCACATCCACCCCAAAACTACAGCCCCTCCTTTTAAATGGCAAACTCAACCAGCATTGCTTGCTATGAGAAAGGAGGGCACTGCAGTTTGAAACCATTACCACATGTTATGAAGGCAGAAGAAGCCAACCCTGCGTATCCTTTGGCTTACCATGGCTGCCTGGAAACGGAATTCTGTTGCCCAGCTGTGTGTGATGTGTCACCATACCAGCAGACTCTCAAAATAAAAGGCAAAATGCAACCTTGTATCTAAAGCACATGTGCTGTCTGCTGTGAATTGCTTGATTCACTGTGAGTCTCCCTTTTGTTCTCAGAAATGTATCCTCTTAAATTTTACTCTCCCTTTTTATCCCCCCTGCAGGTGCAAATGTTCCTAGGCTCCCCGTATCATCTCCATCCCTGAGGTTACCGCAGATTAGAAGGCAGAAAAAAAACCGCACTCGCAATGACATGTTTTCTGAGCTCATGCATTCCTCCCGCACTGATAGGGCACAGCTGAATGCCTGGAGGCATTCGGTGGCATAGTCCAAGAAAGCAATCAGTGAGTGTGATCAGATCACGCAGGAGGCGATATTGAGGCTAATGGGGGAGCAAAGGGACATGATCAGACGTCTGGTGGAGCTGCAGGAAAGGCAACAAGAGCACAGATTGCTGCTGCATCCACTGTATAACTGCCTGCCCTCCTCGCCAAGTTCCATATCCTCCTCACCAAGACGCCCAAGAACACAGGGGAGGGAGACTCCAGGCACTCAGCCACTCCACTCCAGATGATGGCCCAAGCAACAGAAGGCTGCCAAGTGATCTCTCTCCTACCATCTATCTCCACCCTCTGACAAACAGAGGCTAGGGACACCATTCCTTATCCATCCTGGCTAATAGCCATTAATGGACTTAACTAGATAAATTCATGGAGGTTCTCTTTTAAACCCTGTTATAGTCCTAGCCTTCAACAACCTCCTCAGGCAAGGAGTTCCACAGGTTGACTGTGCACTGTGTGAAGAAGAACTTTCTTTTATTTGTTTTAAACCTGCTACCCATTAATTTCATTTGGTGGCCCCTAGTTCTTATATTATGGGAACAAGTAAATAACTTTTCCTTATTCACTTTCTCCACACCACTCATGATTTTATAGACCTCTATCATATCCCCACCCCATATCCTCTATCATATCCTCCTCTTTTCCAAGCTGAAAAGTCCTAGCCTCTTTAATCTCTCCTCATATGGGACCCATTCCAAACCCCTAATCATTTTAGTTGCCCTTTTCTGAACCTTTTCTAATGCCAGTATATCTTTTTTGAGATGAGGGGACCACATCTGAACGCAGTGTTCAAGATGTGGGCATACCATGGATTTATATAAGGGCAATAAGATATTCTCCGTCTTATTCTCGATCCCTTTGTTAATGATTCCTAACATCCTGTTTGCTTTTTTGACTGCTGCTGCACACTGTGTGGACGTCTTCAGAGAACTATCCACGATGACTCCAAGATCTGTTTCCTGATTAGTTGTAGCTAAATTAGCCCCCATCATATTGTATGTATAGTTGGGGTTATTTTTTCCAATGTGCGTTATTTTACATTTATCCACATTAAATTTCATTTGCCATTTTGTTGCCCAATCACTTAGTTTTGTGAGATCTTTTTGAAGTTCTTCACAGTCTGCTTTGGTCTTAACTATCTTGAGCAATTTGGTATCATCTGCAAACTTTGCCATCTCACTGTTTACCCCCTTCTCCAGATCATTTATAAATAAGTTGAATAGGACTGGTCCTAGCACTGACCCTTGGGGAACACCACTAGTTACCCCTCTCTATTCTGAAAATTTACCATTTATTCCTACCCTTTCTTCCCTGTCTTTTAACCAATTCTCAATCCATGAAAGGATCTTCCCTCTTATCCCATGACAACTTAATTTACGTAAGAGCCTTTGGTGAGGGACCTTATCAAAGGCTTTCTAGAAATCTAAGTACACCATATTCATTCAGACAGCTTTGATTTGTAGTGTGGCTACAATAAGCAATGTGGCCTTGTCCTGCCCTCCTCCCCCACCCCACCCGGGCTACCTTATCAGTGATAAAGCAGCCTTCCAGACTTAGGGTGTCCCAGGTCAGAAACAACATACTGTAATATTTTACATTTACACAGTACCTTCCAATCGAAAACACTTTGCATTGTTCTGCATAGAACTGTGCAATACATAAGCACCAGTGAACTGCAGTAGATTCTGGGGTGGGAAAGGTAACAGCCAATTGGTATACAAAGATGCCACAACAGTGTAGAGAAGGGAAATTTTGTGCAATGGCACCAGGACAGACCATAACTCTTAATGTTAAGGACGATGCACACCAGACTTTAAGTTTAAGGGTTCAGCTATTATCTTAAATCCACAGACAAGAGAGCTTCAATATTAAGATTTACTGAGACTATACTCAGACAACCACACAGAACTCAATTTCTTTCCCTTAAAAATCAGGGTCAGAGTCAACTTTACTTGAACTTGTCTCTTCAGGGAGAGAAAATATTTCAACTCTGGAGTTTGCACTACTAGAAAATTCTTTTAGCAGCGCCCAGAAGCAGAATTTTCCTGACAACCCCTCCTGATAACCATGAAGGACCGTAACAAAAAAATTAGGGGAAGATGTTTTTCTCCCTCTGTGGTGCTGCTTTCTGTTCTCTCAACACAAAAGCTGACATAATACCTTATATTTTCAATCCACTTTGAAGAACAAACAAACCCCATAAGAGTGGTAACTAATACCCCACTTTCGCTGACAGGGTATCTGAAAGAACGGAGAGTGGAAGTCACAGAACCACTACATTGTCAGTGTGAAGGAACCAGTAGCAACATTACCAGAGCGGGTGGAGCCTCTGCGCAGGAAGTGAGCAAGGAAGTTGGAGAGTGGATTTTGAGAGAGGGATATGGGAATTATGACAGGAAAGTCACAGGGAACTGGGAGGCGGAGGGTCAGACAAGTCTGACTAGACTTGCCTGGAGAGGTGGGTTGAGTGAAGAAGGGGTAGTAGACCTTGGAGGAGGGAACCTCAGGAGAGTGCAGTGTGGTGTCCCTAGTCCCAGAAGCTCCCCACACATGGTGGGCTTGGGAGGGGAGAGAGTCAGAGAAAATGTGGGATTTCCAAAGTCAGCCCGGTAACTCAGCAGTAAGGATTGGTGCCTAGAGGTGATGTAAGACAAAGACAAGTCATGGCACAATATGTTTGTGTAACTTTAAATAAATTACTCATGAGTTTATAAATTATTCTGCGCCAAAAAATAAAAATTCAGCACACAATATTTTAAAATTTTGCAAAATTCTGCATATTTCATTTGTCAATAAATAAATGTGGAGGCTCCAGAATGGCAGTGGACGTTACAGGCCACTGGCTGCACAGAGGTGGGAGATCACCCTGCAGCCCACCCTGGGACACGGACTCAGCAGTGAGGCTGCACCTGAACCTGATACACCACAAGAGCCAGGCTGACCCCACAAACACCAGATGCACCAAGATAGCAAGCGATAGGGACAGAGTCTCACACACACACCCAGCCCTGGCCCCCGATACAGATGTGGGGCAGGCAGGATCAGCCCAGCAGGATCCAAGAGTTGAGGGGTTTACTGTGGGGGGATCCAGGTGTGGGATGAGAGGGTTCTGTGTGGCACAATCTGGGTGCGGGCAGCTCGGTGTGAGAGACTTCCGGATGTAGGGGGAATGGGACTCTTCAGGGAGAACCAGGTGAAGTGGTTGGGGCTCAGCACAGAGGGCCTGGTGGGGGTCCGGATGGGATGGGGCTCAGCAGGGGGGACTCAGCAGGGGTGTCCAGATGCTGCGGGAGTGGGGTTTGGTAGAGTAGGGTTCTGGGTGCAGCTGGCTGGGCTCAGTGGGGTGGAGCTCCAGGAGTGGGGGGCTCGTCAGGTTGGTCCAGATGCATGGGGCTCCTTGGGGTGGGGGTTTGAGTGTGGAGGCTCAGTGGTGATGGTCTGGATGCAGGGGGGGAAGGGGAGGACTTGGCAGGAAGGGGGCTCCGAATTCAAGGAGTGAGGCTCAGTGGGTGGGGGTTCAGCTGCAAGGGGCTCAGCAGGGGGAGTTCTGAGTGAGGGGGGTAATGGTCAGCAGGGAGGGGTCTGGGTATGGGGAGATGCAGATGAACGGGGATTGGACAGACAGGGGAGCAGCTCCTCATACAGTGACCCCCTTCCCCCGCAGCTTAGGAGCAATGGGAGCAGGAAGCAGAGAAGGTGGGGGTGTACAGCCAAGGGAGGTTTCTGGGGGTGGGTCTGACCTGGCCCAGGCTGCTCCTCGTAGGGGAAGAGGAAGTCCCAGTACAGGGTACGAGCCACCGGCAGGGGCATTGCCAGCCCCACATCCCTCTGGTCATGTACCTCTCTGCTGGCTGCTCTGAGCGCCCAAAACGATGCACCTGCGCTGTTCAGGAGGGGTGCATGACCACTCTTATGGCTTCCCTTTGCTTCCCCATCAGAAGTAATTGTTCTGCAGGGAAACAAAGAAATCTGCAGGAGACATGAATTCTGTGCATGCACAGTGGTGCAGAATTCCCGCAGGAGTAATAAAGAAGAAGCTCAAGCTAGGCTTACATAGGCAGGGTAAGATGAGCAGTTTCTGTGTATTTCTCTAACACTTCCAATTCCATGTTAGATAATATTTGTTCTAAGTGTAAGAAATAAGAATTTATTTCCTCTAAGACTAAGCCTGATATGTGCCACTAAAGTATTTAGAGACCTGATTGCTGTTTCTCACAGCGACACTACATAATTACTATATGCTAGAGGAGGAGTTCTCAGCACAAATTTTTTGGTGACTTCAGAGTGTGGCCACCAACTCTTGCTGGTGGCCACTCTCACACTTTTTCCTAGAACACTTAATTAGCTCTAGGAAAAACAAATAAATATACACATATACATGTCCAAATCATGGTAATTTATTTATTGCTAGCTAGTAAGTCTGCTGTGAAAAGTGATACTTGTATGTGTTTTAATATCACCTTTCACAGCAGACTTACCAGCTAGCATTAAACAAACATACAAGTATCACTTTTCACAGCAGACTTACTCAGCCCTGGCAAGCCTGGATTCTTTAACACCTGATACGATGAAGTTATTTCTATTTAAATTACTAAAAGCTATCTATTGAAGGCTCTAGAAACCCTAGCACACCAATAATAATAAATACAAAGCTATCTCAGCAGTATTGAAATGATCAATTAAACGGGAACTCGGCAGGCCACTTACAAGCTCCTTCTTGCTCTTTCATAGCAGTGGGGAAAACACCCTTCAGCTCTCTCCAAAAACCCTGCAGAGCAGATAGATTTTGCAGTGTGCCCAAAAGATCACTAAATTCAGCCTATTTCAGACCAACAATGGGGGGGAAAAAAAAGAGTCTCAGACTTTTCACTGAGAATTCCCTACTTGCCACTGCCCCTTCTTCTATAATGAGAGGCCTCCAGCTCATGCACCTCTGCTGACCCTAGCTGTAGCAATATGACCCAGGGAGAGAGGCACGCTCTCAGGTAGGCTGACCTAGACTTTATAAGTTATGATCACCTCTTGAGCGCCATCAGGAGAACAACAGACAACCAGTGAAGAGCCCAGAGCATTGACGTCACATACTCCAAATGAGGTGGCCTGCTCAATAAGCACGCCCCTGCATTCCTCACAGGCATTAGGATCTGACTGGTTTAAGGTGCACCACATATTGCAACAATCTAATCTTGAGGTGACAAAAGACTGGATAAGAGTGGTTTAGAATCATAGAATACCAGGGTTGGAAGGGACCTCAGGAGGTCATCTAGTCCAACCCCCTGCTCAAAGCAGGACCAATCGCCAATTTGGCCCCCCTCAAGGATTGAACTCACAACCCTGGATTTAGCAGGCCAATACTCAAACCACTTCAGTCTACAACTGAAAGGAAAGGTTCCTGTTCCCTAGCTGGATGGTGATGATAAAGAGCTGACTAGTATGCTGCTGTAATGCAAGTGTCAAACAGCAGCCACAGGTGTAGAATTACCACACAAGTGCCAAACCCTGGCAACCAATAGAGTTATAGGTTGTCAATCAGAAAGGCCAAATCACACTTGGAGTTGCAGCTAGCAGGAGTTGTTAAGAGTAACAAGAAGGGTTTCTTCAGGTATGTTAGCAACAAGAAGAAAGTCAAGGAAAGGGTGTGCCCCTTACTGAATGAGGGAGGCAACCTAGTGACAGAGGATGCGGGAAAAGCTAATGTACTCAAAGTTTTTTTGCCTCTATCTTCACGAACAACGTCAGCTCCCGGACTACTGCACTGGGCAGCACAGCATGGGGAGGAGGTGACCAGCCCTCTGTAGAGAAAGAAGTGATTCGGGACTATTTAGAAAAGCTGGACGAACACAAGTCCATGGGGCTGGATGTGCTGCATCCGAGAGTGCGAAAGGAATTGGCAGATGTGATTGCAGAGCCATTGGCCATTATCTTTGAAAACTCATGGCAATCGGGGGAGGTCCCGGATGACTGGAAAAAGGCTAATGTAGTGCCCATCTTTAAAGAAAGGGAAGGAGGAGAATCCTGGGAACTACAGGACAGTCAGCCTCACCTCAGTCCCTGGAAAAATCATGGAGCAGGTTCTCAAGGAATCAATTCTGAAGCACTTAGAGGAGAGGAAAGTAATCAGGAACAGTCAGCATGGATTCACCAAGGGCAAGTCATGCCTGACTAATCTAATTGCCTTCTATGATGAGATAACTGGCTCTGTGGATGAGGAGAAAGCAGTGGACATGTTATTCCTTGACTTTAGCAAAGCTTTTGACATGGTCTCCCACAGTATTTTTACCAGCAAGCTAAAGAAGTATGGGCTGGATGAATGGACTATAAGGTGGATAGAAAACTGACTAGACCATCGGGCTCAACAAGTAGTGATCAATGGCTCCATGTCTAGTTGGCAGCTGGTATCAAGCGGAGGGCCCAAGGGTTGGTCCTGGTTTTGTTCACTATCTTCATTAATGATCTGGAGGATAGTGTGGATTGCACGCTCAGCAAGTTTGCAGATGACACTAAACTGGGAGGAGAGGTAGATATGCTGGAGGGTAGCGATAGGATACAGAGGCACCTAGACAAATTAGGGGATTGGACCAAAAGAAATCTGTTCAAGGTTCAACAAGGACAAGTGCAGAGTCCTGCACTTAAGACGGAGAATCCCATGCACCGCTACAGACTAGGGACCGAATGGCTAGGCAGCAGTTCTGCAGAAAAGGACCTAGGGGTTACAGTGGACAAGAAGCTGGATATGAGTCAATAGTGTGCCCTTGTTGCCAAGAAGGCCAATGGCATTTTGAAATGTATAAGTAGGGGCAGTGCTAGCAGATTGAGGGATGTGATCGTTCCCCTTTATTCAACACTGGTGAGGCCTCATCTGGAGTACTGTGTCCAGTTTTGGGCCCCACACTACAAGGAGGATGTGGAAAAATTGGAAAACATCCAGCGGAGGGCAACAAAAATGATTAGGGGACTGGAACACATGAGTTATGAGGAGAGGCTGAGGGAACTGGGATTGTTTAGTCTGCGAAAGAGAAGAATGAGGGGGGATTTGATAGCTGCTTTCAACTACCTGAAAGGGGGTTCCAAAGAGGATGGATTTAGACTGTTCTCAGTGGTAGCAGATGACAGAATAAGGAGTAATGGTCTCAAGTTGCAGTAGGGGAGGTTTAGGTTGGATATTAGGAAGAACGTTTTCACTAGGATGGTGAAAAGAAAAGGAGTACTTGTAGCACCTTAGAGACTAACCAATTTATTTGAGCATGAGCTTTCGTGAGCTACAGCTCACTTCATCAGATGTATACCGTGGAAACTGCAGCAGACTTTATATACACACAGAGAATATGAAACAATACCTCCTCCCACCCCACTGTCCTGCTGGTAATAGCTTATCTAAAGTGATCAACAGGTGGGCCATTTCCAGCACAAATCCAGGTTTTCTCACCCTCCACCCCCCCACACAAATTCACTCTCCTGCTGGTGCTAGCCCATCCAAAGTGACAACTCTTTACATAATCAAGTCGGGCTATTTCCTGCATAGATCCAGGTTTTCTCACATCCCCCCCACCCCCATACACACACAAACTCACTCTCCTGCTGGTAATAGCTCATCTAAACTGACCACTCTCCAAGTTTAAATCCAAGTTAAACCAGAACATCTGGGGTGGGGGGGTAGGAAAAAACAAGAGGAAACAGGCTACCTTGCATAATGACTTAGCCACTCCCAGTCTCTATTTAAGCCTAAATTAATAGTATCCAATTTGCAAATGAATTCCAATTCAGCAGTTTCTCGCTGGAGTCTGGATTTGAAGTTTTTCTGTTTTAAGATAGCGACCTTCATGTCTGTGATTGCGTGACCAGAGAGATTGAAGTGTTCTCTGACTGGTTTATGAATGTTATGATTCTTGACATCTGATGTGTGTCCATTTATTCTTTTACGTAGAGACTGTCCAGTTTGACCAATGTACATGGCAGAGGGGCATTGCTGGCACATGATGGCATATATCACATTGGTGGATGTGCAGGTGAACGAGCCTCTGATAGTGTGGCTGATGTTATTAGGCCCTGTGATGGTGTCCCCTGAATAGATATGTGGGCACAATTGGCAACGGGCTTTGTTGCAAGGATAAGTTCCTGGGTTAGTGGTTCTGTTGTGTGGTGTGTGGTTGTTGGTGAGTATTTGCTTCAGGTTGCGGGGCTGGTGGTGAAGCACTAGAACGCGTTACCTAGGGAGGTGATGGAGTCTCCTTCCTTTGAGGATTTTAAGGTCAGGCTATGATTCTATGAATACAAATAGCATATCCACACCATAGTATGCTAAATCTAAACCTGGGTGGTTGCATAACATACCCCTAATATTAACAGGCATAGCGAGAGGCAGGGCTAGCAGGGAAGCTGCCTGGCACCACCACAGGCCAGCCAAGGCAGTAGCACTTACCCATTGTCACCACCAAACACGTAGATGGCATCCCGATAGGCAACCACGGTGTGTTTGCTGCGCCTGAGAGAGAGTCCGTCAGACACTCGCAAGGGGAGACCTGGCCCTGCCCCCACACTCTGACCCAGTCACTCGATGATCCCCTCTCTGCCGGGCCCCCACCCCGTGACCCACCCCCTCTCCGCCGGGCCAACACCCCCTGACCCTCTCCGCCGGGCCCCCACCCCCGACCCTCCCCCTCTCCGCCGGGCCCCCACCCCCGACCCTCCCCCTCTCCGCCGGGCCCCCACCCCCTGACCCACCCCCTCTCCGCCGGGCCAACACCCCCTGACCCACCCCCTCTCCGCCGGGCCAACACCCCCGACCCTCCCCCTCTCCGCCGGGCCCCCACCCCCGACCCACCCCCTCTCCGCCGGGCCAACACCCCCGACCCTCCCCCTCTCCGCCGGGCCTCCACCCCCTGACCCTCCCCCTCTCCGCCGGGCCCCCACCCCCGACCCACCCCCTCTCCGCCGGGCCAACACCCCCGACCCTCCCCCTCTCCGCCGGGCCAACACCCCCTGACCCTCCCCCTCTCCGCCGGGCCCCCACCCCCGACCCTCCCCCTCTCCGCCGGGCCCCCACCCCCGACCCACCCCCTCTCCGCCGGGCCCCCACCCCCTGACCCACCCCCTCTCCGCCGGGCCTCCACCCCCTGACCCACCCCCTCTCCGCCGGGCCTCCACCCCCGACCCTCCCCCTCTCCGCCGGGCCCCCACCCCCGACCCACCCCCTCTCCGCCGGGCCCCCACCCCCGACCCACCCCCTCTCCGCCGGGCCAACACCCCCGACCCACCCCCTCTCCGCCGGGCCAACACCCCCCGACCCTCCCCCTCTCCGCCGGGCCAACACCCCCGACCCTCCCCCTCTCCGCCGGGCCAACACCCCCTGACCCTCCCCCTCTCCGCCGGGCCCCCACCCCCGACCCACCCCCTCTCCGCCGGGCCCCCACCCCCGACCCTCCCCCTCTCCGCCGGGCCAACACCCCCGACCCTCCCCCTCTCCGCCGGGCCAACACCCCCTGACCCTCCCCCTCTCCGCCGGGCCAACACCCCCGACCCTCCCCCTCTCCGCCGGGCCTCCACCCCCGACCCTCCCCCTCTCCGCCGGGCCAACACCCCCTGACCCTCCCCCTCTCCGCCGGGCCAACACCCCCGACCCACCCCCTCTCCGCCGGGCCCCCACCCCCGACCCTCCCCCTCTCCGCCGGGCCCCCACCCCCGACCCACCCCCTCTCCGCCGGGCCCCCACCCCCGACCCTCCCCCTCTCCGCCGGGCCCCCACCCCCGACCCTCCCCCTCTCCGCCGGGCCAACACCCCCTGACCCTCCCCCTCTCCGCCGGGCCCCCACCCCCGACCCTCCCCCTCTCCGCCGGGCCAACACCCCCGACCCTCCCCCTCTCCGCCGGGCCAACACCCCCTGACCCACCCCAGCGCTGCCCCGCACACTCGGCTCTGCCCACTCTCAGCCCCACCCCGGCCACCCACTTAACCCCGTCCCCAGGCTGGCGCGGCTCCTCATCGCCTCACCTGGCCCCGACGAACTCGTCGCAGGGCGGCAGGCGGCGCCACCGATGCACCGTCTCGAAGGGCCCGAAGTTGAGGGTCAGGTACTCCACGCTGTCGGAGCAGCTGTGATCGAACTCCACGCTGGGCGCCACCTTGGAGCTCCCGGCCCCTCCGCCCGACGGGGCGCCGGCCGCCGCCATGGCCCAGCTCGCGCGGACAGGTCTGGCCCCCGCCGCAGCCCACGCACATGCGCAGGGGACCGGCGCTGGGCGGAACAGCGGGAGCACTGCCCCCTGCGGCCAATAACTCCCGGCGTGCCCCGCGCCGTCAGGGAACTACAACTCCCGGCGTGCCCCGCGCCGAGTGCTCGGGGGTTGGTGTCTCCGGCTCTTCGACCCAGCCGGGGCAGCAGCCAGATAGAAACGTCCTCTGGTTCCGCCCACCCCGGCGTCCGCCCCCGTGCCCTGGGCTCCAGCGGGCCCGGCCACCGCGGCGCAAGGGGAGCGGGAGGCGGGGTCGGTCGCTGCTCGGCCCCTGGGGCCGCCCCACGCCGGTGGTGCTGGGAGGGGAAAGACCGCAGCGGGTCAGGGGAGGGAGCTTCAGGCCCTGCTGCAGAGGCCCGTGCTTGGCTGATCAGTTCCTTGGGCAGGACCCTTGCTCTGCCTGTGGCACAGCGGGGCCTGGCTCTGCCTGCGGCCCCGCGGGGCTGTGGTAACAAAGAACAAGCTTGCGGCCCAGTTAAGGGCCCTCATGGGGGGGCAGAGTTCCATACTGGTGATGCAAAAACAACAAGGAATCCTGTGGCACCTTAAAGACTAACAAATTTATTAGAGCATAAGCTTTTGTGGGCTATGACGCACTTCTTCAGATCTATGGAGTGAAGATTACAGTGGGCAGGCATAAATATACAACAGAAGAAAAGATGGGAGTTGCCTTACCAAGTGTGGGTTGATGATTCAATCATAGAATATCAGGGTGCGAAGGGACCTCAGGAGGTCATCTAGTCCAACCCCCTGCTCAAAGCAGGACCAAGCCCCAGCTAAATCATCCCAGCCAGGGCTTTGTCAACCCTGACCTTAAAAAACTCTAAGGATAGAGATTCCACCACCTCCCTAGGTAACCCATTCCAGTGTTTCACCACCCTCCTACTGAAAAAGTTTTTCCTAATATCCAACCTAGACCTCCCTCACTGCAACTTGAGACCATTACTCCTTGTTCTGTCATCTGCCACCACTGAGAACAGTCTAGATCCATCCTCTTTGGAACCCCCTTTTAGGTAGTTAAAAGCAGCTATCAAATCCCCCCTCGTTCTTCTCTTCCGCAGACTAAACAATCCCAGATCCCTCAGCCTCTCCTCATAAGTCATGTGTTCGAGACCCCTAATCATTTCGAGACCCCTCTGCTGGACATTTTCCAATTTTTCCACATCCTTCTTGTAGTGTGGGGCCCAAAACTGGACACACTACTCCAGATGAGGTCTCACCAGTGTCGAATAGAGGGGAACGATCACATCCCTCAATCTGCTAGCACTGCCCCTACTTATACATCCCAAAATGCCACTGGCCTTCTTGGCAACAAGGACACACTGTTGACTCATATCCAGCTTCTGGTCCACTGAAATCCCTAGGTCCTTTTCCGCAGAACTCCTGCCTAGCCATTCAGTCCCTAGTCTGTACCGTTGCATGGGATTCTTCTGTCCTAAGTGCAGGACTCTGCACTTGTCCTTGTTGAACCTCATTAGATTTCTTTTGGCCCAATCCTCTAATTTGTCTAGGTGCCTCTGTATCCTATCGCTACCCTCCAGCATATCTACCTCTCCTCCCAGTTTAGTGTCATCTGCAAACTTGCTGAGGGTGCAATCCACACCATCCACCAGATCATTAATGAAAATATTGAACAAAACCGGCCTGAGGACCGACCATTGGGGCACTCCACTAGATACCGGCTGTCAACTAGACATGGAGCCATTGATCACTACCCATTGAGCCCGACAACCTAGCCGCTTTCTGTCCACCTTATAGTCCATTCATCCAGCCCATACTTCTTTAACTTGCTGGCAAGAATACTGTGGGAGACCATGTCAAAAGCTATGCTGAAGTAGAGGAACAATATGTCCACTGTTTTCCCCTCATCCACAGAGCCAGTTATCTCATCATAGAAGGCAATTAGATTAGTCAGGCATGACTTGCCCTTGGTGAATCCATGCTGACTCTTCCTGATCACTTTCCTCTCCTCTTAATGCTTTAGAATTGATTCCTTGAGAACCTGCTCCATGATTTTTCCAGGGACTGAGGTGAGGCTAACTGGCCTGTAGGTCCCAGGATCCTCCTTCTTCCCTTTTTTAAAGATGGGCACCACATTAGCCTTTTTCCAGTTGTCCGGGGCCTCCCCTGATTGCCATGAATTTTCAAAGATAATGGCCAATGGCTCTGCAATCACATCCGCCAACTCCTTTAGCACTCTCAGATGCAGCGCATCCGGCCCCATGGACTTGTGCTCGTCCAACTTTTCTAAATAGTCCCGAACCACTTCTTTCTCTACAGAGGGCTGGTCACCTCTTCCCCATGCTGTGCTGCCCAGTGCAGTAGTCTGGGAGCTGACCTTGTCAAAGGCAAAGGCAAAAAAAGGCAAAAAAAAAGGCAAAGGCAAAAAAAAGCATTGAGTACATTAGCTTTTTCCACATCTTCTGTCACTAGGTTGCCTCCATCATTCAGTAAGGGGCCCACACTTTCCTTGACTTTCTTCTTGTTGCTAACATACCTGAAGAAACCCTTCTTGTTACTCTTAACATCTCTTGATAGCTGCAACTCCAGGTGTGATTTGGCCTTCCTGATTTCACTCCTGCATCCCCGAGCAATATTTTTATACTCTTCCCTGGTCATTTGTCCAATCTTCCACTTCTTGTAAGTTTCTTTTTTGTGTTTAAGATCAGCAAGGATTTCACTGTTAAGCCAAGCTGGTCACCTGCCATATTTACTATTCTTTCTACACATCAGGATGGTTTGTCCCTGTAACCTCAATAAGGATTCTTTAAAATACAGCCAGCTCTCCTGGACTCCTTTCCCCCTCATGTTATTCTCCAAGGGGATCCTGCCCATCTGTTCCCTGAGGTTATTCTCAGGTTCCCTCATGTTATTCTCCCATCACGGGACCCTAGGCTTCAGGGACCATGAAGAAAAAACTCAGGGGAAAATTTCTGCTCAGATGATCTACCAGGTGATTCTGGACTCCAGGTAAGGGATTGGTCATGGGAGTAATATTTTCCCTGATGCAAAACTGCCAGAGCCTAATAGCCTCCTGACACTGCACATTGGAGTGTGTACCCCTTCCCCTCCCTCCCCCCACCTGTTCACATAAAACATTACAATGGTATTGTCGGTGAGTATGAGAATGGGTGAGTCCCTGATGTGATCTTAAAAGGTCTGACAGGCATTCTAGATGGCACGAAGCTCCAGGAAGTGTACTGTTCTGACCACACACCTTGAGTTTTCAGCAACCCTAGATGCCCTCCCCAACCTATTCAGGAGGTATCAATGACTATATTGGTGGTTGGTGGGGATTGAGACAAAGGAACATCTTGGCATATATTGTGCTGAATCATCCACCACTGTAAGGAGTCTAGGATCGGCAGAGGAGTCAGAGCAACCTGTCCAAGGAGTGATGATTCTGATAACGGACCAACTTCAGCCACACCTGAAAAAGGACACAGGCGCAGCCTGGCATATTGTACTACCTGTGTGTATTCATCCATATGACCTGGCAGCCTCAAGCAGACTCAGGTTGTGGCTGAGGATTGAGACTGCAGCTCCAGACATAGGTGGTAGATTGCCTGGAATTGTTGAGACCTAGACAATCAAGTGGACATAGTGTGACATGAACAAGTGAGAAGACTCCCTCACTGGACTTGCCCCTCAATAATCAATCATCCAGATACAGGAAAATATGAATTTCCCTCTTCCTGAGGTACACTGTAACCACAATCATATACTAGGTAAAAACCCAGGAAGAGGAAGACAGGCCAAAAGGCAACATACCATACTGGCCATCCACAACAAACCTGAGGAACCTACTGTGGCTCAAGAGAATTGCTACATGGAAATCAGTGTCCTGCAGGTCAAGGGCAGAAAACCAGTCATCACGATTTAAGGTGAGGAAGCTAGCTGCTAAGGGGGCCATAAGAATCCCATTATCTCATGTATTTGTTGAGATCATGGAGGTCAACGATAGGTCTCATTCCTCCCTTGGACTTGGGAAAAAACAGTTACCTACCTTTAGTAACTGTTGTTCTTCGAGATATGTTGCTCATGTCCATTCCATGTTAGGTGTATGCTCACCCACATGCATGGCTGCTGGGGATTTTTGCCTTAGTGATATTCGTAGGGCTGGCTCTGGGACCCCCTGGAACTCATATGCCAGTATATTAGGCATTGCTAGCCCTGCACCCTCTCAGTTCCTTCTTGCTGTCAACTCCAACAACAGGATAGAATCATAGAATCATAGAATATCAGGGTTGGAAGGGACCCCTGAAGGTCATCTAGTCCAACCCCCTGCTCGAAGCAGGACCAATTCCCAGTTAAATCATCCCAGCCAGGGCTTTGTCAAGCCTGACCTTAAAAACCTCTAAGGAAGGAGATTCTACCACCTCCCTAGGTAACGCATTCCAGTGTTTCACCACCCTCTTAGTGAAAAAGTTTTTCCTAATATCCAATCTAAACCTCCCCCATTGCAACTTGAGACCATTACTCCTCGTTCTGTCATCTGCTACCATTGAGAACAGTCTAGAGCCATCCTCTTTGAAACCCCCTTTCAGGTAGTTGAAAGCAGCTATCAAATCCCCCCTCATTCTTCTCTTCTGCAGGCTAAACAATCCCAGCTCCCTCAGCCTCTCCTCATAACTCATGTGTTCTAGACCCCTAATCATTTTTGTTGCCCTTCGCTGGACTCTCTCCAATTTTTCCACATCCTTCTTCTAGTGTGGGGCCCAAAACTGGACACAGTACTCCAGATGAGGCCTCACCAATGTCGAATAGAGGGGAACGATCACGTCCCTCGATCTGCTCGCTATGCCCCTACTTATACATCCCAAAATGCCATTGGCCTTCTTGGCAACAAGGGCACACTGCTGACTCATATCCAGCTTCTCGTCCACTCTCACCCCTAGGTCCTTTTCCGCAGAACTGCTGCCTAGCCATTCGGTCCCTAGTCTGTAGCGGTGCATTGGATTCTTCCATCCTAAGTGCAGGACCCTGCACTTATCCTTATTGAACCTCATCAGATTTCTTTTGGCCCAATCCTCCAATTTGTCTAGGTCCTTCTGTATCCTATCCCTCCCCTCCAGCGTATCTACCACTCCTCCCAGTTTAGTATCATCCACAAATTTGCTGAGAGTGCAATCCACACCATCCTCCAGATCATTTATGAAGATATTGAACAAAACCGGCCCCAGGACCGACCCTTGGGGCACTCCACTTGATACCGGCTGCCAACTAGACATGGAGCCATTGATCACTACCCGTTGAGCCCGACAATCTAGCCAGCTTTCTACCCACCTTATAGTGCATTCATCCAGCCCATGCTTCCTTAACTTGCTGACAAGAATACTGTGGGAGACCGTGTCAAAAGCTTTGCTAAAGTCAAGAAACAATACATCCACTGCTTTCCCTTCATCCACAGAACCAGTAATCTCATCATAAAAGGCGATTAGATTAGTCAGGCATGACCTTCCCTTGGTGAATCCATGCTGGCTGTTCCTGATCACCTTCCTCTCATGCAAGTGCTTCAGGATTGATTCTTTGAGGACCTGCTCCATGATTTTTCCAGGGACTGAGGTGAGGCTGACTGGCCTGTAGTTCCCAGGATCCTCCTTCTTCCCTTTTTTAAAGATTGGCACTACATTAGCCTTTTTCCAGTCATCCGGGACTTCCCCGGTTCGCCACGAGTTTTCAAAGATAATTGCCAATGGCTCTGCAATCATAGCCGCCAATTCCTTCAGCACTCTCGGATGCAACTCGTCCGGCCCCATGGACTTGTGCACATCCAGCTTTTCTAAATAGTCCCTAACCACCTCTATCTCCACAGAGGGCTGGCCATCTCTTCCCCATTTTGTGATGCCCAGCGCAGCAGTCTGGGAGCTGACCTTGTTAGTGAAAACAGAGGCAAAAAAAGCATTGAGTACATTAGCTTTTTCCACCTCCTCTGTCACTAGGTTGCCTCCCTCATTCAGTAAGGGGCCCACACTTTCCTTGGCTTTCTTCTTGTTGCCAACATACCTGAAGAAACCCTTCTTGTTACTCTTGACATCTCTTGCTAGCTGCAGCTCCAGGTGCGATTTGGCCCTCCTGATATCATTCCTACATGCCCGAGCAATATTTTTATACTCTTCCCTGGTCATATGTCCAACCTTACACTTCTTGTAAGCTTCTTTTTTATGTTTAAGATCTGCTAGGATTTCACTATTAAGCCAAGCTGGTCGCCTGCCATATTTACTATTCTTTCGACTCATCGGGATGGTTTGTCCCTGTAACCTCAACAGGGATTCCTTGAAATACAGCCAGCTCTCCTGGACTCCTTTCCCCTTCAAGTTAGTCCCCCAGGGGATCCTGGCCATCCGTTCCCTGAGGGAGTCGAAGTCTGCTTTCCTGAAGTCCAGGGTCCGTATCCTGCTGCTTACCTTTCTTCCCTGCGTCAGGATCCTGAACTCAACCAACTCATGGTCACTGCCTCCCAGATTCCCATCCACTTTTGCTTCCCCCACTAATTCTACCCGGTTTGTGAGCAGCAGGTCAAGAAAAGCGCCCCCCCCCCCCCGTTGGCTCCTCTAGCACTTGCGCCAGGAAATTGTCCCCTACGCTTTCCAAAAACTTCCTGGATTGTCTATGCACCACTGTATTGCTCTCCCAGCAGATATCAGGAAAATTAAAGTCACCCATGGATAGGACGATGACGGGTCATGGAATGGACTTGAGCAACACATCTCAAAGAACAACAGTTACAAAAGGTAGGTAACCGTTTTTTCTTCTTTGAGTGCTTGCTCATGTCAATTCCATGTTAAGTGACTCACAAGCTTTATTCCTAGAGGTGGGATTGGAGTTCACGGACATGCTGTTTGCAACACTCCTCTGCCGAAGCTGGCATCATCCCGGTACTGCTGGGTGATGGCATAATGAGATGCGAAGGTGTGGACTGAAGACCAGGTAGTGGTTCTGCAGATGTCCTCGATTGGTACCTGCCTGAGGAAAGCCATTGATAAAGCTTGCGCCCTTGTGGAATGGGCCGTCACAATAGCCAGTGGTGACATCCCTGCTTGCTCATAGCAGAACTTGATGCAGGCAGTTATCCACAAGGAAATTCTCTGGGAGGAAACCAGCAGACCTTTCATCCTGTCTGCCATTGCAATGAAGACCTGTGTCGACTTGTGGAAAGGTTTGGTTCTCTCAATATAAAAGGCCAGCACCCTTCTAATATCCAGAGTATGCAATCTGCGTTCCTCGCTGGATTTGTGAAGTTTTGGAAAAAACACTGGTAGGAATATAAAAAGCCCACTCCTAAGCAACCAGAGGAGCTAGCAAACAGGAGTGGCTAACAAGGCAGTTTTCCGAGGGAGTTCTCCAGGTGAAGGAGGAGCGATTACGTGACCATTGGGGTAAGCTTGTTGTCCATAGTGTGTGTCTGTGCTTGTGGTGTGCTTGCTGCTTGACTGAAATATACCGTGTGCCCTGTTTGTTTGTTTCAGGGACCGTGTGCTGACCATTTGTGTGCTGAGCGTAGCAGCCTGCTAGGCAAGGCTGAGAGCTGAGAGCTTCTTAAGAAGGCTGTGAGCCCTAACCCTTTTAGCACTCATCAACCCTTAATCGGGGGCGGGGCTACTCAGGGAGACCAGGGCTTTAAAAAGCCTGCTCCTAAGCGACCAGAGGAGCTAGTGAGCAGGAGCAGCTAACATGGGAGTTTTGTGAGAGATCTCCAGGTGAAGGAGGAGCGATTATGTGACCCTTGGGGTAAGTTTGTTGTCTGTAGTGTGCGTATCTGTGCTTGCTGCTTGACTGAAATATACCATGTGCTCGGTTTGTTTGGGGGACCATGTGCTGACCATGTGTGTGCTGAGCCTAGCGGTGTGCTAAGCAAGATGTGACGTTATTGACATGAACTGTGACTGTATAGATCATTCTTGCAACCAAGGTCCTGTAGTGGTACCAAATCTTGTACAAAGGAGGTCAAGTAAGATGTCTATGAAAAGGTTATGATTTCCTGGTTATGATTATGCTATCTCTATGCATGTATCATTTTTGTATTTAGTTATAAGTATTGGCTCTATATTGTCTGTATTTCAAACTTGTGCTATGCTTTGTGGATAAATTGGAGGGAGTCCAGTGAAGGGCAACAAAAATGATTAGGGGTCTGGAACACATGAGTTATGAGGAGAGGCTGAGGGAGCTGGGATTGTTTAGCCTGCAGAAGAGAAGAATGAGGGGGGATTTGATAGCTGCTTTCAACTACCTGAAAGGGGGTTCCAAAGAGGATGGCTCTAGACTGTTCTCAATGGTATCAGATGACAGAACGAGGAGTAATGGTCTCAAGCTGCAGTGGGGGAGGTTTAGATTGGATATTAGGAAAAACTTTTTCACTAAGAGGGTGGTGAAACACTGGAATGCGTTACCTAGGGAGGTGGTAGAATCTCCTTCCTTAGAGGTTTTTAAGGTCAGGCTTGAGAAAGCCCTGGCTGGGATGATTTAACTGGGAATTGGTCCTGCTTCGAGCAGGGGGTTGGACTAGATGACCTTCTGGGGTCCCTTCCAACCCTTATATTCTATGATTCTATGATTCTGGGTGACGCCCCAGACTATGTGGCATCAGCACTGCCTAGTCTGCTTGATGGCTCATTAAGGACCATCAGCTATACAACTGATCCATTGAGAGAAGGCAGATACACCTTGTGACTCAGTAAGGCATGCAGGAACATGCCTATGGACAGAACTCTAAGCTTTTTCCATGCCGTGGGCTGGGTAGCTTGTGTCTGGAACAAAGGAAGCACAAGCCACATGGCAAAAGGGTATAAAAGGCATCATCATCATCTCCATTTTGTCTTCAATCCTGCTTCTTACCTCTGGAGGAACTTTGCTACAAACTGAAGCTCTGAACAATGGACTGAGTGACCCATCCCAGCTGTGGATGTATTCCAAAGACTTGATTTGAACCGGCAGTTTATTCCATCGCTGCAACAAATCTGAACCAAGAACTTACTGATCTGAACCAATTAATTACTGGATGTAATTAATTCAGTTTAACAAATTTTAACTCTCATCTATATTTCTTTCTTTTTATGAATAAGCCTTTAGATTTTAGATTCTAAAGGATTGGCAACAGCGTGATTTGTGGGTAAGATCTGACTTGTATATTGACCTGGGTCTGGGGCTTGGTTCTTTGGGATCGGTAGAACCTTTTTTCTTTTACTGGAGTGTTGGTTTTCATCACCAGTCGTCCCCATAAGGAGCGGTGCTTGTGGTGATACTGAGAAACTGGTGTGTCTAAGGGAATTGCTTGTATGACTTCTGGTTAGCCAGTGGGATAAAACCAAAGTCCTCTCTGTTGGTCTGGTTTGGTGTGCAAAGGACCCCCAGCCTTGAGCTGGGACTGCCCTGCTCTAAGCAATTTGTCCTGAATTGATATTCAGTAGTGTCCTACCAAACACCGCTTTGATACACAAGACTGAGAGCTTCTTAACGAGGCTATGATCCCTAACCCTATTAGCACCCATCAACCCTTAAACAGGGGGCAGGGCTACTCAGAGACCAGGGCTTTAAAAAGCCCTCTCCTAAGTGACCAGAGGAGCTAGCGAACACGAGCAGCTAACAAGGAGCTTTGCAAGGGAGTTCTCCAGCTGAAGGAGGAGTGATTACGTGACCCTTAGGACCCGGACCAGGGGGATGAGGTAGATGAGGCTTTCTTCCGGCAACTCACGGAAGCTACTAGATCGCATGCCCTGATTCTCATGGGTGACTTTAATTTTCCTGATATCTGCTGGGAGAGCAATACAGCGGTGCATAGACAATCCAGGAAGTTTTTGGAAAGCATAGGGGACAATTTCCTGGCGCAATCCTGCTTAGAGGAGCCAACTAGGGGGGGCGCTTTTCTTGACCTGCTGCTCACAAACCGGGTAGAATTAGTGGGGGAAGCAAAAGTGGATGGGAATCTGGGAGGCAGTGACCATAAGTTGGTTGAGTTCAGGATCCTGACGCAGGGAAGAAAGGTAAGCAGCAGGATACGGACCCTGGACTTCAGGAAAGCAGACTTCGACTCCCTCAGGGAACGGATGGCCAGGATCCCCTGGGGGACTAACTTGGAGGGGAAAGGAGTCCAGGAGAGCTGGCTGTATTTCAAGGAATCCCTGTTGAGGTTACAGGGACAAACCATCCCGATGAGTCGAAAGAATAGTAAATATGGCAGGCGACCAGCTTGGCTTAATAGTGAAATCCTAGCGGATCTTAAACATAAAAAAGAAGCTTACAAGAAATGTAAGGTTGGACATATGACCAGGGAAGAGTATAAAAATATTGCTCGGGCATGTAGGAATGAAATCAGGAGGGCCAAATCTCACCTGGAGCTGCAGCTAGCGAGAGATGTCAAGAGTAACAAGAAGAGTTTCTTCAGGTATGTTGGCAACAAGAAGAAAGCCAAGGAAAGTGTGGGCCCCTTACTGAATGAGGGAGGCAACCTAGTGACAGAGGATGTGGAAAAAGCTAATGTACTCAATGCTTTTTTTGCCTCTGTCTTCACTAACAAGGTCAGCTCCCAGACTGCTGCGCTGGGCATCACAAAATGGGGAAGAGATGGCCAGCCCTCTGTGGAGATAGAGGTGGTTAGGGACTATTTAGAAAAGCTGGACGTGCACAAGTCCATGGGGCCGGACGAGTTGCATCCGAGAGTGCTGAAGGAATTGGCGGCTGTGATTGCAGAGCCATTGGCCATTATCTTTGAAAACTCGTGGCGAACCGGGGAAGTCCCGGATGACTGGAAAAAGGCTAATGTAGTGCCAATCTTTAAAAAAGGGAAGAAGGAGGATCCTGGGAACTACAGGCCAGTCAGCCTCACCTCAGTCCCTGGAAAAATCATGGAGCAGGTCCTCAAAGAATCAATCCTGAAGCACTTGCATGAGAGGAAGGTGATCAGGAACAGCCAGCATGGATTCACCAAGGGAAGGTCATGCCTGACTAATCTAATCGCCTTTTATGATGAGATTACTGGTTCTGTGGATGAAGAGAAAGCAGTGGATGTATTGTTTCTTGACTTTAGCAAAGCTTTTGACACGGTCTCCCACAGTATTCTTGTCAGCAAGTTAAAGAAGTATGGGCTGGATGAATGCACTATAAGGTGGGTAGAAAGCTGGCTAGATTGTCGGGCTCAACGGGTAGTGATCAATGGCTCCATGTCTAGTTGGCAGCCGGTATCAAGTGGAGTGCCCCAGGGGTCGGTCCTGGGGCCGGTTTTATTCAATATCTTCATAAATGATCTGGAGGATGGTGTGGATTGCACTCTCAGCAAATTTGCGGATGATACTAAACTGGGAGGAGAGGTAGATACGCTGGAGGGGAGGGATAGGATACAGAAGGACCTAGACAAATTGGAGGATTGGGCCAAAAGAAATCTGATGAGGTTCAATAAGGATAAGTGCAGGGTCCTGCACTTAGGATGGAAGAATCCAATGCACCGCTACAGACTAGGGACCGAATGGCTAGGCAAGCAGTTCTGCGGAAAAGGACCTAGGGGTGAGAGTGGACGAGAAGCTGGATATGAGTCAGCAGTGTGCCCTTGTTGCCAAGAAGGCCAATGGCATTTTGGGATGTATAAGTAGGGGCATAGCGAGCAGATCGAGGGACGTGATCGTTCCCCTCTATTCGACATTGGTGAGGCCTCATCTGGAGTACTGTGTCCAGTTTTGGGCCCCACACTACAAGAAGGATGTGGATAAATTGGAGAGAGTCCAGCGAAGGGCAACAAAAATGATTAGGGGTCTAGAACACATGACTTATGAGGAGAGGCTGAGGGAGCTGGAATTGTTTAGCCTGCAGAAGAGAAGAATGAGGGGGGATTTGATAGCTGCTTTCAACTACCTGAAAGGGGGTTCCAAAGAGGATGGCTCTAGACTGTTCTCAATGGTAGCAGATGACAGAACGAGGAGTAATGGTCTCAGGTTGCAGTGGGGGAGGTTTAGGTTGGATATTAGGAAAAACTTTTTCACTAAGAGGGTGGTGAAACACTGGAATGCGTTACCTAGGGAGGTGGTAGAATCTCCTTCCTTAGAGGTTTTTAAGGTCAGGCTTGAGAAAGCCCTGGCTGGGATGATTTAACTGGGAATTGGTCCTGCTTCGAGCAGGGGGTTGGACTAGATGACCTTCAGGGGTCCCTTCCAACCCTGATATTCTATGATTCTATGATGAGATTATTGTCTGTAGTGTGTGTATTTGTGTTTGTGGTGTGCTTGCTGCTTGACTGAAATATACCGTGTGCTCTGTTCATTTGTTTGGGGGACCATGTGCTGACCATGTGTGTGCTGAGCCTAGCGGCCTGCTACGCAAGTCTAAGAGCTTCTTCACGAGGCTGTGATCCCTAAGCCTTTTAGAACCCATCAACCCTTAACCAGGGGGCGGGGCTACTCAGGGAGACCAGGGCTTTAAAAAGCCTGCTCCTAAGCGACCAGAGGAGTTTACAGGGGGAGTGTGACCAGGGGCTAGAACTCAACATTCTTTAAACATAAAAGCCAAAAACACCCCTTGATATAAACAAAACAACGACAAAGGAACCAGCTGCAGGAGGAAAGAGAGAATGCAGGCAGAAGTCCAGGAACAGAGTGGGGGCTACCCAGTTTATTGCACGAAATGCTGCATGTATGATTCCCTGCCCTATGGGCAGGTGGCGTACATGTGCACTGGGTGCAAGGAGCTCCTGGCCCTCAGAGACCTTGTACGGGCTTTGGAGACCAGAGGGGCTGAACTGGAGGAACTGAGGGAGACAGAGGTACATAGATGAGACTTCCTCACAGTAGAATGGTCCCACCCCAGGTCTGACAGCCTTTGTGCTGTTGAGGAAGATGAAAGTCCCAGGGAAGGAGAGTATCTAACTGGAGCAGAGGGAAATAATCCCATAGTTGGAACCCTCCTTCCAGATGATGTTGTGGTATCCTCTTGCACTGAGGATACCTCTCCGGGTGTGGGAACTCCAGCTATTAGAAAGAGACAGGTATTAGTAATGGGCAATTCAATCATTAGAAACATAGATAGCTGGTTTTGCGATGAGCAGGAGAACTGCAAGGTGACTTGCCCACCTGGTGTGAAGGTTGTGGATCTCTCGAGACATCTGGATAAACTGATGTGTAGTGCTGGGGAGGAGCCAGTGTTGTGGTACATGTAGGTACCAATGACATAGGGAAAAGTAAGAGAGAGGTCCTGGAGCCCAAATTTAGGTTGCTAGGTAAGAGACTGAGGTCCAGGACCTCCATGGTACCATTCTCTGAGATGCTCCCAGTTCCACATGCAGGAGCAGTTAGACAGGCAGAACTGCAGAGTCTCAATGTGTGGATGAGACAATGGTGTAGGGAGGAGGGGTTTAGATTTATTAGGAACTGGGGAAACCTTTGGGAAAGGAGGAGCATATGCAGGAAGGATGGGCTCCACCTAAACCAAAATGGAACCAGATTGCTGGCACTTAACATTAAAAAGGTCGTAGAGCAGCTTTTAAACTAAGGGCTGGGGGAAAGCCGAAAGGTGTGGAGGAGCCATGGTTTGGACATCCCTTAGGGGAGGATCTATTAATAGAATCATAGAATATCAGGGTTGGAAAGGACCTCAGGAGGTCATCTAGTCCAACCCCCTGCTCAAAGCAGGACCAATCCCCCACTAAATCATCCCAGCCAGGGCTTTGTCAAGCCTGACCTTAAAAACTTCTAAGGAAGGAGATTCCACCACCTCCCTAGGTAACGCATTCCAGTGTTTCACCACCCTCCTAGTGAAAAAGTTTTTCCTAACATCCAACCTAAACCTCCCCCATTACAACTTGACACCATTACTCCTTGTTCTGTCATCTGCTACCAATGAGAACAGTCTAGATCCATCCACTTTGGAACCCCCTTTCAGGTAGTTGAAAGCAACTATCAAATCCCCCCTCATTCTTCTCTTACGCAGGCTAAACAATCCCAGTTCCCTCAGCCTCTCCTCATAACTCATGTGTTCCAGTCCCCTAATCATTTTTGTTGCCCTCCACTGGATGTTTTCCAATTTTTCCACCTCCTCCTTTTAGTGTGGAGCCCAAACCTGGACACGGTACTCCAGATGAGGCCTCACCAGTGTCAAATAGAGGGGAACGATCACGTCCCTCAATCTGCTGGCAATGCCCCTACTTATACATCCCAAAATGCCATTGGCCTTCATGGCAACAACAGCACACTGTTGCCTCATATCCAGCTTCTCGTCCACTGTAACCCCTAGGTCCTTTTCTGCAGAACTGCTGCCTAGCCAGTTGGTGCCTAGTCTGTACCAGTGCATGTTCTTCCGTCCTAAGTGCAGGACTCTGCACTTGTACTTATTGAACCTCATCAGATTTCTTTTGGCTCAATCCTCTAATTTGTCTAGGGCCCTCTTTATCCTATCCCTACCCTCCAGCGTATCTACCTCTCCTCCCAGTTTAGTGTCATCTGCAAACTTGCTGAGGGTGCAATCCACACCATCCACCAGATCATTAATGAAGATATTGAACAAAACCGGCCCGAGGACTGACCCTTGGGGCACTCCACTTGATTCGGCTGCCAACTAGACATGGAGCCATTGATCACTACCCGTTGAGCCTGACAATCTAGCCAACTTTCTATCCACCTTATAGTCCATTCATCCAGCCCATACTTCTTTAACTTGCTGGCAAGAATACTGTGGGAGACAGTGTCAAAAGCTTTGCTAAAGTCAAGGAACAACACGTCCACTGCTTTCCCCTCATCCACAGAGCCAGTTATTTCATCATAGAAGGCAATTAGATTAGTCAGGCATGACTTGCCCTTGGTGAATCTATGCTGGCTGTTCCTGATCACCTTCCTCTCATGCAAGTGCTTCAGGATTGATTCTTTGAGGACCTGCTCCATGATTTTTCCAGGGACTGAGGTGAGGCTGACTGGCCTGTAGTTCCCAGGATCCTCCTCCTTCCCTTTTTTAAAGATGAGCACTACATTAGCCCTTTTCCAGTCGTCCGGGACCTCCCCCGATCGCCATGAGTTTTCAAAGATAATGGCCAATTGCTCTGCAATCACATCCGCCAACTTCTTTAGCACTCTCAGATGCAGCGCATCCAGCCCTATGGACTTGTGCTTGTCCAGCTTTTCTAAATAGTCCCAAACCACTTCTTTCTTCACAGAGGGCTGGTCACCTCCTCCCCATGCTGTGCTACCCAGTGCAGCGGGAGCTGACCTTGTTCGTGATGACAGGCAAAAAAAGCATGGAGTACATTAGCTTTTTCCACATCCTCTGTCACTGGGTTGCCTCCCTCATTCAGTAAGGAGCCCACGCTTTCTTCTTGTTGCTAACAAACCTGAAGAAACCCTTCTTGTTACTCTTAACATCTCTTGCTAGCTGCAACTCCAGGTGTGATTTTTGCCTTCCTGATTTCACTCCTGCATGCCCGAGCAATGTTTTTATACTCTTCCCTGGTCATTTGTCCAATCTTCCACTTCTTGTAAGCTTCTTTTTTGTATTTAAGATCAGCAAGGATTTCACTGTTAAGCCAAGCTGGTCGCATGCCATATTTACTATTTCTACACATCGGGATGGTTTGTCCCTGTAACCTCAATAAGGATTCTTTAAAATACAGCCAGCTCTCCTGGACTCCTTTCCCCCTCATGTTATTCTCCCAGGGGATCCTGCCCATCAGTTCCCTGAGGGAGTCAAAGTCTGCTTTTCTGAAGTCCAGGGTCCGTATTCTGCTGCTCTCCTTTCTTCCTCATGTCATGATCCTGAACTCGACCATCTCATGGTCACTGCCTCCCAAGTTCCCATCCACTTTTGTTTCCCCTACTAATTCTTCCCGGTTTGTGAGCAGCAGGTCAAGAAGAGCTCTGCCCCTAATTGGTTCCTCCAGCACTTGCACCAGGAAATTGTCCCCTAACTTCCCAAAAAGTTCCTGGATTGTCTGTGCACCGCTGTATTGCTCTCCCAGCAGATATCAGGGTGATTGAAGTCTCCCATGAGAACCAGGGTACATCTCACCTCAGAACAAGATGCAGAGATAAAGTTTCTTGACACCTTAAATTACTGCTTCTTGGAGCAGCTGGTCCTGGAACCCACCAGAGGAAAGGCAATTTTTGATTGAGTCCTAAGTAGAGCACAGGATCTGGTCCAATAGATGAATACAGCTGGACCGCTTGGTAATAGGACCATAATATAATTAAATTTAATATCCCTGTGGCAGGAAAAACACCACAGCAGCCCAACACTGTAGCATTTAATTTCAGAAAGGGGAACTACACAAAAATGAGGAGGTTAGTTAAACAGAAATTAAAGGGTACAATGCCAAAAGTGAAATCTCTGCAAGCTGCGTGGAAACTTTTTAAAGACACCATAATAGAGGCTCAACTTAAATGTATTCCCCAAATTAAAAAACATAGTAAGAGAACCAAAAAAGAGCCACCGTGGCTAAACAACAAAGTAAAAGAAACCGTGAGAGGCAAAAAGGCATCCTTTAAAAACTGGAAGTTAAATCCTAGTGAGGAAGATTCCCAAACCTGAGCCATTCTTTTTGGGTGACTAATATGAGGAACTGTCCCAGATTGAGGTATCATTAGAAGAGGCTTTGGAACAAATTGCGAAATTAAACAGCAATAAGTCACCAGGACCAGATGGTATTTACCCAAGGGTTCTGAAGGAACTCAAATGTGAAATTGCAGAACTACTAACTGTAGTCTGTAACCTATCATTTAAATCAGCTTCTGTACCAGATGACAGGAGGATAGCTAATGTGATGCCAATTTTTAAAAAGGGCTCCAGAGATGATGCCAGCAATTACAGGCCTGCAAGGGTCTGTACAGTACCGGGCAAACTGGTTGAAACTATTATAAAGAACAATATAGATGAACATAATTTGTTGAGGAAGAGTCAACATGGTTTTAGTAAAGGGAAATCATGCCTCACCAATCTACTAAAATTCTTTGAGGGGGTCAACAAGCATGTGGACCAAGAGGATCCAGTGGATATAGCGTACTTAGATTTCCAGAAAGCCTTTGACAAGGTCCCTCACCAAAGGCTCTTATGCAAAGTAAGCTGTCATGAGATAAGGTGCTCTCATGCATTGGTAACTGGTTAAAAGATAGGAAACGAAGGGTAGGTATAAATGGTCAGTTTTCAGAATGGAGAGAGGTAAATAGTGGTGTTCCCCAGGGGGTTTGTTCTGGGACCAGTCCTATTCAACATATTCATACATTATCTGGAAAAAGGGGTAAACAGTGGGGTGACAAAATCTACAGATGATACAAAATTACTAAAGATAGTTAAGACCCAGACAGACTGCAAAGAGCTACAAAAGGATCTCTCAAAACTGGGTGACTGGGCAACAAAATGGCAGATGAAATTCAGTGTTCATAAATGCAAAGTAATGCACATTGGAAAGCATAATCCCAGCTATACATATAAAATGATGGGGTCTAAATTAACCGTTACCACTCAAGAAAGAGATCTTGGAGTCATTGTGGATAGTTCTCTGAAAACATGCACTCAATTGCAGCGGCTGTCAAAAAAGCAAACAGAATGCTGGGAATCATTAAGAAAGGGATAGATAATAGGACAGAAAATATCATGTTCCCTCTATATAAAACCATGGTACGCCCACATCTTCAATACTGTGTGCAGATGTGGTCGCCCCATCTCAAAAAAGATGTATTGGAATTGGAAAAGGTTCAGAAAAGGGCAACAAAAACTGTTAGGGGTACGGAATGGCTTCCGTTATAAGGAGAGATTAATAAGACTGGGACTTTTCATCTTGGAAAAAAGTTGGCTAAAGGGAGATATGATTGAGGTCTATAAAATCATGACTGTGTAGAAAAAGTAGATAAGGAAGTGGTGTTTACTACTTCTCATAACACAAGAACTAGGGGTCACCAAATGAAATTAATAGGCAGCAGGTTTAAAACAAACAAAAGGAGGTATTTCTTTACACAACACACAGTCAACCTGTGGAACTCCTTGCCAGAGGATGTTGTGAAGGCCAAGACCATAACAGGGTTCAAAAAAAGAACTAGATAAATTCATGGAGGATAGGTCCATCAATGGCTATTAGCCAGGATGAGCAGGAATGGTATCGCTAGCCTCTGTTTGCCAGAAGCTAGGAATGAGTGACAGGGGATGGATCACTTGATAATTACCTGTTCTGTTTATTCCCTCTGGGGCACCTGGCACTGGCCATGGTCGGAAGACAGAATACTGGGCTAGATGGACCTTTGGTCTGAACCAGTAGGGCCATTCTTATGTTCTAATGTTATGAAATATGTTGTGAGGTTAGCAATGCCCACAGCCAGCCTTTCAGCAGGGACAAAGGAACAGCTATCAGTGGCCAGATTGGAGTCAATGGCTCACCAAGAGGAATCCACTGTCTCGGAGGCTTCTCAGAGAAGGCACGTATACAATGGGGTGGCCTAACCCATATCACAGCAAGGATCTTTCTAGCAGCTGGAAGAAAGTATAAAAGAGTAGCAGTGACATCATCACTTGGCCTCTCTTCCCCCATCTCAACACCTGGAAGATCATCTGGAAGACAGGCTTTGAACTAGGGAGATTGGTTCCAGGCTGGAAGGAGGTCCAGGCTGTATATTGAGGAACTGTAAGCTGTCTGTATAATCTGTTAGGGTAAGAGACTGTTTGATTCAAATCTTGCGTGAATTTAGACTGCAAATTTATTTCTAAGATGACCAACTTTGATCTCTGTCTGTTAATTATAATCACTTAAAATCTAGTTTTCTGTATTAAATAAATGTGTTTTATATTTTACCTAAAACAGTGTATTTTTGGTTGAAGTGCTTTTCAGCTCAGATTACAAAGGCTGGTGTATTTCCACTTTCCTATGAAGAAGTGACAAACTTAATGAGTTTGCACTTTCCAAGGGAACCTTGAGCAGTGCAAGGTGGTATATTCCTGGGGTGCAAGGCTGGGGAGCTGAGGGGAGTTGGCTAGAGCCTCTCTATTGATGATTTGTGTGTGTCTGGGAGATCATTCTTGTAACTCAGTTGGGTGTGTCCCTGCCTGTGGATGGCTGTGTAAGTGCAATGCCTGTCAGAGGTTTGTAGCTTGACATCAGCATCCCAGTGTGAGGGACAGCCCAGGCTGGTGGGTTTGGAGGGCTCAGCTCTCCCACAGTCCAGGTTGCACCTGGGGAACCTTGTCACGGGATCCCATCACAGGGGATTTTTTGGTAACAATCAGTAAACCCCCAAAATGAAGGACCTTGCTTATCAGGAAAGGTTTACAAAACTAAATACATCTAGCTTGGGTAAATGACAACTAATGCAGGGGCTGATAAAATAATACAAATATTTAAAAGATGTTGACACCAAGAAGGGAGAGGAATGTTTAGTTTGAGGCACAGGGAGGTGTAACTAGGAGGAACTATAACTGTGACGAGTAAAGAAAGAAAGAGAACACGTATGCTGAATATTGGGACCAACACCAACTAAATCACCAAAGAAAGCTGGGGTAGGGCTCAGGAAGGAGGAATGGAGACGAACTGAATGACATAACCTGATCTGACTATGCTTAGGACCCAGATGTTCATGGTAATCAAGTCCCAAACGCCATAAAAAGGAACGGGCCTGTTCCCAAACAAGGAAGATGGTGAAGGAGAGAATACCACTGGATCACTGTCCTAGACATGCATCAAAATAGGTGCTTGCCGGATCCCGGGATGGGCGGGGGTGGAATCAGCCAGCTGGTTAAATCTAGAACCAGAGAACCTTCTCCTCTGTGATAAGTGGCCTTTCTGGTAGTAATCCTGCTGCCTAACAGGAAGGGAGGACTATCCAAAAAACACTGTGAGCGGTATTGTAACTGACCATTATTGTGACTGTGACACTGGGAGACCAGTTGCCAGCTCATGCCAAGGCCACAGGCCTCACTGACAAATGCATAGCTGGAAACCAGTCTGGCTTACCTGTAGGTTAGTATTATTAAAATAGATATTAGTGTTATAAGAATGTGTTTAGTGTTTAGACTTTTTGGAATTCTTGTAGGATGCTACAGCTCCTTTGGCAGGAACAAAATAATGCCTTTTTGGTATAGGGGCATAAGATGCTGGTGTGCACCAAAACATTCTGTCCAGTTCTAATATGGCCTCATTAATTGGGAGGGCCTCCCTGGTCAGTCCTTGGAGTTGCAAAATGTCCAAGAGCTGGTGTTGAAGGTCCTGGATCTCTTTCAATGGGATTCAATGTAGATCATTAGAGATCCATTGTAACAGCTCCTGATACTGACAGTAATTGTCTGGTGGAGAAGGTGACAAAGGAGTCTGGAGATGAAGAAGCCCCTGTTGGAACTGTCAGTATCAACAGAACTGGTTCTGGCTCTTCCTTCTCATACACCAAGGGTTCTGGCTGATGAGAGGGGGAGACGCTGTACAACTCCTGAAGGGTCTGGATGCCTGCCATAGAGGTCCCAAAAAGGCAAAAAGGACAGATCCATCATAGAATATCAGGGTTGGAAGGGACCTCAGGAGGTCATCTAGTCCAAGCCCCTGCTCAAAGCAGGACCAATCCCCAACTAAATCATCCCAACCAGAACTTTGTCAAGCCTGACCTTAAAAATATCTAAGGAAGGAGATTCCACCACCTCCCTAGGGAACCCATTCCAGTGCTTCACCACCCTCCTAGTGAAAAAGTTTTTCCTAATATCCAACCTAAACCTCCCCCACTGCAACTTGAGACCATTACTCCTTGTTCTGTCATCTGCTACCACTGAGAACAGCCTAGATCCATCCTCTTTGGAACTCCCTTTCAGGTAGTTGAAAGCAGCTATCAAATTCCCCCCTCATTCGTCTCTTCTGCAGACCCAAATAATCCCAGTTCCCTCAGCTTCTCCTCATAAGTCATGTGCTCCAGCCCCCTAATCATTTTTGTTGCCCTCCCCTGTACTTTCCAATTTTTCCACATCCTTCTTGTAGTGTGGGGCCCAAAACTGGACACAGTACTCCAGATGAGGCCTCACCAATGCCGAATAGAAGGGAATGATCATGTCCCTCGATCTGCTGGCAATGCTCCTATTTATACAGCCCAAAGTGCCGTTAGCCTTCTTGGCAACAAGGGCACACCGTTGACTCATATCCAGCTTCTCATCCACTGTAACCCCTCGGTCCTTTTCTGAAACCCCTAGGTCCCACTGTTCCGTTGCAGTGGGCCCCATGGGTATCTGCACCAACAGACCCTGGGGGAGCTGTAAGTGAAGGGATGGTAATTGTAGGCTCTCAACAGCCTGTCGGGGGTCCTGTGCCTCCACGGAGATACTGGTGCAGCTACCTCCTCTGATTCCAAGGGTGGTTCCATTGGTAGTGGCGGTACTATCAGTATTAGGTCGCTCCGCCCCAACGGCTGGAGATGGAATTGCTCCTGAGACATCACTAACAATTCCTCCTCTAGAATAAGGATGGCCCTTAGGAGGGTAGGGCCAGAAAGCAATGGAGACTGTGGGGTGCAAGAGGAATCTATCGTCTGGTGTTATAAAGGTCTCAAATACAGGCAGGAGTCTGGAGAGTTCCAGCAGGAAGGACCCAGCTTGTCTGTTACAGCCAAATGGTCTCTAGGTTAATGAGGCAGTACTGACAATGAGCTCAGACCGGCACTTGTAGATGGGGCTGGCAAATGTTCATCTTTTTGCTTCAGTACCACAGTCACTGTTGGAACCGGCAGCTCCCTCTTTTTGCATGCCTTGACCTAGAGTCTGGGGTTTTCAGCAACACCAGTTCCGTGGGTTCTGTACATGACATCTCACCCTACCAGGCCAGCCTGGGGAGGGAACACATTTCTTCTGGATGGTGGTGACAGGTTGTATGCCACAGATGCCTGGAACCGGGGTACCACTGAGCCCTCTGACACACACACACACTCTCTCTCTCTCTCTCTCTCTGCGGCTGTGCCAAGCTGTAGACCGCTGCCAGTCCTGCACTCACAGACACTTACACAAGAAGGATGTGACGTTATATGATTAAAATAGGACCATGTTGATCATTGTTGCTACCACTGTTATACAATTGCAACAAATCTTGTACAAAGTATTACATGTAAGTTGTCAATGGAAAAGTTATGATTTGCTGAATGTGATTATCCTAGTTGTATGCATGTATCATTTTTTATCTGAAGTTATGAATATTGACTATATGCCTGTATTTCAAATGTGTTTGCTCCTGTGGTAACACCCACAAGGTATTTACATCCAGTCTAGCCAGCACATTGTGAAGGGAATGTTTAAGTTGGTGGTCCATCAATGAACACAATGGGCCAGAAAAGAAGCTTATCTCACCTGAGGGACTTTCCTGAGGACATTCTAGGTACAGTACAACAAGGAGTCTGGTAGCACCTTAAAGGCTAACATTTATTTAGGCATAAGCTTTTGTGGGTAGAAAACCCACATCTTCAGATGCATGGAGTGAAAATTGCAGATACAGGCATAAATATATACTGACACATGAAGCGAAGGGAAAGGAGGACTTGTGGCACCTTAGAGACTAACCAATTTATTTGAGCATAAGCCCATGAAAGCTTATGCTCAAATAAATTGGTTAGTCTCTAAGGTGCCACAAGTACTCCTTTTCTTTTTGCGAGTACAGCCTAACATGGCTGTTACTCTGAAGCGAAGGGAGTTACCTCACAAGTGGGGAACCAGTGATGACAAGTCCGATTCGATCAGGGTGAATGTGGTCCACTCCCAGTAATAGATGAGGAGGTGTTAATACCAAGAGAGGGAAAATTGCTTTTGTAGTGAGCCAGCCACTCCCAGTCCCTATTCAAGCCCAAATTGATGGTGTTAAGTTTGCAAATGAATTGTAACTCTGCAGTTTGTCTTTGAAGTCTGTTTTTGAAGTTGTTTTTTGTTGAAGGATGACTACTTTTAAATCTGTTATTGAATGTCAAGGGAGACTGAAGTGTTCTCCTACTGGCTTTTGTATGTTACCATTCCTGATGTCTTTGTGTCATTTATTCTTTTACGTAGAGTCATCAATGTAGCGTAAGTAGAGGAGGGGTGCTAGGGAACGAGAGCTGAGGCAGCGTTGTTCTAAGTCAGCCATAAAAATGTTGGCATACTGTGGGGCCATGTGGTTACCCATAGCAGTGCCGCTGACTTGAAGGTATAAGTTGTCCCCAAATCTGAAATGGTTGTGGGTGAGGACAAAATCACAAAGCACAGCCACCAGGTGTTCCGTGGCCTCATCAGGGATACTGTTCCTGACAGCTTGTAGCCCATAATCATGTGGAATATT
Source organism: Caretta caretta (assembly GCF_965140235.1). Taxonomy (NCBI): domain Eukaryota; kingdom Metazoa; phylum Chordata; order Testudines; family Cheloniidae; genus Caretta; species Caretta caretta. The sequence continues at coordinate 19,124,412 of NC_134226.1, read as the reverse complement.
GGTGTAAAGAGCTAGGTAAAGTATAGTAATAGATACTAGGTAGAGTATAGCTAGTGGCTGCTCTGACTCATCAGAGCATGCAAGGGCATGTGACTAGATCATGTAATACTAAATTTCATCTTGTGTGTCTTACTTTCCCATAAACTAGGCTAAGGGCTTTGTTTAGGACAATGAAGTTTCTCTCCGCATGGCAGAAGCTATAAAAGGTACTAGAAACTCCTCCATTTTGCCTCTTTCCTGCTCTGATCTCTGGACTTATACTAATGAGCACATTCTAACCAAGGGACTGAAGACCTTCCAATTATTTGGAAGCAACCAGAAATGTAACAAGCCAGCACTTTATTCCATTGCTGCTCCAAACTTGATACAAGAAGTCTGCAATTGTTTTATGTATTTGATTCCTTTAATCAATTTTAACTCTCCCTTTTTATAAATAAACTTTTAGATATTAGATACTAAAGTATTGGCAACAGCATGATTATTAGGTAAGATCTGAGTTATATATTGACCTGGGTATATGGCTGGTCCTTTGGGATGAGAAGAACCCTTTGATGAAATTGGTTTTAAATAACCACTCATTAAGTCTAGTGTCTGGATATTGAATCCAGGACTGGAATACCTAAGGAAATTGCATTTCTGACTACTTATTAGCTAGTATGGTGAGACAGAAATTTACTTTGGTTGCTGGTTTGGCATATCTTATGGAAGGATAACCACCAGTTTTGAGGTGTGTCTTCCCTATTTCTCAGCAGTTTGTCATGAATTTGGTATTCTCGGTTGTGACCCACTGAGGCACGGTGACACAGGGACACACCCAACTGCAGTTACATGAATGCTTCTACTCAGCCACTCATGAACTAACAATAGAAAGGTTTCAGAGTAGCAGCCGTGTTAGTCTGTATTCGCAAACAGAAAAGGAGTACTTGTGGCACCTTAGAGACTAACCAATTTATCTGAGCATAAGCTTTCGTGAGCTACAGCTCACTTCATCGGATGCATCCGATCAATGTGTGTTTATCTATTTTAACCTTGTAAATAACTCAATATCCTAGTTAATAAACCTTTAGTTAGTTTACTACAGGATTGGCTAAAAATGTGTTTTTTTTTGTGAGATCTAAAGTGCAAATTGAGCTGGGGTAAATGACTAGTCCTTTGGAACTCAGAGAAACCAAAATATTTTGTGATCTTTGGTGTAAAGTAACCATCTATCACAGAGTCAAGCTTTCCTGGATAGCAAGATAGACTGCAATACTTAAGGGAACTGTCTGGGACTCTGTGTTAAGGCTGTATCGTAACTGAGTTTACACTTACTATTTGGCTGATGAAATTTAATTATTGAACTCACAACCAATTTGGGGTTTGTGTCCTGCTTCATAACATTCTGCCCTGAGGTTAGTATTCTCACTTGTGAGCCACTCCAGACAGAGGCACAGTGGCATCTCTTCATGGCCAGAGCATATACTCCCAAAGAATGTAAAGTAACCTGGAGTCTTTAAAACAATGTACGGTTTTGTTGTTTTTTCTGAAAACCAAACCCAGCCATCAAAAAGTAAGTCCTCAGTGGTCTGCTGCACATTGGGCACAATACCCAAATACTTCAGCTGGAAGGCCCTTCTCACTACTGATGCTATAATTCTGGCTGAGGCATTCACCATAACCACAGCTGACTGAAATGAGGTCTTGCAGACCATACAGATACAGCCTTCTGCAAGAATGCCATAAACTCTTCCCTGGAGGGTTCAGACAACTTGTCCATTAACTCAGCCACGGTCACCCAATTAACACAGTCATATCTGGAGAGCAACGTCTGCTGGTTTGCAATGCACATTTGCAGGGAAGAGGAGATATAAATCTTTCTCCCCATTAAATCCATCCTTTTGGACTCTGTCTTTAGGAGTGGATTTAAACCTTCCCTGCCATGCCGTCATTTGCTGCAGTTACCACCAGAGAATTAGGGGCCAGGTGGGAGTAGAAACCCTCCAAACGCTGCATGGGAATGAAGCACCGCTTTTCCAAATGCTTACCCTTGTACGGCAACGAAACTGGAGTATTCTAGAAGGCCTTTGGTAAGCTCCAAAAGAGCCTCATTTATTGGGAGAGCTACTCTCCCTGGAGCTGATGGTTGGAGACTATTCAGCATCTTATGCGTATTCTCCTGCAGGAATTCCAGCTGGATGCCCAAGATAGCAGCCATATGCCTCAGGAGATCCTGATATGTCTTAAACCCCTCAGGCACTAAGGGAGAGTACTATTCTGTCACAGAGTCATCCGGAAAGGATGAAGATGTGGTTTGCTGTGCCAGTGATGGGTCCTTTTATTACACCAGAGGATCCTGTCAGAATAGTCCCAGAGATCCAGGAAGAATGGGCTCATTGGTCACTTGCAGCTCAGATGGTTTGGGAGCAGGAGCCACCGTTGGGTTTGGTAATCTATTTCTGGAGCAGGTCAAAGAGTGAGACCTCAGGGACTGAGGAACGACCCAAAGATAAGATATTGGTGGCCAGTAGGCACCGGGCCAAAAGCCCGTCTTGTGGGACAGATGCCAATCTTGTTGCTGATGGTGATCCGAGGGTGACCTATCGGGCTACAACCAAGGGGAGGACAACCCCAACCAATATCTTGAGGAGACCCGGAGATTCTCTGGTGACAACAAGGGAGCCAGCCCCCATGGAGCATGTTGTTACTGCTGCGGACTATTGTTACTGCTGCAACGTTAACGCTGCTAAGTGCGGGCATTTCTTGAGCTCCAACCTGCACTAGCAGAGTGCAGCTTGCCGATTCAGCAGACCTCAATATTATTCTCAAAGACCACAGGCATGGTTTGGTGGTAAAGGTGCTCGGCCAGGTTTATTGTCAGCAAAGCATGGTACTAGCACCCTACTCAACAGGTCACATGGACACTCTCAGATGTATGCCTGGGACAAGCTAAAGGCTCAACGTATATACCAGGATTCTGTCCCCTTGGCCAATACAAAGATGCCCCTCCTATGACTTTGCCTTGTATACGATACAAACAAGTTACCATCCTTATACTTTGTACCTGCTAGTTTGAACGAAATGTCCTCACCCATTATCCTGTCATCCTCTCCTTATCTTACAAGGGGCTGATGTGTTTCTGCACAATCTCTTAGGAATTTGTTTACAAGGTAAAATATAAGTTTGCTTTATCACTGTAAAAGTGCCTGTGCTGAACTTGTGAACCTGGGCAGGAAGATTGCTTCCGCTCACCACGGAGGACTATCAAAACTAAATGGGCCATTGCAGGACAAAAACTTTGTTGATTGCCCCATCCACCCATGAAGAAGTTACATGCAGAAGCACTTGTCACATTGGTTTGAACTCTGGGGGAAAGTCATATAAATATGCTCACAAGAGGAAATAGTTATCTCTTTGCTGTTTGGACTCACACAAGGGCTGGAGCTAAGAAACAAATGCAGACATCCCCAGGGGCAAGCTGGGTTAGCCCCAAGACAGTCAGTGGATAGACTACTACATGTCACATTTTGGAAACCATAAACTCACTCATTTGTGCATACAGTAACTCCCCACTGAACATCCTCTCACTTCACGCTGTTTAGATGTTACGTCCCTGCTCCATTACAGAACATGCTCGTTTAAAGTTGAGCAATGCTCCCCTATAACATCATTTGGCTGACTGCTTTGTCCACAGCCGGCAGCCCCCCTATCAGCTCCCCTACGCGCCCCCCCCCAGTGCCTCCCGCCCATCCGCGGTCCCTGCGGATCAGCACCTTCCCCCTTCTCCCCCCGCCTCCAGCAATCAGCGGTCTTGCGGTGTTTAGGAGGCTGTGGATGGAAGAGGGAGGATGCGGCCCGCAGCCTCCCCCCTCCCTCCCTGCCCCTCCCTCCTGAACGCTGCAAACCAGCTGATTGCCATGGGCAGGAGGTAGGGGAGGGAGGGGGGAGGCTGCGCGCTGCGTCCTCGTTCCTCCCCCCAGCCTCCTGAATGCCGCAAGACCGCTGATTGCCGTGGGCAGGAGGAGCAGGAGGAAGGTGCTGATCCACAGGGTCTGCCAGCGGGTGGGAGGTGCTGGGGCTGGGGTGAAGAGGGGACATAGGGGAGCTGATAGGGGGGCTGCCAGCCTGTTTACTACCTGTATTTAATTGCTTCTTTAAAATGTATAGAATGCTTTTGTCTGGCAAAAAAAGATTCCCTATAACCTAACCCCCATATTTACATTAATTGTTATGGGAAAATTGGATTTGCTTAACATCGTTTTGCTTAAAGTCGCATTTTTCAGAAACATAACTACAACGTTAAGTGAGGAATGTTGCCCGCTTTAACCTGTAAACAATTAATTTCTTTTCTCAGTTAGTTTACTATAGGATTGGCTACCAGCATTGTCTTTGGTGTCAGATCAAAGTACAAACTGATCTGGGGTAAGTGACTGATCTCTTGGGACTTGGAGGAACTTGAATATTTAGCAATCTTTGGCGTGCCCATTTATTACTAAGTCCATCTTGCCTGGGTGGCAAGATAGACTGGAATGCCCAAGGGGACTGTTTGTGACTCCATGGTAAGACTGGTATAGTGCTTCGGGAGTTCACATTTGTTACTGGGTTGGTGAAATTATAGACCATGCCACCAGTTTGGGGTGTCTGCCCTGCTTCTTGACAGTCTCCCCTGAGGTTGGCACTCATGGTCATGAACCATTCCAGACAGCATGACAATCTCCTTTAACACCCATTTCAAAGAAAGAAATAAGGGCCACCCTTTAAGAATCCTGAACACATGAAGGGGAGCAAAGCGTGAAGGGGAAGGGTTTAACATCAGCATATGACTTGCCCAAGCCACTTTACTGACAGGCGTTTCGGACTAGCACCACTGAGAACTACCTTCCATTCAAGTCACCCCCTTTTTTGAGCACTGTAGCCCTTACTGTCCTTAAGGTATTTTTTGTGTGGAAGGCTTCAGTCACAAGAACTTTTATTGGCAGCAAACACTTTCCAACAATAGCCACGTGTTAACAGTATTATGGACAATACCACAGGACATCTAAGCTGTTCCTGCCTCCCTTATCTGCAGAGGTCCCCAAACTGTGGGGTACACCTGCCTAAGACGATGTGGAGGGCCTGGTACAGCCCCCACAGGGGGCAGGGAGGGAACACCACCCAGCCCCGCTTGGCCCCTGGGTCCACTCCTGGCCCCAGCCGGGGCTCCGCTCCCAGCCCTGGACCCTTTACCCTGTCCACATCTGCCCCAAGAGCCGTGGCCCCACTCCCGGCCCCAGGGAGGGGGTTTGGACAGGGGCAAGAGGGGGGTGCAACCCTGAAAAGTTTCAGGACCACTGACCTACTGCGGTAGTTGAACAAAGGATGCACTAAGTTACTGAAGGGGTACACCTTCCCAGCCTTCAGAGTTTCATGCAATGTCACTCTACCCAGCAGTAGCTCTTATTGGAAATAAAGAACAAATGTCTCGTGCAATAGACATGCTAGACAGCAACAGACTCTAACCAACATAATGAAGGGCACTGAAGGGAGCTCAGAAGAAGCTCCCCCTAATTTATTCAGATGGAGATAGGCCTGTGCAGCACCAGAGAAATCCTCTAACACAAAATAAGGGATAGCCACAGTGTTAATGCCAAATTGTCTCCATGTTTCATGCTCTTGTTTAAACCTATAATCTAAATTCTTTAATGTGCTTTAAGAAGAATCAAAATATGTCAAGCAAAATTAAGGTGCACACTGTGTAAGATCTGACTCCAGTGGGCCTCCTGCAGAGAGCATATCAACATCCCTGAAGATCCCTTAGATCAGTTGGCCAGACTTCAAGTCTGTCCATCTTCCACGCCACAAAACACACTGTTACCCTCAAACGTCTGATCCTTCGCTTACCTAGAAGTGTGCATGATCCAATTTTAGAACGCAGTTTCCAATGTACAGGACATCAAACAATTAACATTTGATGGCTCTTCTGCATTCTGCAATACGCCCTGTGGTTTAGATCTGCCCTTCGCTCTTTTCTGTTTTATATTTTCAGCACCACTGAATCAGTATTCTACAAACATGCACTGTGCAGCACAGGTCCTCTCCAATATTCAGGAGCAAAACTTCATCAGCTATCATGCCAAAGTAGGGCTGCAGCATTACGTAGCCTTCCTTTACTCATAAGCAACAAGGGGTCCAGTGGCACCTTAAAGACTAACATTTATTTGGGCATAAGCTTTCGTGGGTTAAAAAAAACACACAGAAGAAGTGGTTTTTTTACCCACAAAAGCTTATGCCCAAATAAATCTGTTAGTCTTTAATCTGTTAGACTCCTTGTTGTTTTCATGGTACAAACTAACACAGCTACCCCCCGATACTTTACTCATAAGCTGATTCTTCAGCACAGCTACCTCAGGATTTCAGCCATTTATTTTTTGTTAAACTCTGAGAAAGCAAGCTTGGCACAAAAGTTAGAGTTTGTAGAAGACATCCTACTGCATCTCATAGCATTTAACCCTTTCAAATCCATTCACTTGCAATGACAGATGTGTTGGCCCTATTTCCATCATTGCTTCAGGAAGTTGGGGGCAGTCATGTTGCCTTTTTAAATTTTATGTTTGAAAAATAAAACTAACCACCAACAACCCCCAGACCTGGGGCACCAGCTTTCCCTCGGTTACTAAAAAGGAGAGTTAATTTATTACCTCAGCTGAGGAAGAGAGAAGAGCCACATCCTAAATTAGACCAGCAAGGTTTGAGGTCACACAAGCTTTGTGAGGAGCTGTGGAGAGAAGTACAGCCTTGTATTAGGCTTCTTTGTTCCCTCCGCTTTAACAATTTAAAAGACCAACACTGGCACATATATAGTGAGCTATTTGGCTTGCTTGCTTGTAAGGAAGGTTTGCGGATGCAGTTTGAAAGCACATTATTACTCCCTGAAAAGAGTTACCAGATGGACCCTACAGGAAAGGGGGTTTTAGTGGTTCTCATTCTGCCTAAAAGGAAATGGAAGCTGCAGAGTCAGTTACAGGGTTCCCCTCCTGCCCAGAATACTACTATGAGACGAGGCCAATAGTCTCTAGGGTACAGTTAAAGGAGAAGTTTTAAAGGGTAAATACGTATAAAATGTAATTATTTCCTTCTAGAAATCTGTTTGAAAAGAAAATACCAGTGTATATTTTAATAGTTTTATTTTCATTTTCCCCCAAAAGGGAACAAAAGGCAAAGAGGTGTTGTGAGATACATCACTCTGTACTTATGGATATTTTATTTTACCACCCTATAAAAATACACATACTAATTTGTGGACTATAGCTTACCCACTTCATATAAGTCTCAGGAGTGTGAAGGAAGCAAAGTATTTCAGAGAACTGTTTTTATGGAGTAAAGAGGAAGTTAAATAACTTTTTACAAAAAAAAGTGTATGGTTGTTTGTGTTCAGTAAAACCAGTCTTCAATAGCCACATTCCACAAGAATTGAGATTTAAGTGGTAGCTTCCTTTGAGCATGTGCATGCAAAAGCTTTAGCAAAGAACTGATGCAATGTTAGAGAGACTACATAGAAGCCCCCTCCCACAGTACGAAACAAGATGTTCATTTAATTTTATTATTTCAGCTTCCCATCCAAATTCTTGTAAACAGATTCCATACCATTTAGGCATCTCTTTGATAAAAGTGTCTATAGTTGTATAAAAAAGTCACATGGTAAGATGAAGATATTTACCCTGTATGTGTTATGCAAGTGCGAAGAGGGACAAAACTTCCAAAGTCTCAAAACACATCCAAGCAACCTACAAAATACCTGATTCCTTCCTCGTTCTGTCCAACTGTATTGGGTGAAACTCAGTTACGTGTCTCTTCAGAGGCAAATATAAAGTTTATTTTTAAAAATATTTAAGGACACATTATTTTAAGGACCTCCTGGAAAGTTTTTTTGTGGTAAACGAAAGTGTTCCCTTGGTGAGAGCAGAGTGCAAAGCTCAGTCTTTGGAGCTTTCCCAATCATCCTTCCCTTAACAGAGTCATGATAAGACAAGGCTCAATACTTCGTGATGAGGAAGATCACATCTGTAACAACAGGTGAACACTGGAAAAAGTTTCATGTTTAATCACAAAACATGGAATAAGCCAGAAAAATATTGTCCAGATATGATCAATATGGTCTCTGCACGGTTCATATGCCAATGGCCTCAAGCACTCTTCTCTCGTTCTCATTGAGATGGTCTGAGAACATTGCATAGCAAGGCTGCTGTGCAAACTGACACAGGAAATCAGTGAGATAGGCCTAGGAGGAAGATGACAAGGGACCAAGTTAACATCTTTCAATACATCTATCATTGCTTAACTTTGGGAGTTAAAGATTGCATAACATGAGAAAAGAAAGTGAAATGCAGCTCTAATGCAGAATGAAGGGGAAGGGGCACTGCTCAGCAAACAGGACAGGTCATGCTGCATTAGGCTTCAAAGTACATGTCAAACAGGCAGGCCAAGTGCAGCCTCCAGGCCAAATGTGGTTCCAGAGCACTAGCCATGGTGTAGCCCAGAGACCACAGAGTCAGTCAGATCATTCGCTCAAGACTGATCATTGTGTAGTCTCTGTGGGTAGCTCTGCAGTGGAGATAAGTGCTGCTACAATCTGTTCCCTAGATTCAAAGGTAGGTCTTTTCTATCCAATTACCCACTCCATCTCCCAGCCAACCCATGATTATTCTCTCTAGCAGAAAGCATTTTGTCACATCTAGTTCTAAAAGTCACAAATGACAAAGCTTCCATCTTTTCCGGACAGACTATTCCACAACTTAATACACCTCAGTCCAGAAACTTTCCTCTTAAATACTTGCCTACTTTCCCCTTAATGAAAATTTCAAGTTGTTCTTCATCCCCACCAGCATCCCAGAAGGGAGGAGAAAGCAGGCTGATGCAGAGGGCTGAGGAATAGGAGGAGGAAACATGGTGAAAGGGAGTTACAAGAGGAGACAAAGGATGGAGAAAAAAGAAGAGGGGAAGAGGACAATAGCTGGAAGGGGAAATGCAGTGGATACAGAACCTGGTGGGGGAGGCAGCAAAAGAGGAGGGGGATAGGATAGGGTAGGTAGGAGCACAGAACTAGTGTTGGAGGGGATGCAGGGGCAAAAAAGTACACTCCCTCTGTAGAACCTGGAGGAACCTGGGACTCCTCAATCTATATTTTTCTTTGCTCATGGCAAATAGTTGTGAAACCCACTGGCCAAGTGTGTGTCATCCTCCTGTCACAGCAGGTCCACACAGAGGATGGCAGCACACTACTACTATCAGTTACTCTGTTAGCAAAGTTTCTATGGTATGGATCTAAAGGTCAAAACCCTGCTAATGATCCAAGTGGGGATCAATACGGTTCCATGTGATGGAATTTTTTTCTTTTTTTTTTTTCAGTTCAGAAATTACCTTCAAAAAACATTAAAAGAACATTAAGGTTGAAAAGTCACATACTCAAAAGTCAGGAAATGCCAGAATTAAGGATTCCCATGCAGCCTCAACTCAGTCCCCTTGTGCTTTTGCAGCAATCTCAATGTTAAATTCTCTGAACTTTTTTTAAAAGCTCTGTTGAGAGCTGCACATACCAGAACAGGGGTGGGCTACGGCCTGTGGGCCAGATCTGGCCCATCAGGGCTTTGAATCCGGCCCGCGGGATTGGCACCGCAGGCCCTGCACTGCTCCCGGAAGCGGCCAGCACCACGTCCCTGCGGCCCCTGGTTGGGGGGAGGGAGCAGAGGGCTCCGTGTGCTGCCCTCGCTTGCAAGCACCGCCCCCCACAGCTCCCATTGGCCAGGAACAGGGAACCACGGCAAATGGGAGCTTCGGGGGAGGTACCTGCAGGTGAGGGCAGCGCATGGAGCCCTCTGCCTCCCCTCCCCCAGGGGCTGCAGGGACGTGGTGCTGGCCACTTCCAGAAGCAGCGTGGGGCCAGGGCAGGCAGGGACTCTGCCTTAGCCCCGCTGTGTGCCACTGCTGCCCCAGAGCTGCTCCAGGTAAGTGGCGCCAGGCCGGAGCCCGCAACCCTTCTGCACCCCAACCCCTGCCCTGAGCCCCCTCGTACACCCCACACTCCTCCTGTGCCCCAACTGCTTGCCCTGAGCCCTCTCCTGCACCCTGCACTCCCTCCTGCACCCCAACCCCCTACCCCAACCCTACATTCATGGCCCTGCATACGATTTCCCCACCCAGATATGGCCCTCGGGCCAAAAAGTTTGCCCACCCCTGAACTTATCTGGTTTTTTTTAAACTAGGAATTTACACAGAAAAGAACCATAAAAAAGAATGTTTAAGTGATGAAGTCAAGCATTCAGGAAATGCCTGAAACTTAGGTAGCCTGTATAGCTTTAATTTTGACCCCTTTCATGTATAGAATCATAGAATATAAGGGTTGGAAGGGACCCCAGAAGGTCATCTAGTCCAACCCCCTGCTCGAAGCAGGACCAATTCCCAGTTAAATCATCCCAGCCAGGGCTTTCTCAAGCCTGACCTTAAAAACCTCTAAGGAAGGAGATTCTACCACCTCCCTAGGTAACGCATTCTAGTGTTTCACCACCCTCTTAGTGAAAAAGTTTTTCCTAATATCCAATCTAAACCTCCCCCACTGCAGCTTGAGACCATTACTCCTCGTTCTGTCATCTGATACCATTGAGAACAGTCTAGAGCCATCTTCTTTGGAACCCCCTTTCAGGTAGTTGAAAGCAGCTATCAAATCCCCCCTCATTCTTCTCTTCTGCAGGCTAAACAATCCCAGCTCCCTCAGCCTCTCCTCATAACTCATGTGTTCCAGACCCCTAATCATACATTTTGCCAAGTCGTTAACACAGTTGTATAATATTTTTTTCCACGGGAACTCAGCATCATTCAGTGCACAGGATGGAGGATGCTTAGAGAATGATGCAGTTGTTCAATATCCTTTCATCCTCTTGGTTCAGCATAAAGCCCCATGCCTTATTTATGCCATAACATCCAAACACTGCACTAATTAAGGAAACCTGGCCTTTTCTGGTAATAAAGATGAAATATCACAGACTCAAATCTCTCCTGTCTTCCATGAGTAGGGCCCTACCAAATTCATGGTCCATTTTGGTCAATTTAACAGTCATAGGATTTTAAAAATCATAAATTTCATGATTTCAGCTATTTAAATCTGAGATTTCACAGTGTTGTAAGTGTAAGGTCCCTGACCCAAAAAGGAGCTGTTGGGGCCGGGGGGGGCCGTTGCAAGGTTATTGTGGGGGGGTTGCGGTACTGCTACCCTTACTTCTGTGCTGTTGCTGCGGCAGCGCTGCCTTCAGAGCTGGGCACGGAAAGAGACGGCTGCCGGCCAGGATCCCAGCTTTGAAGGCAGAGCTGCCGCCAGCAGCAGCACAGAAGTATGGATGGCATGGTCTGGTATTGCCACCCTTCCTTCTGCGCTGCTACCTGCAAAGCTGGGCCCTCAGTCAGCAGCCGCCACTCTCCGGATGCCCAGCTCTGAAGGCAGCAGCGCAGAAGTAAGGGTGGCAATACCGCAACCCCCCTAAAATAACCTTGCGACCCCGACCCACCCCTGCAATTCCCTTTTGTGTCAGGACCCCCAGTTTGAGAAACGCTGGTCTCCCCTGTGAAATCTGTATAGTATGGGGTAAAAACACTCAGAAGACCAGATTTCATGGTCCATGATGCGTTTTTCATGGCCATGAATTTGGTAGGGCCCTATCCATGAGTTTTCGAAGATAATCGCTGATGGCTCAGATATCTCCTCAATCAGCTCCTTGAGTAATCTACGATGAATCTCATCAGGCCCTGCCAACTCAAACATAAGAACGACCATACTGGTTCAAACCAAAGGTCCATCTAGCCCAGTATTTGATCTTCTGACAATGGCCAATACCAGCTGCTTCAGAGGGAATGAACAGAACAGGTAATCATCAAGTGATCCATTCCCTGTCACACTCTAGCTTCTGGCAAACAGAGGCTAGGGACACCATCCTTGCCCATCCTGACTAATAGCCATTGATGGACCTATCCTCCAAGAATTTATCTAGCTCTTTTTTGAATCCTGTTATAGTCTTGGCCTTCACAACATCCTCTGGCAAAGAGATCCAAAAATGGACTATACATTGTGTGAAGAAATACTTCCTTTTGTTTGTTTTATATCTGCTGCCTACTACCTTCATTTGGTGACCCCTACTTCTTGTGTTCTGAGGAGTAAACAACACTTTCTCCACACCATTCATGTTTATAGACCTCTATCATATCCCCCCTTAGTTGTCTCTTTTCCAAGCTGAAAAATCCCAGTCTTATTAATCTCTCCTGATATGGAAGCTGTTCCATACCCCTATGTATTTTTGTTGCACTTTTCTATACTTTTTACAATCCAATATATCTTCTTTGAGATGGGGTGACCACATCTGCACGTAGTATTGAAGATGCGGTTGAACCATGGATTTATATATAGGCAATATGATATTTTCTGTCTTGACTTGAAGACATCTAACTTGTCTAAGTAATTTTTAACTTGTTCTTTTCCTATTTTAGCCTCGAATCTTACCTCATTTTCACTGGTGTTTGATTAGATCACTTCTAATCTTCTTGGTGAAAACAAACAAAAAGGGCATGTAACACTTCTGCCATTCCTACATTTTCTGTTATTGTCTTCCCCTTCCCCCGACCCCATTGAGCCTACCCTCACCTTGGTCTTCCTCTTGCTTCTCATGTATTTGTGGAACGTTTTCTGTTACCCTTTCTTTCGCTAGCTAGTTTAATCTCATTTTGTACCTTAGCCTTTCTAATTCTGTCCCTACATACTTGTGTTTTTTTATATTCATCCTAAGTAATTTGACCTACTTTTAACTTTTTGAAGAACTGTGAGTTTCAAATCATTGAAGATCTGGTTAAGCCAGGGTGGTCTCTTGCCATACTTCCTATCTTTCCTATGCGGTGGGACAGTTTGCTTTCGTACCCTTAATCTCTCTGAAAAAGTTGTCAATTCTCCCCCATTGTTCTCCCCCTTAGGCTTGCTTCCCATGGGATCTTACCTACCAGCTCCCTAAGTTTGCTAAAGTATTTTTTCTTGAAATCCATTTTCTTTATTCTGCTGTTTTCCCTCCCTCCATTCCTTAGACTCATGAACTCTTACCATTTCATGATCACTTTCACCCAAGCTGCCTTCCACTTTAAAATTCTAAACCAGTTCCTCCCTATTGGTCAAAATCCAAATAAAGATCAGCCTCTCCCCTGGTTGCATTCTTCAGCTTCTGAAATAAAATACTGTCTCCAGTGCATTCCAAGAACTTGTTGGATAATCTGTGCCCTGATGTATTATTTTCCCAAGAGATGTCTGGGTAGCTGAAGTCCCTCACCAATACCAAGTCTTGTATTTTGGATGATTTTGTTAGTTGTTTAAAAAAAAAAATCTTCATGCACCTCTTCTCCTTGATAGGTGATCTATAGTAGACCTTTAATATAACATTCCTTTTTTATTTTAAAAAACATCTTTTATCCTTACCCATAGACTTCCAACAAGTCTGTCTACTATTTCCACCTCAACCTCAAATGTACTAAAAAGTTTCTCTTGATGACTGGGGGCGGGGGGTAGGGGGTGTGACTCTATGGGTGCCTTTATGAGCATAAAGCCTTACATCTCTGTTCCTGGTAAACTGGTGGAAACGATAATTAAAAATAGAATAAAACATTTGGAATATCATGCTGTTGTAGGGTCTAATCAGCACAGTTTCTGCAAAGGAAGATTGTGCCTCACTAATTTATTAGAATTCTCTAAGCATGTCAATAGATTAATGGATAAAAGAACTAGTTGACAGGAGGAACAGCAATTTGATAATAGAGGACTCTCCTCCAAACCAGAAGACAAAGGTTTAACTAATTCAATGGCTGGAAGTTGAAGCTGGAAAAATTCAGTCTAGAAATAAGGCACAAATCTTTAACAGTGAGGGTAATTATCCATTGAAACAACTTACCTAGGGTTGTGGTCAGAGCTTAATTTGTGCCAGGGCTCAGCCATGACACCTCTTCGGTCAGTGGCGTGCAAGGCATGACCTCATATGTACAATGTTTGCAAGGTCACACTGTGCGTGAGCCCAAGGATCTTTTTTTTTTTTTTTTAAAACAAAATTAAACACTGGTTGTGGTGGATTCTCCACAGCTAAAAATGTTTTCAAAAAGCCATACTGTAGTTCAAACAGGAATTAATTCAGGGAAGTCCTGTGGCCTGTGTTATACAGGTCAGACTAGATGATCACAGAAGTCCCTTTGTGCTTTAGAATCTATGAATCTGTTCATCTAAACTTTTGACAGGTCTTTGAATAGCCTGTTAGGCTTATCAAAGACCTGTCAAAAGTTTAGATAAACAGAGGCAAGATAAGCAAGAGGCAAAGTATTGTCATGAATCAAACACAAAGGTTAATAGCCAAGTGCCTCAAAGTTCCACACTAGGCCCAATGTTTAATATATCAAACTAGAAAGGTGGGTGAGCACAGTGAGCTGGAAGAATTTGCAGATGACAGTTATTTAGGATAATTAAGTCAGAGAAAGCTAAGGACCTACAGAGGCACCTAACCAAGCTTCAGAGTCACAAACTATGCCAGAATTAATGTTGCACATGCAGCCTTCATTCTAGCTTTTTTTTTTTTTTTTTAAACTTGAGCACTTGACTTTGCAAACTTAGCAACACTTTTAACACAGGTTTTAAATCCACACTACTGTTTTTTGTTTAGGATTCTGTTATCCTCCAGACTTTTTGCAAGTTAGTTGCCGGCCCTTGGAAACTTGGCAAATTGCCAGTTTAGTACTCTTAATGTAATACCATACAAACCAGCTTTACATTTAATCTATTTGTTCCTCTTCCAAAAACCTTAACCAATTATTGAAACACTCAGAATCCCCTTGCACAGACACTTGGTTCTATATGCTACAAGGTTTAGTCACTCAAATCCAATTTCTATCTTTCACGTAAAAAAAACACATTTCCAAGTCACTGGTCATTCCTGCAGCAGAGATAAGTCATAGAAAGCACCTCTTCTTCCTAGCTTGTTTCTTTGACCGCATCACCCCTCTGAATCTCCCCACTGACTCCCCCTTCTCTGTTGCATCAAATGTAAACTGCCGGTCTTCACTTTCAGGGATTTTATCCCCACCCTCCTTATCTCTCAATTGCAATCAAGCTGTGATTGCTTGCTTCCAGCTGGTTCACGATGCCAGCCTCCATTGCCCACTGGTTAAATTTTCAAACAAATGCCTTGGTGTTTTATTCCAGGCTGCCTTCTCACCTGGGAGGCACTCCCCATAAACATCTGCAAAGCTACCTC
Source organism: Caretta caretta (assembly GCF_965140235.1). Taxonomy (NCBI): domain Eukaryota; kingdom Metazoa; phylum Chordata; order Testudines; family Cheloniidae; genus Caretta; species Caretta caretta. The sequence goes on along the minus strand of NC_134226.1, from coordinate 19,109,143 downwards.
AGCCTCCTTCAAATCCCTCCTAAAACCTCTCCTTTGCACCGATAACAAAAAAAAATTAAGTTATGCTGTTGATGTGCTGAGACCACTGCCCACCATGCTGACCACTGTTTCCTCGTGCTCCCCTGTCTGTCTGTATCCATCTGTTGTCTCTGGTCTTATACTGGAAGCTCTTTGGAGAAGGGGGTGTCTTTTGGTTCTGTTTGCACAGCCCCTAGAACAATGGGGTCCTGGGTCCCTGCCTGGTTGCTGTAGTAATACAAATAATAATAGTGATAATATGCATCCTCTGGCACTTCCAGAGCAATTCCAGTAAACTGAATAAAAATACAGAATGTATTCTCCTTTCAGTGCTTAGGGGACTCTGCATTTTGTTACAGATACTATATAAGGAAGTAAAATATAATGAATAATTAGAATAAATAGGCAACAGGTATCGGACCGCAAAACTCATTTTAATACATCACCTGTAGGTCTATTTGATAAAGAGGGTCCTTTAATGCATCTGGATCATCCTCTTCATCATCATCATAGTAATCCTCATCTGGAAACACAAAAGCACAAGTGTTTATAGTGAAGGACAAGCTGGCTACTATTTCAGGATGCATCTCACTAGGCCCCTAACTCCAGGAGATCCACAGATTTTAACAGGGATCAGAAGTGTCATTTTGGATAAAAATTCCATTTAAAAGAAACGAGCAACTTTTTTTTAAATGGGCTGAGGGCAGTGAAGAATGGCAAAATAAGGAGGGGCAGGAGCCTTTAGCCACTCACAGCTGAGACAAGAGTCCAAGTAGCACAATACAGGTGTTTATCATTCCTTTGCTCCAAACTGAGATATCCTTGGCTTACCACCTCAGCACCTGACACAAATACATCCTTTATTAGCTACATTTCATGCATTACAGTCACACAGGAAACACTTCCACTGAATATTGAGACACATCCCTCTCTCACTGAGACATGGTAATGTTGAAGAAAGTCTTCCTTGGGCTACAAAAGAACCTGGGTAAGTTTCCCTCTCATTAAGGCTACCTAAATGAATTTGTCTTGCCATGTTATCTGCGGCAGAGCCAATGCATCATGATAGAAGCATAGGAGACTGAAATCTGCCAGTGCAGCAAAACAATTCATTTAAGTTGCCTTAGCTGTACTAAGTAAGATTCTCTCTTCAAATTATACACCTACCTCTTCTCCTTAACCCTCCAGATCATATACCCACAGCTCCCTTTCCCTTTAAACACCTATCACTTCAGGATCACACACAACTTCTTCCTACAAGAACACAGGACTTAGTTGGGAAATTTGGGTTCTATTCAGTTTTGACACTGTCATTTTGTGACTTCGGGCAAATATCTTCACCTCTGAGCCTCAGTTTTCCCATCTGTAAACCATATTTATACCTGCCTCATGACAGTGTTGTGAAGCCAAATTAGTACTTGAGACTCACTGAGGCCTGGTCTACACTAGAAAATTAGGTCAGCAAAACTACATTGCTCAGGGATGTGAAAAATCCACACCCAAGTGGCGCAGTTAAGCTGACCAAAGTCCCCGGGTAGACAGCGCTACGTTGATGGAAGAATGCTTTTGTCAACTTAGTTACAGCCTCTTGGGGTGCTAGATTACCTATGTGGATGGGAGAATCCCTTCTGTCAGCATAGATAGTGTCTATGCTGAAGCACTGCAGTGATCAGCATTGCCGCTGTAGCATTTTAAGTGTAGACAAACCCTGAGCCTCAAAAGGTGCTGTGGTTTGATACCTTCTAGCCTATGAACATACAGTCTCTGTTCCAGGATGTATTTTTTGCTCTTCCTTTCTCCCACCAAACCAGTGTCTTCCATTCCAGGTTATTTTCCTGCCCTCCATACTATATACTAAGCAGCTGTCAGGAGAAATGTAACTTTCAGAGCTGCATGTTCTTTACCCAATTTGATCTTTTGAACAGTGAATAGAAAAGGAGTACTTGTGGCACCTTAGAGACTAGTCTAAGGTTAGTCTCTAAGGTGCCACAAGTACTCCTTTTCTTTTTACGAATACAGACTAACACGGCTGTTCCTCTGAAACCTGAACAGTGAATGTAACTGTTCTGCTTACCATATTTGTTTGTGGCAAGAATATCTGATAAAAGTTGTCCAGCTAAACCTTCATCTTCATCCTCTTCATCTTCCCGATCTTCCCACATATCATTGGAGTCATCTGTTGATGAAAAAAAAGCATCTTAAAGCCAAACAGAAAATACCAGTTCAAGATGGATAACCATTAGCCACAGAATATGCAGTCCCTCATTGACCAGTACAGGAGCAGAAATGACTTATGCCCCTGAGTACAGCTCAGGGAAGCCAGTGTATTGACATGCTTATATCTTTAAAGTTGATGGATAGGATTATAAATAGGGCCCTACCAAATTCGTGGCCATGAAAAAAGGGTCATGGACCATGAAATCTGGTCTCCGTGCATCAAATCTTGTCTTGTGTGTGCTTTTACCCTATACTTTATGGATTTCACAGGGGAGACCGGTGTACCTCAAATTAGAGGTCTTGACACAAAAGGGAATTGCGGGGGGGTCGCAAGGTTATTTGTGGGGGTTGCAGTATTGCCACCCTTACTTCTGCACTGCCGCATTCAGAGCTGGGAGACTGGAGAGCGGTGGCTGCTGACTGAGGGCCCAGCTTTGCAGACAACAGCGCAGAAGTAAGGGTGGCAATACCAGACCATGCCATCCATACCTCTGTGCTGCTGCTGGCGGCGCCTCTGCCTTCAGAGTTGGGATCCTGGCCAGCAGCTGCTTCTCTCCAGCCGCCCAACTCTAAAGGCAGCACGGCCGCCAGCAGCAGCTCAGAAGTAAGGGTTACAGTACTGCCACCCCTACCATAACCTTGTGACCTCCCCCATGTGATGCTCTGTGCCTCGGGGGGGAACACTCTGCACCCCCATGTTCATCCTTATAATAGGACTGAGTGCTATCCAATGCAAAGTTTGTCACGTCGGGTGTCTTCAGAAGGCTCAGGATGCACAGAGCATTGTTGCAAAGAGTCCTCTGGCACCTTATAGACTAACGGACGTATTGGAGCATAAGCTTTCCCACTTTGTCGGATGCATGTTGTTACAGTAATGTTACAGGTTGTAATTTCATGTATATCGTTATGAGGCTGAAAATGTGTCCTCATGGCTTAAAACAAGCCCAGGCAAAACCCTCCAGGAGCAGAGGCCCAGGCATTTTGATTTTATTTCATTTGACCAAATCTGACTTCTTGTGCTTTGACTTATAATCACTTAAAATCTATCTTTTGTAATTAATAAATCTGTTTATTCTACCTGAGGCAGTACGTTTGGTTTGAAGCATGTCAGAGACTCCCCTTGGGATAACAAGCCTGGTACATATCAATTTCTTTGTTAAATTGACAAAGTCATATAAGCGTGCAGCTTCCAGCGGGCATAACTGGAAACTGCAAGATGGAGGTTCCTAGGGTTGTGATACTGGCTAGTGTCATTCGGTTGCACAACCCAAGCAGCAGCTGGCTAAAAGTACTCACTCATATAGCTGAGGTCAGCTTTACATGCTAGAGGCTGTGCGTGAACAGCCCAGGAGTGGGGGTTCTCACAGCAGAGCAGAGTAAGTGTATGTCTACACTACAGAATAAGGTCGAATTTATAGAAGTCGTTTTTTTAGAAATCGGTTTTATATATTCGAGTGTGTGTCCCCCCACAGAAAATGCTCTAAGGGCATTAAGTGCATTAACTCAGCGGAGTGCTTCCACAGTACCGAGGCTAGAGTCGACTTCCGGAGCGCTGCACTGTGGATAGCTATCCCACAGTTCCCGCAGTCTCCGCTGCCCATTGGAATCCTGGGTTGAGATCTCAATGCCTGATGGGGGCTAAAACATTGTCGCGGGTGGTTCTGGGTACATATCGTCAGGCCCCCCTTCCCTCCCTCCCTCCGTGAAAGCAAGGGCAGACAATCGTTTTGCGCCTTTTTTCCTGAGTTACCTGTGCAGACGCCATACCACGGCAAGCATGGAGCCCGCTCAGGTAACCGTCACCGTATGTCTCCTGGGTGCTGGCAGATGTGGTACGGCATTGCTACACAGTAGCAGCAACCCATTGCCTTCTGGCAGCAGACGGTGCAGTACGACTGGTAGCCGTCCTCGTCGTGTCAGAGGTGCTCCTGGCCACGTCGGCTGGGAGCGCCTGGGCAGACATGGGCACAGGGACTAAATTTGGAGTGACCTGACCAGGTCACTCTCTTTAGTCCTGCAGTCAGTCCTATTGAACCGTCAAATGGTGACCAGGCAGGCGATACGGATTGCTAGCAGTTGTACTGTACCATCTTCTGCCGGGCAGGCAAGAGATGAGGATGGCTAGCAGTCGTACTGTACCATCTTCTGCCGAGCAGCCATGAGATGTGGATGGCATGCAGTCCCTCTGCACCGTCTGCTGCCAGCCAAAGATGTAAAAGATAGATGGAGTGGATCAAAACAAGAAATAGACCAGATTTGTTTTGTACTCATTTGCCTCCTCCCCTGTCTAGGGGACTCATTCCTCTAGGTCACACTGCAGTCACTCACAGAGAAGGTGCAGCGAGGTAAATCTAGCCATGTATCAATCAGAGGCCAGGCTAACCTCCTTGTTCCAATAAGAACAATAACTTAGGTGCACCATTTCTTATTGGAACCCTCGGTGAAGTCCTGCCTGAAATACTCCTTGATGTAAAGCCACCCCCTTTGTTGATTTTAGCTCCCTGAAGCCAACCCTGTAAGCCGTGTCGTCAGTCGCCCCTCCCTCCGTCAGAGCAACGGCAGACAATCGTTCCGCGCCTTTTTTCTGTGCGGACGCCATACCAAGGCAAGCATGGAGGCCGCTCAGCTCACTTTGGCAATTAGGAGCACATTCAACACCACACGCATTATCCAGCAGTATATGCAGCACCAGAACCTGGCAAAGCGATACCGTGCGAGGAGGCGACGTCAGCATGGTCACGTGAGTGATCAGGACATGGACACAGATTTCTCTGAAAGCATGGGCCCTGCCAATGCATGCATCATGGTGCTAATGGGGCAGGTTCATGCTGTGGAACGCCGATTCTGGGCTCCGGAAACAAGCACAGACTGGTGGGACCGCATAGTGTTGCAGGTCTGGGACGATTCCCAGTGGCTGTGAAACTTTCGCATGCGTAAGGGCACTTTCATGGAACTTTGTGACTTGCTTTCCCCTGCCCTGAGGTGCATGAATACCAAGATGAGAGCAGCCCTCACAGTTGAGAAGCGAGTGGCGATAGCCCTGTGGAAGCTTGCAACGCCAGACAGCTACCCGTCAGCTGGAAATCAATTTGGAGTGGGCAAATCTACTGTTGGGGCTGCTGTGAGGCAAGTAGCCCACGCAATCAAAGATCTGCTGATATCAAGGGTAGTGACCCTGGGAAATATGCAGGTCATAGTGGATGGCTTTGCTGCAATGGGATTCCCTAACTGTGGTGGGGCCATAGACGGAACCCATATCCCTATCTTGGCACCGGAGCACCAAGCCGCCGAGTACGTAAACCGCAAGGGGTACTTTTCAATAGTGCTGCAAGCTCTGGTGGATCACAAGGGACGTTTCACCAACATCAACGTGGGATAGCCGGGAAAGGTACATGACGCTCGCATCTTCAGAAACTCTGGTCTGTTTCAAAAGCTGCAGGAAGGGACTTTCTTCCCAGACCAGAAAATAACGGTTGGGGATGTTGAAATGCCTATATGTATCCTTGGGGACCCAGCCTACCCCTTAATGCCATGGCTCATGAAGCCGTACACAGGCAGCCTGGACAGTAGTCAGGAGCTGTTCAACTACAGGCTGAGCAAGTGCAGAATGGTGGTAGAATGTGCATTTGGACGTTTAAAGGCGCGCTGGCGCAGTTTACTGACTCGCTTAGACCTCAGCGAAACCAATATTCCCACAATATCTGTGAGAGTAAGGGGGAGACGTTTATGGCGGGGTGGGAGGTTGAGGCAAATCGCCTGGCTGCTGGTTACGCGCAGCCAGACACCAGGGCGGTTAGAAGAGCACAGGAGGGTGCGGTACGCATCAGAGAAGCTTTGAAAACCAGTTTCATGACTGGCCAGGCTACGGTGTGAAAGTTCTGTTTGTTTCTCCTTGATGAAACCCCCCGCCCCTTGGTTCACTCTACTTCCCTGTAAGCTAACCACCCTCCCCTCCTCCCTTCGATCACCGCTTGCAGAGGCAATAAAGTCATTGTTGCTTCACATTCATGCATTCTTTATTCATTCATCACACAAATAGGGGGATGACTACCAAGGTAGCCCAGGAGGGGTGGTGGAGGAGGGAAGGAAAATGCCACACAGCACTTTAAAAGTTTACAACTTTAAAATTCATTGAATGCCAGCCTTCTTTTTTTTGGGCAATCCTCTGTGGCGGAGTGGCTGGTTGGCCGGTGGCCCCCCCCCCACCGCGTTCTTGGGCATCTGGGTGTGGAGGTTATGGAACTTGGGGAGGAGGGCGGTTGGGGTTACACAGGGGCTGTAGTGGCAGTCTGTGCTCCAGCTGCCTTTGCTGCAGCTCAACCATACACTGGAGCATACTGGTTTGGTCCTCCAGCAGCCTCAGCATTGAATCCTGCCTCCTCTCATCACGCTGCCACCACATTTGAGCTTCAGCCCTCTCTTCAGCCCGCCACTTACTCTCTTCAGCCCGCCAGCTCTCCTCCCGGTCATTTTGTGCTTTCCTGCACTCTGACATTATTTGCCTCCACGCATTCGTCTGTGCTCTGTCAGTGTGGGAGGACAGCATGAGCTCGGAGAACATTTCATCTCGAGTGCGTTTTTTTTTCTTTCTAAGCTTCACTAGCCTCTGGGAAGGAGAAGATCCTGTGATCACTGAAACACATGCAGTTGGAGCAGAAAAAAAGGGACAGCGGTATTTAAAAAGACATTTTATAAAACAGTGGCTACACTCTTTCAGGGTAAACCTTGCTGTTAACATTACATACATAGCACATGTGCTTTCGTTACAAGGTCGCATTTTGCCTCCCCCCTCCCTGTGGCTAACAGCGGGGAACATTTCTGTTTAGCCACAGGCAAACAGCCCAGCAGGAACAGGCTCCTCTGAGTGTCCCCTGAAGAAAAGCACTCTATTTCAACAAGGTGACCATGAATTATATCTCACTCTCCTGAGGATAACACAGAGAGATAAAGAAGGAGAACACAGAGAGGTCCCTTCTCCGCCTGCTGGGTCCAGGAGGCAGCCTTGGGTGGGTTCGGGGGGTACTGGCTCCAGGTCCAGGGTGAGAAACAGTTCCTGGCTGTCGGGAAAACCGGTTTCTCCGCTTGCTTGCTGTGAGCTATCTGCAACCTCCTCCTCATCATCATCTTCTTCTTCATCCCCAAAACCTGCTTCCGTATTGCCTCCATCTCCATTGAAGGAGTCAAACAACACGGCAGGGGTAGTGGTGGCTGAACCCCCTAAAATGGCATGCAACTCATCATAGAAGCGGCATGTTTGGGGCTCTGACCCGGAGCGGCCGTTCGCCTCTCTGGTTTTCTGGTAGGCTTGCCTCAGCTCTTTCAGTTTCACGTGGCACTGCTTTGGGTCCCTGTTATGGCCTCTGTCCTTCATGCCCTGGGAGATTTTGACAAAGGTTTTGGCATTTCGAAAACTGGAACGGAGTTCTGATAGCACGGATTCCTCTCCCCATACAGCGATCAGATCCCGTACCTCCCGTTCGGTCCATGCTGGAGCTCTTTTGCGATTCTGGGACTCCATCATGGTCACCTCTGCTGATGAGCTATGCATGGTCACCTGCAGCTTGCCACGCTGGCCAAACAGGAAATGAGATTCAAAAGTTCGCGGTTCTTTTCCTGTCTACCTGGCCAGTGCAACTGAGTTGAGAGTGCTGTCCAGAGCGGTCACAATGGAGCACTCTGGGATAGCTCCCGGAGGCCAATACCGTCGAATTGTGTCCACAGTACCCCAAATTCGAGCCGGCAAGGCCGATTTAAGCGCTAATCCACTTGTCAGGGGTGGAGTAAGGAAATCGATTTTAAGAGCCCTTTAAGTCGAATATAGGGCTTCATCGTGTGGACGGGTGCAGGTTTACATCGATTTAATGCTGCTAAATTCGACCTAAAGTCCTAGTGTAGACCAGGGCTAAGGCTAGCTCCCAGAGTCAATGATTGGCATGACCTAGCAGATCTCCGGTCCAGATAACACCAGGGGAACATCAGACACCCCCACCTGCACCCCCTCCAAACTCCTTTTTGGGTCAAGACCCCTAGAATTACAATACTGTGAAATTTCACCTTTAAATAGCTGAAATCATTAAATTTATGATTTTTAAATCCTATGACCGTGAAATTGACCAAAACAGACCATGAATTTGGTACGGCCCTAATTATAAATATAAACTCCTGCCAGAAAGTCAGACCAGTGTCAGGATAGAGAGTTTAACACCCAACAAAGACAAGGGTTACAACAGAAGTGCTAATGGACTATTACCCCCAAGAAGGGGCAGTTATAATCAAGACACAGCATTGTACTGTCTATGGTCAGAGCACTGGACTGCATGAAACTGGCCAAGGGGCAGGTACAATGAAATGGTGCCAAACCAGGGTGGAGACAGACTTGTTCACAAACAATCAGGAAAGCAGAATTCCTCAGGACGCCCAGCAGTGAGGAGGCAGCGACTCCCCCTGGCAGCAGCACTCTCGTGTCTCTGCAGCCCAGGGAGGGAGGAAGCCGCAGGGTGGCTAGCTGCTAGTTGAGCTCCTCCTCTCCCCACCCCTATAGCTGCTGCGTCTCCTTCCCTGCTGCTGGAGTCCCACCACTACTTGCTTTGCAGACTGCCCATGCAGGTGAGTGGCGGCAGAGGACTCCAGCAGCCAGGAAGGAGAAGCAGCAGCTGTAGGGGTGGGGAGAGGAGCAGCTCAGCCAGTAGCCAGCCGCTCTGTTGCTTCCTCCCTCCCCAGGTTGCAGGGACACACAGATTATGAGGGGGGCGTACCCTTGCTGGTCTCCCCCTTGTCTTGCTCGCTTGTCTCCCCCTTGTCTCCCCCTGGTCCCTAGGCATTCCCAGTTAGGTTGGCCCCTAGAATTAGTGTCTTCAAATCTGAGGTGCAATCCTCTGAATTAAGGAAACGTGAGAATGCCTCTTTTCCTGTTTCTTTCTAGGTTGGTCCTGTTCAGGGGTCCTCCTTCCTGTTCTACTTCTACTTTCCTTGGTATGAGGAGCAGCAGACAGAAGCAGAAACACAGGACTGGAATACCACCATCAGGAGCATTCAGCACCCATTTGGTACCTTGGTCTTATGTGCTGGCACCCAGGGAAAAGGGTCAGAACCAGTGTCTTAATGCCATTCTAAGATGGATTCTCAAGGTCCAGGCACTGACACCAAGGGTTCTTTGGAAACCAACACTGGGGAAGCCCCAAGTCACCTGTTTTGGTGCCAATGGCCATGCACACTTTTCCATAATGGGCTGTGTCAATTAATTCCCACTCTGAGACAGATTAGAGCTGAACATGGTTTTGGGAACCAGTATCTGGTCCAAAGGTTCCCCCCACTCCAGGGGATCAGACTTAGGGGCAGGAAATGGGCCAGTAACAGACTTTAATGCCAGAAGGGACCTCTTAGGATAATCTAATCTGAACTCCTAAATAACACAGGCCAGAGAAATTCATCTGGTCATTTCTGCATCCAGCAAATACCTTCTGGCTGAGCAAGAGCTCAATAATTTTGGGTGACCCATGCAAATTTGGCCACCTCACTACTCACCCCCTTTTCCAGATCTTTATTAAAAACGAGTCTCAGCACAGAACCTTGAGGCCTGCTGCTGTTCACCTTGTGCCATGATGAGAGCTGACCATGTATTAGATCAACCACAATACTTTGCGCCTCGCCCTATAACTACTTAGTTTCTTTAGCAATCTTGTAAGATGGACCTTGTCAATGGGCTTTTTGAAAGTTTAGATTATGTCAAAGCGGTTCCTCCTTTATCCCCTACTTTGACACATTTAAAGAATTCTAACTGAGTAGTGCAGCAGAACTTTCTTTTGGAGAAACTGTGCGGGTTAGATCTTATTCTGTAATCTTCCAGATCAGTTATTCTATTTTCAAAGATCATTTTGACCAGTTTACCAGGAACATGTGTGAAGCTGACTGATCTGTAATTTAACGAATCACCCTAGAGCTCTTTTTCAATATAGGTACAATATTTACTACCTTCCAATTCTCTAGTATAGTATAGTAGCTGTTTTTAATGAGATTGCATATTTTTGCTAGCAGCTCAGCTGCTCCATTCATTCTTCATCATCTGAAAGGAAAAAGCCACCCCTGTTTGGTACCTTGATTCCAGTCTGCAGCTGTCTGGCGTGATGCATTTGCTTCCATTGCATTAGAAAGTTCATTTATTATTAATTTTAAGATTTTTACTAACAACGGAATGTTTGTCCAGCGTTCAGGATCTGTAAGACCAGAGGAAGGAATACATAAATAACCTTGCCTTTTAACAAACTAAATAAGAATCTTCAAAGCAAGTAAAACAATCCTGTTTCAATACAGGCTGGAAAGGTTCACTGAACAGAACTACACTTTTACATGAAAACGTTCTTCTCAGAGAGCTGCATTTAACTACCACCATCGAGCAGATATTCTGGCACCATTGAACATATATATAAACAAGGCAAGTGTCAAATCCTCTGAACTAAGCAAACACTGAGGTGTAATTGTACATTATGTGAGTTACGCAAGGACAATCTGAAACTTCAACTAGTCAATTAGCAACCACACTGGGACTTTAAGGGTCCAAGACAAAACTAAAGATGATCATTGTTCATTAAATGACTGACAGGCGAAAGATTGACGCAGTAGGTTAAAGCTATTAGCCTTTCCAACTTCATTTTTTTCTTTCCCTGTGGGCATTACTGGTGGCAAACAGTTCTCATGTTGCTCATATGTTCACTCTTTTATATAATCTCAGGTTGTGAACTCAAAAGACATATCAAACGGTCCTTGAAACAGGTTTCTTAAAGGCCACAAGAACTGTGTTCAACATTTATTTTAAAGTGTAAATATTGCCTTGGTGGGAACTATGGCCTAGAAGCCAGGTTATGGAATACAGAGCCTTCCAGATCTAAATTACTAGTTCAAATCCAGTCCAGGTCAAATCACCAAAGTAATGAATTATTTGTATTGCAGTAATGCTTAGGGGCCCCAATCATGGATCAGGGCACCTGTGCAATAGGGACTGTACAGACACAACGAAAGTAGTAACTACAGTAACTCCACGCTTAACGTTGTAGTTATGTTCCTGAAAAATGCTACTTTAAGTAAAACAATGTTAAGTAAAATGTTAAGTAAAACAATGTTTTTCGGTGAGGAGACAGCAAGTGTGTTGCAACTGCTGCTTACATCCTGTATTCCCCAGTGCAGCTCCACATGTTACTTTCTAAGATCTCAGTCCTGTCACCTGTGAGCAGATCCTTGGGCCCAAAACAATAAGGTGCAGGACTGACATCTTTGATAGAGAGCTCTGTAGGGCAGGGAACATTTTGTCATGGGTGTGTAATGCCTCCCTCAACTGAGGGGCCACTAGTGGTCACTAGGGCCTACCACAATACAATTACTATGACAGATCTCTGCAAAGGAAACACACCAAAAAGCCTAGATTAGTGGTTCTTAGCCCGCAGGGCCAAATTAGCACACAGCTGCAGCCCATGCGACATCCGCAGGGCCACAGAGGTAGTACATATATTGTGTGGATGCAGCCCACATAACACAACACAGAGAGCTTCGTATGCAGCCCACACTGTTAAATAGTCTAGGCCGGTGGCTTCCCAACCTATCAGGAGAAACACTTATTTTAAATTAAATGTAATGCTGATTAAGGATGCTGGGCTTAACGCACTAGAGACTGAAGTCCTTCAGGGAGAGCATGACCATAGTGCAAGTTTCTACTAAGCTGCCCCCCAATCCCATGAGCCATGCCCCTGGTGTAAAGTATACTCTACCACCTAGTGGTGGTAACTTCAGACTCATTGGGCAAGTCAGTCCTTCATTTCCTCTACTGTGATTACCAATATTGTCCACTGAAAGCTCATTTCACAGAGTTAAATACCAAGCATCCCGATGGTATCAATTTTAGGTCCTTCAGCTAGGAATGAATTTGATCTACTGACATAGCAGTTGAAGGGCTCCACACCTCATGAGCCTTCTAATTTCCCCTAATCTTAAATTAGAAGTGTAAGAGCAATGCTCCCAAACCCAAACAAGAATTTGGTAAGCAATTAATAGGTATATTAATCTTGCTAACTTTGGGAAAGTTCCAATAAAAAAAAGTCTTTTCTGTAATAGCAACATACCCAACAAAACCGCAGAAGACCTAGAAAATCTTTTAGAGGCTTTCCAAGTGTACCACGAGGTAATATTTATAAACCCAACCCTGTTAGAGCAATCTGATTACTTACTTTTGGCTGATTTGGATCGTGTGCGTATTCCCTCATCCATATTGAATATTTCTTCACCCTTCACCCTAATGTCCTGCAGGCGCTTGTCATCACTGTTGATACCATACTGGAGAAGTTTACACAATGCTACAGAGCTGAGGAGGAAAAGTGTAGAGCATGAGTTTCCCTCTGTCCTATACATAATCCAAAATTCATGAACCAAATATAACTTTATTCAGTTTACAGGCTTTATCTCAAAGTTCAGTTCACTATAGTTGTATATGAACTCAAAAATGAAAAAATATTCCACGTCCACCCGCTTATTCAGCTCGTGAAAAAGGCTGAAGTTCCAGCTGCAGATATTCAAGGACATGAGCCCCTCCTTCTTGGCTTCTTCCCCTGCTTCATCCCTCACAAAGGACTCACATTACCCCTGCTTTGCCCCAATTCCAAGAGGCAAGCCCCTCTCCTAAAAATCACAGCAGACCAAAAACTTGGTCAAGGTGGTATGATGAAGATGCCTCTCAGACAGAAATTTAGGGGTAAAAACATTGTTTAAGGTTCCCGAATCCTTTTCGTAGCTATTGTCCCAACTTCTGACCCGTCTACTCATTCAAAAGCCCTACTATTATACACATTGGACCCAAAATGTGTGAGGTGCTTGATAAACAAAAAGGACAGTCCCAGGTCAGAAGAGTTGACAAGTCTATAAACAGTCTTGATGTTATAAGAGAAGACAGCAACAAAAGAGAACAGGGTAGGAGGAAGAGGACCACAGCTACAAGGTAGAAATGGCTGGTGGCTCTGCACACATTTGTTTTGCACTATGTTATTCATGTTCTTCAAAAATGACTAGTGTGTTAAAAAAAAAAAGTAATTCGGCCCCAACTTCTCAAAGCACTAAGGGTATAGTGCAGGTGTTCTCCAGCTTTTCTTTTTTTTTTTTTTTGGGGGGGGGTGAGGTGGGGGGGACGACTGGAAACCCTTTGAAAATATTTCAGGCTGTGACAACCCCCGGCATACCATGCCACCCGTACTTCTGCGCAGCTGCTGGAAGCAGTGCTGCCTTCAGAGTTGGATGCCCAGCCAGCAGCTGAGGGCAGTGCTGCTGCCAGCAGCAGTGCAGAAGAAAGGATGGCAACACCATCCCATTCCATCCTTTCTTCTGCGCTGCTGCTGCCTTCAAAGCTGGGTGCCCAGCCAGCAGCTGCTGCTCTCACGACCCACCTACAATAGTCTTGTGATCCCCTTTCAGGTAGGCACCTCCCGTTTGACAAACACTGGTATAGAGGGTGTAATAAATTAGCCACACAACTAAAGTGTCTATTTATTCATAACTTCAAGACAGTAACAACCCCACAGAAGTCACATGGTCACTGACATAAGTGGTTAATATCAAATGGATCAATCATATCAAATTTCCTTCTCACATGCCCTGTGTGACAAGAACTTGCATACTTCAAAAAGAAAATTCAGTCCACAGGGATCACCCCTCATTTTGCCCTGCACCAGCCAAGGTTGCAGAAGTTTTGGGGGGCCCAAGACAAAATCTGAAACTGAGGTCCCCTGTCCTTCCAAAAAATGACCATTCAGGGGAGGTCTTGGGGGGTGGGTAGGGCTGTTGAAGAACGAGTCTGCAACACACTCAACTTGCAGCAGCAGCTTGGCTCCTGTCCTGAAAGACTGGGCTTAGGTCCCTGCTCCCAGCAAGTGGCATCATGGCATCATTCAGGTTTGGCCCAGCTGCCCCTCCATTGTGACCGAAGGGCCACTGAGCCAGACCTGAGAGGCACTGCGACCCTGTGTGCCAAGTCGCAACACCACGTGTCTTGGGAGCCTTCTCAAATTGGAGCCCGTAAAAGTTGCCCTTCCCCCCTCCCAACACTTTCACCTCCTTCTCCATCACAGCCCCAGTAGTCTATTGCCTTCTCTCCAACCCTAACCTCTCCACCTGCCCCAGTGATCCTATATCTTTGCCTCTCCTTACTTTTTTTTTTAAATAAGTTTTAAAGGACAGACAATCATCTTGTCTGAATTCCTGCATAACAAGCCATAGAATTTCAACCAGTGATTGCTGCGTCAAGCGAAAACTCCTGGCTGAGCTAGAGCAGATCTTTAAGAAAGACAGACATTTTTGATATAAAGATCTAAAGTGATGGAGAATCCACTGCATCTCTAGGTAAGTTGTTCCAATGGTTAGTTACCCTCACTGACAAAAATGTGAACCTTATGTCTAGTTTGACATTATCTAGCTTCAGCTTCCAGTCACTGGATATTGTTACGTCTTTGTCTGCTAAACAGCCCTCTCATCAGACATCTGCTCCCCAAGTAGGTACTTCTAGCCCATGGTTAAACCATTGTTAGCCTTCCCTTTGATAAACTGAGTAAACTGAGCTTTAGTCTCTCATTGTAAGGCTGGTGTTCAGACCATAAGTCTTCTTATGGCTCTTTTCTGAACCCTTCCCCATTTTGCAATATCCTTTTTGAAATCCTGATGCCAAAACTGGACAAGTACTTCCACTGTCCCCAGGCTCACCCCGTCCCTGACCCTCACAGTATAAGTCTGTCCTGCTTTTCCCTAGCCTCAAAAAGCTATCCCTCACTCTGTGTCGTCTCTTTGGATACTTACCTCCCCCCTCCCCTTTACCTCTAAGCTTTGAATGTACAGTCTAAAAACAAGGCATTCACTCCCCAAGCACCACCTTGGATCCCCTGCAATATGGCTTCTGACCTCTCCACTCTGCTGAAGCAGCTCTCATGACTATTTCCTAGCCAAATCTCAGGGCCTTTTACGCCATCCTCATCCTCTTTTCTGCTTTTAACACAGTAGATCCATCTTGACATCATACACTTGCTGGGATTTTGAGACACTGGGTAAAATTTTCAGAAGCACGTAAGCAACTTCCGAGCCTAAGTCCTGTTTTCAAAAGAGACTGAGTACTTAGGAGTCTAACTCTTATTGAAAGCAATGGGACTCTTGCTCCTAAGTGCCCCAGTCTTTTAAAAATGTGACCTAGGTGCTTTTGAAAGTTTTACCCATTGTTTCTTCCTGGTTTTTCCTCTTATCTCTGTTACAGTTTCTTCTCTCTCTCTTTTGGTGGATCCTCCTCACCCCGCTCACTCAGAGGGCTCTGTCCTTGGCCCTTTCTTTGCTTTTCTCACTTTCCACCCTTCCACTGGATGATCATCAGCTCACAAGGCTTCAGCTACCATTTCTATGCAGATGACTTGCAAAACTATTTCTCTACAACTGACCTGTCTCCTTCCAGCTAATCCCACAAATCTCTGCTTTTCTCCCGACATAGAATCATAGAATATAAGGGTTGGAAGGGACCCCAGAAGGTCATCTAGTCCAACCCCCTGCTCGAAGCAGGACCAATTCCCAGTTAAATCATCCCAGCCAGGGCTTTCTCAAGCCTGACGTTAAAAACCTCTAAGGAAGGAGATTCTACCACCTCCCTAGGTAACGCATTCCAGTGTTTCACCACCCTCTTAGTGAAAAAGTTTTTCCTAATATCCAATCTAATCCTCCCCCACTGCAACTTGAGACCATTACTCCTCGTTCTGTCATCTGCTACCATTGAGAACAGTCTAGAGCCATCCTCTTTGGAACCCCCTTTCAGGTAGTTGAAAGCAGCTATCAAATCCCCCCTCATTCTTCTCTTCTGCAGGCTAAACAATCCCAGCTCCCTCAGCCTCTCCTCATAACTCATGTGTTCCAGACCCCTAATCGCTGGACTCTCTCCAATTTATCCACATCCTTCTTGAAGTGTGGGGCCCAAAACTGGACACAGTACTCCAGATGAGGCCTCACCAATGTCGAATAGAGGGGAACGATCACGTCCCTCGATCTGCTCGCTATGCCCCTACTTATACATCCCAAAATGCCATTGGCCTTCTTGGCAACAAGGGCACACTGCTGACTCATATCCAGCTTCTCGTCCACTCTCACCCCTAGGTCCTTTTCCGCAGAACTGCTGCCTAGCCATTCGGTCCCTAGTCTGTAGCTGTGCATTGGGTTCTTCCGTCCTAAGTGCAGGACCCTGTACTTATCCTTATTGAACCTCATCAGATTTCTTTTGGCCCAATCCTCCAATTTGTCTAGGTCCTTCTGTATCCTATCCCTCCCCTCCAGCGTATCTACCACTCCTCCCAGTTCAGTATCATCCGCAAATTTGCTGAGAGTGCAATCCACACCATCCTCCAGATCATTTATGAAGATATTGAACAAAACCGGCCCCAGGACCGACCCTTGGGGCACTCCACTTGATACCGGCTGCCAACTAGACATGGAGCCATTGATAACTACCCGTTGAGCCCGACAATCTAGCCAGCTTTCTACCCACCTTATAGTGCATTCTTCCAGCCCATACTTCCTTAACTTGCTGACAAGAATACTGTGGGAGACCGTGTCAAAAGCTCCGTGTCAAAAGTGACATCTCCTTTTGGTTTTCTTGTTATCTTAAATTGCAGATGGCCAAGACAGGAACTGCTCTTCCCTTCCAAATTCTCTCCACTCCCCTCCTTCCTCATCACTCTCCATTCTACTTAAGGTTTCCAATCTCAAGATTATTTTGAATTTTTGCCCAATATATCCTGGCCATAGCCAAACTGTTGATTCTACCTCCTCATTGTTGCTAAGATCCATCCTTTTTATTTCTACAGCCAACTCTCTCATTCAGCCCCTTGTCTCTCCTTGACTACTATTTCATCCTCCTCTCTGGACTCCAAATTAATGCTTTGCTCCTCTTAAATCCAAATGAAATGCAGCCAAAGACATTTTCTGTGACCATCAATTTGACCATGTCACTGTGACATTCCCCAGGGTACAATCTGGACTGATGGACAGCTGTGTCCCCTCAGCTCTCCAACCTGGGGTGCCCTTTTTACACTGCTTTACTGTGAGAACCACCACTCCTGGTCTGCTCTCACACAACCTCCAACATGCAAAATCACTCTCAGCTGAATATATGAGTGCTTCTAGCCAGCCACTCCTGAATTATATTGCAGAGCAAAGCCAGCAAATTCCCAGTCCCGGACTTGTCCCCAGAAATGTGCATCTTGTACTGCCCAGCTCTTTCCTTCTGTGTGGTACAAGCTCATAGCAAGTTCATCATTTAATTAATAGAAAATGATATGCACAAATCTTGTTATCTCAAATGGAGGGTCCCAAACACTTCAATCCAAACACACTGGTTTAGGTAAACAATAAAACAAGTTTATTAACTACAGAAAGATAGATTTTAAATGATTACAAGTAACGAGGCATAAAAGTCAGAATTGCTTACAAAGAAATAAAAGATAAAATACAAACTAATACCTAATTTAGAAAGCTAAATGAATTCAAAGCAAAGGTTTTCTCACCACCATGGTTTTACTGGCTCAACTCCTTCAGTCGGGGCCACTCCCCCAGTTCAATGACGCTTCCTTTGTGTTTCAAACGTTATTGATGCCGTGCGGAGAGAGAGGTGATGTGTGTCCTCTGTTCTCCCTTACAGCATTTCTCTTCTTTGAGAATCATTTCCAACAGGGGTTCAGGTGACAGCAAGTCCGTCTGCCAAGAAGTAAATGTCTTGCTCGCACCCTTCTTCCTGCCAAAGAATGGCCACTCAACCCAGCAATAGTACACTTGATTGTGTTGACGCCTGGCTGAGGTGCTGGCTAACCTTTTGTCTCCGAGGAAACTGGTTTGGGCTGCTTTTCTAAACGTCACGCACGTCTCAGCAATGTAATACAGTAAAATCGTACAACTTTACACACAACGTTGGTACACACATTTTACCAGGACAATAATGCTCAGTAGATGAGTTTTCAAATGACACCTCACAAGACATACTTTGTACAAAATTGATCATAGTCTTGCGAAAGTGATGTCTCCTTCAGAACCCCTCTATTGGTTCCACAAATCTCAAATTTAAATTTACCATGCCCTGCAAAGCTCAGCTCCACCTTTCCCTAATCAAGGTTCATGTTGCTCCCCTTCTCCTCTGCTTTACCAATGCTCCCAGCCTTGTCTGGCAGATTCTTACATAACCATCTACAAATCTTCCGCACAGTTCTCTCAGCATGGTAGGCTCTCCCTGGACTCATCCACAAAGCTCCTATCCTATCATAGAATCATAGAAGATTCGGGCTGGAAGAGACCTCAGCAGGTCATCTAATCCAACCCCCTGCTCAAAGCAGGATCAACCCCAACTAAATCATCCCAGCCAAGGCTTTGTCAAGCTGGGCCTTAAAGACCTCTAAGGATGGAGATTCCACCACCTCCCTAGGTAACCATTCCAGTGCTTCACCACCCTCCTAGTGAAATAGTTTTTCCTAATATCCAACCTAAACCTCCCCCACTGCAACTTGAGACCACTGCTTCTTGTTCCGTCATCTGTCACCAGTGAGAACAGCCAAGCTCCATCCTCTTTGGAACCACAATTCAGGTAGTTAAAGGCTGCTATCAAATCCCCCCTCACTCTTCTCTTCTGCAGACTAAACAAGCCCAGTTCCCTGAGCCTCTCCTGTCCTTGTTTAAGCCCCTCTAAAAGAACCACTTCCACCATGCTGCTTATACTGAATTGAATTGACTTGCATCTAACTTGCATATAATTTGCCTATTGTTTTTGTATCCTTTTCTAACCTCTGTCTACTTTATCCTTGGATTACATGGCTCTCTGAGAAAGGATTGTCCTTGAGTATTCAGAAAACACCTAGCACATTGTGAGCACTTCAGTAAATAACTGAGATCGGGGCCCCTTTGTGCTAAGCACCATACACACACAGAGTGGGAAAGAATTCCTGCCTAATGATTTTACAATCTAAAGAGACAAGACAAAGAATGGAAGGGTAAACAATGATAGAGAGAAATGAAGTAGATTTCTCAAGGTCACAGCAGGTCAATGACAGAACTGAGAACAGAATCCAGGTCTTCTGACCCAGTGCCCCATTCACTACACCAAATTGCCTCCTAATCTAGTTATTCATTTCTGTGCTTTCATTTTGGACAGCATGATTTTCTTGATTATTTTAACGGTTGCCAGTTTGCCCCATAACTTTAGTGCACTGAACTTACCAGGAAAGAAAAAACGGTCACCTATCTTTTGTAACTGTGGTTATTCGAGATGCGTTGCTCATGTCCATTCCATTCTAGGAACGTGTGCGCCTGCGTGAAGTTGTCAGAGACTTTTACCTTAGCAGTATCCGTAGCGTCGGCTGTGGTGCCCCCTTGAGTGCCGCACTCATGCAGTGGTATATTAGGTGCCAACGACCTTACGCCCTCTCATTTCCTTCTTGCCAGCAACTCCGACAGAAGGGTAAGAATGGGTAATGCAATGGACATGAGCAACACATCTCAAAGAACAACTGTTACAAAAGGTAGGTATCCGGTTTTTCTGCTTCGAGTGTTTTCTCATGTGGATTCCATTTTAGGTGACTTGAAGTGTGTTCATAGAATCATAGAATATCAGGGTTGGAAGGGACCTCAGGAGGTCATCTAGTCCAACCCCCTGCTCAAAAGCAGGACCAATCCCCAATTAAATCATCCCAGCCAGGGCTTTGTCAAGCCTGACCTTAAAAACTTCTAAGGAAGGAGATTCCACCACCTCCCTAGGCAACGCATTTCAGTGTTTCACCACCCTCCTAGTGAAAAAGTTTTTCCTAATATCCAACCTAAACCTCCCCCACTGCAACTTGAGACCATTACTCCTTGTCCTGTCCTCTTCTACCACTGAGAATAGTCTAGAACCATCCTCTCTGGAACCACCTCTCAGGTAGTTGAAAGCAGCTATCAAATCCCCCCTCATTCTTCTCTTCTGCAGGCTAAACAATCCCAGTTCCCTCAGCCTCTCCTCATAACTCATGTGTTCCAGACCCCTAATCATTTTTGTTGCCCTTCGCTGGACTCTCTCCAATTTATCCACATCCTTCTTGTAGTGTGGGGCCCAAAACTGGACACAGTACTCCAGATGAGGCCTCACCAATGTCGAATAGAGGGGGACGATCACGTCCCTCAATCTACTCGCTATGCCCCTACTTATACATCCCAAAATGCCATTGGCCTTCTTGGCAACAAGGGCACACTGCTGACTCATATCCAGCTTCTCGTCCACTGTCACCCCTAGGTCCTTTTCCGCAGAACTGCTGCCTAGCCATTCGGTCCCTAGTCTGTAGCTGTGCATTGGGTTCTTCCGTCCTAAGTGCAGGACCCTGCACTTATCCTTATTGAACCTCATCAGATTTCTTTTGGCCCAGTCCTCCAATTTGTCTAGGTCCCTCTGTATCCTACCCTGCCCTCCAGCATATCTACCACTCCTCCCAGTTTAGTATCATCCGCAAATTTGCTGAGAGTGCAATCTACACCATCCTCCAGATCATTTATGAAGATATTGAACAAAACCAGCCCCAGGACCGACCCCTGGGGCACTCCACTTGACACCGGCTGCCAACTAGACATGGAGCCATTGATCACTACCCGTTGAGCCCGACAATCTAGCCAACTTTCTACCCACCTTATAGTCATTCATCCAGCCCGTACTTCTTTAACTTGGTGACCAGAATACTGTGGGAGACCGTGTCAAAAGCTTTGCTAAAGTCAAGAAACAATACATCCACTGTTTTCAAAGATAATGGCCAATGGCTCTGCAATCACAGCCGCCAATTCCTTTAGCACTCTCGGATGCAACGCGTCCGGCCCCATGGACTTGTGCATGTCCAGCTTTTCTAAATAGTCCCTAACCACCTCTTTCTCCACAGAGGGCTGGCCACCTACTCCCCTGTGATGGCTGTGATGTCCAGCGCAGCAGTCTGGGAGCTGACCTTGTTCGTGAAGACAGAGGCAAAAAAAGCTTTGAGTACATTAGCTTTTTCCACATCCTCTGTCACTAGGTTGCCTCCCTCATTCAGTTAGGGGCCCACACTTTCCTTGGCTTTCTTCTTGTTGCCAACATACCTGAAGAAATCCTTCTTGCTACTCAGCTTGTTCTCAGCTTAGATTTAAGTTGTGCTGCTACTGATCTCTTTGCATTATAGAGGAAGGTTAAACCTAACACTCACCAAACTATTAAACTTATTCTTCTTTGAGTGCTTGCTCATGTCAATTCCATTCCAGGTATGTGCGCACCCATGTGCACAGTTGTCAGAGACTTTTGCCTTAGCGGTATCCGTAGGGTCAGCTGTGGCGCCCCCTTGAGTGCAGGTGGGCTTGGAGTTCACAGTTTGGCAGCTTGTAGTACTGCTCTACCCAAGTCAGCATTGTCCCAGACTTGCTGGGTAAGTGGGTAGTGGGACGTGAGCGTATGGACAGACGACCAGGTGGCCACCCTAAAGATGTCCTGGATAGGCACTTGGGTGAGAAAGGCTACCGAAGAGGCCTGCGCCCTGGTCGAATGGTCCATTACAATCGCCGTGGGTTACACCTTCGCCTGATCATAACAGTAGCAAATGCAGGCGGTGATCCAAGAAGAAAGTCTTTGACGACCTTTCATCCTGTCGGCCACTGCGACGAACAATTCCATTAACTTGCAGAATGGGTTGGTCCTTTCAATGTAGAAGGCTAATGCTCTCCAGATGTCTAGGGAATGCAGCCTACACTCCCTTCTCCAACTTATGTGGCTTTGGAAAAAAGACAGGTAAGAAAATGTCCTGGCTCGTATGAAACAGAGACCACCCTGGGCAGAAAGGCCAGGTGTGGCCTCATCTGGACTTTGTCTTTGTAAAGGACAGCACAGGGCAATTCCATGGTGAGCGCCTTAATCTCGGTGACCCAGCGGGCAGATGTTACTGCGACCAGGAACGCAACCTTCCAGGACAGGAGAAGGAGAAAGCAGAAAGCCAGAGGCTCAAAGTGGAGGACCCATGAGCCACAACAGCACCAGATTCAGGTCCCACGGAAGAACGGGGTCCTTGACATATAGATAAGAGCGCTCAAGGCCCTTGAGGAACCTGACCTTTATGTCCTGGGCCAAAACTGACCTACCCTCGAGTAGGGGAAGGGGAGAGAAAACCTTTTGTAGTGATAAACACCCATTTTTTCATGGTCTGTGTGTATAAAAACATCCTCACTGTATTTTCCACTTTATGCATCTGATGAAGTGAGCTGTAGCTCACGAAAGCTTATGCTCAAATAAATTGGTTAGTCTCTAAGGTGCCACAAGTACTCCTTTTCTTTTTAGAACATAGTTGCTGTGTTGTCTGTTAGGACTTGGACCACATTGCTTACTATGTGAGCTAGGAAGGCTTGGCAGGCCAGGCGAATTGCTTTGAGTTCCCTGATGTTGATATGGAGGAAGTGATTGTGACTGGACCAGCGACCTTGCATGCTGAGATCGCACAGTTGGGCTCCCCACCCCAGCGCCGATGCATCGGAGATGAGTGTTACCGATGGGGAAGGAGCTACGAAGGGGACTCCTGCCAACTCCTGTCTTGGTGAGTAATGAGGACCTCATAGAGGAAATGGTTGTAGGGGATAATCTTGGCTCAAGTGATCATGAGCTAATTCAGTTCAAACTGAATGGAAGGATTAACAAAAATAAATCTGCAACTAGGGTTTTTGATTTCAAAAGGGCTGACTTTCAAAAATTAAGGAAATTAGTTAGGGAAGTGGATTGGACTGAAGAATTTATGGGTTTAAAGGTAGAGGAGGCCTGGGATTATTTTAAATTAAAGCTGCAGAAGCTATCGGAAGCCTGCATCCCAAGAAAGGGGAAAAAATTCATAGGCAGGAGTTGTAGACCAAGCTGGATGAGCAAGCATCTTAGAGAGGTAATTAAGAAAAAGCAGAAAGCATATAGGGAGTGGAAGAAGGGAGGGATCAGTAAGGAAAGCTACCTTATTGAGGTCAGAATATGTAGGGATAAAGTGAGACAGGCTAAAAGTCAAGTAGAGTTGGACCTTGCAAAGGGAATTAAAACCAATAGTAAAAGGTTCTATAGTCATATAAATAGGAAGAAAACAAAGAAAGAAGAAGTGGGACCGCTAAAAACTGAGGATGGAGTGGAGGTCAAGGATAATCTAGGCATGGCCCAATATCTAAACAAATACTTTGCCTCAGTCTTTAATAAGA
Source organism: Caretta caretta (assembly GCF_965140235.1). NCBI lineage: Eukaryota > Metazoa > Chordata > Testudines > Cheloniidae > Caretta > Caretta caretta. Next base: position 19,085,668 of record NC_134226.1, on the reverse strand, counting down.
CTAAAGAGGATCTTAGGGATAATGGTAGCATGATAAATGGGAATGAGGATATGGAGGTAGACATCACCATATCTGAGGTAGAAGCGAAACTCAAACAGCTTAATGGGACTAAATCGGGGGGCCCAGATAATCTTCATCCAAGAATATTAAAAGAATTGGCACAAGAAATTGCAAGCCCATTAGCAAGAATTTTTAATGAATCTGTAAACTCAGGGGTTGTACCGTATGATTGGAGAATTGCTAACATAGTTCCTATTTTTAAGAAAGGGAAAAAAAGTGATCCAAGTAATTATAGGCCTGTTAGTTTGACATCTGTAGTATGCAAGGTCTTGGAAAAAATTTTGAAGGAGAAGGTAGTTAAGGACATTGAAGTCAATGGTAAATGGGACAAAATACAACATGGTTTTACAAAAGGTAGATCGTGCCAAACCAACCTGATCTCCTTCTTTGAGAGAGTAACAGATTTTTTAGATAAAGGAAACGCAGTGGATCTAATTTACTTAGATTTTAGTAAGGCGTTTGATACTGTGCCACATGGGGAATTATTAGTTAAATTGGATAAGATGGGCATCAATAGGAAAATTGAAAGGTGGATAGGGAATTGGTTAAAGGGGAGACTACAACGGGTCCTACTGAAAGGTGAACTGTCAAGTTGGAGGGAGGTTACCAGTGGAGTTCCTCAAGGATCAGTTTTGGGACCAATCTTATTTAATCTTTTTATTACTGACCTGGGCACAAAAAGTGGGAGTGTGCTAATAAAGTTTGCAGATGATACAAAGCTGGGAGGTATTGCTAATTTAGAGAAGGACAGGGATACCCTACAGGAGGATCTGGATGACCTTGTAAACTGGAGTAATAGGAATAGGATGAAATTTAATAGTGAGAAGTGTAAGGTCATGCATTTAGGGATTAATAACAAGAATTTTAGTTATAAGCTAGGGACACATCAACTAGAAGTAACGGAGGAGGAAAAGGACCTTGGAGTATTGGTTGATCATAGGATGACTATGAGCTGCCAATGTGATATGGCTGTGAAAAAAGCTAATGTCATCTTGGGATGCATCAGGAGAGGTATTTCCAGTAGGGATAAGGAGGTTTTAGTACCGTTATATAAGGCACTGGTGAGACCTCACCTGGAATACTGTGTGCAGTTCTGGTCTCCCATGTTTAAGAAGGATGAATTCAAACTGGAACAGGTACAGAGAAGGGCTACTGGGATGATCCGAGGAATGGAAAACTTGTCTTATGAAAGGAGACTCAGGGAGCTTGGCTTGTTTAGCCTAACTAAAAGAAGGTTGAGGGGAGATATGATTGCTCTCTATAAATATATCAGAGGGATAAATACCAGAGAGGGAGAGGAATTATTTAAACTCAGTACCAATGTGGACACAAGAACAAATGGATATAAACTGGCCACTAGGAAATTTAGATTAGAAATTAGACGAAGGTTTCTAACCATCAGAGGAGTGAAGTTTTGGAATAGCCTTCCGAGGGAAGTAGTGGGGGCAAAAGATCTATCTTGCTTTAAGATTAAACTCGATAAGTTTATGGAGGAGATGGTATGATGGGATAACATGGTTTTGGTAATTAAATATTCATGGTAAATAGGCCCAATGGCCTGTGATGGGTTTTTAGATGGGGTAAGATCCAAGTTACCCGGGAAAGAATTTTCTGTAGTATCTGGCTGATGAATATTGCCCATATGCTCAGGGTTTAGCTGATCGCCATATTTGGGGTCGGGAAGGAATTTTCCTCCAGGGCAGATTGGAAGGCCCTGGAGGTTTTTCGCCTTCCTCTGTAGCATGGGGCACGGGTCACTTGCTGGAGGATTCTCTGCTCCTTGAGGTCTTCAAACTACAATTTGAGGACTTCAATAGCACAGATATAGGTGTGAGGTCTTTTTTAGGAGTGGTGGGTGAAATTCTGTGGCCTGCATTGTGCAGGAGGTCAGACTAGATGATCATAATGGTCCCTTCTGGCCTAAATATCTATGAATCTATGAAACACCGATGTAGGATCCTGCCACCAGGTGAGACAGACAGTCCACAGGCCAGAATCCGGACCACCCGGTCCATGCTGTGCCAGTTGGGGATGTAGACCAATGCCAACCACGCCTGCAGGGACCTGAGGCGGACCAAGTAAGTGCAGGCCACCATGTGTCCCAATAACCACAGGCATGTGTGAGCGGTGGTGGGAGGGTGGGCTTGCATGTACACGGTGAAGTCCGCCATGACTTGGAACTGAACCTCAGGGAGGAAGGCTCTGGCACGAGTAGAGTCTAGGACCACTCCAATGAATTCTATGCACTGCACTGTGGATAAGGTTGACTTTATCTTGTTTATTAACAGTCCCAGGTCGTGACAGGAGGAACAGACCAGATCAAGATGCCGCCGTACCTGATCCTAGGATCATAGAACTGGAAGGGACCTCAAGAGGTCATCCAGTCCAATCCTCTGCACTCGTGGCAGGACTAATTATCTCAACCATTCCTGACAAGTGTTTGTCTAACCTGCTCTTAAAAATCTCCAATGATGGAGATTCTACAACCTCCCTAGGCAATTTATTCCAGTGCTTAACCACCCTGACAGTTGGGAAGTTTTTCCTAATGTCCAACCTAAACCTCCCTTGCTGCAATTTAAGCCCATTGCTTCTTGTACTATCCTCAGAGGTTAAGAAAAATTTTTCTTCCTCCTCCTTGTAACAACCTTTTACATACTTGAAAACTTATGTCCCCTCTCAGTCTTCTCTTTTCCAGACTAAACAAACCCAGTTTTTTCAATCTTCCCTCATAGGTGATGTTTTCTAGACCTTTAATCATTTTTGTTGCTCTTTTCTGGACTCTCTCCAATTTGTCCACATCCTTCCTGAAATGTGGCACCCAGAGCTGGACACAATACTCCAGTTGGGGTCTAATCAGCATGGAGTAGAGCAGAAGAATTACTTCTCGTGTCTTGCTTACAACACTCCTGCTAATACATCCCAGAAAGATGTTTGCTTTTTTTGCAACAGTGTTACACTGTTGACTCATATTTAGCTTGTGGTCCACTATGACCCACAGATCCCTTTCTACAGTAATCCTTCCTAGGCAGTCATTTCCCATTTTTTATGTGCGCAACTGATTGTTCCTTCCTAAATGAATACTTTGTATTTGTCCTTATTGAATTTCATCCTGTTTACTTCAGACCATTTCTCCAGTTTGTCCAGATCATTTTGAAATTTTAATCCTATCCTCCAAAGCACTTGTAACCCCTTCCAGCTTGATATCATCTGCAAACTTTAAAAGTGTACTCTCTGTGACATTATCTAAATCATTGATCAAGATATTGAACAGAACCAGACCCAGAACTGATCCCTGCACTTGTTATGCCCTTCCAGCATGACTGAACCACTGATAACTACTCTCTGGGAACCATTTTCCAACCAGTTATGTGCCCACCTTATAGAGGATCTATAAGGTTGTATTTCCCTAGTTTGTTTATGAGAAGGTCATGAGAGACAGTACCAAAAGCCTTACTAAAGTCAAGATATACCACATTTACCATTTCTTCCCTATCCACAAGGCTTGTTACCCTGTCAAAGAAAGCTATCAGGTTGGTTTGACACGATTTGTTCTTGACAAATCCATGCTGAATGTTACTTATCAGCTTCTCATCTTCTAGATGTTTTCTCCATTATCTTTCCAGGTACAGAAGTTAAGCTGACCGGTCTAATTTCCCGGGTTGTCCTTATTTCCCTTTTTATAGATGGGCACTATATTTGCCCTTTTCCAGTCTTCTGGAATCTCTCCAGTCTTCCATGACTTCTCAAAGATAATCCTTAATGGCTCAGATATCTCCTCAGTCAATTCCTTGAGTATTCTAGGATGCATTTCACCAGGCCCTGGTGACTTGAAGACAGCCGGGACTCTAACTACCAGCTAACCTAACACTTGACCTAATGGCTAACTAAATACCTACAAACTATGTACAAAGAAGATAACAAAAGCTGTAAAGAACTGCTAATGCTCTTGTGATCTGTAAGACAAAGCGCTCCAACTGTCATGGGGAGTAATAAGAAACTGAGAGGGCATATAGTTGGTGGTGCCTAATATACCAACACATGAGCATGGCACTCAAGCAGGCGCCACAGCCAACCCTACAGATACCACTAAGGCAAAAATCTCTGACAACTGCATGCGGGCGCGCGCGCACACACACACCCCTAGAATAGAATCAACACAAGCAAGTACTCGAAGAAAAATAAGTTTAATAATCTGGTGAGTGTTAGGTTTAACCCTCCTCTATAATGCAAAGAGATCAGTTGAGGCACAACTTAAATCTAAGCTTCACACTTCAAGTTCTTGGATGCTGTATCAAGCACTAAAACCCAGCTTTCACTGGGAAAACAGGTGTAGAGATTGAAGTTCTGAAAAGTCCATTCTAGACAGGGTATCACATTTCAGTTGATTTTCCTCTTGTCCCTACTGTTTATGTGGATTCTATTACACTATTGTGAAGACACCTAACATCTTTTGAGAAACCCTGAACAATTACCTTGTACAGTGCTTTGAAACAGTAAATATAAATGATAATCACTTCCATGAGCTGTGTTCACCAGTTCTCGCATTTTAAATCTCTCCCAACTCCTTCCCTATGAATTCTTTAAAGTACATTCTACAGTCAGCTGCGCATCTGCTCTTGCACAAAAAAGATGAGGCAGTAAGAGGAAAAAAACCCAGACTGTTTCCAGTTCTGCAATTGTTTTCCTACCTCTCCATATACAGAGCTGCCATTTAGCAAAGGAGGAAGAGATTTCAGTCCAGCATTGGAGCAGAGTTGGTTTCTTGTTCCAGCTGGCTTACAATTTACCCCACCACCAAGTGCACCTAGCTACAAAATATAACGGGGCAAGCAGCTAATATGCTGTAGAGATAGTACAAGCATTTGGCTTATGAACTATCTTACCTGACTTTGCCTTCATATTGTCCATAGAACAAATGCTGCCGACTCATCCATTCAGCCATTACAAATTCCAAAGCAGGCTTGCCAGTTGGCCCAGGGAGACTACTCAGGAACTCTAACAAGGGCTCCAGCTGGGAGTGAACCAGGTGAGCAAATACCATGATCAAGGACTACAAAAGAAAAAAGAACACTAGCTGTACATATGTAATAACCTAACAATTAAGTGTTTTCTCTTTACCAAACCCCCGGAGGCTTCATGCGTTTGCTAACACTAAAAGGCATACAGATCCCTGCAAGCCTGTCCACTAGCCAAGAAAGCAAGTGAATTAGAGTAGGAGCGAGTGCTTGCCACCTTATTTAGCCCACAGAACGAGACAGGACAAATTAAACTACTCACCTGCATCTGAAACCCATAAGCCCTCCTAAAGCAAGGACAAAAATGACTAAACCAGGAGAGCTGGCACTGGGCTCTCCACCAGAAAAAATGATATATATCACGGTAGCACCTAGAAGATGCAACAAAGATCAGGGCACCATTGTGCTGGATGCTGTAACATATAGGCAGAGACAGCCCCTGCCCTGAAGAGCTTCCAACCTAAACAGACAAGAGAGACAGAGTGGGAGAAAGGCTCTCATCCCTTTTCCGGTTGAGGCATAGACATTAAGTCACTTGCCCACAGACATACACCAAGTCTATCTCCCAAGTCCTAGCCCAGTGCTTTCACCGCAAGACTATACTCATTCCCCCTTCTCATGAAACCCAACCCAGTAGCATTTCGCCAGTGGAGATGAACCACCTGGCTTAGTAACAGCTTTGTCCACCTTCCTAAAACTTTCAGTTTTTGGTTACACGGTGTAGCTTTCCAAGGTTCTGACTCAAAGACCAAGCAGTTAAAAATGAACAATATTCTTAAACTTTAATAAGAAAAGCAGGAATCTAAGTTTTTTTAAATAGACTGTTTGTTTGATTAGAATGCAGCTGCACAGCTTCTTCAGATTCCCAGGGTCTTGGGACACTGACCTGAAAAGTGCACTACAGAAGTCACAGGACTACAAGTATCTCCACCTGTCCCACTTCAGTGGGCACGAGGATGAGATTTTTGCAACTGACCAACGGGAAAGGTGCTGTTAGCAACTGCAAACAAATGCTTTTACATTCTTAAAAAGGAATATTTTATCCCTCTCACTACCCTACTGCTATACTTGGGGACAGCTGTCATAAAAACACCTCCTCTCCTCCTGAGCAGGCAGCAAAATAAAGGACATTTGGCGTACACTGTATTAAGGGGCTTCAGACAGGGTAGGGTAGAGCATAAAAGTAATGACCTAGGAAGATCTTATTTTTCCTCACACTCCAGCACTATCAATGTATAGATTTTTAAGGCTAGTAGGATCATTATGATGATCTAGTTTCACAAACAGAATTTCACCTACTTATTCCTGCACCAAACCCAGTAACTTCTGGTGGAGTTAGAGCAGTGTTTCCCATGTGGAGGGTCCTGGATCCACTAGTGGGTCACAGAAGGGTCTAAGTGGGTTGCATATATCCTGGAGGCGCTCCCTTCCACCCTAGGGCTCTCACTTCCCCCAGATAGCAGCGTAGGGAGAGGGATCTGGGCAGTAGTAGTCCAGAGAAAGTGGCCAGAGCCAGCGAGTGGCTAGTCAACCGCCTAGTAGCAATCACAGCCCCTCTGCAGGGAGAGAGGGATCAGCTGGGGCTCCAAGAGGGGTCAGAGGTGGGAAAGTGAGAGCAATAGGGCTGGAGGAGCCAAGCAGGTGGCTTGGAGGGCTGAGGAGAACCAGGAATAATGGTGGGTCCCCCAAAAAGAACAAAATGTAGTTGGTGGGTTGCCTTAGTAGAAAGTTTGAGAACCACTGAGCTAGAGTACCTTTTAGAAACAACTCCCATCTTGATTGATGGAGAAGACATCATCCTTAGGTGAGTTGTTCTAACAGTCAATTATCGTCTGTTAAAAATGTGCACCTTATTTCTACTCTTAATCCATTTAGTCTCAGCTTCCAGAAACTAGATCTTGTTATGCATTTGAGTGCTATATTAAAAATCCAGATGCTATCAAATCTTCCTGTTTATACATCTTAGGACTGCATTAGCTCTCTTCACCAACTGAACATGAGCTCCCAATGGGATGCTGTGGCAATACACCATGATCCCTATACCCTTTGCAGAGTCATTGCTTCTAGGACACAGTCCCCCTATTCTGTGAGTAGGGCCTACATTCTTTTTTCTTAGATGACCTTGCATTTGGCTGCATTAAAATATATTTCAATGACCCTAGTTTACCAGCATTGTTTTGTGTAACAGATAATAAAACAAGACATAGTATTCCAGTAACGGCTTCACTACTGTGTTATATAGTGGTAACACCATCTCTTTACTTCTACTTGATATTTGCCTACTTACTGTTCTGTAAGAAAACACCACTCAACTTCTAGAAGAGACTAAGAGATATTTCTAGATCTCAAGTACACCTCAACTGAAATTTCAGTAAGAAGTGCCAAAGTCAGGAGATGGCTTACAACATACGTGATGAAAGGCTTTAAATTCATATTCCTTTGATCCCTCAAGGCAGGAAACTATGTCCACAGGATAGCCATTTTTGTAGCATACCTAGAATCTGCAATTGCATAGGTAGTGGATTCGCAGGCATGTAATGTAAACTTATACTTTAGTTCCTGAAACTTGGAACCATTGTTTCCAGTGGCCTCCCAGCCTGCTCACCTGCATTACACTGAGTGTCTCTGCTTGTTGCATTTTGCTAAGGATTGCTCTCAGAATCTGGTCCAGGTTTTCTCCCAGCTCACTTCCTGCCTTGGAAATCAGTGTGGAGACTAGTCTGCCCACAAAGGCAGCTGTGAACTCTGAGGTCCGTGGATCCAGGAGTTGGCTCACCACCTGCATGACATACCACAGCCCATTGTGGCCTTGCTCATCATGCCATTGTGCAATCTGTTCTAGTGCTACTGAGACGTATGCACGCAGACACTCACCACCATTCTGAATACAAGAGAGAGAATTACTGTGTTAGAACTGTCAGACTCTCAAAACCAACTATATGTTGTGGGCACCCCCAAGTAACCAAGGAGAAAACCCATTTCACCACAGCACAAAGCACTTTAAACAGGAAGAAAGAATTAGTAAACAAGATGCGTGTGATGGGTAAAATGGTGGCAGTTGTGAGAAATCCAGTGCTCAGAAGACCTGGAGTGCAAGTATCTGCAATTCTGTTTCATTAATCTAGTATGCAGATACATTCCAAGAGATTCCAAACAGCTAGAGTCCGGGGTAGCTAGAGAGTAGTATGAGGGGCAAACATGACCCAGATTTCTACAGTAAAGCGCTCTGTTTCAAAAAAGATTGCAGTTCAGCAATCCGGCATACCGTATTCACCTTATTCTCGCTGGAGCACTGCTCAACGTGACCTCTTTCCATGGGCCCCACCCACGTGAGAAACGGAAGTTGGAACCACAAAGTTGCTTTTCTCTGTTTGAAGGTCACGGTGAGTAACTGACCCACCTTGGTCTATTCACAAACATGTTTAAGAAGCTGGAAGGCTCAAAAGGCCTTGCTTCCTATAACCCTGAAAGTCCCAATTCCTTGCTTAGAGCTGCTATGATGACCTCCTCAGGCAGCAGCAGGGGCTATCGGTAGGTGGAGCACAAAAGGTGCTCGTGCCCCTTCCCTACTCACCTGAAAAGGCTCTGGGAGTATGGTGGAGGGGCAAAGGAAGAAAATATGGTGAGGCAGGAACTGGCCAGGATGGGGGAGCAGCAGAAAAGCAACCACTACTCAGAGAGAGTTAGGTGTTCCGAGGAAATCAGGGACCAATAGCAGGCAGTGAAGCCTGCCTGAGCATTTCCACTCGCCCTGCTTCTTTAGCCACTTTCCTTTGATAAATGCTGTCAACAGGTGCAAGAGGGGAACTGGGATCAAATCTGTTTTTCCCCCTTGCCTCCTGTTTTCCCCCACTCAAATTAACAGGAGACTTGCCTACTATGAAGCAAGGCCTGGGCTCCCCAGGCTGAGGCTGCTTTGACAGAAAGCCTCTGCCAGGCAGGTTAATTACAAGAGAAAAAAGGGACATGTTCATGGCATGCTCCAGAGTCCTAAAGAGAAAAGACCAAGACTGGTCCTGCCCTGCCAGTTAAAAGGAGGGTTAGCAAAACTCACCACAGGCACCAAAATGAAGATGGCAGCAATTATTTATAAAAGATAGGAATAGCACTCAGGCTTCTGGCAAACCACCAGTGCGGCTGCTGGTGGGGTCAGACTGAGCCCCCACAAGGCAAAATGACCCCTTAAAGCAGGGGTGGGCAAACTTTTTGGCCGTAGGGCCACATCGGGTACAGAAATTGTATGGAGGGCCAGGTAGAGAAGGCTGGGGGAGGCTATGCCATCCCAAACAACAAGGTGTGGCCTGGCCCCTGCCCCCATTCCAGCCCCCCGGAACTCCCACCCCCATCCAACCGCCCCCCCCCCCCCCGGACTCCTGCATCCTATCCAAACACCCCTGCTCTCTGTCCCCTGACCATTCCCCCGGGACGCCCATCCCCTATCCAATCCCCCCTGCTCCTCACCCCCTGACCATCCCTGGAGCCTCCCCCGCCCCCTATCCAACCCTCCCTGCTCTCCCCACCCCATGTAACCTGTGGGGTGGGGGAAAGGGGATCTCAGTCCTTTCCCTGTAGATTTCCCCTGCTTGTTTGGCTGCTCTCCCTGGTAGTTGGGCAAGGCTCTCTCCCTGTCTGGGCTTGAGTACTGGGAACAGGGGCCAAGCATTCTGGAGGTGGATGGGGGCCCTGGTTTGCTCTGCCCCTGTCCCCGGCAACAGGGGGCTTGACCACCCCCCTGCAACCCTCCCTGCTCCTCACCTCCCCGGAGCTTCCCCTGACCACACTGCCCTGGAGCACCAGGTCTGGCCACACTTTAGCTGTGCTGCCCAGGCGGAGCTGCAGCCATGCTGCCCAGGTGCTGGGGGAACTGTGACTGTGAGGGAGGCAGGGAGGGAGGGGAGCAGAAGGGGAGGGGCCAGGGGCTAGCCTCTGCCCACTCACCATGCTTCTGGGGAGTTGGGCTGGCTCCTCTGTGGTCCTGTCCTGATCCCGCTCCCTGGCAGGAGCTCAGGGGCCACAGGGAAGGGTCCTGCAGGCCGGATGTGGTCCGCAGGCCGTAGTTTGCCCCCCTCTGCCTTAAAGACTAGATAAAGCATGTCAATTGACTGACTTGTGTCATCCAACGCTTTGGACTGACATGACCCTGCAGTTCCTTGCCCCTTCCCTATAGACGTTACCTGCATGGTAGCATTGTCATCCGTGTGCAGGCTGCACTGAGCCACCGCAGGGAATGCTTGGCAGATCAAGAGCTGGGAAAGAGGAGGTTTCGTATTCCTCACAACAGTGGTTAATATATCAATAGAAGTCTGAAAGGGGAAAGCACATAAATAGAAGCTCTTTTAAACAGCAGTCACTGCACTGTAACTCAGCATTTCCACAAAGCCTGGGAGGGCAGGGTGAGATTCGAAGGCCTACCTGATAATGGGGGGAGGGCACACAACAGTGACAGTGCAGATTCTCCTGTGGTGCCTCACTCACATGGGGGGGGGGAGGGAGGAGAAGGGAGGGAGGGAGAGGGGTGTTTGAGTTTGTTTTCTTGAAAACTTTTCAAATGTTGGAGAAATGCTTTGGTTTCTAGTGAGTGCCGGAGATGCCACCCATCATACACACTGCAGATTGAACAGGAGTCTTATAAGGATGATTTCCTAAGAACAGAGCCTCATTTCTACCCCCAACCCACATCAAACCTCTGCTGCCAGTCACCAGCACTTGACAGATATGGAGCAGGCAGCTGAATGACAACAGATGGAGCATTCAGCAGCAGCTCTTTCCCTGTACAGGAAACACATTATTTCGGCAGCAGGTGAAGGCCAACGTTCAGCAGCAAGTAGTTTTTAAACCCCCTTTTTCAAATAAGGAAGCTTTTTAGCATCAGTTGTGTGTGTCCAAGTGGATTTGATCATGCCCATTTCATAGGACTTCATGGGATGGATTACGCTTTGTAAGAAAACAAAGCAGATTTTTCAGCTTTTACCCCTGTAACATGCCTCAGAAACACAAGTACCAAGGAGGTCTGAAGATAGCAGGTAGCCCACAGCAAAGGTACTTTTCACAGTCACCCTTGACAACATACTGTTCTGCTGGTATACAGCTGCACCTGAAGTTATTTTAAAAAGCTTGTGTGGTGAAACATTTCCATTAATCTGATTCACCTAAAGGAACCAAGGCCAAACCAGAAAGGACGTTTATAAATACTGCAGGAGGACTGAATATCTCTTCCTCTCATCAACTATGCACCCTTAAAATGTAAGAGTAGGGCTCTTCAGCTTCCTCAACCAGCAGAAAGCACAAAAGGGGATTCAACAAAAATCAGTTATTTTAAAAAGTGCTTCTCAACACGCAAGCAAGTTCTCAAAAGGCTGGGCTGAGCGACATGAAAAATATGCATGTAGTCATTCCATTTGTAACTATTCAAATCACGTGACACTTCCCACAAATGCCCCTGCTCTGGCAGTTAGTGCAGAACAACTGACTCCCCTTACTAGTTAATTCAAATTTTAGTTTAATATTGGGAAGTGTGACAGTGCATATGTAAATTTATCTAGGATGACACTTTATATCATTCCATTTGATTTTAAAAGGGATGATGATTAATAATGCATGTTATAATAAAGGGTTAATCAACTGTCAGAGTAAGACAGGTCAATAGACTGCTCAGGCTACGTTTTAGTCATGGGTATTTTTAGTAAAAGTCCTGGACAGGTCACAAGCAGTAAACAAAAATTGACAGCCTGTGACCTGTCCATGACTTGTACTATATCCCTAACTAAAACCTGGGCCAGGAGGCCACGGATGCTCTGCGGGGGCAGTCTGGGAGTACGGCTCAGACCCCCCGCCGGTGCTGGGGGCGTGGCCTGGCCCCCCCCACTGGTTCTGGGGGGGGGGGGAGGAGGGAGAGCAGGCAGCAGCACATAGCCCAGGACCCCCACTGGTGCTGGGGGGGATGGAGGGGAGGAGGTGGCACGCAGCCCAGGACCCCCACTGGTGCTGGGGGTGTGTGTGTGGGGGAGCATGGCACGGGACCCCCACTGGTGCTGGGGGGAGGGTTGGTGCAGCTGGCAGGCTCCCTACCCAGCTCCATGTGTCCCTGCAGCTCCTAGGGGGAGGGAAGGCAGGGGAGCTCTGTGCGCTGTCCCCGCCAGATGGGAAGGGGCAGCATGCAGAGCCCCCTGGGCCCCTGCCTAGGAGCTGCAGACACATGCCAGCTGCTTCTGGGGAGCCTCCCCCGAGGTAAGCGCCATCCTGCATGTCAACTCCCCACCCCATCCTTGCCCCCTCCCACACCCAAAATGCCCCACCGGCCGCTGCCAAAGTCATGGAAAATCACAGAATTAGTGACTTCCATGACCTCCGTGACAGACATGCAGCCTTATTCATAACAGCCAGTTAGAATGACATAAAACCACCTTCTACTGATGTGCTTATAACCAGGTATAACATATACTCCTCTCTGCTGGTTATTATAAATATTTTAATCATGTATTAATGCTTTATAAATGGAATCTCAATATAAAGCATGATCCTATATATTTTACATATACACAGTTACATGTGAGGTGTTTCATTGTGTACACAAAGGTGCAAACTCACATGGAAGGATATGTACAGCTTGGGTTCTAAAAACTGTGCATGTACCATGTTCATGACATGTAACGTGCATTACTGGAGAATGCCCTATTGTGAGAAAACTTACTTCCATAGGTTGCACTATTTCAAATGGTAAGAAAGAGCTAAAGACACTTTGTAAGGACTGGAAGAAGGCTGACAGACAACTGAGAGATAAAAGACTATGATGTGCATTTCTTCCAAACCTGGAGATCTCTTTCCCCACAGAAAGATCTCAGTCACTGAAGACATCGCTCAATAGTAGTTATGAGCTTCCTTTCTTGCTCTTTTCATACCAAAACAGGTTGATGGAATAGCATAAAGCCAATGCTTTTAATAGGTGCAGCAAGAACCCAACCTGCAGCTAAACCATCGTTTGCCATAGTACTTACTGCACAAAGCCCTGCTGGAATCTTATCAGCAGGAGCCTGCATGATGCTGACGAGAGTTGGGATTAGTCTCATCTGCATTGGACCCTGGCAGGCTTCTATCTGTGCTAGCTCCTTAAAGATATCTTGGGCGAGAGAGGCAACAACAGGATCTAGAGTGAGAAAGCACCAGTTACTAAGACAAACTAATGAGTATTGGTCTAAAATTTTGTTGCTATCATTTCAATAAGGTAAACTGCAAATTTTATTACAGAAGGTTACACGAATAGTCTTTACTGGAACATCCAGTTTACTTTCAGCCTCATTAAGCAACTAGGAGTAATCGGAAGAAAATTCAGTCAGTTTCTGTATGGCTATATGGCATTTACTAAACAATTCTGTGCATGAAGGTAGACTTTCAGTATATTTGTGTCTGTAGCCAAGGAACCAAGTATCATGCTGCACAATAAATCTGATACAATAGGGAACTGGGAATAATGTGGCATTTCACCCTCACCCCTTTGCCCTTCATCGTCCCCCAGACCAGGGCAGTAAGTACAATGTTTAATACAAATGATTTTAGTATTGAACTCAATTTTATGCCATCCACAAAATTGCAGCCTTCAGTCTGGGGCAGAATTTTACAGTGACAAAGTTTAACTACACCACAGAAATTGTCAGGGGAAAGTTGGAAGTTTTGACACCTGGGTAGGGAACGCTAGCTTTGGCACCTAGAAATACACGGAAAACAGTTATGGTTTTTGGTATACAGGAAGCAGTTTAGGGCTTCAATATTTGGAAGGGGATTTTTTTCAGAATGGGAACGAGTTAATTTAAAATTTGGCGGTGGTGCATTTGAATTCCTCATTCAGGCAACCCAAACAACTACCAGCACTCAGTTACGTCACTGGATAGCTACCCAATATCAACAATAAATAAGCAGAACAAATTGATGTTTCTGTTAAGATATTCTACAATAAAATAGTTGAAGTTTACATACAGCTATCAAACTTAATGACAAGTTAAACTTCTCTTATACATTTATCTTATACTTTATGCATCCAATGAAGTGAGCTGTAGGTCACGAAAGCTTATGCTCAAATAAATTGGTTAGTCTCTAAGGTGCCGCAAGTACTCCTTTTCTTTTTGCGAATACAGACTAACACGACTGCTACTCTGAAACTTCTCTTATACAGTTATAATGATTAAGGGTGTCTGGAGACTCAGGCTGGCATTACTACATTACAAAGCTCATATTTTAAACATTTTTATTGCAACCATAAGAGCTAGAGACGTAAATGCATAGATTTTAAGGTCAGAACGGATGATAAAGATCTAGTTTGACCTCCTGCATAACAGGTGATATAATTTAATTCAGGTTTCAGAGTAGCAGCTGTGTTAGTCTGTATTCGCAAACAGAAAAGGAGTACTTGTGGCACCTTAGAGACTAACCAATTTGAGCATATATATAAGTTTATGCTCAAATAAATTTGTTAGTCTCTAAGGTGCCACAAGTACTCCTTTTATAATTTAATTCAGTGATTCCTGCATCAAGTCCATAACTTTGTCATCCAATCTCAATTTAAAGATCCCCGGAGGTGGAAAATCCACTGTGTCCCTAGGAAGGCTGTTCTAATAATCACCCTCCCAGAAACAACTGTGTGCTTATTTTCAGTTTGAACTTGTCTAGCTTCAGTTTCCATCCACTGGATCTTGTTATGTCTTTGCTAAGTTAAATGTATGATTGGCAAAGTTATATAAAGCAATGCATCCTGCTGCTCAGTTTCTCTATCTCCACATCACAGAGATACATACCTTGCTCTCGGTCTAGGACCCTGGATTTGTGACTTGACTAAAATAATCAATTTTATATAGTTAATTTTCATGCGATTTATTTCTTACAATCTTCATTTAGATTTTACACACTGTTGTATAATTGACCTCAAGTCACTTCAGCCTGGCGATGGCATGGCTGATCCTAGTCTTATGGAAAAGAGGGGTTTAAGCAGTGTACCTCTTGCCCCACTGTCTTTCCAGCATCTGATGCCTACACCATATGCCTCCTTTACCTTGGAGATCGACACTTTTCTGAGTGTTGCCAGCTATGTCAAAGCCTTTACACCAGGGGCTCAAAAAGAATGGCAGGCCCATCTCCAGGCCTTCCCGATGCAGTGAGCCCTTCAAGAGGGTGCCTTGGAACAGGCAGCTCATGGGTCCAGTACTGAGCATGATCACAAGAGGCCTTCTTGAGTCCTAAAACCTATTCCCATTGAAAAGGGGAAGTCTGCAGTGCTGTCCATGGTTCCCAAATCTGGTTCCAAGCCAAAACCAGACCCATCTGGGACATCCCCCTACAACATAGGGACGAATTGATCAGCGGGGCCTACAGACCCTAGTTTAAAAAACACTGCATTAGATGTTAAAAGGATCCGAGGTCCAAACCATTTAGATATAGTCTCTGACCTTCTGAATAGTTTCTGACTGTGGTCTATAGTAAACAGCATCAGGGGAATACCATCTCCACTAACACACTGAGAGTGGATTAAAGATTATATAGACTTATGCCTTAGCGAGGGCCCACTCCATCATGGCTAATTCCACTTCCGTGGCTTGTTATCAGAATGTCTTTATTGTGGAGATTTCCAGAATGGCTACATGGAATTTAATACACTGCTTGCTGGACTTGGCATCCTGTGGCAGAGTGGGAGTAGCCTAGGGCTGGCTCACCATTCTGTGCACTTCGTAAACATCCCTGCCAAACTGGGAGATAATTAATGAGGTCTGGGTGATTAACCAATTAACAAGGGGATTCAGCTGGGGATCGTTAAATGGGAGACAAAGACAGAAGGAAGGGCAAAGAAACTCGGGAACTGAGAGGTGAGATCTCTTTCCTCCTCACCTCCCTTTATCTAAGGGGGTATGTTGAAGCTTGGGAAAAGCTTTATGGAGATGGAATATGAAGTTCCATATGACACTGTAAATAAAGTACACTGCGGGCAACTTCCGTAAGTGTGTGTGAGGACTGTTTACAAAAGAAAGTCAGGGAGCGGGAGCTCACCCCGTGACAAGTGGAGGCTTGTCTAGGATAACAAGGACTGTTTGTGTGCTGGCTCTGTTAAAACTCCTGGAAGGTTTTCTGTAACTCCTTTTTCTGCTCAATTACCCAGTGCAGAAGTTCCTCCATACTGCCGAGTCTGCTGTGCTTTCTCATCAGCTCCCCTTTCTGGTCCTTTGCCTACACTGGAATGGGAAATCCTGGATAAGTCCCCATTTGTCACAGGGTGGCACACCCTGAATTACTCTGTGCAAACAGTACTCACATGCTCTTATGTAAGTTCACCAGTGTACTTTACTCCCAATATCCTATGCAGCTTAATGTCCCATCACCAAAAGGCTTTTCCCCGGCTTCGGCATACATCCTAGGCACAGGGAGGAAGGAGAGATCTCACCTCTCAGATCCTGATCTTCTTTGCCCTTTCTTCCCTCTCCCTGTCTTCCATTTAACAATCCCCAACTGATGAGCTGAATCCCCTCATTAACTGGTTAATCACCCAGTCCTAATTATCTCTCAATTTGGCCCACACAAGGACACTTACAAAGCTTACAGAGCGATGAGCCAGCCCTAGACTACTCCCACTCTGTCAGTTGCCTCCTTTTAAATTAACAGTTCCTCAGTTCACCCCTGACCTGGACTCCACTGCCTGCTACAATTTCCAAAAAGTGGCAACAAAAATATATACTAAGATAGTGAAATTGTATATGCACACTTCCTGCCTGCCTTTCCCTCTTCCTCATAATTCTTTATATGTCTCTGGACACTGCTGTGGTCATATAAGGGAATGTACTAGCTTCTGCCTCAGTTCTTTTCCCCTGAACCCCAGTCAAACATTCAACACTGAGAGGGCACCTGTGCCTCCACCAAGTGATGCAGCTTGCTAAGGAGTTCTGAGCACAAGGCAGCAGGGAGCCCAATTCCCAGAAGTGTATACATTCAGAGGTACCTCTCACAGGACTAGTTACTAATAAGTAACACTTCTTTAGTCAATTCTGACATCTATTGCACATGCCACACTCTCAGCAGAGGTTGCCTATTTATTCTACCGACTCAAACAGAATTTAGGCAGCACAGTACTTGGGTAACAGCTTAATACATTCAACACTTCAGATTATGAGAGCAACCTTAGAAAACCTGTTCTGTCCACCTTCATCAATGGATGCAGACTTGTCTACACACTAGTGACTGATGACAGTGCAATGTTAACAGAAATCTAGTAAGAGGATGGCTTCAGGCAACAAGGTATGCTGTAACACACAGCTAAGAGTAAACCAATCTGGGATTTTATTGGATAAACTCCATTTAAGGAAACAAAGGGAAACTTGAATGCAAAAATAGTATGGCTTCCTCAGAATGACTTAATACCTCAACTTATTACTTCAGGACAGTAAGAGCCATACTTTTATATACAAAATGCCTTCTTCTGATCTATGAGTCAGCCTGCCCCCTACATTATTCCTGGTGGAAGAAAGTTCTCTTTTCACACACAACTGCATATCATACCAGTTCTTATACTTCACTAATAGTGCAGAAAGCTATTGCAAAACCCTTATCAAAGAGAAGGTTAAAAGAACTTGATCACAGTCTATAAGCACTTATGTGGGTAGAAGATTTAGATGGCAGAAGGGTCTTTAATGTAGCAGACAAAGGCAGAACAAGATCCAATGGCCGGAAGTTGAAACTAGACAAACTCAGGTTAGAAATAAAGTGCAAATTTTTGGAACTACTTGCCAATGGGCTAAATACAGGAATCAACGGGCACAATTCTCTGGCCTGTGCTATACAGGATGTCAGACTAGATGATAATCGTTCCTTTTGGCCTTAAAATCTAAGGATAATGTATTTCCAAAATGTCATTCTGTACATTTTAAATACACACTTCAAATGTCAATTTTACAGGTAACCTGCAGGAGATTAATCTTGACCAGACTCCATTAGCAAAGACAGATCAATATTTAAAAGACACTTTGGGCACATACCATTACTGTACTTGAGGAAGATTGCTATGGTGAAGGGGCAAATTTTGTTCTCCACATTTGCTGTAAATGCTGGGTCTACTGTACAGACAATGCAAAGTGTTTCCATCACAAGATTGAGGACCTCTGAACTGAACTGAGCTGCCAAGTGGATCAGTCCATCCAGGATACTGGGAAGGAAAGGCTGCAATACATGGGTGCTTTCAGAGATCTTCAGCTGGTCACAGTAACTAGATAAGGAATTCATGGTACAAAACACACAAGTATAGTATTTACAATAGCACTAGAGGATCATAGATCAGAGTATTTTTTTTCTTCTCTCTTTTCATCCCAACTGTATATTTTTTGTTTTAGCCATCTGACCCCTGTATTTCCTTTTTTCCTACTCAAACCCAAATTTTGAATTTAAAAAAAATTAAATTGCTATTCATCTTTTAGAACCAATATGGATGGATCCTCTACATTAGTTTAGATCTTTAAAATTTTGTAACTGGCAAACATGCCCTCCTTGCGTAGCTGTGGGGAAGACCCTATCAAGAGCTGAACAGTTGTGCTTCTTCAGTGAAGAAGATGGGGATTTTCACTCTCTTAAAAGCACCACGAAAATCAGCTCTGCGGGATCTTTCTGTGCCACAGTACACAGTGGTTTGTGAAGTGAACTGGGGCTAGTGCCTCAACTAAGAAAGCATAGGTACAAATAGTGCAACTATGATTTGAGTCCTACATTTATAATGTTACTGTCTACATTTTTGTTTAAGCTTTCAGTGACTGGTATTATACCTTCTAATCAAATCTTCCACTTGCACATCACTATAAAGGGCATTACATTTGAGATCCAAATTAACTTCCATTCTGCACATGCCATCCCTGGTGTTATTCCTCACATTGTACATTTATGAGAGTAAAGTGAAAAAAGCGGTTACTAACCTTTTGTAACTGCTGTTAGAAATGTGTTGCTCATGTCCATTCCATGTTATGCGTGTGTGCTCGCCACATACATCGGTGCCGGAAGCTTTTCCCTCAGTGGTATCCATAGGGGACCAGCTCTGGCGCCCATATAAGGGACGCTGCTGACCCTCTCCCTCCCTCAGTTCCTTCTCGCCGGAACTCCAACAGTGGGGAAGGAGGGCAGGTCATGGAATGGACATAAGGAATACATCTCGAAGAAAAACAATTACAAAAGGTTAGTAACCGTTTTTTCTTCTTCGAGTGCTTGCTCATGTCCATTCCACGTTAGGTGACTCACAAGCAGTATCCCCGGAGGTGGGTAGGAGTTCATGGACGTGTCAATTGCAACATGGCTCTGCCAAAGCCAGCATCATCTCTAGCCTGCTGGGTGATGGCATAGTGGATCATGAAGCTATGCACCGACGACCATGTTGCAGCCCTGCAGATATCCTGGATAGGGACTTTTGCCAGTACAGCTGCCGAAGATGCCTGTGCTCTGGTCGAATGGGCCGTCACTATCTGGGGAGGTACGACCTGCGCCAGCTTGTAACAAGTGCGAATGCAGGTGGTAATCCAAGATGAAAGTCTTTGATAGGATACTGAGAGGGCTTTCATTCGGTCAGCCGCCGTGACAAAAAGTTTAGTCAATTTACAGAAGGGCATGGTATGCTCTAAGTAGAAAGCCACAGCCCGTCTGACATGAAGCGTGCACATGCACCCCTCTTTGTTAGATGCATGAGGCTTCGGGCAGAAAACTGGGAGAAATGTGTCCTGATTAATAGGGAAAGGTGACACCACCTTTTGCAGGAAAGCCGGGTGGGAACGCAACTGAACCATGGCCTTGCAGAACACAGTGTACGGGGGCTCCGATGTAAGGGCTTTAATCTCGGAGACTCGCCTTGCTGAAGCGCTAGCCACAGGGAAGGCAACTTTCCACTATAGATGTGAAAGAGAGCAGGAGGCTAACAGCTCAGAGGAGGGCCAGTGAGCCTAGAAAGGACTAGATTGAGGTCCCATTGGGGGACCGGTGGAAAGAGTCTCTCCAGGCTCTTAAGGAACCTGATCGTCATCTCATGCGAGAACACCGATCTGCCCTGGATGGCTGAAATGGCAGCCTGGTGCACCTTGATGGAGAAGGCTGGGTCTTGATGCTTTAAATGAAGCAGGTAGTCTAGAATGGACTGTAGAGGTGACTGGGTCGGGGAGATCCCCTGCTCCAACACCCAGCAGGAGAAGCGTTTCCACTTCGCCAGATAAGTCACTCTCGTAGAGGGTTTTCTACTTTCCACCAGTCCTCTGGGTTCAGCCATACAGCATCCACATTGTGAGGTGGAGGGAGGCGAGGATTGGGTGCAGTCACCTCCCTTGATCCTGAGAGCAGATCTGGGCAGTTGGGAAGCGTTCATGGGGGCGCTGATGCCAATCCCATGAGCATGCCGAACCAATGCTAGCGGGGTCACGCTGGGGTGATCATGATGACCCTGGCTTTGTCCCTCTTCATTTTCAGGAGGGTCCTGCCGATAAGAGGGATTGGCAGGAAGGCATACATCAGGCCCTCTGCCCAAGACAGAAGAAAGTCTTCGGAG
This sequence comes from Caretta caretta, assembly GCF_965140235.1. Lineage (NCBI taxonomy): Eukaryota > Metazoa > Chordata > Testudines > Cheloniidae > Caretta > Caretta caretta. Next base: position 19,065,058 of record NC_134226.1, on the reverse strand, counting down.
AGTGGGGATAAGAGAGATTGACGGGAAGGTGTACGTCAGGCCCTCTGCCCAAGACAAGAGAAAGGAGCCCTTGGAGAGAGCAGACACTTCCTGTTCTATCTGGTGGCAAACAGGTCCACCTGGGGAGTTTCCTACCTCTGGAAGATCTTTCTGACAACCTCCTCATGAGGGACCACTCGTGGTGAGAACAGAACAGCCTGCTACGGCAATTTGCCAGCTTTTTTTCTGACACTAGGAAAAGGTAGTGCCTCGATGTGTATGGCGTGCCAAATGCAAAAATCCCACGGCCAGAGGGCTTCTTGGCAGAGAACCGAGGACCGTGCTCCCCCTTGCCTGTTGACATAGAACATGGTGTCTGTACTGTCAGTCAACACCTGAACTACTTGATGTGATAGCTGCAGAAGGAACACTTCACAAGTCAACTGGATGGCTCTGAGCTCCCTGACGTTCATAGAATGATAGAATATCAGGGTTGGAAGGGACCTCAGGAGGTCATCTAGTCCAACCCCCTGCTCAAAGCAGGACCAATCCCCAACTAAATCATCCCAGCCAGGGCTTTGTCAAGCCTGACCTTAAAAATTTCCAAGGACAGCGATTCCACCACCTCCCTAGGTAACGCATTCCAGTGTTTCACCACCCTCCTAGTGAAAAAGTTTTTCCTAATATCCAACCTAAACCTCCCCCACTGCAACTTGAGACCACTACTCCTTGTTCTGTCATCAGCTACCACTGAGAACTGTGAATGTTGATGTGCAGTGAGAGCTCGTCCCGGGACCACAGTCCCTGGGTCTTCAACGATCCGAGGTGGGCCCACCCAGCCTAGGTCAGAGGCATCTGACACTAGCACCTTCATGGGTTTCGGGGTTGCAAAGGGTGTTCCTTTGGAAATGTTTACTGGGTTTGACAGCATTTTAGAGCTGTAAGCACTTGTGGCGGAATCACGAGGACTCTGTCTGGGTGGTGCTTGGCTGGGATGTAGACCGATGCTAGCCACATCTGGAGGGGCCTGAGCTGCAGACGTGAATGGCGAACTGCATAAATACATGCTGCCATGTGTCCGATTAGCCTGAGGCATACTCTAGCCTTGGTGAGGTGGGCAATTAGAACTGACATCACCTCGAATCTGGGCTTTGGGAGAAAGGCTCCGGCCTGTGTAGAGTCTAGGACTGCCACTATAAACTCTATTCTTTGCACTGGGACTAATGTCAATTTGTATGTGTTTATCAACAGACTCAGTGCCTGGTACATGGCTTGCACCAACAAAATGCTGTGAAGGACCTAAACCTGTGAACAACCCTTGATGAACAACCTGGCTTTATTTTAAAGAATCCTTATTGAGGTTACAGGGACAAACCATCCCGATGTGTAGAAAAAATAGTAAATATGGCAGGCGACCAGCTTGGCTTAACAGTGAAATCCTTGCTGATCTTAAACACAAAAAAGAAGCTTACAAGAAGTGGAAGCTTGGATAGATGACCAGGGAGAAGTATAAAAATATTGCTCAGGCATGCAGGAGTGAAATCAGGAAGGCCAAATCACATCTGGAGTTGCAGCTAGCAAGAGATGTTAAGAGTAACAAGAAGGGTTTCTTCAGGTATGTTGGCAACAAGAAGAAAGCCAAGGAAAGTGTGGGCCACTTAATGAATGAGGGAGGCAATCTAGTGACAGAGGATGTGGAAAAAGCTAATGTACTCAAAGCTTTTTTTGCCTCTGTCTTCACTAACAAGGTCAGCTCCCAGACTGCTGCGCTGGGTATCACAACATGGGGAATAGATGGTCAGCCCTTGGTGCTGTCACTAGACTGAACGGAAGCCTGTGAACTGGTAGTGGTTTTGTCCCACTACAAACTGCAGGAACCTTCTGTGTCCATGAAGATTGCGATATGAAAGTATGCGTCCTTGAAGTTGAGGGCAGCGTACCATCTCCTGGATGGGGATGATGGAGGCCAGGGAGACCATGCGAAACTTCAACTTCTTAAGATACTCGTTGAGGCCTCAAGGGTCCAAAATGGGGCATAGACTGCCCTTGGCCTTTGGTATGAGAAAATACCGGAAACAGAAATCCTTCCCCTTCCGATGCACAGGGACATCCTCTATGGCTCCAACTAGCAAGAGGGCTTGCACCTCTTGGGCGAGAAGCTGCTCATAAGAGGGTCCCAAAGAGGGATGGGGTAGAAGGATGGGAGGGAGGGGTAGAAATAAATTGTAGGGTATACCCCACCACCACAGTGCTGAGGACCCATCCGTCTGTTGTTATAGCAGCCCAAGCAGGGAGGAAGGAAAAAAGGCGGTTGGAAAATAAAAGAGGTACAGGATCCTGCCGGTAGACTGGGACGTTGCCGTTGGGCACACCCGCAAAACACCCGCTTGTTACCCAGGGGTAACGGGAGGAACCCAAGTGAGAAGTAGGGCTGGATTTTTGGCCTTGGCGGTGCTTATAGTCCCTGCCCTTCTTGTGATAGCACTCTGTTTGGGTTGACTGCTTGGTCTGAGGCTGCTGTGATTTGAACCGCTTTCTGGCTGGGGCCAGTGTATATAGGCCTAGGGAACATAGGGTAGCCCTAGAGTCCTTAAGCCCATGCAACCTTGTGTCCATCTGTTCTGTGACCAGAGCCAGGCCATCAAAGGGCAGGTCATGGATCGAGAGCTGAGCCTCTGTCGACAGCCCTGAAGACATCAGCCACAATACCTGCCTCGTTGACATGGCCGTCGCAATGGATCTTGCAGCTGAGTCCGCCACATTGGAGACAGCTTGAAAAGAAGGCCCTTGCCACATTTTTCCCCTCATCTAAGATGGCAAAGAACTTGTGCTTAGAGTCGTTGGGTAGCAAGTCTGCAAACTTCATTATCGACTGCCACACATTGAAATCATGCCTCCCGAGTAAGGCCTGATGGGTTGCTACTCATAATTGGAGGTTGGCAGACGAATAAACTTTTCTCCCGAATAAGTCAAGCCTTTTGCCGTCCTTATTTTTGGGAGTTGGGCCTGGTTGCCCTTTCCTCTGTCTCTCTCTCTCGTTGGCCACCGAAACCACTAGAGAGTTCGGGGCCGGGTGAGAATACAAGTATTCAAACCCCTTCGTGGGGATGTAATATTTTCTCTCTACCCGCTTGGAAATGAGCAGGAGATAGAACGGGGTTTGTCATAAAGCTTTTACCAGCTTTACTATTCCTTCATGAATGGGGAGTGCCACCCTGGACGGGGCCACCAAGGCCAAAATATCAAACAAAGTGTCAGAGGGTTCTGCTAACTCCTCTGCCTCCAAACCCAGGTTTGCCACCACCCTCTTCAGCAGCTTCTACTGTACCGTTGCATCGTCCTGTGGCTCTGTCAGACAAGGACGAGGAGGCGGCAAGGGCTGGCTAGAAAGCTGACTAGATTGTCGGGCTCAACGGGTAGTGATCTAGCTGGCAGCCAGTATCGAGCGGAGTGCCCCAGGGGTTGGTTTTGTTCAACATCTTTATTAATGATCTGCATGATGGAATGGATTGCACCCTCAGCAAGGTCACAGATGACACTAAGCTGTGCAGAAAGGTAGATACACTGGAGGGTAGGGATAGGGTCTAGAGTGACCTAGACAAATTGGAGGACTGGGCCAAAAGAGCAGGAGTTCTATCTCCCCGTTCTATCTCCTGCTCATTTGCACAGCTACAGACTAGGGACCGAATGGCTAGGCAGCAGTTCTGCGGAAAAGGACCTAGGGGTGACAGTGGACGAGAAGCTGGATATGAGTCAGCAGTGTGCCCTTGTTGCCAAGAAGGCCAATGGCATTTTGGGATGTATAAGTAGGGGCATAGCGAGCAGATCGAGGGACGTGATCGTTCCCCTCTATTCGACATTGGTGAGGCCTCATCTGGAGTACTGTGTCCAGTTTTGGGCCCCACACTTCAAGAAGGATGTGGATAAATTGGAGAGAGTCCAGCGAAGGGCAACAAAAATGATTAGGGGTCTGGAACATATGAGTTATGAGGAGAGGCTGAGGGAGCTGGGATTGTTTAGCCTGCAGAAGAGAAGAATGAGGGGGGATTTGATAGCTGTTTTCAACTACCTGAAAGGGGGTTCCAAAGAGGATGGCTCTAGACTGTTCTCAATGGTATCAGATGACAGAACGAGGAGTAATGGTCTCAAGTTACAGTGGGGGAGGTTTAGATTGGATATTAGGAAAAACTTTTTCACTATGAGGGTGGTGAAACACTGGAATGCGTTACCTAGGGAGGTGGTAGAATCTCCTTCCTTAGAGGTTTTTAAGGTCAGGCTTGACAAAGCCCTGGCTGGGATGATTTAACTGGGAATTGGTCCTGCTTTGAGCAGGGGGTTGGACTAGATGACCTTCTGGGGTCCCTTCCAACCCTTATATTCTATGATTCTATGAAAAGAAATCTGATGAGGTTAACAAGGACAAGTGCAGAGTTCTGTACTTAGGAAGGAAGAATCCCATGCACCGCTAGAGGCTGGGAACCGACTGGCTAAGAGGCAGTTCAGCAGAGAAGTACCTGGGGATTACAGTGGACGAGAAGCTGGATGTGAGTCAGCAGTGTGCCCTTCTTGCCAAGAAGGCCAATGGCATATTGGGCTGTATTAGCAGGAGTATTGCCCGCAGATCGAGGGAAGTGATTATACCCCTCTATTTGGCACTGGTGAGGCCATACCTGGAGGCCACACCAGTTTTGGTCCCCCCACTACAGAAGGGATGTGGACAAATCGGAGAGAGTCAAGCAGAGGGCAACAAAAATGATTAGGGGACTGGGGCACATGTCTTACGAGGAGAGGCTGAGGGAACTGGGCTTATTTAGTCTGCAGAAGAGAAGAGCAAGCGGGGATTTGATAGCAGCCTTCAGACCTGAAGGGGGGTTCCAAAGAGGATGGAGCTACGCTGTTCTCAGTGATGGCAGATGACAGAACAAGAAGCAATGGTCTCAAGTTGCAGTGGGGGAAGTCTAGGTTGGATATTAGGGAACACTATTTCACAAGGAGGGTGGTGAAGCAATGAAATGGGTTACCTAGGGAGGTGGTGGAATCTCTATCCTCAGAGGTTTTTAAGGCCCAGTTTCACAAAGCCTTGGCTGGGATGATTTAGTTCAGGTGTGGCCAACCTGTGGCTCCAGAGCTACATGGAGCTCTTCAGAAGTAAATTTGTGGCTCCTTGTATAGGTACTGACTCCGGGGCTGAAGCTACAGTTGCCAACTTTCCAATGTGCCGGAGGTGCTCACTGCTCAACCTCTGGCTCTGCCACAGGCCCTGCCCCCACTCAACCCCTTCCCACCCCCTCCCCTGAGCCTGCTGTGCCCTTGCTCCTCCCCCTCCGAGCCTCCTGCATGCCATGAAACAGCTGATTGGGAAGTGCGGGGAGGGAGGGGGAGGTGCTGATCAGTGGGGCTGCCGATAGGCAGGAGGCACTGGGAGCAGGGGGCGGGAGTGGATGGAGGGGCTGATGACATATTACTGTGGCTCTTTGGCAATGTACATTGGTAAATTCTGGCTCCTTCTCAGGCTCAGGTTGGCCCCCTCTGATTTAGTTGGTGTTGGTCCTGCTTTGACCAGGGGATTGGACTAGATGACCTCCTGAGGTCTCTTCCAACCCTAATATTCTATGATCCTAAGGGCAGGAGGAGGGGTTGGTCCCACTTCCCCCACTTGCGTGGCCTCCACTGAGGCCGGTGGAGGAAGGGTGTTCCTGGGTACCTTGCTTGGACCCTTAGTCAGAACCGGGGGGCGTGTGGGACATTGTCACCGACCTCTCGGACACTCCTGACACAGACAGCAGTATGAGGTTCTCTGTCACCTGGAGAACGCCCCATGGATTCCAAAACAGCCATGAGGCGAGCCATACACTGGCTCGTGGCCCTGGGGGACCCCCCAGATTTGGCTGGGCGCACCTGGCCCAACTGGTCCACTACCTCCTCCTACTCTGAGCCCTAGGAGGAATTTGCATTGGAGACCACTGTGGTACCAATGTAGCCTTGAAGTCTTCTTCGTGGCCGGTTATCCTGACATCTACAGAGGGGGACCAGTGCCAGGGATCCGGGTCCTGTAACTGTCTGCTTGGGGACCAGTGACTGAGCTCAGCAGATCAGCGACTGTAACGTGGCGATCCACGCCTAGAGCTCTGAGATCGGTGTAGTGAGTTCAGTGACCAAGAACAGGATGGCAAGGAGCGCTGCCTCGATCCATGTGACCAATGTCACAAGTCCAACAATCTGTGCCTCAGTGCCGGGGATGGGCCTCGCACTGGCCCAGATGGGGTCCCTCACCCTGAGGACAGATCTCTCCCTTCTGGTGACCCATGCCATTCTGGGGATTGGTAGTGCGCTGTGGCCCTGCGTCGGCCATCAGGAGAGCAATGCCATCCCATGGGGGACCGGTGCCAAAAGTCCCCCGAACAGTGTTGGGAACTTCGGTCAGTTATGGGCAGGTTGAAAGCACGTCCTGGGGGATTGTCACTTTGACGTCGACCGCCATGGTGCCGGGGAGCAATACTGCACAGATGGAGACCATGACACAGGTCCCAGTGGCAGCTTCCCCCTGGAAATGATTACATCTAGGTGGGGCGTTGGTGGCACCAGAAAAGATATGTTGTCTTTTGCAGTCTGGAAGGCCTCCAGCATGGACAGGACTTCCAGGTGCGGGGACCTCTGCCACTATCTGGGGTGGCTGGTGGGTCTCTTGGAGGGCCTAACTGGCAACACAGGTGCCTGGCTGGCCTCTGGAGACTTGTGCCCCCTGCAAGGGCCTATGCTCATCTCTGGACTTTCCTTTTCCCCACACAGAATGTCGGGGAATGCCCTCACCCAGCATGCTTCCTCTGCTTCTTACCTGGTTCCGGGGACTGGGACCCGGCCAGAGGTGCACTTCACACTGATGCCACCCTTCTCGGTGCAGTGTCAGATTTTGCTGGTTCAGAGACCGGCGCAAGGTCCGACTCCATGAGGAGTGCTCTCAGCCTTATGTCCAGCTCATTTTTTGCGACATTTATTGCTAATATGGGCTTCTCCCAAACATTTCAAGCAACTTTAATGGGGGTCGCTGATCAGCATGGGCTTTCTACAGCCATCACAAGGCTTGAAGCCCAGGGACCAGAGTATGCCCTATCTCTGGGCTAAGTCCCAAAGGGGACTATCTAACTTATCTACAATTCTAATTCGCTAGTCGTTAAAAAAAAGAAACTACTTATCTCAATTATTTACAACAGTAAAGAGAAAAAACCACTGGGTAAGCGCTTGCTGAAGCAAGGAGATCTTCCAGTATCGTCACTGGCGATAAGGAACTGAGGAATGGAGGAGACTGGCAGCACCCCTTACATTGGCGCATATGCACACCACTCCAGAGTGCACTAGAGCCAGACCCCTACAGATACCACGGAGGGAGAAACTTCCAGCACCAGTGCATGTGGTGAGCACACACCCCTAACATGGAATAGACATGAGCAATCACTCAAAGAGGAACAGTGAAATTCCACCTTGAGGAAACATGTTATATTAACCCAAGGTTTATCCTGTGTTCCAGACACACACAGTCCCAAATTTGCAGGCTGGCAGATCAAAAAAACTACAGTGTGCTTTTTGATGGAATGGAATTCCACAGGTTCCATCAAATCATAACTTATGTTCAGTTAAAATTCAGTCTCAAACGTTTACTAAAAATAGTGAGATTTACTTCAGTTATTTGATGACCGATCTGTAAGTCGTTCATGTACAAGATCTGACATCAGCGACATGCAGAAAAGTGTGCTTCGCTGGAACATACATCAACTTTTCTGTTTTACCACCAACTGTGTCAAGCTCTTCCATCCTCAAATGATTCCTTTCCTCTTCCATTAGTTCACAATCCACCAAGACCCATCATAATGCATGATCAACTTACCCCCAGATAGCTCTGACTGCAGAGATCCGGACTGAAGGAGGTTGGGTCTCATGTAGACCACTGACTGTGGCCTGCAGAAATTGCTGGATTAATTCTGGAGACATAGCAACTGTGAAGCGACTGGCAGCCCAAAGAGCACGACCAAGCAGAAAAGGAGACACTGAAAGAAGACAGAATAAATGTGAATTTTAAGAAATCTAGAACTATTGCTATTCCCCCCCACCCGCAGCAAAACCCTGCCATCTCAAAAAATGCAATATTTGTCTGATATACTAATAGAGAAAGTTTCTCTATATGATAAAGAAGGCTTACAAGCAGGACCACCAAATGTCTTCCCTGTGGACTGAATCCAGCCTGCATGACAGAATAGGAAGAAACAGAGGTTACACACCTGTAACTAGATCCCTATCTGTATTATAGGTGTGGGTATGCATGTGCTTCATGCACCTGAGACTAGAACATACTGAGAGTAGTGTTCATTGGTTCACACCTCTGTGCTCAGCACCAAGGGTACAAGGAGAAGTGAGGACCAACAACCTCTCCAGTTCCTTCTCTACTGCAAATCTAATCATGATGCAACACAGAGGAGAAGGAGGGTGGGTGGTGGAATACAAACAGGGACCACACATCTTGAAGAACCTCCGATTACAGGAAAGTAACCTCCATTTCTTCGAGTTCTGGTACTTAAGCGTATTCCATGCAAGGGTGACTGGCAAACAGTACTCAAATAGGAGGTGTGTGCACAGATGCAGCTGCTACAGATGTCTGTAATGCTGTGATTCTAAAGACTGTATTGGCAGAAGAGGCTTGGTCCAAAGCATAATGCTTTGTGAAAGTGTGGATGAACTCCAGGTTACTGTCTTACATCATATGCACTTTTCAAAGAGATGCTACTGAAGTTGCCTGCGCTCTAGTGAAATAGGCCCTCTCCCTGTCTGGAGGAGGGAGTTGCACCAACTGATAGCAAAGGAGGATACAGACATATATCCACTTAGAGAGCTTCTGAGCAGATACTGCTTGTCCCTGTGCTCATTCTGCTACAGTAACAAACAGCTTAGGCGATTTTCTGACTGGTTTAGTTTTCTGCAGGTGGAACACCAATGCTTGTCTGACATCTTATATCACTTCCCTGATATCTGTTGGAAGACTAATACAACAAATCATAATATGTCCTGTAATGTTGTTAGCATGTATAGGGTACAACTTTCTGATACGCTGGAGGGTAGGGATAGGATACAGAGGGACCTAGACAAATTAGAGGATTGGGCCAAAAGAAATCTGATGAGGTTCAACAAGGACATGTGTAGAGTCCTGCACTTAGGACAGAGAATCCCATGCACCGCTACAGACTAGGGACCGAATGGCTAGGCAGCAGTTCTGTAGAAAAGGATCTAGGGGTTACAGTGGACGAGAAGCTGGATATGAGTCAACAGGGTTCCCTTGTTGCCAAGAAGGCCAATGGCATTTTGGGATGTATAAGTAGGGGCATTGCCAGCAGATCGAGGGACGTGATCGTTCCCCTCTATACGACATTGTTGAGGCCTCATCTGGAGAACTGTGTCCAGTTTTGGGCCTCACACTACAAGAAGGATGTGAAAAACTTGGAAAACGTCCAGCGGAGGCAACAAAAATGATTAGGGGCCTGGAACACATGACTTATGAGGAGAGGCTGAGGGAACCGGGATTGTTTAGTCTGCGGAAGAGAAGAATGAGGGTGGATTTGATAGCTGCTTTCAACTATCTGAAGGGGGGCTCCAAAGAGGATGGATCTAGACTGTTCTCAGTGATATCAGATGACAGAATGAGGATTAATGGTCTCAAGTTGCAGTGGGGGAGGTTTAGGTTGGATATTAGGAAAAACTTTTTCACTAGGAGGGTGGTGAAGCACTGGAATGCGTTACCTCGGGAAGTGGTGGAATCGCTGTCTTTGGAAATTTTTGAGGTCAGGCTTGATAAAGCCCTGTCTGGGATGATTTAGTTGGGGATTGTCCTGCTTTGAGCAGGGGTTGGGCTAGATGACTTCCTGATGTTCCGTCCAACCCTGATATTCTGTGATTCAGAAAGTTGAGGAAACAACAAGGGGGTCATCCATTTTGGATCTCGTTTTGATCAACAGGGATGAATTAGTTGTGAATGCAAAGGTGGCCGGGAACTTGGGAAGAAGTGATCATGATCCAATAGAATTCAAGATCCTAAGGAAAGGAGGACATGAGAACAGCAAAACAAGGCCACTGGACTTCAAAAGGGCAGATTTCAACCGTATGACTAGCTAAGACATCACAGACAATAAAGGGAAAGAGATGCAGATTGGGATAAGTAAAGAACACGTCAGATCTTCTGACCAATTTGAATGAATTCAAATCAGTGGGGCTGAATACTATTCACCATGAGGGTACTGAAGGAATTAGCTGAAGAAATCTTGGAGCCACTGGCGATAATATTTGCCAACTAATGGATGACAGGAGAGGTCCTGGAAGACCGAAGAAGGGCTAACATGGTGTCCATCTTTAAAAATGGGTAAAAGGAAGAGCCAGGGAACTAAAGGCAAGTCAGCCTGACTTCAATACCTGGGAAGCTACTAGAGCAATTTATAAAACATTCAATTTGCAAATATCTGGAGGATGAAGTGATCACTAGCAGCCAGCATGGAATCACGCCAAACCGGCTTGATTTCCTTCTTTGACAAAGGAACTGGATAGGGGGAAACACAGTCAAACATAATATACCTGGACTTTAGCAATGCTTTTGACACCGTCCCACATTACAGTCTCATAAATAAGCTGGAGAAACGTGGGCTTGGTGGAACTATTATTATGTGGATACGTAATTGGTTAAACAACTGCATACAAAGAATGGAAGTAGGTCTCAAGTGGGGTTCCACAGGGATCTTTCTGGGTCTGGTGATGTTTAACATCTTTATTAATGACCTGAATGTAGGAATAGAGAGCATACTGATCAAATCTGCAGATGACACAAAGCGGGGGTGGGGGTTGGTGGTTTGCAAACACTTTGAAGGACAGAACTAAAATTCAAAGGGATCTCTTGATATATTGGAGAACTGGGCTACAGACAACAAAATGAAACCAAATGCACAAATACAGAATGGAGGAAAACTGGCTTGACAGCAGCACTGCTGAGAAGGATCTGAGAGTTTTGATGGATCACAACCTCAGCATAAATCAACAATGCAATGCTGTTTAAAAAAAGCAAATGTAATTTTAGGTTGCATTAACAGAGGCATAGCATGCAAGTCACAGGAGATGATAGTACCACTCTACTCAGCGCTGGTTAGGCCTCAGCTGGAGGACTGTGTCCAATTTTGTGTCTGTGGACTGTGTCCAATTATACCAATGTATATGATCCAGAGGAGAGCGACACAGAGGATCAAAGGGACGGAACGCAAGCCATATGAGCAAAGGCTGAAAGAAATGGGTAAGTTTAATCTGGAAAAGAGGAGATTAAAGGGGGATATGATAATGGTCTTCAAATACCTGAAAGACTGCCATAAAAAAGATGGAGAAAATTGTTCCCTCTTGCCACAGAGGACAAGAGGCAATAAATTCAAACTACAGCATAGCAGATATAGATTAAATCTCAGGGAAAACTTCCTAACTGTAAGAGCAGTAGGATAATGGAACAAACTGCCTAGGAAAGTTATGGAATCTCCTTTACTGGAGGTTTTCAAAAAGAGGCTGGATAGCCATCTGTCTTGGATGATTTAGACATAATAAATCCTGCACATTGGCAGCAGATTAGACTAGAGAACCCGTGCTGTCTCTTCTAATGTTATGGTTCTATGAAGTCCCCTCCCCTCACTGAAGGGAAGAGGCTTCCTGAAAAATACCAGTAAGAAAACTGATTGGTTTATGTGGAATTTGGAAATTACCTTCCAGATGAATTTCAGGTGGAGGCAAAGGATATCTTCTCTTATGAAATGTAATGTATGGTGCGTCAACCATGAGGGCCCCCAGCTCACCCACCACCCTCCAAGGCCTACATAACAGTAACCAGGAAGGTGACCATCATAGAAAGTTGGGACATTGAACTGTGGCCAACAGTTCAAAAGGTGGCCTGGAAAGGGCTGAAAGTATGATATTGAGATCCCACTTCAGCATTGGCTTCACTACTGGTGGGGAGTCCTAGTCAGACAGTTTAGGAATGTGTTTGTGACAGAGAAAGTAAAAATAGAATACTACGGAGGTGGAATGCACTGATTGCTTCTAGGTGGACCTGAAGTGAGCTAACAGAAAGACCTGATATCTTGAGTGTGAGGAGGTAGTCTAAAATTACAGAGATATCTACTAGCCCTGATAACTGGTTCTGTTCTGCCCAGGTACAGAAAAACCTCCGTTTGGCCAGAAAACATTTTCTGGTAAAATCCTTCCTGCTGTCATTAAGAATATTTTGAATGGCCTCCAATCACAAATGCTGTAGACTTGCTGGCCATTTAAATACCAAGTTGTGAGATGGAGAGTCCAGGTTGGGATCAATGTTCCCTCTAATTTATTACATCCATGTGTGGAATGAATTTTGTTATGTGCACCAATATGGAGGCGATGTGTAGCAGAGGTAGGGCTGAGGGCTGTGAGGGAATTTAGGTTGGGATGTCTAATCCAACCATTCTCCTGAGTTAGCAGATTTGGGGAGGACTAAATGCTGATGGGTTGGCAGTCACTACGTTCTAGATGAAGCTCTGACATAGATGAGGATTATCACAAAAATATTCATACTGTGGGATCTGTTTCTATCAGTGTTATCGTCAGTGCCGGTGGAAGGAAGCTCTGGCTTGCGGATGGACTAGGCGAATAAAACAAACACACACACACCCCGCTACAACTGCAACGATAAAACTAATGCAAGCAGAAAACCAAACAGCAGAGTGGAGACTATCAAGTTTATCATATTTATGAGGGAGACAGATGTACATAGAGGAGACTTTCAGAGACACAATAGAGCAGTCCCACCCCCAGTCCGACAGCTGTTAAGGATAATGAAAGTTTCAAGGAAGGAGAACATCAAGCTGGAGTGGAGGGAAACAATCCCATAGTTGGAACCCTCCTTCCAGATGATGTCATTGTATCCTCTTGCACTGAGGATACCCTCCCGGGGGAAGAAACTCCAGTTACTAGAAAGAGCAAGGTAATTCTAATGGGGGATTCTATTATTGAAAATATATGTCAGGAATGTGTACACTTGGTCCAAGGTCCAAAGGGAAGTGAGCAACAGACCTACTGACAGTCTCTGAGTGAGGCTAGAAAGGGAAAAGAACAGTAGTGATGTTAGGGTGGGGGTCTATTATAGACACCAAATCAGGATGAGGAAGTGGATGAGTCATTCTGCAAGCTGGTAACAAGATTAGTTAACACACATGGGCTAGTATTAATGGGGGTGTAATGTACCACTGGGGTACAACCTAGACTGTGGGACCGCTGAGTCCCCTTAAACTCTCCATCTAAGGGTACGGCTTCACCACCCACTGGATCGGAGGGTAGTGATCAATCTATCGGGGCTCGATTTATCATGTCTCATCTAGACGCGATAAATCAATCCCCGAATCAAAGCCTGTACTCCACCTTGGCAGGAGGAGTAAGCGGAGTCGATGGGGGAGCCGCCGCAGTTGACTCGCCGCCAGGAGGATGGCCAGGAAGTCAACTAAGATAAAGTTGCATATCTTAGTTCGAAACCCGCCCCCCGTCCCCCCCGACAGTATAGCCCAAGCCTTGGGCTGTCTCTCACAATGCTATGCTAGTGACAAGCAGCAAACTCCTCCAGCTATCAGGTTGCTGTGATCATTCATCCATCAACAGGTGGAGAGAGATACGCAGCTGAGTTGCATGAATGGTCTCTAAGCCACTCATGAATTATACCCAGGGAGACTCCAGCCAATTTCCCCTGGCCTTGAAGCCCAGTGAGGTATTATCTTTCACTGCTCAAGATATTCTCTTGAACAAGGCAAGCTCATTAATTAGCTAGCCACTTTATCAAAGGATAGTGGACATCTGAGCAGACTCCCCAAGCACCTGATGATTGAAAGAACCACATAGCAAATTGCCAGCTGGGCACAAAGGTTGCAGATCTCAGGAGACATCTAGACTAACTTATGTGCAGAGTGCTAGGGAGGAACGGTGGTCATGGTATATGCAAGTACTAATGACAGAAGAAAAGCTAGGGGAAAGGTCCTGAAGGCAAATTTAGGCTGCTAGATAAGAGATTAAAGGACCTCCATGATACAACTGTCTGAAATGTTTCTAATTCTATGCACAATGCCAGAAAGGCAGGGACTCAATGTGTGGATGAGACAATGGTGTAAGGAGGAGAGGTTTAAGTTTATTAGGAACTGGTGAACCTTTTGGGAAGTGAGGACCATATATAGCAAGGCCCTGAATCTCAGCATCATTCTGATCAAACCGATCTTAGTGATGGCGGGTGACACAGGCAATGTCCTGTGGAAGCCAGGTGTCAAGGATCGGAGGGAAGGAGCCTGTGCTCTGGGTTTCCTGCTGCACTTGCCAGCAAAACTCAACACAATTTAAAAACTGCAGGTCATCCCAAGGTTTTTGTTTGGATTTTTTTGTTTGCGTTTTCTTGATTGCTAACTTGTGAAATATGGTAAAAAAGATTCTATAGCAGTCAAGACAATAAGATAGTTAGACATTTGCAGGCAGCAAAGAAGACAAGGACATGGAATCACAGACCCCTCTATAGCCTTGGATATTAAGGAATGAAGAGGGAAAAGCTTGAGGCCACAGGGCCTTGTGCACTGCAACTAGTCTGTAAATAAGGCAGGTTGCTTCATGCTGAACAGGAGCACAAAGTCAGTAGATCAAACTCTGAATGCTCACAGGGAACAGATCAGCAGGGTAAAAAGGGAAAAGTCACTTTTCAGAAGAGCAGCACACTTAAAATGTGATCTGCATGGAAGGGAAGAATTCTTCCTAACCACAGCCCCACACAAGTTTCCCTTCCCAGCGTGACTGATGTTCTGAATCAGTCTATTTGAAAAGCAAAATTTCCCTAAAAAATTCTTAAAGAATGCACCCCAGGGAGTCCAGAGCTATTGGAGGCCCACAAAGACCAGGAATTCTCCCTTTCTGTGTTGCCCCAGATTTGAGGGGTGTGTGTACCCCACCCAGACTGTGATCAAGCTAATTGTAACCATATTATGTGCATTCAGCCTCCATGAATTATTAAAATACAACACCACATAGTATAGGATTAATTTGAAAGCAGGATTTTAGAGGCAAGGTCAAAAGTAGCTGTCAGTTTCTGCTAATCAGAATGGGAGGAGGGGAAAGAAAAAAGTCAACAGACTGAAAACCTTGGGTGACAAGAACCTTGAATTTGAGGACCTCTGATATAGAAGTACTATAATTAAGATTGTTAGGAATGTTTGTTGATAAGTAGTTTATTGAAAGTTAGGAAAAGTGATGATTTAGTAGGGGTCATTATGACCTATGTGTTTTGCAGAAGTTAGTTATAAAAGACTAGCTAATAGAGCGTATTTTGAAGCAGTCCTCTGAAACCATCTTGAGAGATGTTTTTCCTGACACCTTTTCTCCCCGGCAGGTGAGCAACTGGCCACTGCAAACCCGCTGTTAATTACAAAATACTATTCCCGATTTTAGGAAAATATTGCTTATGTCTGTGTGTGCTTAAATCTAATAAACTGCAGTTTTAGATAGAACACGCTGACTTGCATTAATCTTTTATCAGACGGAATTGCTTTGTTCCCATTGATTCATTCCAGGCAGTGGCAGGAATAAAACAATTTAGTTACCACTGCAGTGGATTCTTAAGACCCTGGGTAACACCTGGATCACAACTGCTTCCCTTCCTGCAGTAGCCCTGGAAGTAGATAGGATCTCCGCAGAGTCAAGTTGATTAAAGAGGGATGTAAAGAGCATGAATTGTATTGTTTTGTTAGAAAACAAAAAAAATCCAATATTATCCAATCCAAAAAGGGAAAAACTGATAGGCAAAGAAACATTTCTGGAAAAGAAACAAGGATAAAAACAGTTAGAAACACTACAGTAGCTGGCAGGGAGTTTCAGACTTCGTTGCTGAATTAAACCAAATTGAACTTGAAAGCAGAAAGTCATAACTAAGAGTCTGTCTCCATCCACTACTCTGGGCATCTAAAGCCATGTCTACGCCCAGAACTAACGGACAACAGCAAAAATGGTTCCCACCCTGCAAAACCAGAGCCAGAACTGGTAGTACTGTTTTAGTAAATTGCTTCAGTGCAGAGAAAACTTAAATGTGAATGTGATGGGGGCTCTGGGTGCCGAGCTGGGCCACCCCCATTGGCCCAGTGCAGGGTTGGTACACCCCATCACACTGTTGTCAGGTTTTCTTGCTAATACAGAGAGTTGCAGCAAGGTGTGCTCTGGTCCCCTGGCAGAGCCACGTAAACAAACAGTCTGTGGCCCCTGAGCCTCCGGGCTGGGACTGACGCCCAGAACTGGAGTCCTGGCCCCCTTCGACAAGACAGAACTATGATCAGTCTGTATCCACTAGTGGGGCAAAACCAACAAACAGTCTATGGCCCCTAAGCCTCCTGGCTGGGGTAGGTAGTAGCAATTGGGGGAATTGGCCCCCTGGGCAGAGCAAAACAGCTATCAGTCTATGGCCCCTTGGCCGGGCAAAACAACCAGTCTATAACCCCTACGCTTCTGGGCTGGGACGTAGAGCAGACGAGCAGACAAGCAGTCACGCCTGGTGGCCTATGGGGCTAGTAGGGAAACCCGGCCCTGCCCTCTTCACCCAGGTCCCTATGAAGCCAGAGAACTCCCACCTAGGTGTTCAGGCATCGGCTTCTACTACCTTCCCTGGGTCACTTCCTAACACAAGTTGTGTCCTGGGCATCTCCTCAGGTGGCAGCAGCTTGGCTTCTCCGTCAGTCTTCACAGTCAGCAAGTCACCTGCAGCACAATTCGGGTCCTCAGGCTCTACCACCTGGAGTGTCGCAGGCACCTCTGCAGGAACCTGCAGTACACGTCCTTTCTCCTCCACAGTCAGCCCTGACTGAGCTGGGCTGCCTTCTTTTATCTGGCTCTTCCATCTGGAGCATGCACAGCAGGGGAAACGGGGCATGGCCTTCTGGGCTCAAGTAATTGATCCATCCCACTGACCCAATGTGGGGTTGGTACACCCCGTCACAGTGAAATCAACACTATTGCTTATCTAGTCTCTCAAACTGCTCACTTCTCCAATAAGAGCCTGGCATATTTAACACAACACACACTTCAAACCAAGTAGGTCAAAATTACAGATTGACCTGTTTTCTTAAACATGAATCACTGGCAGTCCATTTTAACAATTCTTTACGCCTCCCTGGGAAAGTTAAGATGGGAAAGTGAGGAGATCCCCTGCATAGTACATAATCAGCTATTATTATTATTATTGGTTTGAATGGAGACCAAAACAGATTAATTTAAAACTAGATGTTACAGACCTCCTGGGATTATTTTAAAGTATTCAAAGGATGCTACTGACTTTTCTAACTCCTGGAGAGCTCCCCAAGATAGTATCCCTTCCACCCTCAGAGGATCCTACAAGTTCAGAGCCATCCACCTACACAGGAAGTTTCAACTGAAAGTAGACTGGCTTAGATTAAGCAAGTTTACATTGTGTGTGAAATGTGGCAGGGCATGCAAATACGATGCCCCTCTACCTGTGCAGTTTCCCCCAAATATTTCTGTGCAACAGTATTCCACCTTATCAACCATATCAGTTCCTCTACATACACTGAACACCTATATTTGGAAATGCTTTTCAATGGTTCTGGGCTACCAGATGCGCAGCAATTACCACTACTCAAAGAATTTTTGCTGACATACCTGACAGATTGAGATCTGCAAGAACAACATTTGTCAGGAATCCATGCATATCGAAATGGATTCTACCATTCTTCACACTGTCTGTGATAACAGATTTCACGGAGCCCAGTGCCAGCATACAGGCTTCATGTATCTTCCACCTACAAAAGAATTCAGATACCATTAGTTTTCTCACATTCATTCTGAATATATATAAAAACCACACACAGACACACACACACAGACAGAGACAAAATGATGAAAGTACCATCAAGGTTTTTTGATCCTAAGCGCCTTCCATCATCTCACTCCTCTCCAAACAAAAATCTGACCCACTTTACCCTAGTCCCACTTAGATCTTGAACTTCTGACCTAGAATATCTTTTCCATTATAAAAATTCTATACACCAATCACAAAACTTAAACTGATATGGGACTAACATGCTAACAAACTAATCGACCCACCAATAGATTTACTGTTGACATAGCATATGATCACATTTTAGCCATAAATTATGCTTAAGATAGGAAGTTGTCTTGTAAGTTTAACCTTAACTATGTCCTTTTTTTGCTAGCTACAGAATTTCTGTACAGAATTTTAACATTAAGTTACAGAGCTATCCTTGTAACTAAATTATTATTAAACAAAATTTTAGTATGGAAATTTCATTCATAGATTATAAGGCCTGTTCATCTCATCTGACTTCCCAGTCAGAATCGTAGGACTAGAGGGATCTCAAGTGGTCATTTAGTCCAATCCCCTGCATTCATGGCAGGGCTAAGTATTATACAGACTATCCCTGACAAGTGTTTGTCTAACCTGCTCTTAAAAATCTTCAATGACAGAGATTCTACAACTTCCCTAAGCAATTTACGCCAGTGCTAAACCATCGTGACAATTAGGACGTTTTTCCTAATGTCCAGCCTAAATCGACCTTGCTGCAATTTAAGCCCATTGCTTCTTGTATGATCCTTAGGGGTTAAGGAGAACATGTTTTCTCCCTCCTCCTTGTAACAACCTTTTATATAGTTGAAAAACTTACGTCCCCGCTCAGTCTTTTCTTCTCCAGACTAAACAAACCCAATTTTTTTTTTCAATCTTCCCACTTAGGTCATGTTTTCTAGATCTTTAATCATTTTTGTTGCTCTTCTCCAGACTTTTTTCAATTTGTCCACATCATTCCTGAAATGTGGCGCCCAGAATTGGACACCATACTCCAGCTGATGCCTAATCAACACGGGGCAGAGTGGGAGAACTACTTCTCGTGTCTTGCTTACAACACTCCTACTAATACATCCCAGAATGATGTTACTTTTTTTTTTTTTTGCAACTGCATTACACTATTGACTCATATTTAGCTTGTGATCCACTATGACCCCCAGGATCCCTTTCTGCAGTACTCCTTCCTAAGCCGTCATTTCCCATTTTGAATGCGTGCAAAAAAAGTTACCTACCTCTCATAACTTGTTCTTCCAGATGTGTTGCTCATGTCCATTCCAATTAGGTGTGCTCGTGCCACGTGCATGGCAGCTGGAAGGTTTTTCCCCTAGCAGTACCCATTGGGCTGATTCAGGCACCTCCTGGAGTTGTGCCTCTATGGCACCGAATATGGCACCAACCCGCAGCCACTTCAGTTCCTTCTTGCCAGCCATGATCTGACGGAGGGGTAGGTGGGTGTGTATTGGAATGGACATGAGCAACACATCTCGAAGAACAGTTACAAAAGGTAAGTAACTGTTTTTTCTTCGAGTGATTACTCATATTGATTCCATTTAGGTGATTACCAAGCCGAAATTTGGAGGCAGGATCAGAGCTCAAAGGTTCGCTGATTACAGCGATGCTCTGCCAAAGGCTGCATCATCTCTAGCCTGCTGAGTAATGGCGTAATGCGAGGTAAAGGTGTGGACTGAGGCCCATGTCACAGCCCTGCAAATTTCTCGGGTTGGAACCTGGGCCAGGAACATCGCTGACAACACCTGTGCCCTTGTGGAGTGCACTGTCAACGCATGGGCAGGTATTTTTGCCAGATCGTAGCATGCCCGGATACAGGAAGTAATCCGTGATGAGATTTTTTGGGAGGAGACTGGAAGCCCCTTCAAACTGTCTTCTACCGCGATGAACAGCTGAACAGATTTTTGAAATGGCTTTGTCGGTTTGATATAGAAGGCTAACGCCAGGCAAATGTCCAACAAATGACGTTTTTCCTCCCTGCTACTTTGTGTAGAACTTGGGGTAGAACACTGGAAGAAAAATATCCTAATTAACAGGAAACTGGGAGACAACTTTAGGGAGGAAGGCCGGATGCGACCGAAGCTGAACCTTGTCCTTATAGAACACAGTGTACGGAGGCTCAGATGTTAGGGACTTAAGCTCAGACACCCTCCTGGCAGAAGTTATTGCTAACAGGAATGCCACTTTATAGGAGAGAAAGCACAGAAAACATGTTGCAAGTGGTTCAAAGGGTGGCCCCATTAGTCTGGAAACAACCAGGTTAAGATCCCAGGCTGGGATCAGCTGTTGTACATCAGGGTATAGCCTGTCAAGATCTTTAAGAACACGACCAACTATCGGATTGGCAAACACCGACCAGCCTCCCACTCCTGGATGGAAGGAGGGAATGGCAGCCACGTGGACCTTTATTGACAACATAGAAAGCTCTTGCTGCTTTAGGTGCAGGAAGTAGTCCAATATCACGGATATTGACGAGAGTGCAGAAAATGGGAGATATTGCGAAGACCAAACCGTGAATCTTTTCCATTTGCCTAGGTAGGTAGTCCTAGTGGACTGTTTCCTACTACTAAGGAGGACTTCCCTAACTGGGCCCAAACAAGTCAGCTCCATTGGGTTTAGTCATGGGGCTTCCACACCGTGAGGTGAAGAGATTCGAGATTAGAGTGCTGGAGGCGGCAGTGATCCTGAGTTATCAGGTCTTGGAGCAGCAATTAGGTGATCGGGTTTTCCCCTGACATTTCCAGGAGAGACGTGTACCAGTGCTGACAAGGCCAGGCTGAAGCTATCAATAGCACCACGGCTTCGTCCCTTCAAACTTTGAGTAGCACCCTGTGAAGAAGTGGTAAGGGTGGAAATGCGTACAGGTGGTGCTCTTTCCAAGGAAGAGGGAATGTATCCGTGATGGAGCCCGGGCTGTGATTCAGGAAGCTGCAGAACTGCAGGCACTTCCTGTTATGTTGCGTGGTGAACAAGTCTATCTGAGGAATTCCCCACTGTTGGAAGATGGTGTTCACAACATCCAAGCGGATGAACCACTCACGGCTGTGGAAGGACCTGCTGAGACAGTCCACAAACTCATTCTGAACGTTGGAGAGATAAAAAGCCTCCAGGTGTATTGAGTGAGCTATGCAAAAGTCCCACAGTTTGAGGGTTTCTTGGCACAGGGGAGAGGAGCATGCTCCCCTTCTGTTTATGTAAAACATCGCTGTTGCATTGACTGTCATGATCGAAACACATCTCCCCTCCACGTGAACCTGGAATGTCTGGCATGCCAGACGGACTGCCCTCAGCTCTCTGACATTGATATGAAGTAAGAGCTCCACTTGGGACCACAGGTCCTGAGCTCCCCTAGGTGCGCTCTCCAACCCATCGCTGACACCTCTGTCACCAATGAAAGGGACGGCTGAGGTCTGCAGAAGGGAACACCTGCACACATTGCTTGTGGGTTGAGTCACCATAGAAGAGACTCGAGAACTGGCCAGGGTAGAGTGACAACTGTGTCTAGACCATACCGAATTGGTTGATACACCAAGGCTACCACGCCTGAAGAGGTCTGAGCCTCAGTCCGGCATGCTGTACTGTGACGGGTTGCCCCCTCCAGGGTGCCACCGAGCCTGCCTGTTCCACCAGCCTGGGCTCCCTTACACTGTCCTGCTGAGCCAGGCCCTCAAGCCTCCTCCAGCACACACACAGGTAGGGACACACCTAGCTTCAGAAAGACACGGACACTGACATGAGCTCTGCATGGGAAGAATCAGGTAGGGAATTGCCCAGCACTTAAGTGCACACCCCCTTTGGAGCGTAAACCCAAAATTGTATGGTCTTGCGCTGCAGAGAACTGTACAGTGTAAGTAAATAAAATTCGCTCTCCCACAATGTGGACGAAGATGTGCACAGCTTTTTGCCCCCCAGTTATGAATTCCACAAACTGGTTTCAGAATAAACAGAAGTAAGTTTATTAACTACACAAGATAGATTAAGTGATAAGGGTTAGCAAACAGATCAAAGCAGATTACCCAGCAAATGAAACAAACACGCAAGCTAAGCTTAATAGTAAAGAAACGGGTTACAAGAAGCAATTTCTCACCCTAAATGTTGTTTTAGAGAGATTGCAGAGTTTCCTGAAGGCAAGCTGCTCTTGCTTGCAGCTTAAAACTCCAGGTATTTCTTTCACAGGCCAGACACCTTCCCAGCCTGGGCTCAGCTCTTTCCCCTTCCCCCCTTCTCCTTTGTTTCTTGGATGTTACCAGCAGTCATCCTGGGCAAAAATTCAGTGAAGAGCGACCTTGATTAAGTCACTCCCCAGCCTTAAATGGGTTTTACGTATGGCAGAAATCCTTCATTTTCCAATGTGGTTCCCCCACCCCCCTCAGTGGAAAAATACTGGTATTCTATTATCCAGTCCAGTACCATGTGACTTTGATCACGACTCTTCAGTGTCAAAGCAGCCATGAGTCAGAGGCCATTTGTAGCATCCCAGGATGGTGGGAGATTACCATGTTCAAAGACCTATTGTTTTTCCTAATGGCACATTCAGACTGATTGCATTCTGTCTGATGGCCATTCCCCAGGTGCAAACACTTTTGTAGTACAGATATATAGTCAATATTCCTAACTTTAGATACAAAAATAATACATGCATACAAATAGGATAATCATATTCAGGAAATCATAACCTTTCCAAGGATATCTCACAAGACCCATTTTGCATAAAATAATCTTAGGTATGCTATAAACATACAACAATATTTCTATGAAGAATATGGGGCATAGTGTCACATATACTACATAGGTACAAGTGCCATGTGGCCAAGGAGCTTTAGGCAATTCCTTGCTGTAGTGATAAGGAATTGTCTGAAACCTTGTACGATGTTGCACGGGGTATGGAAATGAGACTCTGGGAGATATACTCTTGCCTGTGTTGAGTCCAACACTGCACCTATGAACTCTATCCATTGAATAGGGGACAGGGTTGATGTCTGTACATTCGATAGAAGGCCCAGGTCTTCGAAAGTTTCTCTTATGAGACTCACATGCGCCTCCACTTGCACTTTGGAGCAGCCATCGACCAGCCAGTCGTCGAGGTATGGGAACACCTGCACCTGGCGCTTGCGCAAGAAAGCAGCTACAACTGCCATGCACTTGGTAAATGCTCGAGGTACCGCTGACAAGACAGAAGGAAGGACTGTGAACTGATAGTGATTGCGGTTCACCACAAACCTGAGGTACCTTCTGTGGGACAGCATTATTGAAATATGAAAGTAAGTTTCCTTCAAGTCGAGGGCGGTATAATGGTCCCCCGGATCTAGGGAAGGGATAATGGAGGCCAAAGAGACCATGCGAAACTTCAGTTTATGTATGAACTTGTTGAGGTCTCGCAGGTCTAGGATGGGCCCGAGGCCACCTTTGGCTTTCGATATTCAGAAATACCGGGAATAAAAATCCCCTGCCCTTCAACTCCTGAGGGACCTCTTCTGCTGCCCCCACACTTAGGAGCATGTGCACCTCCTACATGAGAAGCTGCTCATGATAGGGGTCCCTGAAGAGGGACAATGAAGAAAGGTGGAAGGGAGGGAGGGAGATGGAGAGAGTATACCCTTTCTACTGTGCAGATCAGCCAGAGAGCTGATGTAATTCAGGCCCACGCAGGGAAAAATGGGATAGTCAGCACAGGAAGGTAGGAATGGATGGGTCCAGAGTTTGGACTGGTGCATCACCCTTGGGCGCAACTTCCAAAGGTCTGCTTTTGACCTGAGGACTGTTGCACTTGCCTAGAGCCCTGAGCCCTCCTTCTATTATTTCTGTTATGCCTCCTAGAGAAGTCCTGCCTACTGCAGATGATAGAATGGAGGCGGGGCTGCAGCTTAAAGTGCCTCCGCTGTGTAGATGGAGCATGAAGCCCCCCAGTAAATTTTTCTCCCAAAGACGTACAGCTTTTTTGCATCACAGTTTCTGGGTGATGGGCCCTGGTGTGCTTGGCGCTCCTGCTTGTTCATCACTGTTACTACTAGGGAATCCACTGGTGGGTGGGGGTGGGTGAGGGTGGTGTGGTGTATAAAAATGTTCGAATCCCTAAAATGAAATGAAATACTTTCTCTAGGTTCTCTTCGCTGTCAGTGGCAGGGGTCAGCCACAGTATCTTGGTGGTCTCCTGTATAGTTTTTATGAGCGGGAGGGCAACCCGAGAGGGGCCAGAGGGTGCCAGAATGTTCACCATGGGATCCGATGTCTCAGCAACCTCCTCAACCTGGATCCCCAGGTTCTGGGTCACCCTGTTCAGGAGCTGATGGAGGACCCTATTGTCCCCTAGTGCAGGAGCGGGGAGGCTCCAGCCACTGCCTCGTCTGGTGAAGATCAGGACAAGGCTCTATCTGGGACCAGCGCTTGTTCCTGACCCTCGACACCGATGGGATTGTGTGGCGCTGGGTCTTCCGGTACGGTGACTGGACCTGCGCTGAGGAGGGTGGAGGAGGCACGTGGGATACTGAAGCCACCGACGCTGACCTCCAGAACTGGGGACCCCCAGCTTTGGTGGAATGCCCAGGAAGTTCAAAAAGGCCACTGGGGAGGAGCCTGCCATTGCGCAGGCCACGGCATCGGGTGGAGGAAAGCTTCCCGCTGTGGGAAGTCGGATGCCTGTTTCTGCACCCCGCGTGAGCCATGGCTGAGGCAGTCGGAGGCACCTGCTCTTGGTGCTGTCAGCACAGAGGGTAAAGATCTCACAGGAGACCCTTTCCCCTTTTGAAGGTCTCTGCGCGGAGACATTTGGACTTCCTGCCTCTTTGCCTGAGAGGGTGAAGCTGCACTCCCGGTCAGTTCCGACCTAGCAGGGGAGCATGAGGGAGAGGGTTTACTGCCCGTCCCCATAGGCAGCTGCAGAGCCTTCTCCAACAGAAGCATTTTTAGTTGCAAGTCCCTGTCATGACGAGCCCTGGTTTTCAGGTTGGTACAGTGGAGACACTTGGAAAGGACGTGTGTCTTGCCGAAGCATTTCACACAGAGTGAGTGCCCATCAGACCACAGCATAGGTTCCTTGCAGGAGCCCCGCATTTCTTAAAGCCCGGGGACCCCGGCATGATGGAAGTATGATTACCCAGGGGGAAGTCTCAATGGGAGATGAACATGAGATAAAAGGCTTTTTTGTTTTTGTTTTTTAAACTAATGAACTATTCTAAAGAAAGGGAGAGAACTGGGATATGTCTAGCTAACTATTTCTATTTCTTGTTATTTATTTCCTTCTGTGATCAGGGAAGAGAATAGCACCGAGTCCCGTCTTCAGCCGAGGATGGTTGAGAAGGAACTGAGTGGGGGTGCGGAACGCACGCACTCAGGCAGACCCTAATGATGCCACGAGACAGCAGCTGAGCATGTGCATCCCGACCAGGCACTGATACCAAAGATCAATGGCATTGGGAAGCACCATCACCTGGAGTGGAGCACCCACGGGGACAGCACGCGAAGAACAACTGATTGTTCCTTCCTTAGTGGAGTACTTTGCATTTGTCCTTATTGAATTTCATTTCCCTCAGACCATTTCTCCAGTCTGTTCTGTTCATTTTGAATTTTAATCCTATCCTACAAAGCACTTGCAACCCCACCCAGGTTGGTGCAGTCCCCAAACTTTATAAGCGCACTCTCTGTGCCATTATCTAAATCACTGATAAAGATATTGAACAGAACCAGACCCTCCTGTGGGTAATACAGGCCTAAGTTTTTTAAATAATCCTAATATGTGACAGGGCAAGTGAATCAACTCCCAGTGAGCCTTATGAAGCTCTTAGTGGCCTTCACAATGCCAACCACCCCCTGCTGGCTTCAGGAGACTTGCTGGGCCTCCCCCCACCCTCTGAATAGCAGGGGACCCCCCACAAAGATTGAGTCCCCACTGTGAGCCATAGAAAGCTCATGCTCACCCCATTAACCTAAAGATACTCATTAAAAGCCTCCTGAACTGCATGAGCCTTAGGATGCTAGTGGGACTTTGCACACACCTCCTGAAAACCTTAGTGCATTCTTCAGGGGCCAGCCAAACCACCACTGCCAACAAGCCTCACTAAGGCAGTTTGCTCCCCAATGAACCCTGAGCGTGTTAACATTGGGGCTGATTTTATTGTCACTCATTAGTATCTACCAAGCCTAATAAGGCTCCTAGGACTTTGGGGGTGGTTATGAGGAACCCCAATGAGCCTTCGAAGGTTTGCAGGGAGTGAGGTTATTTCTCCTAAGGCTCACTGATAAGCCTCTTAATATCTGTAGGAGGGGTAGAATATCCTGCTGTACTGCCTATGACCTCTTCTTCATTGTCTCCATTGTCTCACCCGCATATTCTCTTACTCCATTGTCCCCCTTTTCCACAGCCATTTTAGTCCCCCCCCCATCCCCCAAACACAAGAGCCACTCTTTTGAACCCCATGCCCACACAACCCAAACACCCTCTTCTGCTTTTCCTCTTTAGTCCATAAGAAATGAGCACCTGAGGATGTCTGCAAGAATGGTGATACTGAGGCTACCAGGGGGTTGCAGGACAGGGGCATTTCCACCCACCTTTAAAAGATTAATCCAACAAACAACATTAGTGCTCACACTATACTTGTTCTTATGTTAGTATAAAGCAAAAATCAGAAGAATTCTCTGTGAGGAACTTATCAGCCATCTCCGTGTGATAACTCAAAATATAAACCTATCTTTCCCTTCATCAATTTTTTTTATTTATAAATATAGTCTTGGGTGTTCTTGGCTTTTTTTTTTTTTTTTTTTTTTAATAATGACATTTAGGCTTTCAGCAGTTAGTTGGTGGCTTACTTTAAGCTCAGAGCCAATGACTTTCTGGACTAAGGTGAACCTACCTCAAACTCAGGCTTTATTTAACAATTTTGAGACAGCCATTGTTTTGCTGTGGGGATGGGTGGGGAACCAGAGAGGGCTATATCAGGCTTTCCAGAGAAATTCAGCTGAAAATTTAATTATGGAGTGGTTACTGCCCCTTTCTGATATCCACTAAAAAACAACACTGAGCTAACACTAACACAGGATATTTATGTGACAGTAAGTAGGTATCTATTAGATCAGGGATCTCAAACTCAAATCACCACGAGGGCCACATGAGGACTAGTACATTGGCCCAAGGGCCGCATCACTGACACCTTTTCATATAAAGATACAAAAGCCCCACCCCCACTCCACCCCTTCCATGAGGCCCCGCCCCTGCCCTGCCCTTCCCACCCCTTCCTCGCCCCCATTCCAACCCCTTCCCCAAAGTCCCCACCCCAACTCCACCCTCTCCCTGCCCCTATTCCAACCCCTTCCCCTGCCCCCGCCTCTTCTCCACCTCCTCCCGAGCACATGGCTCCCCACTCCTCCCCCCTGGAAACCACTAAGCGCCGCCAAACAGCTGTTTGGTGGGGGGAAGCGCCTGGAGGTAGGCAGAGGAGCGGGGACACGGAGCACTGTGGGGAAGGGGGGCGGAGGGTTAGGGGAGCTTGGGGCCACAGGAAATAACTCCGGGGGGTGGGGAGCTTGGCGGGCTGCAGCCAGCCCACAGGCCGCGTGTTTGATACCCCTGCATTAGACAGATGTATTTTCTTCCCCTTTCCCCAGCTAATACGGGCCGTTGAAAACTATTCTAAAATTGGACACATTCATGAGGTGATAATGAAAAATCCACACACAAACAGAAATTCAAGAGGGGATACCTGAATTCAGCAGCATGAAACCAATGAAGAAGTCCACCCAAATTTGTTTTTATAACTCATCTGGAATTGTTGTAACCGAAAAAAAACTTTTCATTGAAAACTATTAGAACAATTTCAGTGCTGAAGTGCTGGCAACTGTTAGTTTAGTCTAGGGAGAGCAGAGAACACAACTGCTATATGTAACCTGTAGATGTCTTTACATGGGTCGGGTTTTTTTACATTTTTGCTTCTAACACACAAAACCCACAAGACCTTAGTGTTACCCCAGTTGCATCACCAGAAAGAAGTTACAATTCATTTGCATTATGAATGCATTATCTCCTAATGCTGTGAGATAGGCCACCACTTATTCCATCATCTTTGTAACCCACATTGCCTGCCTCCTTACCAGTGCTCAGCACCACTGTTTTTAGCCTGCTCAGCTTCCTGCAAGTGTCTCGTAGCTGCTGCAGCCAAAGCAGTTGCACTCTCATTCTGGAAATCAGCAGCTACAGCCTGGGTAAAAGAAATAATGACTGTCACACTGTTTCTTTCTACAGGAGCATTTTAAACACTCTTTTTGCAGCTGTTATACTTCAAACTACCCAGTACAAACTGTATGCAAGTTACAGTAGCAATTTTTGTAACAATCAAGTTGTAATTCAATACCATTTGGGTCCTTCAGACACAGAACACATTTCTTACCAGCAACAAGTCCTGCGCAGCAATCCTTACTGTATAGGAGAAAGTGTCATCATCTTCATCCTCCACAAATTGCTGTGGATTTGCAGTCCAGACTTTTATCTGAAACAAAAGCAGAGGGAAAAATCACAATAGTTCAGTGACATCTGGATGACCTTGAATACTGGAGTGACAAATGGAATAAAATTCAGTAGTACCAAGTGCAGAGTAATGCATTTAGGGTCTAATAAGAATTTCTGTTAAAAGCTGGGGCTCATCGGGTGTAAGCAACAGAGACCTGGGAGCGAGGGATAAATCACAGGATGACTATGAGCCACCAGTTGGTGTGGCCATGAAAAAGGTAAACACAATCCTGTGACCTATTAGGTGAGGCATTTCCAATAGAGATAGAGAAATATTAATGCCATTGTACAAGGCACTAGTAGGACCTCATTTGGAATACTGTGTACAATTCTCATCACCTATGCTCAAGAAAGATTATACTGGAACAAGTGCAGAGAAGAGCTACTACTATAAGGAGAATGGACAGCCTATCTTAAGAGAGGAGATTGAAAGAGCTTGTTTAGTCTAGCAAAACAAAGACTGGGAGGAGATATGATTGTTCTATAAACACATTAGGGAGTAAACACCAGGAAGGGTGAAGACCTATTGAAACTGAAGGACAAGAACAAATGGATATAAACTGGCCATGAAGAAATTCAGGCTGGAAATTAGAAGGTTTCTAACCATCAGAGGATGAAGTTCTGGAATAGCCCTTTAATAGGAGTCGTGGGGGTAAACCACTTATTTAACTTTGTGTGTGAGCGTGTGTGTGTGTGAGAGAGAGAGAGAGCACGCGCCCAAGAGCTGGACAAATTTATGAGATGGAAACTTTTTTTTAAAGACACCATATTAGAGGTTCAACTTAAATGTATACCCCAAATTAAAATGTATACCTCAACTTATCCACAGTAAGAAAACCTAAAAAGAGCCACCACAGCTAAACAAAACAAAAGAAGCAGTGAGAGGCAAAAAGGCATCCTTTAAAAAGTGGAAGTTGAATCCTAATGAGGAAAATAGAAAGGACCATAAACTCTGGCAAATGAAATGTAGGTCCCTCGCCAACAGCTCTTAAGCAAAGTAAACAGTCATGGGATAAAAGGGAAGGTTCTCTCATGGATTGGTAACTGGTTAAAAGATAGGAAACAAAGGGTACGAATAAATAGTTTTCAGAATGGAGAGAAAACTCAGTGGTGTCCCCCAGGGGTTTGTACTGGGCCCATTCCTATTTAACATATTCATACGTGATCTGGAAAAAGGAGTAAACAGTGAGGTGGTAAAACTTGCAGATGATACAAAACTACTCAAGGTAGTTAAATCCCAGGCAGACTGCAACCTCTCAAAACTGGGTGACTGGACAACAAAATGGCAGATTGAATTCAATGTTGATAAATGCAAAGTATCGCACATTGAAAAACATAATCCCAACTATATATATATAAAATGATGGGGTCTAAATTAGCTGTTATCACTCAAGAAAGAAATCTTGGAGTCATTGTGGATAGTTCTCTGAAAGCACCCACTCAATGTGCAGCGGCAGACAAAGCAAACAACATTGGGAATCATTAAGAAAGGGACAGATAAGACGACAGAAAATATATTACCACTATATAAATCCATGGTACGCCCACATCTTGAATACTGCATGCAGATGTGGTTGCCCCATCTCTAAAAAGATATATTGGACTTGGAAAAGGTTCAGAAAAGTGCAACAAAAATTATTAGGGGTATGGAACAGCTGCCATATGAGGAGAGATTAAAAAGACTGGGACTTTTCAGCTTGAAAAAGAGATGACTAAGGGGGGGATATGATAGAGGTCTAGAAAATCATGACTGCTGTGGAGAAAGTAAATAAGAAAGTGTTATTTACTCCTCCCCATAAACACAAGAACTAGGGGTTATCCAATGAAATGAATAGGCAGCAGGTTTAAAACAAATAAAAGGAAGTATTTTTTCACACAACGCACAATCTGTGGAACTTGCCAGAGGATCTTGTGAAGGCCAAGACTATAACAGAGTTCAAAAAAGAACTAGTTAAATTCATGGAGGATAGGTACATCAATGGCTATTGGCCAGGATGGGCAGGGATGGTGTCCGTAGTCTCTGTTTGCCAGAAGCTGGGAATGTGCGACAAGGAATGGATCACTTGATGATTACCTGTTCTGTTTGTTCCCTCTGGGGCACCCGGCACTGGCCACTTTCGGAAGACAGGATACTGGGCTAGATGGACCTTTGGTGTAACCCAGTATGATCGCTCTTATGTTCTTATGTTTGTGACGGAGGGAAAGGGGGAGAAGGGCTTTGCAATCACCAGCAGTGGTCAGGAAGGGATTCCCTTCCCCACAGCGTATTCTGGGAGGGTTTTGTTGTTGTTTTTTAAGTCTGCTTTCTCTGAAGCATCAGGGATGGCCATGACGGGAGACAGGCCACGAGGTGGGGTGAGCCAGGGCTCTGAGATTGCATCAGCAGTCGCTCTCTCTCTCTCTCTCGGGTGCTTGGCTGGCTGATTCTTGCTCATAGTCTCAGGGTCTAACAGATCGCCATATAGGGGGTCAGGAAGAAATTTTCCCCCAGTTCAGAATGGCAGTGACCGTGAGGATTTTTGCCTTCCCCTCCAGTGTGGGGGTATAGGTCACTTGCCAGGATTATCTGGTCTCTCTCATTTAATCATTACCCTGCCATTATGGGGGCCTCTAGCACTGGGGCACCTTCGTCCCTCCTATTCTCTGTCTGTGGCACACAATAGTATAGTCTCTTGTGGGACTCATTTACTTTGGTCTCATTTCTATTGGGTTTAGTGTGTGGTGCTGGTGGCCAGTGATATACAGGAAGTCAGACAAGATGACCTGGTGGTTCCTTCTGGCCTTAAACTCTAGGACTAAGAATTGTAGGAAATAAACAGAAGACACCTATTCAGTTATCATGACTAAGGCTTCAGATCATTCACAGAAGTCACGGCTTCCGTGACCGCCAAGAATTTTGCGGTGCTGATGCAGCTGACCCCAGAACCACCCCAGCAGCTGGGAAAGCCCTGGGCCAGCCACTGCTCTGGCAGCCAGTCCCTGGCACTGCCCTGGAGCAGTGGTCCAGGACTGCTGAGGGGGACCCCAGGCCACTCCCCCCAGCTGCAGTCTTCAGGAGTGCCCCCCTCCCAGGAGAGAAGATTTAGTCTCAGGTATTTTTAGTAAGTTGCCCATAACCTGTCCATGACTTTTACTAAAAATACCCGTGACTAAACCGTAGCCTTAATCATGACTCCTTCCCACCCAAATCCTTTCTAGTGCTTCATCTGCTAGTTTGAATCTCTCATGTGAACAGGCTTCCACTGTTTGCCTCTTTTACTTTTTACATGTTCACTTACCTGCTCCTCTGTGATCTGCATGTAGAGAATGATGTAATATATCAGCTCTGGCAAAGCTTTCTTCACTGTGCTTTTAAATTTGTGATTTTCCAACAAGGCATGTACAAACTCAAATATGCTGAATACTAGGTTTTCAAAGCCCAATACTTCACCTGAACAAAGAAACAAGGAGGAAGTTTCACAACTGACTGTGTCGAATCATGGCCCTGCATAAATGACTGGCAAATATTAATATTACAATCTGTTAACAGGTCAGGCAGGATAATTTCTGGTCTCACTACTGGGGTAGTGAGAGCTGGGACTACTGCAGATGCAACACTGTTCCACCTTAGGAGTAGCCTGCTGCCCCTTGAATTTCATAGCACCCTCTTGGAATGATTAAGTGGCAACACTGTCCAGTTTTGACAGAAGTCCTGTGTTCTTCATGGCCAAGGAGCTAGAAAACCCCTGGCCATATGTGTAATTTTTAACAGAGAAGGGAATGATTGCATTTTTAAAAGAATGTAACTAGTGTCCCTTTAACAATAGCCTTACTCTTCAATGCTAGCTGGAAAAATCAATAAACTACCATCCTTTGGTGTAACTCACAGAATGTCATAAACCCCACTCCACCACCACAATTGCATATAAGCGAACAGTATATACAGAAACAGGAATATAAATTTGTCTAGGTCGTTGTTCTGAAATCAGTAACTGTTGAGATGAGTTTCCCTACTCTCTCCCTACAGAGAACAGAAGTGTATCATGACTAGCACTTACCATCAGAATCCACAGGGTCCTCTACCTCTTCTGTATAATTCACTTCTGTTCTCACATAGGTATAGCAAGTAGTTAAGTAAATAAGAGCAACCGTTTATCTTACACATTACTCGAGGATTGCTTCTATTCAGTAACAAACCCACTCAAATTATTAAGTCTTTATATGATTTCCTAAAGCAAATTAGTTTTCACTTTACAGCAAAAAGTCATTGTATTTCAAGTAGAATAATTAAATATGAAATGCATAAAAGCACAAGTAACCTGTATTAAATTTTCCAAGTAGATTTGTTAAAGACAGACAATATAATTATGTTCATTGACAGATTTCGGATGACCCCTTTTAATTCATTTTAAAAATCCACTGAGGATAGTGTGTGGATGAGGGAAGGTATGATCTAAAACTTCATTCTCACTAATGAGATTTCAATATAAATGGAACCATAGGGCAGAAAGTTTGGTTTCTAACTGAAATTTTACACCAGCGGGGGAGGGGAGAGGGGGGGAGAGTCTAAGAGAAAGATTTAAGTTACAAGTCAAATTAAAAGTTCATCAGGGCCTGATGAAATGCATCCTAGACTACTCAAACAGCTGACTGAGGAGATATCTGAGCCATTAGCAATTATCTTTGAAAAGTCACGGAAGACAGGAAAGACACGTTCCAGAAGACAGGAAAAGGAAAATAAGGACAATTACAGACCAGTCACCTTAACTTCTGTACCTGGAAAGATAATGGAGCAAATAATTAAGAAATCAATTTGCAAACATCTAGAAGAGAATGAGGTGATAAGTAACAGTCAGCATGGATTTGTGAAGAACAAATCATTCAAATCAACCTCATACCCTGCCAAAGAAAGCTAACAAGCCTTGTGGATAGAAAGGAAGCGGTAGATGTGGTATATCTTAACTTTAGTAAGGCTTTTGATACTGCCCCACATGACCTTCTCATAAACAAACTAGGGAAATACAACCTAGATGGAGCCACTATAAGGTGGGTGCATAACTGGTTGGAAAATCATTCGCAGACAGTAGTTATAAGTGGTTCACAGTCATGCTGGAAGGGCATAATGAGTGGGGGGGGATCAGTTCTGAGTCCACTTCTGTTCAATATCTTCATCAGTGATTGAGATAATGGCATAGAGAGTACATATATAAAGTTTGCAGACGATACCAAGCTGGGAGTGGTTGCAAGTGCTTAGGACAGGATTAAAATTCAAAGTGATCTGGACAAACTGGAGAAATGGTCTGAAGTAAATAGGATGAAATTCAATAAGGACAAATACAAAGTATTCCATTTAGGAAGGAACAAACAGTTGCACACATAAAAAATGGGAAATGACTGCTTAGGAAGGAATACTGTGGAAACGGATCTGGGGGTCATAGTGGATCAGACTAAATAAGACTCAACAGTGTAATGCTGTTGCAAAAAAAGCGAACATCATTCTGGGGTATATTAGCAGGAGTGTTGTAAGCAGACACGAGAAGTAATTCTTCTGCTCTACTCTGTGCTGATTAGGCCTCAACTAGAGTACTGTGTCCAGTTCTGGGCACCACATTTCAGGAAAGATGTGGACAAATTAAAGAAAGTCCAGAGAAGAGCAACAAAAATGATTAAAGGTCTAGAAAACATCACCTATGAGGGAAGGTTGAAAAAACTTGGTTTGTTTAGTCTGGAGAAGAGAAGACTGAGTGGGGACATGATAACCCTTTTCAAGTATGTAAAAGGTTGTTACAAGGAAGAGGGAGAAAAATTGTTCTTCTTAACCTCTGAGGATAGGACAAGAAGCAACAGGCTTAAATTGCAGCAAGGGCGGTTTAGATTGGACATTAGGAAAAACTTCGCAACTGTCAGAGTGGTTAAGCACTGGAATAAATTCCCAAGGGAGGTTGTGGAATCTCCATCATTGGGGATTTTAAGAGCAGCTTGGACAAATACCTGTCAGGAATGGTATAGATAATACTTAGTCCTGCCTTGAGTGCAGGGGACTGGACTAGATGATCTCTTGAGGTCCCTTCCAGTTCTATGATTATATGATAAAAGAGAAAGACTATGCCTGGGCTATTGAGATAAAGTAGCCTGGGGTTCTGCAATCTCTAGAAGAACCATAGACTCTCCAGTCAAAAGGGTGAGTGTGGAATTCCCTCACTCACTTCTTTAACTACTACTGAAGGTGTCCAGTTCTGATGTTCACACTTTTTAAAAAAAGGTACTGAAATATTGGAGAGGGTTCAGAGAAGAGCTTCAAGAAGGTTTCATGGTCTGGAAAACCTGCTTTACTAAAGAAGCTTAATCTATATAATTTATCCAAAAGAAGATCAAGATGTCACGTAAGTACAGGGAAAAGCTATCAGATAGGGAAGGGGTGGCCAACCTGAGCCTGAGAAGGAGCCAGAATTTACTAATGTACATTGCCAAAGAACCACAGTAATACATCAACAGCCCCCCCATCAGCTCCCCTCCCCCACCCCATGGCACCCACCGGCAACCCCACCAATCAGTGCCTCCTCCTCCCTCCCTGCACCAACTGATCAGTTGTTTTGTGGCGTACAGGAGGCTCTGGGAGGGAGGGGGAGGAGTGAGGGCATGGCAGGCTCAAGGAAGGGGATGGAGTGGGGGCAGGGCCTGTGGCAGAGCCAGGAGTTGACCAGTGAGCACCACTGGCACATTGCAAAGTTGGCGCCTGTAGCTCCAGTCCCGGAGTTGGTGCCTATATAAGGAGCTGCATATTAACTTTTAAAGAGCCACATGTGGCTCCGGAGCCACAGGTTGGCCACTTCTGAGATAGAGGACTCCTTAATCTAGCAGACAAAGGCATACCAAGATGTAACTGCTGAAGTCAGAAAAATTCAAACTGGAAATAAGATGCATATTTAACAGTGAATATAACCAGCCACTGTACCAAGTTCTTGCCAGCAAGTTAAAAAAGTATAGATTGGATGAATGGACTATAAAGTGGACAGAAAGCTGGCTAGATTGTTGGGCTCAACGGGTAGTAATCAACAGCTCGATGTCTAGTTGGCAGCCGGTATCAAGCGGAGTGCCACAGAGGTTGGATCTTTATTAATAATCTGGATGACGGGATGGATTGCACCCTCAGCAAGTTCGCAGATGACACTAAGCTGTGGGGAGAGGTAGATACGCTGGAGGGTAGTGATAGGGTCCAGAGAGACCTAGACAAATTAGAGGATTGGGCTAAAAGAAATCTGATGAGGTTCAACAAGGACAAGTGCAAAGTCCTGCACTTAGGACAGAAGAATCCCATGCAGCGCTACAGGCTGGGGATTGGCTGGCTAAGCAGCAGCTCTGCAGAAAAGGACCTGGGGATTACAGTGGACGAGAAGCTGGATACGAGTCAGCAGTGTGACCTTGTTGCCAAGAAGGCTAACACCATATTGGGCTGCATTAGTAGGAGCATTGCCAGCAGATGGAGGGAAGGGATTAATCCCCTCTATTCAGAACTGGTGAGGCCATATCTGGAGTACGGCATCCAGTTCCCCCCCTCCGCGCTACAGAAAGGATGTGGACAAATTGGAGAGTCCAGCGGAGGGCAATGAAAATTATCAGGGGGCTGGGGCACATTACTGACGAGGAGAGGCTGAGCGAACTGGGCTTTAGTTTGCAGAAGAGAAGAGTGTGGGGGGATTTCATAGCAGCCTTCAACTACTTGAAGGGGGGTTTCAAAAAGGATAGAGCTCAGCTGTTAAAGAAGTATGGGCTCGATGAATGGACTATAAGGTGGATAGAAAGTTGGCTAGATTGTCGGGCTCAATGGGTAGTGATCAATGGCTCCACATTTGGTTGGCAGCCGGTATCAAGTGGAGTGCCCCAGGGGTCGGTTCTGGGGCCGGTTTTGTTCAATATCTTCATAAATGATCTGGAGGATGGTGTGGATTGCACCCTCAGCAAGTTTGCAGATGACACTAAACTTGGAGGAGTGGTAGATATGCTGGAGGGTGAGGGTAAGGACAGGATACAGAGGGACCTAGACAAATTGGAAGATTGGGCCAAAAGAAACCTGATGAGGTTCAACAATGACAAGTCCAGAGTCCTGCACTTAGGACGGAAGAATCCAATGCACTGCTACAGAGTAGGGACCGAATGGCTCAGCAGCAGTTCTGCAGAAAAGGACCTAGGGGTTACAGTGGACGACAAGCTGGATATGAGTCAACAGTGTGCCCTTGTTGCCAAGAAGGCCAATGGCATTTTGGGGTGTATAAGTAGGGGCATTGCCAGCAGATAGAGGGACGTGATCATTCCCCTCTATTTGACATTGGTGAGGCCTCATCTGGAGTACTGTGTCCAGTTTTGGGCCCCACACTACAAGAAGGATGTGGAAAAATTGGAAAGGGTCCAGCGGAGGGCAACAAAAATGATTAGGGGACTGGAACACATGACTTATGAGGAGAGGCTGAGGGAACTGGGGATGTTTAGTCTAAGGAAGAGACGAATGAGGGGAGATTTGATAGCTGCTTTCAACTACCTGAAAGGGGGTTCCAAAGAGGATGGCTCTAGACTGTTCTCAGTGGTAGCAGATGACAGAACAAAGAGTAATGGTCTCAAGTTACAGTGGGGGAGATTTAGGTTGGATATTAGGGAAAACTTTTTCATTAGGAGGGTGGTGAAACAGTGGAATGCGTTACCTAGGGAGGTGGTGGAATCTCCTTCCCTAGAAGCTTTTAAACTCAGGCTTGACAAAGCCCTGGCTGGGATGATTTAATTGGGGATCGGTCCTGCTTTGAGCAGGGGGTTGGACTAGATGACCTCCTGAGGTCCCTTCCAACCCAGATATTCTAGGATTCTATGTTCTCAGTGGTGGCAGATGACAGAACAAGAATCAATGGTCTCAAGTTGCAGTGGGGGAAGTCTAGGTTGGATATTAGGAAAAAACTATTTCACTAGGAAGGTGGTGGAATCTCCATCCTTAGAGGTTTTTAAGGCCCGGCTTGACAAAGCCCTGCCTGGAATGATTTAGTTGGCATTAGTCCTGTTTTGAGCAGGGGGTTGGACTAGATGACCTCCTGAGGTCTCTTCCATTCCTAATCTTCTATAATTCTATGTAGTGGATTATCCCTCACGGTGAATCCATGTTGACTGTTCCTGATCACCTTTCTCTCCTCCAAGTGCTTCAAAATGGATTCCTTGAGGACCTGCTCCATGATTTTTCCAGGGACTGCAGTGAGGCTGAAATTGAGGCTAGGTGTCTCTCTAGAACAGAGATATCCAATGTGGGGCCCCCAAAATGGCTTAACCTGGACCACAGACCAGGGTGGATAAAAATCAATGATTTTTTTTAAATAAAAAATATCGATTTTTATTTAAATCGGATTTTTTGATTGTTTTTTGAGGAAAAAACCTTTCTATCTAAAGATACATTATAGCTCAAAGATATCTCATCATGCAACAGGGATTATAAATTCTAATTTTATAGTATATGAGAATATATTCATGTAATGTTTAAGAAAAGTTTTGTAAATGAGTTCCAATAGTTCATGTATTAGGGACCCAATTTTATGGGGTTTCACAGGCTTCTGTATAGATTATTTAGGTTAATGTTTCCATCTACCCAATGGGACTCAGTGCTCAGTCTAGAAGATACCATCAGAGATGCTTTGTTTTGCAGTTCTCAAACTGTGGATTTGTGTCTCCAGAAGTAACATGCTTGTTAACAGCAAAAATGTTTTCAAATAAATAAATATATAGAGGTGAGAAACAACAGAGCTCAACTCTAACATCCCTCTGCAAATTCGTGTACACAGTCAAAAAAGTTCAATCAACAGAAGATTGCTGGGAGTGAAATAGATCTGGACAAGGAGAAGAAATCTGGAGATAAATGTGAGAAGCGAGGGACATATGCTTGTTTTGTAAAAATATTATGTTTGCTGTTGAAGAAAAAAATCCAGAATACTTAATGTTGCTGTTTTAGTTAAATAAAACAATTTAAATGTCCGTCTGGTGATGTTCTCCTCCTAATACAGCATGGCAAGAAAATCCTCCAAATATTAATGATCAACCTGTTGAATTGGAGATAGTTCACCTCCCAACGACTTCATATATATCTGCTTCAATTACCTTTGGTAAATGAAATAACGAAACAATCACTAATTTTCTGATATAGCTATAAAACTAATCTGAAAAGTTTTCAAAATAAATCACTGTTTAAAAATGTATAGTGTGTACCTTCTAAAAGTGAAACCTACATCTCTGAGTTGTGAAGAATATGTATTATACCATATAATATACCAACAAGAATGCACTTTTATGTAGAAAACCATGATTAAATCGAGGCTTCCTGACTAGTGATTTAAATCATGATTTAAATCAAATTCACGCTGCCACAGACTTCCCATGAATCTTCAGGCTTGTTTACACACACCCAGAATTGACGCTACCAGGGTATAATTTGAGGGCACATCAGTGCGTTGTGCTTTAAATCCCCACGTAGTACCTGCTAGCATCCATTGATGTAGTCATGTCTGAAACAGGACTACATCAATGCACATTAAGGAACATTTAGTACACACCAGCAGGGTCCATACAGGGGAGACAGAGTGCAGTACTCTATAAATCATGGCCCCATAGTGCAAACTTTGGGGCCATGTAGACAAGCCCTTTATTTATTTATTTTATTAAAATGACCATAGTCGACTTGTCATGGTCCACTCTTCATGCCAACATGAAGGTAGGTCCAATCCCAGTGAGTATCATTAGTATGAATTTAAAGACTAACCAGGATTGCTGTACAGCAATCCAGCAAAATTGGCCTGAGCCAAGTGGCAAGGTGTCAGATCAGGCACACCTTATGAAATTACTTTGACACCGTGGCTCTAGAAGAAATGCTCTAGTTTAACTACAGGTTAATGGGCATGATGCAGGAATTACTGGGTGAAATTCTAGGACCTGTGTAATGCAAGTGGTTGGACTATTGATCAAAGGTCCATTAAGCAATTGTTTTTTTTTTTTGTTTTCTGTCTGCCACGGTAAACTGATTGCTCTCCAATTTGCCTACAGCCACATACAAGATCTGTGTACAATTGCTTTCTTCTTCTGAGACTCCTCAAGAGCTCTTTTATTCTACTTTAAACCACACACCATAAGGAAAAAGGATATAAGGCTGCACTTTCTGTAAGTGTATTCCAAACAATCGGCAGGATCTGCTGCATGGAGGAAACCATGTGTTTAGGATAGTTCTTCACTAGGGCTGTCACAGCCTGGAAAACAAAAACATCAATAGAGCAATTCATTGATAAATTTATTCAATGTATCAGATTAAAGAAATTAGAACAAGTCACCTTGGCAAAATACTTTCTTCAATAATCGCAGAAATATTCTGCTCACATTTGCTCTTTTGCAAGGGCTGAAAGGTTCAGAGGAGAATAGGATATGAATAGGATTGTTAATAGTATACTAGTGCTGAGATACTGTGGTAAAAAAGCACTATAAAAAGCCATTTAATGCAGACAGATTAAAAAATTATCACATTTAGATCACTGTTTTGAACATGGTTCAGGTCACTAGTTACCATCTGATGGCTATTCCATCAACTACCACGGCTAATTCTGCATCATAGAATCATAGAATATCAGGGTTGGAAGGGACCCCAGAAGGTCATCTAGTCCAACCCCCTGCTCGAAGCAGGACCAATTCCCAGTTAAATCATCCCAGCCAGGACTTTGTCAAGCCTGACCTTAAAAACCTCTAAGGAAGGAGATTCCACCACCTCCCTAGGTAACGCATTCCACTGTTTCACCACCCTCCTAGTGAAAAAGTTTTTCCTAATATCCAACCTAAACCTCCCCCACTGCAACTTGAGACCATTACTCCTCGTTCTGTCATCTGCTACCATTGAGAACAGTCTAGAGCCATCCTCTTTGGAACCCCCTTTCAGGCAGTTGAAAGCAACTATCAAATCCCCCCTCATTCTTCTCTTCCGCAGACTAAACAATCCCAGCTCCCTCAGCCTCTCCTCATAAGTCATATGTTCTAGACCCCTAATCATTTTTGTTGCCCTTCGCTGGACTCTCTCCAATTTTTCCACATCCTTCTTGTAGTGTGGGGCCCAAAACTGGACACAGCACTCCAGATGAGGCCTTACCAGTGTCGAATAGAGGGGAACGATCACGTCCCTCAATCTGCTGGCAATGCCCCTACATATACACCCCAAAATGCCATTGGCCTTCTTGGCAACAAGGGCACACTGTTGACGCATATCCAGCTTCTCGTCCACTGTAATCCCCAGGTCCTTTTCTGCAGAACTGCTGCTTAGCCACTCAGTCCCCAGCCTGTAGCGGTGCATGGGATTCTTCCGCCCTAAGTGCAGGACTCTGGACTTGTCCTTGTTGAACCTCATCAGATTTCTTTTGGCCCAATCCTCCAATTTGTCTAGGGCCCTCCGTATCCTATCCCTACCCTCCAGCATATCTACCTCTCCTCCCAATTTAGTGTCATCTGCAAACTTGCTGAGGGTGCAATCCACGCCATCCTCCAGATCATTTATGAAGATATTGAACAAAACTGGCCCCAGGACCGACCCTTGGGGCATTCCACTTGATACCGGCTGCCAACTGCATATGGAGCCATTGATCACTACCCGTTGAGCCCGACAATCTAGCCAACTTTCTATTCACCTTATAGTGCATTCATCCAGCCCATACTTCTTTAACTTGCTGGCAAGAATACTGTGGGAGACAGTGTCAAAAGCTTTGCTAAAGTCAAGGAAC
Organism: Caretta caretta; assembly: GCF_965140235.1. Lineage (NCBI taxonomy): Eukaryota > Metazoa > Chordata > Testudines > Cheloniidae > Caretta > Caretta caretta. The sequence goes on along the minus strand of NC_134226.1, from coordinate 19,023,900 downwards.
AACATGTCCACCGCTTTCCCCTCATCCACAGAGCCAGTTATCTCGTCATACAAGGCAATTAGATTAGTCAGGCATGACTTGATATTCAGGATGTAGAAGTGAAATATAAGCATTAATTAATGTTGTAATACTGGGCCTACATGTCTCAGACCTGCAAGATATTTAGCTTACCCAAACAAGGCCTCAGATCTGAAGATTGGTTAGCTTCTCACATCAGCCTATGTGTGACTAGGCCCTGATCTACACTAGGACTTTCGGTCGAATTTAGCAGCATTAAATCGATGTAAACCTGCACCCGTCCACACGATGAAGCCCTTTATTTCAACTTAAAGGGCTCTTAAAATCGATTTCCTTACTCCACCCCTGACAAGTGGATTAGCGCTTAAATCGGCCTTGCCGGCTCGAATTTGGGGTTCTGTGGACACAATTCGACTCTATTGGCCTCCGGGAGCTATCCCAGAGTGCTCCATTGTGACCGCTCTGGACAGCACTCTCAACTCAGATGCACTGGCCAGGTAGACAGGAAAAGAACCATGAACTTTTGAATCTCATTTCCTGTTTGGCCAGCGTGGCAAGCTGCAGGTGACCATGCAGAGCTCATCAGCAGAGGTGACCATGATGGAGTCCCAGAATCGCAAAAGAGCTCCAGCATGGACCGAACGGGAGGTACGGGATCTGATCGCTGTATGGGGAGAGGAATCCGTGCTATCAGAACTCCGTTCCAGTTTTCGAAATGCCAAAACCTTTGTCAAAATCTCCCAGGGCATGAAGGACAGAGGCCATAACAGGGACCCGAAGCAGTGCCGCGTGAAACTGAAGGAGCTGAGGCAAGCCTACCAGAAAACCAGAGAGGCGAACGGCCACTCCGGGTCAGAGCCCCAAACATGCCGCTTCTATGATAAGCTGCATACCATTTTAGGGGGTTCAGCCACCACTACCCCAGCCGTGTTGTTTGACTCCTTCAATGGAGATGGAGGCAATACGGAAGCAGGTTTTGGGGATGAAGAAGATGATGATGATGATGATGAGGTTGCAGATAGCTCACAGCAAGCAAGCGGAGAAACCGGTTTTCCCGACAGCCAGGAACTGTTTCTCACCCTGGACCTGGAGCCAGTACCCCCCGAACCCACCCAAGGCTGCCTCCTGGACCCAGCAGGCGAAGAAGGGACCTCCGGTGAGTGTACCTTTTAAAATACTATACATGGTTTAAAAGCAAGCATGTGAAAGGATTACTTTGCCCTGGCATTCGCGGCTCTCCTGGATGTACTCCCAAAGCCTTTGCAAAAGGTTTCTGGGGAGGGCAGCCTTATTGCGTCCTTCATGGTAGGACACTTTACCACTCCAGGCCAGTAACACGTACTCGGGAATCATTGTACAACAAAGCATTGCAGCGTATGTTTGCTGGCGTTCAAACAACATCCGTTCTTTATCTCTCTGTGTTATCCTCAGGAGAGCGAGATATAATTCATGGTCACCTGGTTGAAATAGAGTGCTTTTCTTCAGGGGACACTCAGAGGAGCCCGTTCCTGCTGGGCTGTTTGCCTGTGGCTAAACAGAAATGTTCCCCGCCGTTAGCCACAGGGAGGGGGGAGGGTCGAGGGGGTAGCCACGCGGTGGGGGGAGGCAAAATGCGACCTTGTAACGAAAACACATGTGCTATGTATGTAATGTTAACAGCAAGGTTTACCCTGAAAGAATGTAGCCACTGTTTTATAAAATGTGCCTTTTTAAATACCGCTGTCCCTTTTTTTTTCCCTCCACCAGCTGCATGTGTTTCAAAGATCACAGGATCTTCTCCTTCCCAGAGGCTAGTGAAGCTTAGAAAGAAAAAATCGCACTCGAGATGAAATGTTCTCCGAGCTCATGCTGTCCTCCCACACTGACAGAGCACAGATGAATGCATGGAGGCAAATAATGTCAGAGTGCAGGAAAGCACAAAATGACTGGGAGGAGAGGTGGCGGGCTGAAGAGAGGGCTGAAGCTCAAATGTGGCAGCAGCGTGATGAGAGGAGGCAGGATTCAATGCTGAGGCTGCTGGAGGACCAAACCAGTATGCTCCAGTGTATGGTTGAGCTGCAGCAAAGGCAGCTGGAGCACAGACTGCCACTACAGCCCCTGTGTAACCAACCGCCCTCCTCCCCAAGTTCCATAGGCTCCACACCCAGACGCCCAAGAACGCGGTGGGGGGGCCACCGGCCAACCAGCCACTCCGCCACAGAGGATTGCCCAAAAAAAAGAAGGCTGGCATTCAATGAATTTTAAAGTTGTAAACTTTTAAAGTGCTGTGTGGCATTTTCCTTCCCTCCTCCACCACCCCTCCTGGGCTACCTTGGTAGTCATCCCCCTATTTGTGTGATGAATGAATAAAGAATGCATGAATGTGAAGCAACAATGACACTATTGCCTCTGCAAGCGGAGATCGAAGGGAGGAGGGGAGGGTGGTTAGCTTACAGGGAAGTAGAAGTAGAGTGAACCAGGGGGCGGGGGGTTTCATCAAGGAGAAACAAACAGAACTTTCACACCGTAGCCTGGCCAGTCATGAAACTGGTTTTCAAAGCTTCTCTGATGCGTACCGCGCCCTCCTGTGCTCTTCTAACCGCCCTGGTGTCTGGCTGCGCGTAACCAGCGGCAAGGCGATTTGCCTCAACCTCCCACCCCGCCATAAACATCTCCCCCTTACTCTCACAGATATCGTGGAGTGCACAGCAAGCAGTAATAACAATGGGAATATTGGTTTCGCTGAGGTCTAACTGAGTCAGTAAACTACGCCAGCGCACTTTTAAATGTCCAAATGCACATTCTACCACCATTCTGCACTTGCTCAGCCTGTAGTTGAACAGCTCCTGACTACTGTCCAGGCTGCCTGTGTATGGCTTCATGAGCCATGGCATTAAGGGGTAGGCTGGGTCCCCAAGGATACATATAGGCATTTCAACATCCCCAACCGTTATTTTCTGGTCTGGGAAGAAAGTCCCTTCCTGCAGCTTTTGAAACAGACCAGAGTTCCTGAAGATGCGACCGTCATGTACCTTTCCCGGCTATCCCACGTTGATGTTGGTGAAACGTCCCTTGTGATCCACCAGAGCTTGCAGCACTATTGAAAAGTACCCCTTGCGGTTTACGTACTCGGCGGCTTGGTGCTCCGGTGCCAAGATAGGGATATGGGTTCCGTCTATGGCCCCACCACAGTTAAGGAAACCCATTGCAGCAAAGCCATCCACTATAACCTGCACATTTCCCAGGGTCACTACCCTTGATATCAGCAGATCTTTGATTGCGTGGGCTACTTGCCTCACAGCAGCCCCAACAGTAGATTTGCCCACTCCAAATTGATTCCTGACTGACCGGTAGCTGTCTGGCGTTGCAAGCTTCCACAGGGCTATCGCCACTCGCTTCGCAACTGTGAGGGCTGCTCTCATCTTGGTATTCATGCGCCTCAGGGCAGGGGAAAGCAAGTCATAGAATCATAGAATATCAGGGTTGGAAGGGACCCCAGGAGGTCATCTAGTCCAACCCCCTGCTCGAAGCAGGACCAATTCCCAGTTAAATCATCCCAGCCAGGGCTTTCTCAAGCCTGACCTTAAAAACCTCTAAGGAAGGAGATTCTACCACCTCCCTAGGTAACGCATTCCAGTGTTTCACCACCCTCCTAATGAAAAAGTTTTTCCTAATATCCAAACTAAACCTCCCCCACTGCAACTTGAGACCATTACTCCTCGTTCTGTCATCTGCTACCATTGAGAACAGTCTAGAGCCATCCTCTTTGGAACCCCCTTTCAGGTAGTTGAAAGCAGCTATCAAATCCCCCCTCATTCTTCTCTTCTGCAGGCTAAACAATCCCAGCTCCCTCAGCCTCTCCTCATAACTCATGTGTTCCAGTCCCCTAATCATTTTTGTTGCCCTTCGCTGGACTCTCTCCAATTTTTCCACATCCTTCTTGTAGTGCGGGGCCCAAAACTGGACACAGTACTCCAGATGAGGCCTCACCAATGTCGAATAGAGGGGGACGATCACGTCCCTCGATCTGCTCGCTGTGCCCCTACTTATACATCCCAAAATGCCATTGGCCTTCTTGGCAACAAGGGCACACTGCTGACTATTATCCAGCTTCTCGTCCACTGTCACCCCTAGGTCCTTTTCCGCAGAACTGCTGCCTAGCCATTCGGTCCCTAGTCTGTAGCTGTGCTTGGGTTCTTCCGTCCTAAGTGCAGGACCCTGCACTTATCCTTATTGAACCTCATCAGATTTCTTTTGGCCCAATCCTCCAATTTGTCTAGGTCTTTCTGTATCCTATCCCTACCCTCCAGCATATCTACCACTCCTCCCAGTTTAGTATCATCCGCACATTTGCTGAGAGTGCAATCCACACCATCCTCCAGATCATTTATGAAGATATTGAACAAAACCGGCCCCAGGACCGACCCTTGGGGTACTCCACTTGATACCGGCTGCCAACTAGATATGGAGCCATTGATCACTACCCGTTGAGCCTGACAATCTAGCCAGCTTTCTACCCACCTTGTAGTGCATTCATCCAGCCCATACTTCCTTAACTTGCTGACAAGAATACTGTGGGAGACCGTGTCAAAAGCTTTGCTAAAGTCAAGAAACAATACATCCACTGCTTTCCCTTCATCCACAGAACCAGTAATCTCATCATAAAAGGCGATTAGATTAGTCAGGCATGACCTTCCCTTGGTGAATCCATGCTGGCTGTTCCTGATCACTTTCCTCTCATGCAAGTGCTTCAGGATTGATTCTTTGAGGACCTGCTCCATGATTTTTCCAGGGACTGAAGTGAGGCTGACTGGCCTGTAGTTCCCAGGATCCTCCTTCTTCCCTTTTTTAAAGATTAAAGTCACAAAGTTTAAGGTCCCACCAGTCTGTGCTTGTTTCCCGAGCCCAGAATCAGCATTCCACAGCAAGAACCTGCCCCATTAGCACCATGATGCATGCATTGGCAAGGCCCATGCTTTCAGAGAAATCCGTGTCCACGTCCTGATCACTCACGTGACCGTGCTGACGTCGCCTCCTCGCACGGTATCGCTTTGCCAGGTTCTGGTGCTGCATATACTGCTGGATAATGTGTGTGGTGTTTAATGTGCTCCTAATTGCCAAAGTGAGCTGAGCGGCCTCCATGCTTGCCTTGGTATGGCGTCCGCACAGAAAAAAGGCGCGGAACGATTGTCTGCCGTTGCTCTGACGGAGGGAGGGGCGACTGACGACACGGCTTACAGGGTTGGCTTCAGGGAGCTAAAATCAACAAAGGGGGTGGCTTTACATCAAGGAGTATTTCAGGCAGGACTTCACCGAGGGTTCCAATAAGAAATGGTGCACCTAAGTTATTGTTCTTATTGGAACAAGGAGGTTAGCCTGGCCTCTGATTGATACATGGCTAGATTTACCTCCCTGCACCTTCTCTGTGAGTGACTGCAGTGTGACCTAGAGGAATGAGTCCCCTAGACAGGGGAGGAGGCAAATGAGTACAAAACAAATCTGGTCTATTTCTTGTTTTGATCCACTCCATCTATCTTTTACATCTTTGGCTGGCAGCAGACGGTGCAGAGGGACTGCATGCCATCCACATCTCATGGCTGCTCGGCAGAAGATGGTACAGTACGACTGCTAGCCATCCTCATCTCTTGCCTGCCCGGCAGAAGATGGTACAGTACAACTGCTAGCAATCCGTATCGCCTGCCTGGTCACCATTTGACGGTTCAATAGGACTGACTGCAGGACTAAAGAGAGTGACCTGGTCAGGTCACTCCAAATTTAGTCCCTGCGCCCATGTCTGCCCATGCGCTCCCAACCGATGTGGCCAGGAGCACCTCGGACACGACGAGGACGGCTACCAGTCGTACTGCACCGTCTGCTGCCAGAAGGCAATGGGTTGCTGCTACTGTGTAGCAATGCCGTACCGCGTCTGCCAGCACCCAGGAGACATATGGTAACGGTTACCTGAGCGGGCTCCATGCCTGCCGTGGTATGGCGTCTGCACAGGTAACTCAGGAAAAAAGGTGCGAAACGATTGTCTGCCCTTGCTTTCATGGAGGGAAGGAGAAAAGGGGGGCCTGACGATATGTACCCAGAACCACCCGCGACAATATTTTAGCCCCATCAGGCATTGGGATCTCAACCCAGAATTCCAATGGGCAGCGGAGACTGCAGGAACTGTGGGATAGCTATCCACAGTGCAGCGCTCCGGAAGTCGACTCCAGCCTCAGTACTGTGGAAGCGCTCCACCAAGTTAATGCACTTAGAACATTTTCTGTGGGGACACACGCACTCGAATATATAAAACTGATTTCTAAAAAACCGACTTCTATAAATTCGACCTTATTCCGTAGTGTAGACATACCCTAGGTCACAAGATAAGATAGTCACAGGAATAGATGTATTAACTGCTGGTATTTAGGAAATATATACAGTAATGTACCAGTTAAAATATTTTCGAGATTTTTGCAAATACAGTAGAACCCCATTTATCCGGTCTAATTGGGACCAGAGCCAGATCAGATAATCAAAAGTGGAGTCCTGGGTGTTCGGCAAATGCAGAGAGCCGGTTAAGGGAAGGTCAGATAAACAGGGTTCTACTGTATAGGCATCAAGTTATGGCGACTGATTAATGTAAACTGTAATGAGTATAAGGGGAACTAACAAGTTAACCTATGAAAAACAGGGCACCCCAAACATAGTGAAGTGTGGAAGTTCACAAAAGGAAATGGGGTTGAAACCTCCATAAATATATATGAACCCCAGTGGGCATCAGCGTAACACCTTTAAAAGCTGTATCCCAGCCTGCATGCCATGGAAATGCCACAATGAAATCCACTGGTGACTGTAACAATGAAGTTAAGGGGGAAGGCTTTCCAGCAGGGAATGTGAGTGATCACAGTCATAGGGCGAAACACTTTGCACTCACTCTATCTGCTGTTGTATTTTCAGTGTTTGTGGGAGTGTTTAGCTCTTTAGTGGATTTGTTAAAAAGGGAACTTGCGGTAAAGTGCAAATTTTTTCATCTACTCCTCAGGCCTCTCATCCTAATGACACTGATAATAATTTTCCTGATACCGTAACTGCTCAGGAAACCAACCCTTATTGACCACTGCAGTCTAAGATTAATCAATACATAAACTTTGTAATGTTTCCTCAGGTAGGCCAGAGGTCAAGGATGAAGCATTACAAAGTTTGTATTACCTATGTCTATGTTCTATCAACAGAGGGCTTCAGTTATTAAGTTCGTAAATCCACCATTTTCCATCAGTGCAAATCATTTCAACCTCAAAGTAGCTTCTTGTCAATTTTGTATCCCTCCCTGTCCGGTCCAGTTCCCTGCCTGTAACCAGTCCCTTGGGAGTGACATCCTCCCCTGTTTAGTGTGCCGAGATCCTCACAGTTCCCCAAGGCAGGCCTGCATACTCCAAGACTCTGAAATCATGCCCTTGGACGCCGGCAATCCCACTCTCTTTCCATGGCTCTCTGGACTGAATCCAGCCAAGCCAGACCCCTATGGGAGTGCTGTCCTTTCATAGAATCATAGAATATCAGGGTTGGAAGGGACCTCAGGAGGTCATCTAGTCCAACCCTCTGCTCAAAAGCAGGACCAATCCCCAATTAAATCATCCCAGCAAGGGCTTTGTCAAGCCTGACTTTAAAAACTTCTAAGGAAGGAGATTCCACCACCTCTCTAGGCAACGCATTCCAGTGTTTCACCACCCTCCTAGTGAAAAAGTTTTTCCTAATATACAACCTAAACCCCCCCACTGCAACTTGAGACCATTACTCCTTGTCCTGTCCTCTTCTACCACTGAGAATAGTCTAGAACCATCCCCTCTGGAACCACCTCTCAGGTAGTTGAAAGCAGCTATCAAATCCCCCCTCATTCTTCTCTTCTGCAGACTAAACAATCCCAGTTCCCTCAGCCTCTCCTCATAAGTCATGTGTTCCAGACCCCTAATCATTTTTGTTGCCCTTCGCTGGACTCTCTCCAAATTATCCACATCCTTCTTGTAGTGTGGGGCCCAAAACTGGACACAGCACTCCAGATTAGGCCTCACCAATGTCAAATAGAGGGGGACGATCACGTCCCTCAATCTGCTCGCTATGCCCCTACTTATACATCCCAAAATGCCATTGGCCTTCTTGGCAACAAGGGCACACTGCTGACTCATATCCAGCTTCTCGTCCACTGTCACCCCTAGGTCCTTTTCCGCAGAACTGCTGCCTAGCCATTCGGTCCCTAGTCTGTAGCTGTGCATTGGGTTCTTCTGTCCTAAGTGCAGGACTCTGCACTTATCCTTGTTGAACCTCATCAGATTTCTTTTGGCCCAATCCTCCAATTTGTCTAGATCCCTCTGTATCCTATCCCTGCCCTCCAGCGTATCTACCACTCCTCCCAGTTTAGTATCATCCGCAAATTTGCTGAGAGTGCAATCCACACCATCCTCCAGATCATTTATGAAGATATTGAACAAAACCGGCCCCAGGACCGACCCTTGGGGTACTCCACTTGACACAGGCTGCCAACTAGACATGGAGCCATTGATCACTACCCGTTGAGCCCGACAATCTAGCCAACTTTCTACCCACCTTATAGTGCATTCATCCAGCCCATACTTCTTTAACTTGCTGACAAGAATACTGTGGGAGACCGTGTCAAAAGCTTTGCTAAAGTCAAGAAACAATACATCCACTGCTTTCCCTTCATCCACAGAACCAGTAATCTCATCATAGAAGGCAATTAGATTAGTCAGGCATGACCTTCCCTTGGTGAATCCATGCTGACTGTTCCTGATCACTTTCCTCTCCTCTAAGTGCTTCAGGATTGATTCTTTGAGGACCTGCTCCATGATTTTTCCAGGGACTGAAGTGAGGCCGACTGGCCTGTAGTTCCCAGGATTCTCCTTCTTCCCTTTTTTAAAGATTGGCACTACATTAGCCTTTTTCCAGTCATCCTGGACTTCCCCCGTTCGCCACGAGTTTTCAAAGATAATGGCCAATGGCTCTGCAATCACAGCCGCCAGTTCCTTTAGCACTTTCGGATGCAACTCGTCCGGCCCCGTGGACTTGTGCACGTCCAGCTTTTCTAAATAGTTCCTAACCACCTCTTTCTCCACAGAGGGCTGGCCATCTATTCCCCATGTTGTGATGCCCAGCGCAGCAGACTGGGAGCTGACCTTGTTAGTGAAGACAGAGTCAAAAAAAGCATTGAGTACATTAGCTTTTTCCACATCCTCTGTCACTAGGTTGCTTCCCTCATTCATTAAGGGGCCCACACTTTCCTTGGCTTTCTTCTTGTTGCCAACATACCTAAAGAAACCCTTCTTGTTACTCTTAACATCTCTCGCTAGCTGCAGCTCCAGGTGTGATTTGGCCCTCCTGATTTCATTCCTACATGCCTGAGCAATATTTTTATACTCTTCCCTGGTCATATGTCTAAAACTTTCACTTCTTGTAAGCTTCTTTTTTATGTTTAAGATCTGCTAGGATTTCACCGTTAAGCCAAAGCTGGTCGCCTGCCATATTTACTATTCTTTTGACACATTGGGATGGTTTGTCCCTGTAACCTCAACAGGGATTCCTTGAAATACAGCCAGCTCTCCTGGACTCCTTTCCCCTTCATGTTAGTCCCCCAGGGGATCCTACCCATCCGTTCCCTGAGGGAGTCAAAGTCTTTACTCCTTCAGGGTGCAATGATCCCTGTAAGTATTTGCAGTGACATCAGGCAGCATTTTCAAATCAAGGTAACAATGCATTAGTCACCTGGAAAACAGAATCTGAAAGTCCTCAGGTTAGCAAAGAGAGGCAACGGTTAAGACCAGAGTTCAAACTGGATACCACCAGGCCAGCTACAGTAGAACCTCAGAGTTACAAACACCATAACTGAACAAAAATTATGGTTGTTCTTTCAAAAGTTTACAAGTGAACAATTACTTAATACAGCTTTGAAACTTTACTATGCAGAAGAAAAATGTTGCTTTCCCTTTATCATGTTTAATACAGTACTATACTGTACCTACCTTTTTTTTTTCCTGTCTCTTCTGCTGCCTCTGTGTCTTTTATCCCAGGTGTGTGACTGTTGTATCTGTGAGCTCCGCTCTTAACAGAGCCCCGTGACACCCCATTTTTCTCCTGCTCTACTTCCCTGCAAAGGAGGGGTGCGGGGGGGGGGAGAGAAAATCTCCTTCCTCTTGCTCAGAGGTGGGCAAACTACAACCCTCTTGCCTGGCCCCTGAACTCCTGGCCCAGGAGGCTAGTCCCCAGACCCTTCCCTGCTGTCCCCCCTCCCCTGCAGCCTCAGCTCACTGCGCTGCTGCTGCCGGTGCAATGCTCTGGGTGGGGAGGGGGGCTGTGAGCTCTTGCCGGGCAGTGCAGCTGCAGAGCCGCGGCCTGACCCATGCTCTGTGCTGCACGGTGGCTCCAGTCGGGCGGCATGGCTGCCTGTTCTGGTGCTCTGGGTGGCAAGGCTGTAGCACTGCCAGCCACCAGTGCTCCAGACAGCATGGTAAGGGGGCAGGGAGCAGGGGGGATTGTATAGAGGGCAGGGGAGTATGGGGTGATGGTTAGGGGACTGGGGTATAAATGGGGGTTGGGGTGGTCAGAGGGCGGGGAACAGGGGAGTTGAATGGGGGCAGGAGTCCCTGGGGGGCAGTCAGGAAGGAGAGGGGGGTTGGGTGGGGTGGCAAGGGGCAGTCAGGGGCAGGGATTCTGGGGGCGGTTGGGGACAGGGAGAAGGGGTGGTTGGATGGGGCAGGGGTCCGGGGGTGGGGGGGGTCAGGAATGAAAGGAGGGGGTTGGATGGGGTGGCAGGGGGTAGTCAGGGCGGCTGGATGGGGCGGGGGTCCCGGGGGGGCAGTCAGGGGGCGAGAAGCCGGGGGGAGGGGGGAGATTGGATAGGGAGTGGGGACCAGGCCATGCCTGGCTGTTTGGGGAAGCACAGCCTCCCATAACCATCCCTCCACACAATTTCAGAAACCCGATGTGGCCCTCAGGCCAAAAAGTTTGCCCGCCCCTGCTCTTGCTGATGGTAGCTAGGTGTGAACATTCAGGCCATTTGGGGTTTCCTTTGTCCTCATATCCTCCACTGACATGTGAAGACTTTACTCAGTTTGTTAATGACTCCAATCAGGTTGCCGAGTCAACACATCATCCCTCCCCCTTACAATTAGTGCACAGAAATGCAAAGCCAAGGTAGAAACTGAGGCATGCATGGGAATCAAAAATATTACTAAAATCCCCACATTCATCACACCTCTCGTCAAGTTTTGTATCTCTCCCTGACCTCTTGCTCTGCAAATGTTCCCACTCTTGCTGGTTGTTTGTCAGCCTCTAATAAAAACTTAAGTGTCTTCTTCCAAGTGGTCCCTGTAGCCAATTAGTTCATTTTATCATCCATTTATTATTGTGTTATGGTCAATTCATGCGCCATTATAACATAATCAACGTATGCTAAATAGATTTAAATTGTAGGAGTACAGAAGGATACGATTGACAAGTATTTAGGAGTGATGAGAGTGTATAGAAGTACAGGTTTATAAGTAAAGCATGGCTGGAACGCAAGACCTATAGGCTGAGACCTGTAAGATTTCAGCTTAGTCAGACTAGGCCATAGGCTTAAAAACACCTGACATAAGTGGGTGATCTAGGAATAACCCTATGCCAGGAAGGTCACAAGATTAGTGTAAAAGATGTGACAATAGGTAATGTTACAAAAACTAGATTGCAATAAACTGCAAGGTATTGTCCAGGATCATGAGACACCTGATTGTAACATCATTGTATGTCCTGTCCTGACCACAGGGTATATGCTGTGCATAGATGCTAATGAGAATAAGAGGAACTAAGAAACAACTTATGAAAAATGAGGAGTCTGGTGGCACCTTAAAAAGACTAACAGATTTATTTGGGCATAAGTTTTTGTGGGCAAAAACACACTTCTTTAGATGCATAGAGTGAAAATTACAGATACAGATGCATAAATATACTGGCATATGAAGAGAAGGGAGTGCACAGAGTTGGGAATCAGCCTTGACAAGGATAAAGGAGTTTGAGGCACAAGTTGTGTTCTTGTCCCTGTTGAAGGACAAAGCCCAGGTAGGAACCATCAAACGGTGGAAGTCAATGCGTGGTTGCACAGGTGGTGTCAGAGAGAGGGCTTTGGATTCTTCGACCATAGGACGTTGTTCCAGGAAGGAGGATTGCTAAGAAGAGATGGGATCCACCTAACGAAGAGAAGGAAGAGCATCTTTGCAGGCAGGCTTGCTAACCTAGTGAGGAGAGCTTTAAAACTAGGTTCACTGGGGGATGGAGACCTAAGCTCTGAGGTAGGTGGCGGAAGTGGGATATTGGGAGGAAACACAAGGAGGAGAGTGCAACAGGGGAGGCTTCCTGATTCATACTGAGAAATCCGGGCAATCAGTTAGTTTTCTTAGGTGCCTATACACAAATGCAAGAAGCCTGGGAAACAAGCAGGAAGAACTGGAAGTCCTGGCACAGTAAAGGAACTATGATGTGATTGGAATAACAGAGACTTGGTGGTGTAACTTACATAACTGGAGCACTGTCATGGATGGGTATAAACTCTTCAGGAAGAACAGGTGGGGGAGAAAAGGTGGAGGAGTTGCACTGTATGTAAGAGAGCAGTATGACTGCTCAGAGCTCAGAGTCAGGGAATTGGGGGGTTGAATAGGTGTGGAAATCCTGTGGGGCCTGTCAGGGGGCGGGGGTGTGGATATGGGTCAGGGCAGTCAGGGGATGGGGGGTTGAATAGGAGGTGGAGTCCTGGGAGGGGGCAGTCGGGGACAAGGAATAGGGTGGGATTGGATGGGTCAGGGGTTCTGAAGGGGGCAGGAAGTGTGAAGGGGCGGATATGGGGCAGGGGCCAGGCTCTTTGGGGAGGCACAGCCTTCCCTACCCAGCCCTCCATACAGATTCAGAACCCTAATGTGGCCCTCAGGCCAAAAAGTTTGCCCACCCCTGCTCTAACATAAGTATTTTCTTGAATTGGAGCCTTACACAAATTAAGAGCAGCTGTACAGAATATTCCGGATTCATAATCGTTCGCACTACTGCTGAGTGTCACCATTTCCTCTGCATTTGCTATATGACAGCTATGACAATGCACAGGCTCCATGCATAAGAACATGGAAATTCTGTAACATTCCTCCACATCTCTGAACACACACTCCTGAGGCTCAGAGACTGAGTAGAAGTCATTGACACTTGTATTGCATTATGTTCTCCAGGCAGCCTGCTCAGCATTTGCAATATTGTCCAAGAACCCCAGCTCAGAACCTTCTCTCCACTGAGGGAGCTCTGAGTTAGTTTCAGCAGCTCATACTTTTGGCTCTCCAAACCTTGGCTGTTACGTTGCTCTCTAGGCAGCACAGCCTACTCTTCTAATTCTTGCCCTGCTATAAAGCTACAGCTGGATTCTTACTTTGACTCCCTTATTCAAACCGGCTTGGCTCTATGAAACAATGCAGAAAGAATGCACTGTAATCCAGTCAACTCGTTCTTGTGTGGAAACATGGAGAACCGAAGAAGGCCCTCACCCTAGTTTAGGCATTAGTGCAATATAAAGGTTAAATAATAAAGGTACAGACAAGTCTTGGCAGGGCTGAGACACAAAATGTCCAACACCCAAAACAACAAAATTGCAACTTCCACAGCATCTTGGAAAGATGCCAATTTATCCAGACCATAAACCACAGAATCCACAGGGTTCTTCTGACTGAGAAGAGTGAGGCAGGTCAGATTTCTAAAAGGTACTGGATCCAAGCTATCTGAAAACTCAGGAAGAAAACACCATCAGTTGACACTCGGTTCACATTTTCACTGTTCCCTTTGCAACCATAAGGACCAGATTTTTTTTTAAATTAAAACATTCTGTAGCATAATTCTGCAGCAAGAAATGAATACCACAGCCTTGGAATCATGGAACACACAGGGTCCTGACTGTAATCAAAAAGCTGTCAAGATACACTGTGTACATTTGTGAAGATTCAAAATATTTGTGAAGATTCAAATCACCTTAATCAAAAACAGACATTCCCAGTTAGAATACACCAAATACCAGCTAACAAAATTAGAATCCCACCACCTATTTGTCTGCCATCATAGAGACAAGCTACAGCTCTCTCATGTGCATGCATGCGCACACACACCTGAGTCCACAGCTGACAAAGACAGCTAACCATACGCATCTACAACTCATTCAGACAAAATGGCTCATGTTAACATTGCAAGTTGTTGGAGTCACAGCACTCTGCAACTCAAAATGTGTAATGCCAACAAGGATGACATTAGCCTTGTTTTTCTGTCTCCGTGTTAAGACAACATACATGTGGGTATTAATTACTGTACCACACTATGTGCTTACCTTTAAGACCTCCATTTTAAATCCACTGTCCGATGTAGGCCCATCAGGCATCTGTAGGGCCTGAACAAAGGCCTCTGTGAACTGCTGCACTACAGGAAAGATCAGGACTTTGGCTGCACCCTAGTCACAACAAATACAAGTAGTATTGAATTCTATACATTAGTATTACCATAGCACTTGGGCGTCTCAGACATGGACCAGGACACCACTGTGCCAGGCGCTGTACAAACAGAACAAAAAGACAGTCTACAATAACTGGTAAATTTACATGCACACTATTAAAAGCTGAAGCTCACAGACAGCAATGGAAATCATACCGTTATGTTGCCCCAAAACAAAGTAGAAGCTGATGACAACTGCTGTGCATTGAGGAGTCACATGCAGCTTCCGGGGGTGCCTCTTCACAATGACTGTCAAACTGACTGGCTTTTTCAGTTTGGAAGCCAGCAACAATTGCAAAGCAGAGCAAGCTTTTCAAAAACCGTCTTAAGTAATAAAAGCTGGCATGAGAATTGCTGTGTTGATTTCTCTGGGTAATATATACAAAAAGCATTTTGGCTGCACTGTAAATGGTGCTAGGTGGAGCAAGATTAAAGTCTGCACTTTGGACAGAGTAAGAAAAATCAGACACATCAAAACTTACGCAATATTATAAAGGCACTGGTTGTGACTCCGTAAGAAAGACAGTTAAGTTCCACACTTAAAGCAGTACTTGTGGCACCTTAGAGACTAACCAATTTATTTGAGCATAAGCTTTCGTGAGCTACAGCTCACTTCATTGGATGCATACTGTGGAAAATACAGAAAATGTTTGCTTTTATACACACAAATCATGAAAAAAATGGGTGTTTATCACAACAAAAGGTTTTCTCTCCCCCCACCCCACTCTCCTGCTGGTAATAGCTTATCTAAAGTGATCACTCTCCTTACAATGTGTATGATAATCAAGGTGGGCCATTTCCAGCACAAATCCAGGGTTTAACAAGAATGTCTGGGGGGGGGGTAGGAAAACAAGGGGAAATAGGTTACCTTGCATAATGACTTCACCATTCCCAGTCTCTATTCAAGCCTAAGTTAATTGTATCCAATTTGCAAATGAATTCCAATTCAGCAGTCTCTCGCTGAAGTCTGGATTTGAAGTTTTTCTGTTGTAATATGGCAACTTTCATGTCTGTAATCGCGTGACCAGAGAGATTGAAGTGTTCTCCGACTGGTTTATGAATGTTATAATTCTTGACATCTGATTTGTGTCCATTTATTCTTTTACATAGAGACTGTCCAGTTTGACCAATGTACATGGCAGAGGGGCATTCAAATCCAGACTCCAGTGAGAGACTGCTGAATTGGAATTCATTTGCAAATTGGATACAATTAACTTAGGCTTGAATAGAGACTGGGAGTGGCTAAGTCATTATGCAAGGAAACCTATTTCTCCTTGTTTTCCTAACACACCCCCTCCTCCCCAGACGTTCTTATTAAACTCTGAATTTGTGCTGGAAATGGCCCACCTTGATTATCATACACATTGTAAGGAGAGTGATCACTTTAGATAAGCTATTACCAACAGGAGAGTGGGGTGGGGGGAGAGAAAACCTTTTGTAGTGATAAACACCCATTTTTTCATGATTTGTGTGTATAAAAGCAAACATCTTCTGTATTTTCCACAGTATGCATCCAATGAAGTGAGCTGTAGCTCACGAAAGCTCATGCTCAAATACATTGGTTAGTCTCTAAGGTGCCACAAGTACTCCTTTTCTTTTTGCGAATACAGACTAACACGGCTGTTACTCTGAAACTTAAAGCAGTATTCAACATCCTCGTTATTAGTTCCATACTCAAGAAAGCAGCACAAGAAATCTAAATAAGAACACCCCAGCACACCTGAAAGGCAATGGGACAAGCTTTTAGAAAGACAGACTGATGGGGGGGGTATGGGGGGGGAAGACAGACAGAGACTCCGCTGAAGGAACCTGAAGACATGGGCTTTCCCAGAGCCTGGGAATGGTAAGTCTCAGGGAAAAGCTAGATATATGTAGTCTGTTTTACTGTTTTTAAGATAAATATTTCAGAGAAATCCCTTCCTCTAAATAAATAATACTTTGCCTTAAGGAGGCTCTCTCTTATCCCTGAGAGCAGAACTGCAGGGTCTGAACCTAAGTCAAACCTGCAGAGGTAATCACAGTTAGTACTAGGGGATTGCAACCCAGGGCCTGGTCTGACAATGGGAGAACAGAATGATTCCACCTGGACCCAGGTGACCGCCCAAGGCCCAAAACCTAAAGGGGGGTGCACTGGAAGAGATCAAGAGTCAGAGGTGCAATTCGCTCAGTAACTGTGACAGCCATGAGGAGGACCTCCAGAATGGACCATATGGTGCCTTCTTCCCCAAATTACAGCACTTAATCTGTGTCCTGAAAATGTTTTCTCACAAGTTCCAAGTAAATCTATTGATCAGTTTAGGAGTTAAAATTAAGTGTGAAGAAGCCAGTTGCATTGAGTTTTGCACTTGAAGTAGAGATTCGGCCACTTTGCATATAAGAGAAATATAACATTCTCCCCAAAATTACAGTAGTATAGAATAAATATTCTAAGTTTCCAAACAGATGCTAATTTTACACCTGCTCAGAATAATTTCCTGCAATATACAATGAACTCATGAACTGAAAATCAAACTTACCTTCTCCAACTCCTCCATGTTACAGATCATATGGGCACATGTGGTGAAGATCTCTACTGCACGTGATCTGGTGCGAATACCATATACCTTTTAGAAAACATATATGTCTCAGGTGTGACAAGAAAAATGCTGGTGATACCAGGGAAGCGAAAGTGTGTTTAATCACTACCATTAACCATGCTCATACGTTATCCTTAACACACTTATTTCAGAGATTTCTCTTTCTTCAGCACAGTCTAAATTTGAACAAGTCACCAGCTAATTTCTTAACACTGAACAATGAACCTGAAAACTCCTAAGAGACATTGTAGTAACCAAAACTGCAGGAAAAGGAGAGAGAGATATCAGAATCCAGCACAATCTCATTCTCACTTACCTGAAATACCCTCTTAATGCATTCAGTAGGTCATCACAATATTTAATTACTTTCAAACACATGACATCTAGCTACATCTACATTTCTTTATTCCTTCAGAACAGGCACCTCCCTCCCTAACCTACTAACCGGCAATATGTTGTCATTTAGTTAGTACCACTAACAGTGAAGACAAATAGTTCTTTGCCATACCTCCGCCATTGTGAAAATTTTGTACATCTCAGGAAGAATAACAGGAGCGACGAGTGGCATCTGTGTGTCTGTCACTTCCCGGGTAAACTCTAGGAAGAGAAACAAGTAAAGAGGAGAGTCCCCATACATGTGAGCATTATCTCCCAGGTTCACACTCCAATTCAGTTCAGCCTCAACAATAGAAGTGATTTTATTCTTCGTTAAACTTTAATTTACACCAGTGTGTAGGGCCCTACCAAATTCAAGGCCATGAAAAATGTGTCACGGATTATGAAATCTGGTCTCCCCCTGTGAAATCTGGTCTTGTGTACTTTTACCCTATAATATGCACATTTCAGGAGCGGAGACCAGCGTCTCTCAAACTGGGGGGCCTGACCCAAAATGGAGTTGCAGGGGGGTGACAAGGTTATTTAAGGGGGGTTGCGGTATTGCCACCCTTACTTCTGGGCTGCCTTCAGAACTGGGTGGCCATAGAGAGGCGGCTATTAGTTGGGCGCCCAGCTCTGAAGGTAGCGCCCCGCCAGCAGCAGTGCAGAACTAAGGATGGCAATATCCTACCATGCCACTCTTATTTCTGCGCTGCTGCCTTCAGAGCTCAGTGGCTGGAGAGTGGCGTCTGCTGACCAAGGGCCCAGCTCCGTAGGCAGCAATGCAGAAGTAAGGGTGGTAATACCAAGCCACGGCATCCTTACTTCTGCACTGCTGCTGGCAGGAGCTCTGCCTTCAGAGCTGGGCCCTCAGTCAGCAGCCGCCGCTCTCTAGCTGCCCAGCTCTGAAGGCAGCACTTCTGCCAGCAGCAGCGCAGAAGTAAGGGTAGCAGTACCACAACCCCCCCTACAAACTAGGTCTGCAGGCAGGCTCATTGATTTCAAGAATGTGGAGGAGTCTTGAAATTATTTTAAATCAAAGTTGCAGTTGGAGCCTGCATTCCAAGCAGGGGGAAAAAATTTGTAGGGACAAGTTGCAGACTAAACTGGATGAACAAGCATTTCAGGCAGATTATTAAGGGCAAGAAGAAAGTCCACAAGGAATGGAAAAAGGAATGGACCAACAAGGAAAGCTCTCTCTTGGGGGTGTTTCTACACTGCAATTAAAAACCCACATCTGGACCGTGCCAGTTGACTAGGCTCACACGGCTCAGACTAAGGGGCTATTTAATGACAGTGTAGATGTTTGCGTTCAGATGGGAGCCTGGGCTCTAGAACCCTGTGAGATGGGAGGGTCCCAGAGCTTAGGCTGCAGCCCTGCAAGTCTGAGTGAGCTTGCATGGGCCACCTGAAGGTTTTTAATGGAAGGGTAGACATACCCTTGAGATCAGAAAGCATAAGGAAAAAGTGAGAACTGCCAAAAGGCAAGCAGAGCTAGCGCTTACATAGGAAATTAAAAACAGTAAAAATTTCTTTAGCCCTGTAAATAAAAAGAAAGCAAGGAAAGGTGAGACCGCTAGGCGCTGAGGACAGGGTGGCAATTAAAGATAATCTCGGTACAGTCCAACATCTGAACAAATGCTTTCCTTCATTTTTTACTAAGGAAAATGAGGAGCTTGGGGGCAGCAGAAGGGTGGTAATGGGAATGAGGATATGAAAGAATAAATTACCACATCTGAGGTGGACGCCAAACTCAAACAATCTAATGGAAGAAGCTTACAAGAAGTGGAAGATTGGACAAATGACCAGGGAAGAGTATAAAAATATTGGTCGGGCATACAGGAGTGAAATCAGGAAGGCCAAATCACACCTGGAGTTGCAGCTAGCAAGAGATGTTAAGAGTAACAAGAAGGGTTTCTTCAGGTATGTCAGCAACAAGAAGAAAGTCGAGGAAAGTGTGGGCCCCTTACTGAATGAGGGAGGCAACCTAGTGACAGAGGATGTGGAAAAAGCTGAAGTACTCAATGCTTTTTTTTGCCTTTGTCTTCACGAACAATATCAGCTCACACTGACTGGGCAGCACAGCATGGGGAGG
Source organism: Caretta caretta (assembly GCF_965140235.1). NCBI lineage: Eukaryota > Metazoa > Chordata > Testudines > Cheloniidae > Caretta > Caretta caretta. The sequence goes on along the minus strand of NC_134226.1, from coordinate 19,004,313 downwards.
AGGTGACCAGTCCTCTGTGGAGAAAGAAGTGGTTCGGGACTATTTAGAAAAGCTGGATGAACACAAGTCCATGGGGCCGGATGCGCTGCATCTGAGAGTGCTAAAGGAGTTGGCGGATGTGATTGCAGAGCCATTGGCCATTATCTTTGAAAACTTATGGCAATCGGGGGAGGTCCCGGATGACTGGAAAAAGGCTAATGTACTACCCATCTTTAAAATAGGGAAGAAGGAGAATCCGGGGAACTACAGGCCAGTCAGCCTCACCTCAGTCCCTGGAAAAATCATGGAGCAGGTCCTCAAGGAATCAATTCTGAAGCACTTAGAGGAGAGGAAAGTGATCAGGAACAGTCAGCATGGATTCACCAAGGACAAGTCATGCCTGACTAATATAATTGCCTTCTATGATGAGATAACTGGCTCTGTGGATGAGGGGAAAGCAGTGGACGTGTTGTTCCTTGACTTTAGCAAAGCTTTTGACACAGTCACAGTATTCTTGCCAGCAAGTTAAAGAAGTATGGGCTGGATGAATGGACGGTAAGGTGGATAGAAAGCTGGCTAGATTGTCGGGCTCAACGGGTAGTAATCAATGGCTCCATGTCTAGTTGGCAGCCGGTAGCAAGTGGAGTGCCCCAAGGGTCAGTCCTGGCGCCGGTTTTATTCAATATCTTCATTAATGTTCTGGAGAATGGTGTGGATTACACCCTCAGCAAGTTTGCAGATGACACTAAACTGGGATGAGTGGTAGATACGCTGGAGGGTAGGGATAGGATACAGACAGCCCTAGGCAAATTAGAGGATTGGGCCAAAAGAAATCTGATGAGGTTCAACAAGGACAAGTGCAGAGTCCTGCACTTAGGATGGAAGAATCCCATGTACTGCTACGGACTAGGGACCGAATGGCTAGGCAGCAGTCATGCAGAAAAGGACCTAGGGGTTACAGTGGACGAGAAGCTGGATATGAGTCAACAGTGTGCCCTTGTTGCCAAGAAGGCCAATGACATTTGGGGCTGTATAAGCAGGGGCATTGCCAGCAGATCGAGGGACATGATTGTTCTTCCTCTGTTCGACATTGGTGAGGCCTCATCTGGAGTACTGTGTCCAGTTTTGGGCCCCACACTACAAGAAGGATGTGGAAAAATTGGAAAGAGTCCAGCAGAGGGCAACAAAAATGATTAGGGGACTGGAACACATGATTTATGAGGAGAGGCTGAGGGAACTGGAATTGTTTAGTCTGCAGAGGAGAAGAATGAGGGGGGATTTGATAGCTGCTTTCAACTACCTGAGAGGTGGTTCCAAAGAGGATGGCTCTAGACTGTTCTCAGTGGTAGCAGATGACAGAACAAGGAGTAATGGTCTCAAGTTGCAGTGGGGGAGGTTTAGGTTGGATATTAGGAAAACTTTTTCACTAGGAGGGTGGTGAAACACTGGAATGCATTACCTAGGGAGGTGGTGGAATCCCCTTCCTTAGAAGTTTTTAAGATCAGGCTTGACAAAGCCTTGGCTGGGATGACTTAGTTGGGGATTGGTCCTGCTTTGAGCAGGGGGTTAGACTAAATGACCTCCTGAGGTCCCTTCCAACCCTGACATTCTATGAATGGGACTAAATTGGGAAGCCTGGATAATCTCCACCCAAGAATATTAGAGGAGCTGGCACATGGAATTGCAATCCCAATAGGAAGTATCTTTTATGAATCCATAAATGTGGGGTGTCGTACCCTATGACAGGAGAACTGCAACTACAGTCCCTTCTTTAGAGAAAGGAAGAAAAAAAAATGTGATTTAGGAAACTACAGCCCCATTCGTGTGACCTCAATTGTATGCAAGATCTTAGAACAAATTTTGAAGGAGTAGTTAAGAACACAGAGGTAAACGGTAATGGGGATAAAATACAGCATGGTTTTACAAAAGGTAGATTGTGCCAGACCAACCCCATCTCCTTCTTTGAGATAACTGATTTTCTAGACAAAGTAAATGCAGTACATGCAATCTGCCTGGATTTCACTAAAGCATTTGATACAGTTCCACATGGGAAGTTAGTTAACTTGGAGAAGATGGGGATTAATATGAGAATCAAAAGATAGCAAAGGAACTTGTTGAAGGGGAGAGTAAAACTGGTCATGCTGAACGGTGAACCATCAGGCTGGAGGAAGTTTATTAATGGAGTTCCTCAAGGATCAGTCTTGGGACCAATCTTAGTTAACATTTTCACTAATGACCTTGGCAGAAATTTAGACATGAAATTAGGCAACAGTTTCTAACCACCAGAGGAGTGAAGTTCTGGAATAGCCTTCCAATGGAAGCAGTGGGGGTAAAAACCAAACCTGTTTTAAGACTGAACTTGATACGTTTATGGAGGAAATGGTATGATGAGGTTGCCTACAGTGGCATATGGCGACTGCCACTAAGCAATATCTCCAATGACCAGAGACGGGACACTAGACGGGGAGGGCTCTGACTTACTACATAGAATTCTCTCTCAGGTATCTAATTGGTGGGTCTCACCCACATGTTCAGGGTCTAACTAATAGCCATATTTGGGGTTGAAAAGTGATTTCCCCCCAAGTCAGACTGGCAGTAACCCAAGTTTTTCACCTTCCTCTGCAGTGTGGGGCACGAGTCACTTGCTGGTTTGAACTGGAGTAAATCATGGATTCTCTGTAACTTGAGGTCTTTAAATCAAGATTTGAGGACTTCAGTAACTAAGCTAGAAGTTATGGGCCTATTAAAGGAGAGGGTGGGTGAGGTTCTATGGCCTGCGATGTGCAGATGGGTCAGACTAGATGATCATGATGGTCCCTTCTGGCCTTAAAGACTACGCATCTAACATGTGAGCTGCTAACATTTTTGACAATAGTTTTGATTAATGCTCCCCATTATTTAGTAGCAGTTGGTATCCAAAATTAGTGCTGAGGCTGCAGATAACATTCTGCACCAAATCCCCTTTTGAAGTAGCTCATATTTTCCATGTGGAAAATGGATGTTCCAGGGTCAGCAGGGGCATGTGCAAACAGCCCTATACTGTTTCTATCTGGAGATAACCCCACAGAAGCCTGTACTCCATGCCTTGTCCCTTCTCCCTCTGCTGCCAGGCCAAAGCTCCCCCAATGATAGAAAGATGTACAGCAACTTCCAAAGGATGGAGCAGCTTCAGCCTCATAGATACTCCCCGTGTCAGCAAGAGGTACTACGCCCAGCAGTGATTAGCCACATGACAGATAGGACATTACTGGTGAGGCTTCGCACCAATGATCAGCCAGCCCTGGATTTATATAATTTGTGCTGATATATTTTGTAAATAAGCACCTAGATGCTATGGTGCTAGGCATGAGTCACTATAATGAATATTTTAATATTCTAGCCGGCACCAACAGTATCCAATGGAGTTAAGGCTGCTAAATAGTTTCCATTATAACCACCAGTTTTCATTGGTTTTGAGGGCAATGGGAAGTGGTAGGCATTGACAGATATTACAATTCTTTATAGAGATTTCTATAAAAGAACATTTGGCAGCCCCGTTGCAAAAAAATTTTCAATTATGAAAAATAGCAGCAAAAATGACCAATCACCCCAAAATTGTTTTTAAAACTATCCCTTCCACTAGATCAACTCTACAAGTAATGAAACAGCGTGATGGGCAGGGAAACCCTTGGGGCCAGGAGAAAGGGAAAGCTGGGGTGTGTACAAATTTGGGGAAATGTGGAGAAATAGAGAGGGGGAAGTTAGGGTGTGCATACACCAGAGAATTACAGGGGTTAGAAACTAGGAAAAACTGGCCAGTACTTTCTGGCTGCACTGAACTGCCCCTTAAGGGAAAAAAGCCAGAGTGTACTGGTGAATATGGCACTCAGATTTAAAAGAAAATTTAAGGTTCATACTACTTATCTTAAAGTCATTAGAAATCTCAGCAGTATCTTTGGGTTTCTTGTTTAGTGTTCATGTATGACATCTTTGATCATTTAAAGAAATAAATTCCTAGATAACTCTGTTAAACTGACAGGTTTCAGAATAACAGCCGTGTTAGTCTGTATTCGCAAAAAGAAAAGGAGTACTTGTGGCACCTTAGAGACTAATTTCTCCCTACTGTTACTCGCACCTTCTTGTCAAGTGTCTGTAATGGGCCACTCTCATTACCACTTCAAAAGTTATTTTTCCTCCCTTGATATCCTGCTGTTAATTGATTTATCTCATTAGACTGACCTCACACTTGGTAAAGCAACCCCCATCCTTTGATGTATTTATATCTGCTCCTGTATTTTCACTCCATGCATCTGATGAAGTGGGTTCTAATCAAAGAAAGCTTATGCTCAAATAAATTGGTTAGTCTCTAAGGTGCCACAAGTACTCCTTTTCTTTCTGTTAAACTGGAGTTAAGGTTGAGTACGTATCAGTGATTTAAGGTCAAAAATATTATAGGAATATTGTAATTAACCTCAAAGAAATCAAAACATGTTAAAGTATGGAATGAACTACCTCAAACTTTGCCCTGTAATAATACCATGAGCAAAAAAAGGGAAAAAATTAGTGTTTTAAGAATCAGTTTAATCTGGAACTACAAACACTATTATGCACTAATCATAATTGTGCCATTATTGCTTGGTGTCACCGCAGGGATTTCTTTCAAGTTAAACAACTCTAAATTTCGTAAATTGGTAATGCTTGTTTTCCTAAATTGGTAATGCTGAATTTCCTAAGTTGGTAATAGCTGAAATATTTTTAACCTTAAATTACTGACGTGTAAACTGATATCTCCACCTTAACCTAGTTTACCATAGTTTTTAGCTGGGATATATTATTCATATAGCAAGAAAAACAGGAATAGTGCGTATGTGCCTACCAGCTCTGCTTTTCACTGTACAACCTTAATGCTGAATTAATAGCTTTTGCAATTTAGATTACATTAAATGCATAAAGTTATTGGATCCAGCATTATAAAGTAATGAAAATTACAAGGCCACATTCATACTTGCACAGGGATTTCCATTTTTCTAAATTTAATTTAAAAATCTCAAATATAAAAGTTTCAGAGTAGCAGCCGTGTTAGTCTGTATTCGCAAAAAGAACAGGAGTACTTGTGGCACCTTAGAAGCTAACAAATTTATTAGAGCATAAGCTTTCGTGGGCTACAGCCCACTTCATCGGATGCATAGAATGGAACATATAGTAAGATATTAGAGATTTTATATAAAACACACACACACACACAGGTAAATTGGAAGTTACCATAGGAACTGTGAGAGGCTAATTACTTAAGATGAGCTATTATCAGCAGGAGAAAAAAAACTTTTGTAGTGATAATCAAGATGGCCCATTTAGACAGTTGACAAGAAGGTGTGAGGATACTTAAGGAAATAGATTCAATATGTGTAATGACCCAACCACTCCCAGTCTCTATTCAAACCCAAGTTAATGGTATCTAGTTTGCGTATTAATTCAAGCTCAGCAGTTTCTCGTTGGAGTCTGTTTTTGAAGCTTTTCTGTTGCAAAATTGCCACCCTTAAATCTTTTACTGAGTGGCCAGAGAGGTTGAAGTGTTCTCCTACCAGTTTTTGAACGTTTCAGAGTAACAGCCGTGTTAGTCTGTATTCGCAGAAAGAAAAGGAGTACTTGTGGCACCTTAGAGATTAACCAATTTATTTGAGCATTTATTCAATACGCAAAAGAATAAATGGACACAAATCTGACATCGGGCATCATAACGTTCAAAAACTGGTAGGAGAACACTTCAACCTCTCTGGCCACTCAGTACAAGATTACATCTTACTATATGTTCCATTCTATGCATCCAACGAAGTGGGCTGTAGCCCACGAAAGCTTATGCTCTAATAAATTTGTTAGTCTCTAAGGTGCCACAAATATAAAAGTGTAGCTTTACTCTGAAAAAGACTACAAAATGTCTCCTTCTCCAATCAGTTTCCTGGATGTATTCAAAATACCTGCTTACTTTTGTGATAAAAGTAAATTTGTTGCGGATTTTTACTCCTGTTAGTCTTGGGAGCCCACTCACAACAACTAATGGAATCTGCACTTAGTTTTGTATATCAACAAAATGCTTTGTTGAGTTCCAAATCAATTATACCAATTCAACCCAGTGAAAACAATGAGACTGCACTGGTGTTGCTGAAGGGAGATTTTCACCTATAGAACCTTTATTACTTGTAACAACACATATAATGGAAAAACCACTGAACTCTTTGATCCAAGGTGAATTTGTGGAACTGGCAATTATAAATATGTTTTTACTTATAAAACTTGAGCACATTCAACATGCATGTCTCCAGCATAAACAGAGACCACTTCATAATATTATTTCCAAAGTCACTTTTCAGAGTAGAATTGAATATTAATGTTGCCTTTACAGTTTTTGCATTTGGTTTTCTCCAACGATACTCAGTATCTAGTGCTTGAAACTCATTTCAAGTTTACAATGCTCCACATATACCCATGTTCATACCAGTTAGAAAAATCTGATACTGATTGTTTTCCAAGAGTATAACTTGATTTGTAAACAAAATGTGTTCAAACCAAAGGCATAATTCTGTGGCGGAATCCAGGGCGCAATTAAAGTGTAAATAGCGAGTTGTGTGAGAAAAGATTTTAAAAATCCCTTAGTTCATGAATACTATCTTTCTTCAAACACATTTTAGTATATTTGGAAAGTCTGGTTAAACACAGACCTCATCAGGTAGTGAGAACAAGCAGAAGAAATGTCAGATTAAAGTTGTAGGTACCTGAAAAATAGGATCTTATAATGGAAATTCCTTCCTAGCTGTATCCTATTAGCACAGCATACTTTCCTCTATGCCAGCAGTTCTCAAACTGTGGGTCAGGATCCCAAAGTGGGTTGGGACCACATTTTAAAGGGGTTGCGAGGGCTGGTTTAGACTTGCTGGGCCTGGAGCCGAAGCCAAGCCCGAGAACTTCAGGCCTGGGAGGAGAGGCTCAGGATATAAGCTCCCTGCCTGGGGCTGAAGCCCTTGGGCTTTCCCCCCTCCCCCGCCCAGGACAGCAGGGCTCGGGCTCTGGCCCCTCCATCCACGGCAGCAGGGCTCAGGCTTTGGTCCTCCCTCCTAGGGTCATGTAGTAATTTTTATTGTAAGAAGGGGGTCACAGTGCAATGAAGTTTGAGAACCCCTGCTATGCCTTAATGACAAGGAAGTTTTGCAGTGACTGAGCTGGAGGCTTTAATTCCTGCACCACACAGGCACCCCACTTCTGCTCCAGCTTCTTTACTTCACTCAGGAAGCGGGAATGTGGCACAATACCATCGAAGTCAAGGAAAAAACAGGACAACTGCTCAGGTCTTGTCATGCATATATACATACCTGTAAGTACTCTCATGGCTCCATGCACTGCATTCAGATCACCACTGACCAGCATCTCCATCAACAAATTGAAAAGCTGGGGCCAAGCCTCAGGCCAGTCCCAGTGGGCTATGGCTGAAACTGCATAGGCAACACTTGAGCGCACTTTACTAATAGATTCTCTCAGGCCATTGGGTAACAGCTCCCTTATGGCAACTTTTGCCTGCAGAGAATAATGATATTTAGCAAGAGAGATCACTTATCACACACAACAATATAGTGTTTTCAAACTGCTCTCATCACATTCTGATATGTTTAGCAGATTCTTTTGTTGTTAGCATCAGGTTTAAGGGAAGTATCTGAGTGTGATTTCAAAACATGCACATTTGGATTCCTTTCAATTTATAAAGGAGACAGAGCACAACATGCAGAAATGTATTACTCTTCCCATATAAAACACACCCAAATATAAAAGCTTTCCCAAAAGTAAACTGCAATTAAAGTTTAGTTTATACTTTATACACAGTTTTAATCTCATAAAATCCTTCAAAGGGAAGGAAAGGTATGAGCGCACCAAGTAATCCCAAATAAAAAAGGACCCTAGCCTTTCCTAGGAGTTCTAAATCTAGTGGTGAATATACCCAGGATGTCTGCTCACATTTAACCCAATTCCTAACACCTTTCATTTCTCCAATTAGAATTTCCCTTCCAGTGAGCCCCAATCTAGATGTGCTTGACTTTGCAACCTTAAACCAAAAAAAATGTTAAAAGAATGTTATCTCCTAGGGTGTTTGTTTTTTCTTCAAAGCAAACTACAAAACAGAACTCCCACATGCACATATTGACACACATGGTTTATTAGCTGGTTGGAACCTTCAGATCCACTGCACAGACCTCCGCTGCTTGAGCTAAGGGAGTAGTTGAGAGCAGTAGTAGACTGTCATCCTCTATATGTGTCAGCACTAGAGGGAGATGAGAATTTACCGCTAGGTTCAACAAATATTTGTCAACAGCAGAGGAATGGCAAGATTCAGAAATTGTGGGTTCTATTCCAGTCTCTGGAGGGGAGTGCGCTTTGGTGGGAACAGACTCTTCTGCCTCCTTCCCCACAAGTTTGTCCCCTTCCCCACCCCCTCTAACCCGTCATTGTTCCATTCCTGTATCTTCCCTCACCCCTGGATCTTCAGCCCAGTCCCAGTGTTCTTGCCTAGCCAGTCCCGATCTCCTCTCTGGGGTTGCCTTTCTGAGTCAGTCTCTTCCCCACCTCTCGTTCCCAGTCTTCCTGCTAAGTCAATCCCAGTTCTCCCCCCCTGCACCCAGTTCCTTGTCGGATCTCAGTATGGTGTCCCCCAGGCCAACTAGCTCCATGCCTCTCCAGACACCTTGTCCCAATCTACTCCTTACCCTCCCCCCAGTCTGGCTCTTGTCCCCTCTGCACTTGAGTTCAGGTGGCTTCATCCTCTATGCTGCCTGGATGCCAGCAGGAGAATTGCTGAGAGCACAGAAGAGAAGCTCCCTGCTCTCAGGTCTGCTGCCTGACTCCACCCCAGCTCACAGCAACTATTACATGGAATGTCCAGCTTCACCTGTGTAGCCCTGGACTGGAGCCACTGAGCGCAGATGGCACATACACAGTATGGTCAGCGTGAGTGACTCAGGCATGCTCAGTGAGGACCGAGTCTTTGGCAATTTTAGCTGCTAAACTCTAAGAAGCCTCTACTAAGCATGTGCAAACTGAGATTTTTCAAATGTCTATAACTTTACCAATTTTGGGCAGACTTTCAAAGGAACAGCAAAATGCACACAAAGCCTGCCCCTCTGCCAAATTTCAATTAGAAGGTCAAAAGCATGGCAGGGTTAAGTGCTTCTCAGAGAAAAGGTCACCAGAATTATTTAAACATTGAAAGACTTTTTTCACAGCCTCATTATCAGAAACACTTGAATGGATGTAGCTGAAGTTTTTTTTGTTGTTGTTTTTTAAATCAGCCCAAAGAATTAAAGTTTGGGAAAATTATAAGCAACTGAAAACCAGGTCTTATAACAGGAAGTGTTAGACAACCTAAATAATAGGTGGCATTACTCGCTCTAATAAATCAATACCAACCACCACCCCAAAACAAGCCAACCAGAAACCTTAGCTTTCCACAATGATAAAAATCAGTTACAGCAGACAAGCAACATGCAACCAATACAGTATTAAACAGGAATCTTACCCTTTCTGTGGTCTCTGGATGCCTAAACTTGTCTGACTGGGAACACCAGTGAGTCTCCACATATTGTTTCAAAATTACAGATGCTAACTGTAAAAGGAGAGAAAGGACATGAAGCAGAACTAAAGGAATGGGTTACATTCAGAATTGATACAAATATCCCGCCTCATTCCTAAAAATGGCCTGGCCAAAATGTGAAATTCCTTGTGAAAGAAACAGGACACTCTGTTGCAGAGACAAGTGGAGTGTGTAGTTATTGTTCATTGACAGCATGCCTAATGCTATAAAGAGTCTAGAGATGTTTGATGCCAGCTTCCTATTAAGCCCACCCCCATCCGAGAACCTGCTCATCACCAAAACTAGCACAATATTAGATGGTTCATTAAAACTATGCCAAGCCTAACTCAGTATTACATTCCCAGAGACCTCTAATAAGTTGTCGCCTCTCAGGGCCCATGGTTTCCACCTAGCTAGACAAGAGAGATGGTAAGAAGCAGATGGCTTCCTACGCTGTAAATTATAATGGTTCAATAATTAAAGAAGTCTGGCACTTGCTATTACCCAGAGGGTTACTAACTACCAAGAAATGTCCAAATGAGAGGATCAAGGTGGGTGAGGTAATATATTTTATTGAACCAACTTCTATTGGTGAGAAAGACAAGCCACAGAGAGCTCTTCTTCAGGTCTGGGAAAAGTACTCTGAAAGACACAGCTAATTGCAAGGTGGAACAGACTGTTTAACATAAGTAGTTAGCACACACTCTAAGGGACCATTCAAGGTAGAGTGGCCTATTAAAACCTCTGCAGTCATAGGACAAAATGAGAGGATTTGTGGGTTAAAGGTGGTTGCAATAAGCCATAAATCCACTGTCTATTCAATCCATGATTTTTAGTGTCTAGCAGAGTTATGAATTTAAGGACTGACTGGTCAGACACAGACCTGGTCATAAGACCGGCCATACTGGGTCAGACCAAAGGTCCATCTAGCCCAATATCCTGTCTTCCGACAGTGGCCAATGCCAGGTGACAGAGGGAATGAACAGAACAGGTAATCATCAAGTGATCCATTCCCTGTCACCCATTTCCAGCTTCTGGCAAACAGAGACTAGGGACACCATCCCTGCCCATCCTGACCAATAGCCATTGATGGACCTATCCTCCATGAATTTATCTAGTTCTTTTTTGAACTCTGTTATAGTCTTCGTCTTCACAACACCCTCTGGCAAAGAGTTCCACAGTTTGACTGTGCGTTGTGTGAAGAAATACTTCCTTTTGTTTGTTTTAAACCTCCTGCCTATTAATTTCATTTGGTGACCCTAGTTCTTGTGTTATGAGAAGGAATAAACACTTCCTTATTTAATTTCTCCATACTAGTCATGATTTTATAGACCTCTATCATATCCCTCCCCCTTAGTCATCTCTTTTCCAAGCTGAGATGTCCCAGTTTTATTTATCTTTCCTCATACAGAAGCTGTTCCATAACTCCTAATCATTTTTGTTGCCATTTTCTGTACCTTTTCCAATTCCAATATATCTTTTTTGAGATAGGGCAACCACATCTGCATGCAGTATTCAAGATGTGGGTGTACCATGGATTTATATATAGGCAATATGATATTTCTGTCTTATCCATCCCTTTCCTAAGGATTCCCAACATTCTGTTCGCCCTTTTGACTGCTGCTGCACACTGAGTGGATGTTTTCAGAGAACTATCCACAATGACTCCAAGATCTCTTCCTCGAGTGGTAACAGATAATTTAGACCCCATCATTTTATATGTATAGTTGGGATTATGTTTTTCAATGTGCATTACTCTGCATTTATCAACATTGAATTTCATCTGCCATTTTGTTGTCCAGTCACTTTTGTGAGGTCCCTTTGTAACACTTCATCCTCATAGGAAACCTGCACAACTCTTCCAAAAGATGAGCCTGGGAGCTTAAATTCATAGTACGTGCTAACTATTTATGCTAAGCAATCTCTTCCACCTTGCATTTAGCTGTGACACTCATTTACCTTTCCCAGACCTGAAGACCACCTCTTCTTTGTGGCTCGAAAGCTTCTCCCTCTTATCAACAGAAGTTGGTCCAATAAAAGGTATTACCTCACCCACCTTGCTTCTCTAATATCCTGGGACCAACATGGCTACAACTACACTACATACAAACCAGAAGATGTATTTTTAACTAAGCTTCTAGGACATGTTATATTACCCACAAATTTCCTTTTAGTCCGTGTGTTTGCCACGTCTCCAATTTTTTTTTTTTAAAGGACATTGCTGATTTTTATTAAACCAAAAACAGGAAAACAACTTCAATTCTATTAGGTATCTAGTAGAATTTAGGTAAGAGGATGATATTGATAAAAATGTAATCAGTTTTTGTGTTAAGCTGCTAAAATACAATACACTTGTTGATAAGCACCACACTAGACAGACTTTCACTCTATCCTCTGCCTTTGTTAAACCAACAGGGAAAGTGAATGACATGGGTTATGTCTACACTGCAACATAAGCCTGTCCTTGAGCTTGGCTCAAGCCTAATTCCCCTCCCCCCTTGCATCTACACTGCAGTTGTGCTAACTGGGGGCTCAGACCCAGGGTCCCAGGACCTTGCAGCGCTGGAGGGTCAGAGCACGGGTCAAGCCAGGACACAAGGTCCGAGCCCTGTTGCTTTGCAGTATAGACGCAACCCAGCTTCACTCAGGTCCTCGGAGTCCATGAGAAGTATCCCACAATTCCATGCGACAACTTCATTAGTTCTCTCTATCCCAACAATCTGCAATCCATTCTATTAAAATGGAAGCCATTCTCCCACTTGGTGAGCAGCAGCAGATCAGGTCAGCATTTACCCATTCTCTTCTAATCACCAATCTCCAAGCACAGTATCAGAGAATCTCCTGGATTTGCAAGAGAGAGCAAATCAATCAAGCCTTTTGCAAAGTAAGCTGCTTCATGATTACAGGAGCACAGCCAAATTCTGGTGAATCTCTGGTGCAAGGCAAGTAAATTGTGTATTTCAGGAAAAGCACCAGGAATGCCCATGTATACTAGTAGATAGCTAAAAAGCTGGCACCTCTGCAGATTTTCCAGACAGGTGACCAGTGCAGCAAGCACATTAAGATGCTGAAGAGCAAGTATCGGAAGACCAGAAGTAAAAACTGCACCTCAGCTACTTGTCAACAACGTTCCCATTTTATGATGACTGATGGAGTTCTGGATGCTGTACTAAGCACAGAGACAACAGTGCTTCATGACAACCTGGTCAGCCAGGATGGTCCCTGTTGGGCCCTGAATATCTGAGGAGAGCCAGCAGCAGGCTCTCAGTGAGGAGCACAGAGTGACTCTTAATGAAACCAGTCCAAGAGCAGGCTGTGGATCACGATCAACAGCAAATGCTTGGCCCCTATTCGCTGAGCTTACAGAAAACCAGGGGGAGACAGAAGCCGCCACCGAGTCCAGTAAACGTATGACTCAAATTTACAGTTTATTACAGTAACGGAAAGGATATCTGCTATAAGAAGCAATGCAAAAATGATAAGCCCCAAAAATGATAGGCCAGCATGTGGCCACTAATGGCAAATTTCAGAGTAGCAGCCGTGTTATCTGTATTCGCAAAAAGAAAACGAGTACTTGTGGCACCTTAATGGCAGATTGTATCACAGTGCCTTGGCGTACCCCCACCACGTGGAGTTCAAAATGGCAACATGGCATTTCAAACATTCAAAAACAGCTGTAAACATAATTTTAACAGTTAAGTCACAAGATGATTGCTAGGGTCATTCTTGTTTTCCTTTCAGTAATAAAAAATTTGCCATTCTGTAATTACTCCTCCTGGGTCTATGGAGCCATCTGTAAACACTGAACTCAGTGTACGTGTTTGGGAAATAGTCTTCTATTTCCAATTAGTCCATTTCAGTTAGAGGCAATCCACAGTGTCTCTGGGTCACAAAATCATTTCTCCAAAGTATGAGTGGGGTGTCAGTTTTCTCCCAGAACTGTGCCAGGTGTGGGGTGTAGGAAAGCTGAACATTTCAGAGTGTTTGTGTGCAGAAATAATAGGGTAAGCCATGAGTGAGCTAACAGCATAATGTTCATTCCTTCATGGATTCTGACCCAATCCTGAATGCTGATAGCTGCAAACATTTTGTGAAGGAGGAACTCCATATAGCCAGTCACCCTGCAGGGAAGGGCATATTTTCCATGCCCCTCTGTATAGCTAACTAGTCCACTCCACTCACAAATGTGCTGTTTGGTCACTATATGTTTAAATACTTCAGCAGTTTGGAATAACATCCCCCTCTGCCAATAGGGCACCACAAGAATGGTTACGTCTTCCAAAATATGAAAGGCCTGAAATGAGAGGAAAAAGCCTCTTGCAGCAAGGGTGCTATACATCCTCTACCATATGGCAATTAGATATGAAATTTTTATGAAACAGGAAAAAAGGTAAGGAGTACTTGTGGCACCTTAGAGACTAACCAATTTATTTGAGCATAAGCTTTCGTGAGCTACAGCATACAGCAGTATGCATCCGATGAAGTGAGCTGTAGCTCACGAAAGCTTATGCTCAAATCATAGAATCATAGAATATCAGGGTTGGAAGGGACCCCAGAAGGTCATCTAGTCCAACCCCCTGCTCGAAGCAGGACCAATTCCCAGTTAAATCATCCCAGCCAGGGCTTTCTCAAGCCTGACCTTAAAAACCTCTAAGGAAGGAGATTCTACCACCTCCCTAGGTAACGCATTCCAGTGTTTCACCACCCTCATAGTAAAAAAGTTTTTCCTAATATCCAATCTAAACCTCCCCCACTGCAACTTGAGACCATTACTCCTCGTTCTGTCATCTGCTACCATTGAGAACAGTCTAGAGCCATCCTCTTTGGAAACCCCTTTCAGGTAGTTGAAAGCAGCTATCAAATCCCCCCTCATTCTTCTCTTCTGCAGACTAAACAATCCCAGCTCCCTCAGCCTCTCCTCATAAGTCATGTGTTCTAGACCCCTAATCATTTTTGTTGCCCTTCGCTGGACTCTCTCCAATTTATCCACATCCTTCTTGAAGTGTGGGGACCAAAACTGGACACAGTACTCCAGATGAGGCCTCACCAATGTCGAATAGAGGGGAACGATCACGTCCCTCGATCTGCTCGCTATGCCCCAACTTATACATCCCAAAATGCCATTGGCCTTCTTGGCAACAAGGGCACGCTGCTGACTCATATCCAGCTTCTCGTCCACTGTCACCCCTAGGTCCTTTTCCACAGAACTGCTGCCTAGCCATTCGGCCCCTAGTCTGTAGCGGTGCATTGGATTCTTCCGTCCTAAGTGCAGGACCCTGCACTTATCCTTATTGAACCTCATCAGATTTCTTTTGGCCCAATCCTCCAATTTGTCTAGATCCCTCTGTATCCTGTCCCTCCCCTCCAGCATATCTACCACTCCTGCTAGTTTAGTATCATCCGCAAATTTGCTGAGAGTGCAATCTACACCATCCTCCAGATCATTTATGAAGATATTGAACAAAACCGGCCCCAGGACCGACCCCTGGGGCACTCCACTTGATACCGGCTGCCAACTAGACATGGAGCCATTGATCACTCCCCGTTGAGCCCGACAATCTAGCCAGCTTTCTACCCACCTTATAGTGCATTCATCCAGCCCATACTTCCTTAACTTGCTGACAAGAATACTGTGGGAGACCGTGTCAAAAGCTTTGCTAAAGTCAAGAAACAATACATCCACTGCTTTCCCTTCATCCACAGAACCAGTAATCTCCTCATAAAAGGCGATTAGATTAGTCAGGCATGACCTTCCCTTGGTGAATCCATGCTGGCTGTTCCTGATCACTTTCCTCTCATGCAAGTGCATCAGGATTGATTCTTTGAGGACCTGCTCCATGATTTTTCCAGGGACTGAGGTGAGGCTGACTGGCCTGTAGTTCCCAGGATCCTCCTCCTTCCCTTTTTTAAAGATTGGCACTACATTAGCTTTTTTCCAGTCATCCGGGACTTCCCCCGTTCGCCACGAGTTTTCAAAGATAATGGCCAATGGCTCTGCAATCACAGCCGCCAATTCCTTCAGCACTCTCGGATGCAACTCGTCCGGCCCCATGGACTTGTGCACGTCCAGCTTTTCTAAATAGTCCCTAACCACCTCTATCTCCACAGAGGGCTGGCCATCTCTTCCCCATTTTGTGATGCTCAGCGCAGCAGTCTGGGAGCTGACCTTGTTCGTGAAGACAGAGGCAAAAAAAGCACTGAGTACATTAGCTTTTTCCACATCCTCTGTCACTAGGTTGCCTCCCTCCTTCATTAAGGGGCCCACACTTTCCTTGGCTTTCTTTTTGTTGCCAACATACCTGAAGAAACCTTTCTTGTTACTCTTGACATCTCTTGCTAGTCATAAATTGGTTAGTCTCTAAGGTGCCACAAATACTCCTTACCTTTTTGCGAATACAGACCAACATGGCTGTTACTCTGAAACCAGGAAAAAAGGTTATAATTTTTAACTTACCATTGTCTCTGCACTTCTGTAACAGATTAACAAGGCTGTATCCGGAAACAGTATGAGGACTGAATCATGCCCTTCACAATGTATCAGTTCACTCTAGAAATCTTACATTTTATGTCCTGGAGATTTCACAGAAAATTGTGCTTCTAGTTTTTTTCCACAAAAAATGAACTAATTTAGACAATAACTCTGTTTCTTGTCCTCTTTCAGGACCCTCAAGCTATACTGCCTACTGTTCTTCAGGAACTCGATCCCTGGCCTCAGACATTCCAAAACTAAGCATTTCTGTGATGAAGTTATGGTCAATGTTCTTAACAGCAGACCAGCAGGTCCTGCAGCAGCAGAAGAGGGATGAAAGACTGGAACAATGGCATGCTGACAGGAAGGAGGAAAGGGGGAGTCTTGCCGTCCAGGTGGAGGACAGGGTTTCAGAGAGGGAGCAGGCACTTGCAAAGCAGTTCCTGGCACAGGAACAGCAGCTAAGGGAAGAGGACAGAGCTCAACAGAGAACAGTTTTTGCAATTCCTGTCCATAATGGCAGCAAGAGTACCATCTCCGGCTGCCTCCCCAACGACATGGCACGATCAAGCTGCAACATACCCCCCATCCAGTAGTAGCTTGGACAACTCTGTTGGGATTGCCCATGCATTCAGGACTTATGAGTGGCTGGGTAGGGCAACTAAACCCCATGCAGCCTGCCTTCTTCAACCCCTCTCCACTGGAACCTCCATCACCACCACCACCTGCCGCTGCTAAGTGAGGGGAAAATGTGTAAAGAAGGGAAAGGAGAACGTGAGGCCAGGGGACATGTAGTGGTAGGGAGATTGTATCATATTTTAACTATATCATGCTTTGGGGGTGGGGGGTGTAATGGCACTGGCTTGCCCAACACTGAGTGTTTTATTTTAAGACATGTTTACAAATAAAGCATGTTATGTTTTCAATAAATTTTATTGTTATCTCTGCATCACATTATCAGTCATGATTTGAGATAAAGCTAAACACATGTTCAGGAGCAATTAAGCATTAGTAAGCAAATGGTATTCTTCTATTTAGCTAGGTACATCAATTCACATTTCACTAAATTCCATCTGTAGACCCATTCTTCCCCCCCAAACCAAATTCATTATTCATCATCATGTCATTCAGACTTACATTGCATATCAAGAGCCCACCCCCCGCAAAAAATAAGCCACTTTTCCTCCAACAAGCACATTCCTACAGGTACTACTGCTCCTCTTCCACTGGGCCATGCAAGTCTATCATGTGAGCACACGAAGCATTCCTGACTTCTGCTGTCCAGATGCAGCCAGCTCCAGCAGCGGCAGCTGCACTTGCTGGCCGAGGGTACCGATCCAGCATCCCCTCGCTGCCGTAGGTCCAGTCAGGGGGAAAGGGCTCACCTCTGGCTTCACAAAGGTTGTGAAGACCACAGCAGGCCACAGTAATGCGTACAGCACTGATGACACTGACATCCAAATGGGCTTGTAGACACCTCCAATGTGATTTTAATTTGTCAAAAGCATTTTCAACCCCCATGCTACCTGCTAAGAATATAATTAAACTGTCTTTTGCCAGGGCCTCTGAAATCAGGCTATGACTTCGTAACCCAAGGCAAAAGGAGGAACACGGGGTCCCCCAGAACAACCATGGAGACTGCAACACCATTTATGTCAATCTCCGTTGGTGGGAATAATGTCCCAATTCTATCAATGAACGTAGACTCTTAGGCAGCAAAACAGCTCTAGTTTTGTGAGCTGATCCAATACAGCCCACCTTGACATTCATAAATCTGCACTGGTTGTTTGCTGTGGCCATTTATGTACTCCTTGAGGAAGGCAAATGAGTCCCATTAATGGGCCTGGCAGTTAGGAAACCCCATTGTCTCAAAGCCAGCAATTACCTCCAGAATATCTAATGCTTGCCACACTGGGCAAAACCACTCGCCTGATTGTCTCAATTACCTCCATAACCACTTTACCCACATACAACTTTCCAACCCCACACTCGCTGGCAATTGACCTGTAGCAGATCGGGGTAGCCAGTTTCCAGACAGTTACAGCAAGCTGTTTCTGGACCGGTGAAGATGTGTCTTTTTACGGTGGAGGCAATCTGCTCACAAAGCTCCAGAAGTGTGGCTTTTTTCATGCAAAAGTTCTAGACTCACTGCTTGTCATCCAGGTCTGCATAATGGCATGGTCCCGCCAGTCTGTGCTTGTGGCCCTGAGCCAGAAGCAGCAGTCTTTGTGGGGGGCATCAGCAGCTATGTCAACTATACGGAGCAGCAGGCACCAGGACACTCCTCCAGCTCCATCAGAAAATCTATCACGTACCTATGGTGGGCCAGAAAATGCTAGCAAAATGTCCACCAGTTCCTCACTGATGCCCTGCCAGTTTCCTGACACAGGACTGAAAGCACAAGCAAGAGAAGTTAGTGAAAAGACACTTCAAGTTGCTGACTCCAGCAGTTGGGAGTGCACAGACCAAAATGACTGCTTGGCAGGCTGTTCAAACTTCCTGTAATGTACTGGGCAGGCAGTAAGTTTTCCCAAAGCGCATCACGGTCCTAGGGCTTGAGTGGCCACATTTCAGTAGAGGAGGGTGCTAGAAACTCTGGGATATGACTCAGGTCTGCGCACTGCACTGTGGACATCAGACCCCTAGGTTCAAGCACAGATTAGAAAAGTCTTAAAGTAGGGTTAAAATATAAATATAGACACTCAAGCGCAGGGTTCTTTAACATAGGTCAATTTCAAGTCCCACTAACCCTGGACTTACCCTAGGTGGAGGGCTATGAACAGATAACACCCAGCCTCCAGAACTCTCACCCGTGGAATGTTATCAATAGCAATCCATCTGATCTTAATTGAAAGGGATTCTCAGGAAGCTAGGATCCAAACCATTTGGAATTCCAGAACTTTTTGGGGAGAACAGAGATAGTTGCGAGAGGCACAGAACCTCACATACCTATTGTACTGATCCCTCAGAATACTTTAGAGATGTGAGAAGGTCACTGTTACAGCATATCTTTTATATTAAAAAAATTAAGTGAACAAGTTCTAGATTTGCAGCTTTGGAGACAAGTCCTTCTCACAGTACTGGTACAGTTCAGAAAACAGAGCTCCTATGTGCCACCCTGCCAGCATGCCACCCTGATCAGAAAGGAAGACGTCAACGATCAAGAGGACTAGTCTCTAGGCCTACACTTAGATTGTCAAGTGTGTTAAATGCAATGGTGTTTTTGGGAAATATTAATACTTGTCCACTATGCTCTGGACTAAGATCACCAATCCATTTCACAGAGATCTCTGGAACAGCCATAAGGATATACTTTTCATCAACTACTGACCTAGGCCAAAGTGGTAGTTAACCATCCACAGGCTAATTAAGTTCATTTACTTAAAAGCGAAGTTATCCATAGGGGGTAAATCTAGGACAGTCAATCTACGGAAAACAAGACATTTTGGCCAGAGAATTAGACTTTTTCAATACACCTGGCTATTTAACATGTCCCTGTAAGTGAACAATTGCCACAAATTGAAAGCCATGGTAGAAACAGATACAGGATGCAGATACATCCACAATCTGTTTGTAGCATACAGCTGCCTTTTATGTCCTAGTACCTTAAGAGTTCATGTGGCACCTTAGAGACTAACAAATTTATTTGAACATAACCTTTCGTGAGCTACAACTCACTTCATCGGACGTTAGTCTCTAAGGTGCCACAAGTACTCCTTTTCTTTTTGCGAATACAGACTAACACGGCTGCTACTCTGAAACTTAAGAGTTCAGTTATTCAGTGCACAACACAATTTTACCTTCGTACCTATTACAGTGGGACTGGAGCCAGGTGCTACCACAATACAAACAAACAAGTTAAACAGAACATTGTCAGCCTGAACCTCTATAAAGTCTAATTCTAAATCTAATAACTTCTTACTGTTTCAGGATGTAAATGCCCAATGGCATTTTGGGATGTATAAGTAGGGGCATAGCGAGCAGATCGAGGGACGTGATCGTTCCCCTCTATTCGACATTGGTGAGGCCTCATCTGGAGTACTGTGTCCAGTTTTGGGCCCCACACTTCAAGAAGGATGTGGATAAATTGGAGAGAGTCCAGCGGAGGGCAACAAAAATGATTAGGGGTCTGGAACACATGAGTTATGAGGAGAGGCTGAGGGAGCTGGGATTGTTTAGTCTGCAGAAGAGAAGAATGAGGGGGGATTTGATAGCTGCTTTCAACTACCTGAAAGGGGGTTCCAAAGAGGATGGCTCTAGACTGTTCTCAATGGTAGCAGATGACAGAACGAGGAGTAATGGTCTCAAGTTGCAGTGGGGGAGGTTTACATTGGATATTAGGAAAAACTTTTTCACTAAGAGGGTGGTGAAACACTGGAATGCGTTACCTAGGGAGGTGGTAGAATCTCCTTCCTTAGAGGTTTTTAAGGTCAGGCTTGACAAAGCCCTGGCTGGGATGATTTAACTGGGAATTGGTCCTGCTTCGAGCAGGGGGTTGGACTAGATGACCTTCTGGGGTCCCTTCCAACCCTGATATTCTATGATTCTATGATTACAAGTGACAAAATTATTCCACTGTATTATTTATGATTATTAAAAATACCAAGGAAGCCACACATGAAAATAAGATTTTGGTGTTTTATTTTGTTGTAAAATGCTTAGAGATTAAAAGGCACTAATACAAAAGGATGTCACGCAACCAAGAATATTTTGTGGCAGAGGGAAGATTTCCATTTCCTTTCTCTTCCCGTTATACCTCTCCCAACTACAATTTTCTGGTTTTCTTACCACCCAGTATGAAAATGGTATTTGTAAAATGAAAACCACTAAAGTAGTAAAATATTTGTATTAGAATTAGCATCACCATAACCAACAAGAGGCGATGCAATTTTAGACTTTTTTTTTGGTAAGTAGTGAGCACGTCGTAGAACAGCTGGTCATAGGAAATAACCTTGGATCGAGTGATCACGAGTTGAATTGGTTTAAATTAAATGAAAGGATAATTAAAACCAGGTCAACTCTGATTTTTTATTTCTAAAGGGCAGACTTTGAGAGTTTAAGTGAATTAGTTAAAGAAGTCAGCTGAACTGAAGAGCTCAAGAACTTAAAAGTGAACAAAGCTTGCACTTTCTTAAAATCAACTACAAAAAAAAAAAACTATCTGAAATTTGCATCCCAAGTGTGATGCTGGCTGTATGGAATCTGGGGGACACTTTATGTTATCATTGATCTCATTGTAAAATTGCAAGGAATCTGGCCAGATATGCTGTGAAAGGTGTCAGTGAAAATGTTACGATTTGCAAAGTATGATCATCTTGTTTATATGTTTGGATCACCTTTGTATTATGAGTTACAGATATGTAGGATATATCTGTATTTCCAAACTGCTGCTGTGTCTCTGGGTGACACCCCTTGACAGAACAGCATCAGCGCTGGGCCTCCTTGCTGGCCCATCAAGGGACATCAGCTGTACAATGAGCCCATTGAAAGGAGCCATGGACTATACCTTATGACTCAGCAAGGCATGCAGGGGCATGCCTATGGAGAGAACTTTTAAGGCCTTTCAATGCCATGTACTATGAGTCTGTGTTTCAGACAAAGGAAGTACCAGACACATGGCAAAAGGACTATAAAGGGCAGCTGCATCATCTCCATTTTGTCTTCAGTCCTGATTCTTACCTCTGGAGTAACTTTTCTACAAACTGAAGCTCTGAAAAAAGGACTGAATGACTCATCCAAACTGTGGGTGTGTTTCAGAGGGACTTTCAAGCCAGCAAACTCTCAAATACTGCTAAGAACTGATACGGACTTTGAAGTCTTTATATGTATGTGACTGCTTTACCATTTAACAACTCTCTTCTTGTCTCTCTTTTTTCTTTATAATAAACCTTTAGTTTTAGATGCTAAAGGATTGGCTGGCAGCGTGGTATTTTGGGTAAGATCCAAACTTATAATGACCTCGTAATGTGGCTGACCCTTTGGGGTCAGAAGAACATTTTGTATATGTGAGCAGAGTTTTAAAATAACTTCTCACTGTACTGGACCTAGGTGCTGACTGGGAGCCAGAGAACTGGAAATGCAATAAAGGGGGCTGTGAGATTCCTTTTCGTGTGTGTGCGTGCATGTGCTTCTGGATAACCAGTGTGGTGATCAGAAACACAGTTTGTGACTGATTGAAGAGTTTAACTTCAGTGATAGCCACCAGTCTTTGGGAGAATCTGCTCTCCCTTTTTGCAGCCTGCCCTGCCCTTGGTATTTTCCGTGAGGACTCCCCAGGCACCATGGGTCACACCAAGCGGGGGGGGGGGGGGGGGGGGACGACAACCTGCAGGGAAAGGATCCCGACTCAGCTTGATGATTAGCCTCCACAAAAAGGTTATTAAGAGCAAACAGACAACCTATAGGGAATGGAAAAAGGAGCTGATCAAAAAAAGCTGCATCATGGAGATTAGAAAATGCATGTTTCAAGTGGAAACTGCTAGCAGTCAAGCTAAATTAGCTTTCAACAAGAAAATAAAGAGGTTTTTTAGTTATATAAATAAAAGGAATAAGGAAAGATGGGCCACTATGCAGTCTGACTGGGAAGGAAATTATCTTTAATCTAGGTATGACCCAAAAATGAAATGAATACTTTGCCGTAGCTTTCAAAAAGGATGAAAATATGGAACATGTGCATGAAGGCTGAATGCCTGATGGAAATCAGTGTCCAGAAAAGAAAATGATCACTGCTGAGATACAAGAAAAACTTTGGCTGGCACGTGAGTTTGCTCGTCTGGTAGCAATGATTTTTAATTAGGCTGTTGGAGACCCCAGGGCATGGCCACTAGTTAAGTTGAGGGGATGGAAGGCCATAAGGGTCGAGGAAGTACTGTATGACTGGAGAGTAGCTAATGTCATACCTATATTTAGGGAATAAAAAGTGATCTGGGCAATTGCAGACCTGTGAGTATGACCTCAGAAATTTGCAAGGCTTTAGAACAAATTGTGAAGGAAGAAAACAATTAAATTAAATAGAGGTAAATGGTAAAGCGGATGTAATGCAACATGGGTTTCATCACAGGCAGATCATGCCAGGCTAACCTGATTTTCTTCTTCGAGACAATAACTACTTTTTAGATAAGGGAAATGCAGTAGATCAAATACACTTGGACTTTAGTAAGGTATCTGACACAGCACCCCACGGAAAATTGTTAAATTAGGTAAAATGGGAATCGGTACAAGCACTGTAAGGTGGATAAGGAACTGGCTAAAGGGCAGAAGGCAACAGGTTGTGCTGAAAGGCGAAGTATCAGACTGAAGGGAGGTTACTAGTGGAGTTCCTCAAAGATCAGTCTTGGGACCAATCTTATTCAATATTTTTATTAATGACTTTGGCACAAAAAGTATGTGTGCGCTAATTAAATTTGAGACACAAGGTGGGTGAGATAATCTTTTATTGGATCAACTTCTGTTGACGAAAGAGACAAGCTTTTGAACTACACAGGTATTTTTCCCAGACCTAAAGAGCTCTATGTAACTCAAAAACTTGTCTCTTTCACCAGCAGAAGTTGGTCTAATAACAGATATTACCTCACCCACCTTCTCTCTCTAATATCCTGGGTCCAACACAACTACAAAAACCACTGCAAACAACTAACAAAATTTGCAAGATACAATGTTGGGAAGCATCTTCAATACAGAGGAGGATCAAATATTATACAGGACGTTGTGGATGACCTTGAACACTTTGAAGTGACAGAAATGGGATGAAATTCAGTAGCACAAAGTCATGTACTTTGGGTCTAATAAGAATTTCTGCTACAAACTGGAGGCTCAGCAAGTGGAAGTAACAGAGGAAGAGAGACCTGGGTGTGGGAGTCAATCACAGGATGACTGAGTCATCAATGTGATCCAGCTATGAAAAAGGCAAATACGATCCTAGCAAATTTAGGCAAGGCATTTCCATCAGAGAGAGAGCGAGAGAGAGAAAAATATTAATGCCATTGTACAAGGCATTGGTAAGATCTCATTTGGAATACTGTGTACAATTCTGATCACTCATATTCAAGAAAGATTAAATTAATCTGGAACCGGTTCAGAGAAGAGCTACAAGGATGATTAGGGGACTGGAGGGCCTACCTTATAAGAGGAGACTGGAAGGGCCTGGCTTGTTTAGTCTAGCAAAACAAAGGCTGAGAGGGGATATGACTGGGGTGAGGGTAAACATCAGGGAGGGTGAATAGCTAACTAAGCTAAAGGACAATGTAGCACAAGAACAAATGGATATAAACTGGCCATGAACAAATTCAGACTGGAAGTAAGAAGATTTGTAACCATCAGAGAGGTGAGGTTCAGAAACTGCCGCGCCGACATCCCCCTCGCCCCCCGAAATAATAGTTGTGGGGGCAAACAAATTAATTTTAGAAGAGCGGACAAACTTATAAGTGCACTTGTATGATGGGGCTGCTTGTGACAGTAGGCAGCAGGCCACATGGGCTCACTTCCAGTCTGTGTCTTGTTTCTTACAGCTTGTGCTTCATAGTTTCAACTAGGCACCTGCAGAGTTCAGGAACGGTTATCCCCCCATCAATGTATTTTGGGAGTTTTATCACCATCAGGGATGGCTATGATTGGGGATGGGACACCAGGCAGGATGGGCCGAGGCTTTGAGATAGCACCACGGAGTCTCTCTCCCAGGTGCTTGGCTAACTGGTTCTTGCTCACATACTCAGGGTCTGATTGAACACCATTTGTGGGGTTGGGAAATAATTTCCCCCCAGGTCAGATTGGCAGTGACCCTGTGTGGTGTATCGGGGGTGGTGATGGTGATCTTCCCCTGCAGTGTGTGGATGTGGGTCACTTTCCAGGATTTACTGGGTATATCTCATTTAATCATTTCTCTGCCATTATGGGGGCCTCCTATTCTCTGCCTGTAGCACATAATAGTCTAGTCTCCTGGGGGATGTAATACTTTGGTCTAATTCCAGTTGCTGAGTTTAATGCAGGGTGCTCATGGCCTATGATATACAGGAGATCAGAACAGATGATCTGGTGGTCTCTTCCAGCCCTAAACGCTGACTCTGAGATATGGCAATTTCCTGTTTTATCATTAAAAACCCTTTCTGAATTCAGTTTAAATAGACTTTGGAGTCCATTGTATTAAAAACATAAAGTTTATGTATTATTGTGGAATTGTATGCAACTTCTATAAGGGAGACCTTGGGAAGGGTCAGAGCTTCAAAGGACCATGTGAAACAATGGGCCAGACATGAACGAACTTTATGAACCTGTAACCTTGGAAAATCCCTTTCATGGGGCTTGAAGGCTCTGTCACCTGCCAGAGCCCTTATTTGAATCAGGGGTGGTCTCTGGTAAGCTTATTAGCATGCATGTATTTTTTTTTAAATTGTTTTTATTATGTTTTCTCTGTAATGCTGTCACCTTAAGAAAAAGCATGCTTGCTTAGAAAGAGCTGTGTACTAACTTATACCTATGGGCAATTACACTGTTTATAGCCTCTGAAGAGCACGTAAAGCAGGACTCATTAGGCAGTCTGACTTGCTGAGGAACTCACTGAAGGAAGGAACTGGACAGCCTGGAAAACCCTGGTCAGGAGGGAGAGAAACGCAGGTCTCCATGCAAGAGACATGACAGCTGAGGAGCTGGGAGCAACAAGAGGGCTCCCTCAAAGGATTACGGAGGAAAAATATCGGTGTAGCTGACCTGAACTGTAACAATTAGTATTGTCCATTGTGACAGGGCAATATAGTAAAGTAGTGAGGAACAGGTATGTTAGCCCCAGGCTAAAGAAATCCCTGGTACCATGGTAACCAAATGGCAGTTGCTCCAGGTTAATCAAGATACCTGGGGCCAATTAAGATCCTTCTAGAAAGCAGTGGCAATAGCTAGGTTGATTGGGACACCTGAAACCAATCAACGACTGGCTGGAACTCGTTAAAAGCCTCCCAATTAGTCAGTGAGGGTGTGGGTGTCAGGAGGAAGCTATTGGAAGAACTAAGTAGTACTCACCATATCAGACACAAGGAAGGAGGCCCTGAGTTAAGGGTGAAGTGGAGCCTGAAGAAGTGTGGGCTGCTGTGGGGAAGTTGCCCAGGGATTTGTACGCATCCTGTTTCTAAAAGATCAGTCACCATAGCTGATACTATTAGGTTCCCTGGGCTGGAGCCCGGAGTAGAGGGCGGGCCCGGACTCCCGCCCCCGTTGCCTCCCTGATTAATCACTGAGACTGGGAGACAACAGAGACTGTGCAAGGGAGGATAGCTTCTCCTCACCTCCCTCGCTGGCTTATGATGAAAATGGCTCAGTAGGCTATGACCCTTGCCTCTAGAGAGAGAAGGGCTAAGTAGAGGGTCACAGTGAGCCTCTGAGGCTAGCGAAATCCGCCAGGAAACACGGGACCCACGGAGACAAGGACAGAGCTGTGTCACACCATATTAAACTTTAAAAGGAAATGGGACATTCTTGTCCAGGTATAATGCTGACAGAATAGGGATGCTGTAGATTTGTAGCATATTTTATAGACTTTAGCTACCAAAGTGACATTCAGAATCTGCACTTCAATTTTATTCCCTGTGATTAGCCACAGCCACTTCAACACCACTTCTCACTCTTCAACACACTGTTGATCTTCTAGCAAACTAAGCACTATATATCATCTTAATCACCGAGCTGCCTGAATTTGCAATTCTTCAAGGCAGAAGTATTCAATAAATATTTCTATTCTGAATTTGGGAAAAAATGATGTAGCCATGTCATATAGAATGATGCAACACTTTACATTCTGATAGTAACTCGGGAGGATGTTAATAAGAACAGCCATACTGGGTCAAACAAAAGGTCCATCTAGCCCCATATCCTGTCTTCTGACAGCAGCCAATGGCAGGGGCCCCAGAAGGAATGAACAGAACAGGTAATCATCAAGTGATCCATTCCCTGCTGCCAACTCCCTGCTGCCAACTGGCAAGCAGAGGCTAGAGACACCATCCTTGCCCATCCTCGCTAATAGCCACTGATGAACCTATCCGCCATTAATTTATCTAGTTCTTTTTTGAATCCTGTTACACTGTTGGCCTTCACAACATCCTCTGGCAAAGAGTTCCACAAGTTGACTATGCGTTGTGTGACGAAATACTTCCTTTTGTTTGTTTTAAACCTGCTGTCTATTAATTTCATTTGGGGTGACCCCCTAGTTCTTGTGTTCTGAGAGAGAGTAAATAACACTTCCTTATTTATTTTCTCCAAAACAGTCATGATTTTATAGACCTAAATCATATCCCCCCTTAGTTGTCTCTTTTCCAAGCTGAAAAGACCCAGTTTTATTAATCTCTCCTCACAGAGCAGCTACAAAAAAACAGCTACAAAAGTTAGATATTTTTAACTCAGAAGACCAGGATAACTTGTTTCCAAGACTTTTACAAGAGCTGCCGAGGAATTCTCTGGACTGGAAGTTGATTTTCAATAACTCTTGGAATACCGGGGAAATTCCAGAAGACTGGGAGAAAGCTAATGTCATGTCAAGATTTAAAAGAGGTAAATGGGACACCTCTCAGGCAACAGATAACGACCCTGCGTTGCATACGAGAAACTGAGGATTTTCTAGACAAAACTCAGGATAGGCTTCTAGGGGCACAAAGCTCTAAAGATATAGAGCAGGTTGCACAGAGGAGCCAAGAGGCCAGTGAAGAAGCTTGGCAACATGTGACCTCCAGAAGAGGTAAGCGGAATGTCCGGGTTCCAGTAACACAGACACAGGTAACTAACCGCTTTCATGTTCTCTCCACAGGTACCGTTGCGGAGAGTGGACCAGATGATATGTCTGGGGCGAGAAAGCAGAAGGAGACTCCGCTGGTTGGAAGGCATGAGATGCGATGTCCTGAGGTTGGGGGTTCCACGACCACCACTCCCAAGAGGAGAAGGCGGGTGGTGGTGGTCGGGGACTCTCTCCTCCGGGGGACTGAGTCATCTATCTGCCGCCCTGACCGGGAAAACCGAGAAGTCTGCTGCTTGCCGGGGGCTAAGATTCGCGATGTGACGGAGAGACTGCCGAGACTCATCAAGCCCTCGGATCGCTACCCCTTCCTGCTTCTCCACGTGGGCACCAATGATACTGCCAAGAATGACCTTGAGCGGATCACTGCGGACTACGTGGCTCTGAGAAGAAGGATAAAGGAGTTGGAGGTGCAAGTGGTGTTCTCGTCCATCCTCCCCGTGGAAGGAAAAGGCCTGGGTAGGGAACGTCGAATCGTGGAAGTCAACGAATGGCTACGCAGGTGGTGTCGGAGAGAAGGCTTTGGATTCTTTGACCATGGGATGGTGTTCCATGAAGGAGGAGTGCTGGGCAGAGACGGGCTCCACCTTACGAAGAGAGGGAAGAGCATCTTTGCGAGCAGGCTGGCTAACCTAGTGAGGAGGGCTTTAAACTAGGTTCACCAGGGGAAGGAGACCAAAGCCCTGAGGTAAGTGGGAAAGCGGGATACCGGGAGGAAGCACAGGCAGGAATGTCTGTGAGGGGAGGGCTCCTGCCTCATACTGGGAATGAGGGGCGATCAACAGGTTATCTCAAGTGCTTATATACGAATGCACAAAGCCTTGGAAACAAGCAGGGAGAACTGGAGGTCCTGGTGATGTCAAGGAACTATGACGTGATTGGAATAACAGAGACTTGGTGGGATAACTCACATGACTGGAGTACTGTCATGGATGGATATAAACTGTTCAGGAAGGACAGGCAGGGCAGAAAAGGTGGGGGAGTAGCACTGTATGTAAGGGAGCAGTATGACTGCTCAGAGCTCCGGTACGAAACTGTAGAAAAACCTGAGTGTCTCTGGATTAAGTTTAGAAGTGTGTGCAACAAGAGTGATGTAGTGGTGGGAGTCTGCTATAGACCACCAGACCAGGGGGATGAGGTAGATGAGGCTTTCTTCCGGCAACTCACGGAAGCTACTAGATCGCATGCCCTGATTCTCATGGGTGACTTTAATTTTCCTGATATCTGCTGGGAGAGCAATACAGCGGTGCATAGACAATCCAGGACGTTTTTGGAAAGCGTAGGGGACAATTTCCTGGCGCAAGTGCTAGAAGAGCCAACTAGGGGGGTCGCTTTTCTTGACCTGCTGCTCACAAACCGGGTAGAATTAGTGGGGGAAGCAAAAGTGGATGGGAATCTGGGAGGCAGTGACCATGAGTTGGTTGAGTTCAGGATCCTGACGCAGGGAAGAAAGGTAAGCAGCAGGATACGGACCCTGGACTTCAGGAAAGCAGACTTCGACTCCCTCAGGGAACGGATGGCCAGGATCCCCTGGGGGACTAACTTGAAGGGGAAAGGAGTCCAGGAGAGCTGGCTGTATTTCAAGGAATCCCTGTTGAGGTTACAGGGACAAACCATCCCGATGAGTCGAAAGAATAGTAAATATGGCAGGCGACCAGCTTGGCTTAATAGTGAAATCCTAGCGGATCTTAAACATAAAAAAGAAGCTTACAAGAAGTGTAAGGTTGGACATATGACCAGGGAAGAGTATAAAAATATTGCTCGGGCATGTAGGAATGAAATCAGGAGGGCCAAATCTCACCTGGAGCTGCAGCTAGCGAGAGATGTCAAGAGTAACAAGAAGGGTTTCTTCAGGTATGTTGGCAACAAGAAGAAAGCCAAGGAAAGTGTGGGCCCCTTACTGAATGAGGGAGGCAACCTAGTGACAGAGGATGTGGAAAAAGCTAATGTACTCAATGCTTTTTTTGCCTCTGTCTTCACTAACAAGGTCAGCTCCCAGACTGCTGCGCTGGGCATCACAAAATGGGGAAGAGATGGCCAGCCCTCTGTGGAGATAGAGGTGGTTAGGGACTATTTAGAAAAGCTGGATGTGCACAAGTCCATGGGGCCGGACGAGTTGCATCCGAGAGTGCTGAAGGAATTGGCGGCTGTGATTGCAGAGCCATTGGCCATTATCTTTGAAAACTCGTGGCGAACCGGGGAAGTCCCGGATGACTGGAAAAAGGCTAATGTAGTGCCAATCTTTAAAAAAGGGAAGAAGGAGGATCCTGGGAACTACAGGCCAGTCAGCCTCACCTCAGTCCCTGGAAAAATCATGGAGCAGGTCCTCAAAGAATCAATCCTGAAGCACTTGCATGAGAGGAAGGTGATCAGGAACAGCCAGCATGGATTCACCAAGGGAAGGTCATGCCTGACTAATCTAATCGCCTTTTATGATGAGACTACTGGTTCTGTGGATGAAGGGAAAGCAGTGGATGTATTGTTTCTTGACTTTAGCAAAGCTTTTGACACGGTCTCCCACAGTATTCTTGTCAGCAAGTTAAGGAAGTATGGGCTGGATGAATGCACTATAAGGTGGGTAGAAAGCTGGCTAGATTGTCGGGCTCAACGGGTAGTGATCAATGGCTCCGTGTCTAGTTGGCAGCCGGTATCAAGTGGAGTGCCCCAAGGGTCGGTCCTGGGGCCGGTTTTGTTCAATATCTTCATAAATGATCTGGAGGATGGTGTGGATTGCACTCTCAGCAAATTTGCGGATGATACTAAACTGGGAGGAGTGGTAGATACGCTGGAGGGGAGGGATAGGATACAGAAGGACCTAGACAAATTGGAGGATTGGGCCAAAAGAAATCTGATGAGGTTCAATAAGGATAAGTGCAGGGTCCTGCACTTAGGACGGAAGAATCCAATGCACCGCTACAGACTAGGGACCGAATGGCTAGGCAGCAGTTCTGCGGAAAAGGACCTAGGGGTGACAGTGGACGAGAAGCTGGATATGAGTCAGCAGTGTGCCCTTGTTGCCAAGAAGGCCAATGGCATTTTGGGATGTATAAGTAGGGGCATAGCGAGCAGATCGAGGGACGTGATCGTCCCCCTCTATTCGACATTGGTGAGGCCTCATCTGGAGTACTGTGTCCAGTTTTGGTCCCCACACTACAAGAAGGATGTGGATAAATTGGAGAGAGTCCAGCGAAGGGCAACAAAAATGATTAGGGGTCTAGAACACATGACTTATGAGGAGAGGCTGAGGGAGCTGGGATTGTTTAGCCTGCAGAAGAGAAGAATGAGGGGGGATTTGATAGCTGCTTTCAACTACCTGAAAGGGGGTTCCAAAGAG
This sequence comes from Caretta caretta, assembly GCF_965140235.1. Classification (NCBI taxonomy): domain Eukaryota; kingdom Metazoa; phylum Chordata; order Testudines; family Cheloniidae; genus Caretta; species Caretta caretta. Next base: position 18,973,175 of record NC_134226.1, on the reverse strand, counting down.
GATGGCTCTAGACTGTTCTCAATGGTAGCAGATGACAGAACGAGGAGTAATGGTCTCAAGTTGCAGTGGGGGAGGTTTACATTGGATATTAGGAAAAACTTTTTCACTAAGAGGGTGGTGAAACACTGGAATGCGTTACCTAGGGAGGTGGTAGAATCTCCTTCCTTAGAGGTTTTTAAGGTCAGGCTTGAGAAAGCCCTGGCTGGGATGATTTAACTGGGAATTGGTCCTGCTTCGAGCAGGGGGTTGGACGAGATGACCTTCAGGGGTCCCTTCCAACCCTGATATTCTATGATTCTAATTACAGGCCTGTCAGCTTGATACTGATCCTGGACAAAACAATGAAGCAGCTGATATAGGTCTTGATTAATAAAGAATTAAAGGAGGATAATATAAATTATCACCAATCAACATGGCTTCATGGACAATAGATCTTGTCAAACTAACTTGACTAGACAGATACATAGATAAGGATTACAAGTTTGGTTGATAGAGGTAACAGTATCAGAGGGGTAGCCATGTTAGTCTGTATCCACAAAAACAATGAGGAGTCCGGTGGCACCATAAAGACTAACAGATTTATTTGGGCATAAGCTTTCGTGGGTAAAAACCCACTTCTTCAGATGCATGATGTGTTGTTGTAATATACCTAGACTTCTGTAAGGCATTTAACTTGGTATTGTATGACGTTTTGACTAAAACTAGAATGATAGAAAATGAACACATTAAATAGACTAAAAACTGGCTGACAGGTCCCAAAACATACTTGTAAACAGGGAATCATCATTAAGCAGGTGCATTTTTTGTGGGGTCCTGCAGAGATTGGTACTTGTCTCTGATCTACTTATTTTTTAATCAATGACTTAGAAGAAAAACTAAGCACTGATTAAATTTTCAGGTGATGAAGATTGGGGGAGTGGTAAATAATAGAGAGGACAAGTCACTGATACAGAGGGATCTGGACTGCTTGGTAAGCTGGGACCAAGCAAACAATACGTGTTTCAATACAGCCAACTGAAAGGTCATACATCTAATAACAAAGAATGTAGGCTGTACTTACAGGATGAGGAATTCTAATCTGGGAAGCAATGATTCTGAAAGACTTGGGAGTCATGATGGATAATCAGCTGAACATGAGCTCCCATTGCAACACTACAGCTGAAAGAGCTCATGTGATGCTTAGATGTATCAACTGGATTACCTAGTAGCAATAGGGAGATCATACAATTACTGTATTTGGCACAGGTGCAACCACTACCACTATACTGTGTTAATAAATTGGAGGGAGTTCAGTGAAGAGCCACAATTACAGATTTGGAATACATCCCTTATACTCAAAGACTCAAGGAGCTTAATTTATCTTAAAAGAAAAAAGTTAAGGGGTCACTTGATCATAGTCTGAGTACCTACACAGGGAACAAATTTGATAATAGAGAGCTCTTCAGCCTAGCAGACAAAGGTATATAACAAGATCCCATGGCTGGCAAAGGTGCAAATTTTTAACAGTGAGGTTAATTATCTATTGGAACAATTTACCAAGGATTTTGCTGAACTGTGTTGGCAATTTTTAAATCAAGACTGGATCTTTTTCTAAAAGACCGGCTCTAGTTCAATCCGGAATTAATTCAAGGAATTCCTATAAAATCATAGAATATCAGGGTTGGAAGGGATCTCAGGAGGTCATCTAGCCCAACCCCCTGCTCAAAGAAGGACCTAATCCCTAACTAAATCATCCCAGCCAGGGCTTTGTCAAGCCTGACCTTAAAAACCTCTAAGGAAGGAGGTTCCACCACCGCACGAGCTAATGCTTTCCACTGCATCACCACCCTCCTAGTGAAAAAGTTTTTCCTAATATCCAACTAAACCTCCCCCACTGCAACTTGAGACCATTGTTCCTTCTTCTGTCATCTGCTACCAATGAGAACAGCCTCGATCTATCCTCTTTGGAACCCCCTTTCAGGAAGTTGAAAGCAGCTATCAAATCCCCCCTCATTCTTCTCTTCTGCAGACTAAATAATTCCAGTTCCCTCAGCCTCTCCTCATAAATCATGTGCTCCAGCCCCCTAATAATTTTTGTTGCCCTCCCCTAGACTCTTTCCAATTTTTCCACATACTTCTTGTAGCGAGGGGCCCAAAACTGGACACAGTACTCCAGATGAGGTATCACCAATGTCGAATAGAGGGGAATGATTATGTCCCTTGATCTGCTGGCAATGCTCCTACTTATACAGCCCAAAATGCTGTTAGCCTTCTTGGCAACAAGGGCAAACTGTTGACTCATATCCAGCTTCTTGTCCACTGTCACCCCTAGGTCCTTTTCTGCAGAACTGCTGCCTAGCCACTAGCTCCCTAGTCTGTAGCAGTGCACAGGATTCTTCCATCCTAAGTGCAGGACTCTGCACTTGTCCTTGTTGAACCTCATCAGATTTCTTTTGGCCCAATCCTCTAATTTGTCTAGGACCCTCTGTATCCTATCCCTACACTCCAGCATATCTACCACTCCTCCCAGTTTAGTGTCATCTGCAAACTTGCTGGGGGTGTAATCCATGCCATCCTCCAGATCATTAATGAAGATATTGAACAAAACCAGCCCCAGGACCGACCCTTTGGGCACTCCGCTGGATACTGGCTGTCACTAGACATGGAGCCATTGATCACTACCCACTGAGCCTGATGATCTAGCCAGCTTTCTATCCACCTTATAGTCCATTCATCCAGCCCATACTTCTTTAAATTGCTGGCAAGAATACTGTGGGAGACCGTATCAAAGGCTTTGCTAAAGTCAAGGAATAACAAGTCCACTGCTATGTCCTGTGGTATGCAGAAGGGGTCAGAATAAATTATCACAATGGCCCCTTCTGGGCTTATCTATGAACCTGTAGACCAGGGGTTCTCAAACTGTGGCACATGTACCACCTGTGGCATGTAAACTTGATGTTCCATCTATTCACTTTACAATAAATTAAGAAAGCAGTATGTGAAGCAATAAAATTTGAGACCTGCTGTTTTAAACCATTACAAAGCAGATTTTTACTACTTTGCTATGTGTTTTCTGTGTTGTGGTAACATCCGTGCTTACAATCTATAAGACCCTGCTCTGCTGTCAGCCTGGTGAGAAACTCGATGAAGCATTTAAGGCACTGCCCCCTCTCCTTAGCGGCTTGCCACACACTTCTCCCCAGAGGAAATATTCCAGAGCTACAGAAATAGAGTACATAATCCTGCATTCCCCAGCTAGCCCCTGGTTGAGCCAATCCACCCTGGAAGGTGTACTGATGTTATCTCATTATGGGAAACATTTAGCAATGTAAGAAATTTGTTTTTCTGCTATGCAGCCACAACCATTGTGCATGTGGGGTCTGATCAGCAGCACTTGGACAATCTTCCTTTCCTCCCTATATGTGGTTAGAGGCTAAGGGAAAAGGTAAGGCAATAGGATGAGCAAAACTCATCTCAGAACCTCATGTCTAAAGGCAGCATTAGCCAATAATGCCTGGTTGAGGAGGCAGTACCTAGAGACAGTGTCAACTGAGCACCAGGTAGCTCAGCAGTGTTCAGGAACAGAGGCTCCCCCCTCTCAGCCCGGAAGCCGGCTACCACTCTGGCAGAATAGGCCTTGAGCTTCTTAGGACAGGGAAGATCTGCTAAAGCATAACAATGCTAGGTCTGATCCAGTAACAGGTGACATGAGATACCATTCCCTCCAACATGGAAATCCTCAAAAAGGATGAAAACTGAACAGGATTTCTAGATGTCACAGAAAGATAAGACAATGCTATCCTGCTCACTGATGCCACCCTGTACATAGATTCTATTCTACAGAGGTACTTATACCACCATCACCACTTTAGTGTCTGAGTATCAAATGTACCAAGCTTGAACAGCATTATGATGAGAGTTAGTCACACATGGATAAGGGTCATGTGATTTTTGACAAAAACAAATTGAAAAGAAGATGGAGTAATGCTAATTGGAAAACAATACCTATGACTTCTCCCTGCACACAAATAGCAAGAACAATGTGCTACTGAAGAAGCCAGAAAGAGAAAGTTTCCCATTCCCACATCCCCACATTAGTTCCCCAGTCCTCATATCAGTTACCGAAAAAAGCTATTATGTAGTTTTGGTTATTATAAATGTGATTAAGTGCTGAGCGCAAGAACATTCTCATTGCTACATGTTCCTACAGATTAGATTGATAGAGAAATAGTATTTAATTTTACGTTTTTTAAAAAGGAAATACGAGTGGCCAGTTTATAAACCAACAAAAGTTATAATCCATCTCTTCTCTACAGCATGCTTGGGAAGACTCACCTGACGAATGGCCAGTACTCCCTGGGGATCTACAGTCAGTTCTGCTAAATGAACGCCAAATTCTGCAAGAAAGAATATCTAAAATGAGACTAAGAATAGAATATCTAATTGAGACCAAGAATAGAATTAACATTAGCACCAAGAGATTTAAGCCAACACAGTACAAATCACAAAAAGGATTTTAGCCTGCATCTTCTGGAAGGCACAATGATGACAAAGTGAGTTACATGCACGAAGGAGAAGACAGCCCCATAGAGTAGCTTCTCAGCTGAATTGACGGCATCCACATTCTCCCTCATATTCCCTACCGATTCCACTCCTCTTCCCAATAACCTATTTCCCTCTCTCAAACAGAGAGCTTTTTTAGAACTGTTTTTATACTAAGTGAAAGACTGTATGGACAAAACAAAACAAAACCCCCACATTTTGTTATCAATTTAAGTTACTATAGACTTATGTGCAAACAATGACATTTTGCTAATGACATTAAGTGAGCACCTGCACAGAAGCTATGAAAAAGATTCACAGATGGAGCTATACGTAGGGCCCTACCAAATTCATGGTCCATTTTGGACAATTTCAGTCATAGGATTTTAAAAATCGTAAATTTCATGATTTCAGCTATTTAAACATTTATCACTTCAACTCTTCACCAGAAATGTGGGTCACATTCTGACCTTGACCTTATTAGCCTACATCAGCTTTGTCAAACAGGCCAGATTGTTAAAATGGACCTCTCCTGAGCCAAAATTATTTAAGAGGAGAAAAAGAGGGACCATAGGCTGACCACCAAAGGGCATCCTGTGTTTTCTAACACCTCAAGTCTTGTCAAACACACACCCTGTAACTGTTTCCCTGAAGTCCTATCTAGGAAGACTGTGGGATATCCTGAAAGACTCAGAAAAAAGCTATCAGAACATTGTGAATGAACCTACCTCCACGTAACTGTGTCTGGGAAGACCAGACATTGCTACTGTTGGGCTGAGTTGGAGAAAGCATGTCTTCACAATAATGCCAACATTAAAGTAGCACAAGATTTTAATACATCTAGTCCCTTTACCCAAGTGATGACTTGGTTATTTTTAATGCTTCTCAGAAAATACACCTCTGAGCTGCAGTCCAGTAAATGACTTAAGCGTACAACATATACTTGTCTTTCACTAAACAGTTTAACAGCAGTTTATGAATAATGCTAAGTCAATAAGCAATTGAAAGATGAGGCTGCAGATATTGCATTACATAGCTTAACCTATGACTATCTGAAACAAGAAACTGTAAACACCACAGGACAGTTCTCAGCACAGAAAGATTCTGAATGTTTAAACAATGCTGAAGTGACACATTTTGGAAGGTGACAAGAAACTGACAGTTTCTCAGAGAAAAAAGGGAGAAACCTGGATTCATTATTAATCTAACTATCTTTACCGCTGTTTGAACAGTTAGTTAAAAAGGCACAGAAAACTACAGGCACTGGTGAATCTATATAAAAAGATTCCAGGATTATCACTCTAAAACCTCAAATGTCTAAGTCAGCGTGAAGCAATAAAAACAGCTGCAAGCATGGTTGACAGCTCTTTCTTCAGAATATCACCAGATTCAACCATCACTAGTATCTGTAGTCTGTTACTGTTCAATTTGCTGCACATAACCCTCTTTTACTCAAGGTGCTAGACACATCACTTGCCCTCCTCCCATATGAATACATCACTGTTGAATCCCCCTGCTCCCCAGGAATTCTCTCCCCACCCGCCCTGAACCCTGGCAATTCCTAGTCATCCCAGCTGCTTCCCACTCTCACCAGCCCTTTTACCCAGTTGGCCTCTGAGCTTTCAGATAAATAAATAAAAATTGAATGTATTTATTTTACACACACACACACACACACACCCCAACTAACCACATGCATCCGTCGAAGTGGGTATTCACCCACAAAAGCTTATGCTCCCAATATGTCTGTTAGTCTATAAGGTGCCACAGGACTCTGTCACTTTTACAGATCCAGACTAACACAGCTACCCTTCTGATACTTGACAACTAAGATAGAAATTCCAGAGTTTCATACTCTGGAAGTTTACATGGTTCCCCTCCTCATTTAAAAAAAGTGTAAAAAAAGTTATTCCCATATCCCAGATAATTTACAGTTGATTTAAAGAACTAGATTCACCAGTTTGGTGTAGCTACTTTGCACTGTTCCAGTCATGCAAAGCAGACACAGAGTAACAGTACATCTAGCTCTAAAAACTTTTAAAATCAAATCAGTATTTTTAATATCTTCAACTAACTAGAGATATCACATGGTAGCAATCTTTGGGACTTCTGTTTGTATGACATTTTAAATATTTTTTTAATAACCAGGGAAACTTCTAGACAAAAAAACTGCTAACCTGGTGTTAATTTTGAGAGTATATATGAATAGTTTAAAGAATGTTGTAATTATCCCAGAAACAAGTATTTACCAACCCCTGAAGTCACAGTTTGATGTATTTTTTAAAGTTTAACCTTAGGTTAAACAAGACAACTTCAATTCTGCCCCACAGTGACACTTTGCAATAACCGCATGATTATGCTTAAGGCATTTTAGTATTTGTAGCCCCAGAGTAAATTAAACTGATTTTTAAAGGTTTTCTCCTGTGGCATCACTAAAGAACAGAGTTAAGGTTATTTGGGTGCGCCTTAACTGCCCATCTTCAGACCTTCATATATTTGGATTTCTTTTAGGTTTAACCCTAACTTTGAATTTCTGTGCCTTATGCTGCTTGTTTTGGGACATGATTATAAGATTGCTATGATGAATATTGTAATGGTAAAACATACATAACCTCAACCTTAACTCCATCTAAACAGTTTTTTTGTTTGGGAATATATAAAGAGAAGGAACTGGACATTTTTGAAATAAAACAAAAAATTAAGTAACTTCAAGTCCCCGCACTTTATTATTAATGTTCATTAATCTTTTTCACAGTAATTATTTCTCTTTGCGGGCATACAACAAGCCAAACTCATGTCTGGCAAAGAAATCCTAACTGTTCTTAATATTTAAGCTTTTCATTTGCATTCTAGCAATGAGTGCTCTAATTATGATAATATAAAAAACTTTTTGATCAACACAGAACGAAACTCCACTTCATAGAAAAAGTGAACACAACCTTGCAGTTGGGAGGGTAGGGGGGTGGAGGGATACTCAGTGGTTTGAGCACTGGCCTGCTAAACACAGGGTTGTGAGTTCAATCCTTGAGGGGGCCATTTGGGGATCTGGGGCAAAAATTGGGGGATTGGTCCTGCTTTGAGCAGGGGGTTGGACTAGATGACCTCCTGAGGTCCCTTCCCAACCCTTATATTCTATGATTCTATGGAATTGCTACTGATTCTTCCATGAAATATAAAGATCAAATCCTTGTTTTAAACTTAGTCAGTCTGTACCGATGACAGGCCACAAGTGTCCCATTTTAAATATGTCACAATAGTTACAGAATGACCTTCACATTTCTTGTTGTGTCAATCACAAGCATGTGTACCTCCTACCAGACAGTCCCATATTCATCATTCTACTCCCCACAAGCCTTTTTATTTTAAATACATACTGCATAAAAATGACAAGCAAAATTTGAAGAATGGTATAAATAAGTATAGCACGCCTATGCCCCTTTTAGGGAAACTGATACTGCACTACTTTGATGGGATGTTTGTTTAGTGCTTAAGAGATCCTCAGCAGGGGTGGTACGTCCCACCCAAAGGAAGCTGACGTGCTGTGGGAGTTCTAAGCAGAATTATGGAGCCATTCAGGCTAGAGGCATACCCTTAGACACCTCAACTGTAAGCTGTTTACAAGAGTATTTGTGGACCCAAAAACATGGCTAATAAAAAAAAACCTGCACAACTAGCCTTTATCTGAGTGCAGGCTCCATCAGTTCGGCTCAGTGAATACCATATGCCCAGGAGCGAGTCTTGATCCTCCAAGGGCTCTCCTTTGCAGAAGGCCAATGTTTACACTATACTGGACGAGATCCAGAAAATCTCAGATGAGAACCAGAAACAAACATCTGCTCTTGACTCCAAATTAATGGGATTATTTCATGACCACTAACTATTTGTACCTATGCAGACTAAGAAATACAATCAAATTTCATGCTTCCAGGCATAACCAAACATCATACAGGGGTCAAAAACAATATTCACCTGTGCCCAGCGGTAGGAAAACTTGTTAGATGTATCAAGGACCTATTCACCTTCCTCTGAAGGATCAGATATTGAACAGTTCTGAAGGCAGAATGCCAGACTAGACTGAAACTGGTACAGCGAAGCCTATTTAAGAAGTTAATCCTACTACCGACCAAGGTTAATGTAGAAGTCCACGTGGGGGATCACAGGGCCCAGATGAGCTGGATGGAAGGCAAAGATCCCAAACTGCTAAAACAACTGTATAAATAGCAACAAAAATGGGAGGAAAATCTGACATGCCCAAAAAAACCCAACAACAATACATTTAGCAAACCCACCAATCCCTGGTTATCAACACAAATTTGAAGCTCAATTTATTGTCTTCCATGGAAAATGATTACCAAGAACACTATTCCCAAGTACAAGAAACCCTTCAACACCAAGACAAACCATTTGATAGACACTAAATGAAAGACTTTTTCAACTTAAGTGTCTTCCACTGAAAACAGGAAAGAGATCAAATTCTCACTACATGGCACAATAAGACACAGAACATGAAGGATACATTCTTAACTTTCTCCAGAGTGGAGCTTATCATACAAGTAAAGATGTTACCACTGCTTCCAGTGAAGGAGGCCACCATTCCACACAGGAAAGAAAAATAAAATTATGCAGGGCCACTGTTTGCAGCAAAGTTCAAGATATGCTATCATGGCAAAAGCAGAGTTTTCTAAAATAACTAAACAGACAAGGTGCAACCTGGAATTGGGGTACTGCTGAGCCCTCTGTTTTACCAATCTAGGTTCCCTCTCACACTGTGGTATTGTGACAAGTGGCAAAGCCCTCCAAGCTTGCCCTCACACAAACATCCACAGGCAAGGGCCACATCCAGCTGTGTTCATGAATGCTCTGGCCAGCCACTGCATGAACCAACAATACAGAGGTTTCAGAGTAACAGCCATGTTAGTCTGTATTCGCAAAAAGAAAAGGAGTACTTGTGGCACCTTAGATACTAACCAATTTATTTGAGCATAAGCTTTCGTGAGCTACAGCTTACTTCATCGGATGCATACTGTGGAAACTGCAGAAGACATTATATACACAGAGACCATGAAACAATACCTAAAGTCAGAAATCCCAGAAGTCACCTACTACAGGACAGGCCTAACAAAGAAAATAACAGAACGCCACTAGCTGTCACCTTCAGCCCCCAATAAAACCCCTCCAACGCATTATTAAGGATCTACAACCTATCCTGAAGGATGACCAAACACTCTCACAAATCTTGGGAGACAGGCCAGTCCTTGCCTTCAGACAGCCCCCCAACCTGAAGCAAATACTCACCAACAACCACATACCACACAACAGAACCACTAACCCAGGAACCTATCCTTGCAACAAAGCCCATTGCCAACTGTGCCCACATATCTATTCAGGGGACATCATCAAAGGGCCTAATAACATCAGCCACACTATCAGAGGCTCGTTCACCTGCACATCCACCAATGTGATATATGCCATCATGTGCCAGCAATGCCCCTCTGCCATGTACATTGGTCAAACTGGACAGTCTCTACGTAAAAGAATAAATGGACACAAATCAGATGTCAAGAATTAAAACATTCATAAACCAGTCGGAGAACACTTCAATCTCTCTGGTCACGCAATTTACAGACATGAAGGTCGCTATCTTAAAACAAAAAAACTTCAAATCCAGACTCCAGCGAGAAACTGCTCAATTGGAATTCATTTGCAAATTGGATACTATTAATTTAGGCTTAAATAGAGACTGGGAGTGGCTAAGTCATTATGCAAGGTAGCCTATTTCCCCTTGTTTTTTCCTACCCGCCCCCCCCCCCAGACGTTCTGGTTAAACTTGGATTTATGCTGGAAATGGCCCACCTTGATTATCATACACATTGTAGGGAGAGTGGTCACTTTGGATAAGCTATTACCAGCAGGAGAGTGAGTTTGTGTGTGTTTGGAAAAAGGGGGGGGGGGTGAGAAAACCTGGATTTGTGCTGGAAATGGCCCACCTTGATCATTATACACATTGTAAAGAGAGTGGTCACTTTGGATGGGCTATTACCAGCAGGAGAGTGAGTTTGGGGGGGGGGGGGGGCGCGGAGGGTGAGAAAACCTGGATTTGTGCTGGAAATGGCCCAACTTGATTATTATACACATTGCAAGGAGAAAAGGAGTACTTGTGGCACCTTAGAGACTAACCAATTTATTTGAGCATGAGCTTTCGTGAGCTACAGCTCACTTCATCACGAAAGCTCATGCTCAAATAAATTGGTTAGTCTCTAAGGTGCCACAAGTACTCCTTTTCTTTTTGCGAATACAGACTAACACGGCTGTTCCTCTGAAACCTGACATTGCAAGGAGAGTGATCACTTTAGATAAGCTATTACCAGCAGGAGAGTGGGGTGGGAGGAGGTATTGTTTCATGGTCTCTGTGTATATAATGTCTTCTGCAGTTTCCACAGTATGCATCCGATGAAGTGAGCTGTAGCTCACGAAAGCTTATGCTCAAATAAATTGGTTAGTCTCTAAGGTGCCACAAATACTCCTTTTCTTTCAACAATAGAGAGGCTCCAGACAAAATACCCACAGCTCCCCAGCCTAGAACCCCAGAGCTGTATCATCCTGCCCTGGTCAAAAGCTTAACCAGTATGAATCTATTACCTAGTCCGCCCCTCCCTCGATGTAGAGGGGACAATGCGCCAGCTCGCCCTGTTCCTGAGCAAATTTCCCTTTGCACTTGAAACACCACAGTATTTTAGATAAAAATATGAAACAGATTTATTAACTACAGAAAGGTAGATTAAGTGACTATAAATAATAGCAAACAGAGCAAAGAGAGTTACCTAAGAAATAAACAAAAGCGCAATTTAAGCCTGATTCAAATCCTACGTAGTGTGTAAGTGTCTCACCCTGTTAGATAGTACAAGCAGTTTGTAGATGTTTCATACACAGGTCGGGTTTCCTTCTTTCCCGCCTCAGACCAGCATTTTCCCAGTTCCAAGCCTTTGTTATTCCAGAGGTATTTCCAGGTGTTGAGTTGTGGGGAAAGTGAGGCCCATTGGCTCCCTTTTATAGCTTCTTTCATAAGGCGGGAACCCCTTTGTCCCAGCCGAGTTTGTGGAAAAAAACAGGTACCAAAATGGAGTTCAGTATCATGTGATCTAGTCACATGCCCTTGCATACTTCGATGAGTCATGGCAGCCATTATCCATAGGCTGACTGAAACATCCCCAGAACAGTTCATCTGGTGAAGATAAGCTTTCCCCATGGCCCACTGTTTTGGTGATGGTCCATTCAACTTGAATGGGCCATTCACAGTGTGCTGTCAGACTGTGTGCATTACCCAGGTGCAAGCACATTTGAAATACAAACACATAGTTAATATTCACAACTCCAGATACAAAAATGATACATTCATACAAACAAGATATTCATAATTGACCAACCATAACTTTTCCATAGACACCTCACATGACATATCTTGTACAAGATGCAGCTTAATTAAGGCTACGATTTGGTCACAGAGGTCGTGGAAGTCACAGATTCTGTGACTTCCACAGATCTTCATGACTTCAGCCAGCAGCGGCTGGGAGCTGCAGGCTACCCCACAGCTCCCCACCTGCTGCTAATGCAGGGGAAATCCCCCTAAGTTCCCCGGACAGCAGAGGATCCCAGGCAGCTCCTTAGCCACTGCCAGTGGGGGAATCCCCCGGAGCTCCCCAGCCCCTGCAGGCAGCAGGGGACCCCCTGCAGCTCCCCCGCCTGGGGAGGAATCCTCCAGAGCTCTCCAATTCTTGGGCAGTGGGGGATCCCCTGCAGCTCCCCAGCTGCCACAGGCAGGGGTCCCTCCCAGCTCCCAGCCATAGGCCACTGCTCCCAGCCACAGCAGGGAAGGGAGCTGGACCCTCCTCCCTCTCCGTTTTTGTCATGGATATTTTTAGTAAATCCGTGAATTTGTGTTAATTGCCCGTGACCTGTCCATGACTTCTACTAACAATGTCCATGACAAAATCATAGCCTTAATCATAATCATATTACTATGGTGAATATGGGGTCCAGAGTGTCACAGACAGATCTACCTCTTAGTTTTATACCACTGTCCATCAGAAAGAAGGCTAGAACGTTGGGCTCAATGGATAGTGATCAATGGCTCTATGTCTAGTTGGCAGCTGGTATCAAGCGGGGTGCCCCAAGAGTCGGTCCTGGGGCCGGTTTTGTTCAATATATTCATTAATGATCTGGAGGATGGCGCGGACTGCACCCTCAGCAAGTTTGCAGATGACACTAAACTGGGAGAAGAGATAGATATGCTGGAGGGTAGGGATAGGATACAGAGGGACCTAGACAAATTAAAGGATTGGGCCAAAAGAAATCTGATGAGGTTCAACAAGGACAAGTGCAGAGTCCTGCACTTAGGAAGGAAGAATCCCATGCACCGCTACAGACTCGGGACCAAATGGCTAGGCAGCAGTTTTGCAGAGAAGGACCTAGGGATGACAGTGGACGAGAAGCTGGATATGAGTCAACAGTGTGCCCTTGTTGCCAAGGTGGCTAATGGCATTTGGGGCTGTGTAAGTAGGAGCATTGCCAGCAGATCGAGGGACGTGATCGTTCCCCTCTATTCGACATTGGTGAGGCCTCATCTGGAGTACTGTGTCCAGTTTTAGGCCCCACACTACAAGAAGGATGTGGAAAAATTGGAAAGAGTCTAGGAGAGGGCAACAAAAATGATTAGGGGACTGGAACACATGACTTATGAGGAGAGGCTGAGGGAACTGGAATTGTTTAGTCTGCGGAAGAGAAGAATGAGGAGGGATTTGATAGCTGCTGTCAACTACCTGAAAGGGGGTTCCAAAGAGGATGGCTCTAGACTGTTCTCAGTGGTAGCAGATCACAGAACGAGGAGTAATGGTCTCAAATTGCAGCGGGGGAGGTTTAGGTTGGATATTAGGAAAAACTTTTTCACTAGGAGAGTGGTGAAACATTGGAACGCGTTACCTAGGGAGGTGGTGGAGTTTCCTTCCTTAGAGGTTTTTAAGGTCAGGCTTGACAAAGCCCTGGCTCGGACGATTTAGTTGGGGATTGGTCCTGCTTTGAGCAGGGGGTTGGACTAGATGACCTCCTGAGGTTCCTTCCAACCCTGATATTCTAAAATTCTATGATCACTGAAGCATACAAGTGCCTTCCATGCAAATATGATGGATAGAGTTTTATCAGTCTGCTTTCTACGTTCACTGGGAATGCAGTGCAGAACAGGCTTCTCAGAGGGTACATATTTCTGTGCTACTGCCTCCTTTTCCCTAGTCACTATGTTTAAGTGAATTCTTGCATGGAGTTTGTACTGCTTTAAATTGGCTACATGATTAGCAAGGATTATTCAGCTTTAAAGTTGCTATTACAATTTTTCTGCTGCGGTACCTGATGGACAAATGCACAGCAGTGGTCTCACCTTTGTCCCTGCTCTGTACCCTAGCCATTTGCTTCGAAACAACTTCAACCCCATACCAAAGCTCCACTCAGTGCCACAGCTCCACGTAAGAGAGTAAAAGTAAAGAAGCCAAATGTGCGAAGACTGAGATTCCACCTCTTTCATAACTGCAGTAACCCAAAGAGGGGACGGAATCCAGCCTGCTGAGTGGGGGGCATCACCCCTTCTCCCAGTCTTTGGCCAGGTGAGCCACGCAAAGAATAATCGGGATGAATACAAATCAATGATTTTTTTTAATTAAAAAATAGGTTTTTTTCCCTCAAAAAGCATTTAATAAAAAAATCCGATCTAAAGATAGTTTTAATTAAGATACATTATAGCTCAAAGATATCTCATCATGGAATAGGGATTATAAATTCTAATTCTATAGTATGAGACAATATATTCATGTAATGTTTAAGAAAAGTTTTGTAAATGAGTTCCAATAGTTCATGGATTAGGGACCTAATCTTATGGAGTTCCAGGGGCTTCTGTGTAGATTATTTAGGTTAATTTTTCTATCTACCCAATGGGACTCAGTGCTCAGTCTAGAGGATACCATCAGAGATGCTTAGTTTTGCAGTTCTCAAACTGTGGATTTGTGTCTCTGGCTTGTTAACAGCAAAAATGTTTTTAAATAAATATAGAGGTAAGAAATAACAGACCTCAACTCTATTGTCCCTCTGTAAATTTGTGTACAAAGAGTCGATCCCTTACCACTCTCTAAAAGTGCAAAGTTTCAAAAAGTTTAATGAATAGAAGATTGTTGGGGGTGGAATAGATCTGGACATGGGGAAGAAGTCTGGAGATAAATGTGAGAAAGGACAGATATACAGTAGAAACAAAAGTGAAACTGTTTGAGCAGCATATTCCAGAAGTCTTGAGGTCTTTCTGAGTGTAGCCTTCATTGATTTGAGATCTACCATACCATTATCTCACTGGAAGGGAAAACCTATAAAGGCTGTAAAAGAGACCCAGTTTGGGAATATTTTAATGAAGTTCCTTTACCTGTGGGTAAGACAGGCATGCGTGCAAATAGTGCAACAAAGAAATGCAAAGCCTGGTTGCCCGAATGAAACATCATGAGAAGTCTTCCTTCTCAGGAGGAAGCTGCGTTGAAGATGATGATATAGCTGTAAAACTAATCTGAAAAGTTTTCAAAATAAATCACTTTAAAAATGTATCGTGTGTACCTTCTAAAAATGAAACCTACATCTATCTCTGAGTTGTGAAGAATATGTATGAAGGTTTAACAACTAAAAAGAATGCACTTTTATGTAGAAATCCATGATTAAATCGAGCCTTCCTGACTAGTGATTTAAATCATGATTAACTGTGAGATAAAGTGTGTTAGTGAATTTCCTAACTTTTTGAACAGAAAGAGAAATCATCTAGGTAGGAGTTAGTGGTCATTTAGGCAATTGTAGTTATCGTGTAGGTTTGCAGTTGAGATGTTACAGTGGTTAGCTAATACATAGTAATACCTAGCTCTTACATAGCACTTTTCATGAGTAGGTCCCAAAGCACTTTACCAATCAGAGAAACATCATTATCCGAATTGTGCATTTAGGAAAACTGAGGCACAGAGAGAGGACATGCCTGACTAACCTAATTGCCTTCTATGATTAGATAACTAGTTCTGTGGATGAAGGGAAAGCAGCGGACGTGTTATTCCTCGACTTTAGCAAAGCTTTTGACACTGTCTCCCACAGTATTCTTGTCAGCAAGTTAAAGTAGTATGGGCTGGATGGATGCACTACAAGGTGGGTAGAAAGTTGGCTAGATTGTCGGGCTCAACAGGTAGTGATCAATGGCTCCATGTCCAGTTGGCAGCCGGTATCTAGCGGAGTGCCCCAAGGGTCGGTCCTGGGGCCGGTTTTGTTCAATATCTTCATAAATGATCTGGAGGATGGTGTGGATTGCACCCTCAGCAAGTTTGGGAGGAGTGGTAGATATGCTGGGAGGGTAGGGATAGGATACAGAGGGACCTAGACAAATCGGAGGATTGGGCCAAAAGAAATCTGATGAGGTTCAACAAGGACAAGTGCAGAATCCTGCACTTAGGACGGAAGAACCCCGTGCACCGCTACAGACTAGGGACCGAATGGCTAGGCAGCTGTTCTGCAGAGAAGGACCTAGGGGTGACAGTGGACGAGAAGCTGGATATGAGTCAACAGTGTGCCCTTGTTGCCAAGAAGGCCAATGGCATTTTGGGGTGTATAAGTAGGGGTATTGCCAGCAGATCGAGGGACGTGATCATTCCCCTCTATTCGACATTGGTGAGGCCTCATCTGGAGTACTGTGTCCAGTTTTGGGCTCCACACTACAAGAAGGATGTGGATAAATTGGAAAGAGTCCAGCGAAGGGCAACAAAAATGATTAGGGGTCTGGAACACGTGACTTGTGAGGAGAGGCTGAGGGAACTGGGATTGTTTAGTCTACGGGAGAGAAGAATGAAGGGGGATTTGATAGCTGCTTTTAACTACCTGAAAGATGGATCCAAAGAGGATGGATCTAGACTATTCTCAGTGATATTATTCTCAGTGATAGCAGATGACAGGACAAGGAGTAATGGTCTCAAGTTGCAGTGGGGGAGGTTTAGGTTGGATATTAGGAAAAGCTTTTTCACTAGGAGGGTAGTGAAATAGTGGAATGCGTTACCTAGGGAGGTGGTGGAATCCCCTTCCTTAGAAGTTTTTAAGGTCAGGCTTGACAAAGCCCTGGCTGGAATGATTTAGTGGGGACTAGTCCTGCTCTGGGCAGGGGGTTGGACTAGATGACCTCCAGAGGTCCCTTCCAACTCTGATATTCTATGATTCTATGACATGACTTGGAAGGGTCCCTCCCATATCCTGGAACACACATAGGGACAGGAAAAGTGACTAACAATTCCAGAGCGGCAGGGATACCCAGATTCCAGTTCACATGAGGCAGGGAGAGGAGCTCAGATTGGGCCCTCCTGAGATCTTGGCACTCACAAAGAAAAGAAAATGAGGTTGACAAGTGCCCCCAACCCTATTCCCCCAGTTTCCATTCAACCCATCTCCCTGTCACGCAATGCCTCTCCTCCCGTACCACCCATTCCCATTTATTCCCCTCCCCTCCCAGTAAGCATTTGCACGTTTAAATTTTGTTCCTTTCAAAAATAGTTTGAACACCTTTTGAATTTTCTGCTGTATTCAGACTACACTTGCCCCCAGTTAAAAAAAAAAAAAAAAAACTCTGACAGAGACAGTTGGCAGCAACATGATTGCATTTCATTTTTAGGTTTCTACCAATAGTGGGTTCCACCTTACGGTGCCTGGGTGTAGTTCAGCTTCAACACATAGTACATCTCCTTGAGTCACCCAGATCCTCTGAAAATGGGCTGGCTAGAAACCCTCTTACATTCTCTATCTGTTCATGCCCAGTATAATTTCTTTGGTGCATGAATGTTAGGATTGAGCATATCCGTAGAGGTTAAATCTCCACTCAGTAATGTTTACACTATTGCTTCCCAAAAGGGGTAGTGGGTGCCATGCACCAGCTGGGATGTCAAGCAGTTGAGACCCTTTGGGGCGGATTAGAGCCATAGTTTCACCCTGAAGTGTACACCAACACATGCTGGTAGAATAGGGTTGACCTTAAGAAATGCTGTTTTCTCAGCCGGCTGACACTTGGATGATCCCTGCTCAAATGACCCCAAATTTGTATCACTAACCCTACCCCGTATCCCTATGAGGCACATCAAATTCCAAGTAAGCATGCAGATTTTACAGCACTTAAGGTTTTGAAGCCCTTGTTAAAAGGGTAACTCTAACTAAAGTGGAGCTGGTGCCCCCTTATAATATCACCATTTGAACTTATGTTACTTTTATTAAACAGAGATTTGGCTTTGAGAAAATAGTAAAGTAGATCAAAATTAAAAGCTCTCATGGGTAATATACTTGCAGAGAATTTAGTTTTCTGTCTCCGACCCACAAATAGTGGGCAAATCAGGGATGCAAGAAACTTGGGTTCTTAGTTACATAAAAAGTACTGCCCATTAAGTGATACTAGATAGGCTTTGCTGATTTGCAATAATTCCAACAGATAAAAAGTTAAATGTCATTGACAAATACTTTAGACTTGTGAAATGTTTTAGAAGTAATGTAAATAGAAAAAAAAATTTGGTTACATAAAGGCTTTCTTCTTGCCCTGAAAGAGTTAAAGCAACAATTAAAGTGAAATTTAAATGAGGACTATGTGGAAACTCACAGAGAGTTAAAATATATTGACAGGTTTCAGAGTAGCAGCCGTGTTAGTCTGTATTCGCAAAAAGAAAAGGAGTACTTGTGGCACCAAATTTGATAGTCTCTAAGGTGCCACAAGTCCTCCTTTTTTAAAATATATTGAAAACCAGAAGAGCCATTGGGGGGTGTGATAGTGTTCAAATTGCAGGGTAAGAAGAAACCCATCACCAATATTCTGCATAACACTCACTAGAATATTTAAGCTATCATCCCTTGCAGGCTGAAATTTTATTAAAAGTTAGTTCCCTGTCAGGCAGTGGTTCTCAACCAGGGGTCCAGGGCCCACTGGGGGACCCCAAAAAGGTTTCAGGGGGTCCACCAAGCAGGGCCAGCATTAGACTTGAGGTGGCCCAGGGCAGAAAGCTGAAGTCCCACTGCATGGGGCTGAAGCCTGGGGTTCCAAACCCCATTACCCAGGGCTGAAGCCAAAGCCTGAGCAACCTGTGAAGCTTCACAGGGCCTCCTGTGGCGTTGGGGCCCAGGCAATTGCCCTGCTTGCTACCCCCTAATGCTGGCCCAGCCTTTTATATGCAGAAAAACAGGTGCTGTGGCACGGGTGGGCCCTGGAATCGTTATAGCAGGTTGGGGGGGGGGGCCTCAGAAATAAAAAGGCTGAGAAACCCTGCTGTGGGGCGTACAGACTACCACAGGATCCACTTGAGCAACTGCATGGGACTTGCCAGCAAACCCACCAGAGAAGGGGAAGATAACCTCTCCATGGGAGGCATTTACTTGGATGAGCTCAGAAATTCAACTCATGGCTATATCACACAGCTTCTCCAGTTAAGCAAGACAATCCCAGACTGAGCAGAGGACCATGTGCATGTCCTTGGCACAAAAGGAGATGTGGCACACTAGAAATGTTTTGAATAATCTGTCTGTGCTCAAGCAGTCCTCAGTGGAAGACACTCAATTCCACACAAAAAGCATCAAATTCTTTGGGAAAAAAAATTTAAGGGGCATATAATACATTTGCTGCCCACTCGGTAGGTGCATTACTCCCACAGGGGCACCAAAGACTTAGCTACCCTAAACAAAAAAGTATTACAAGGAAGTATGGCTTTAAATGAAAAGAACCATTTGCAGGCAGCCATTTGAACAGCAGAGAACAAGTCCATAAGCTCAGATCTGGGTAAACTGGTGCCAACTATTAATGGCTTCTCCCAGTGTTGAGAGAGAGAGATACAAACATGAAAGAGGGTTAAGTGCTGTTCGTCCTACTGCATTTCAAAATTCATTTCCTTAAATTTACAAGCTATCTAAAATCCCTGTTCCCAGTAATAGTACTAGATACTATGCGATAAATGTTTCTTGAATTCAAGGATATACTCATAGGGCTGGTCTACACTACACAGTTAGGTCGCCATAAGGCAGCTTACGTTGACTTAATTATGTCTACATTACAGCCTTCCTCCCACCAATGTAAATGCTCTACTACACCGACATAACTTCACCTCCATGAGAGGCTCGGGACTTACGTTGTTGTAGTTAAGGCGACACAGTGTACATGTAGACACTGCCTTACTTACAGGGGCTGTTGGCTGTCTTGTGAATTTCATTGCAGGAGCCATGAAACTGACAAGAAAACCAGGCAGCTAGAACCCATCTGCCCCTCTACCCCCCCCCCCCCCCCCCACTTCCCTGGAGAGCTAGACCCTGCTCCCAGTAGGGAGCTGGGGCAAGAATGGACCCCGCTCCCAGAGCGTGGCTGGGGCGAGAAGCCCAGGCAGCTGCACCCCACTGGCCCCTGAGCCATGAAATTGACAAGGCTGCCTGGTGGGGAGTGGGTGGGGGCTGAGAAGCCCTGGGAGACTTTTGGCCTCCCTGTTCACAGTTGGGGGAGGGGAGAGAAGCCACGGGTGGCTCCCCACCCTCCCCGTCCTAGTGAGGACACACACCACCAACCCAAGGAGGGTAGTGTGGACATGCACGTCCGCAGTAATTACTGCAGTGGCTGTAAGTCGACCTCATATAGGTCGATTTACCTTTCTAGTGTAGATATATCCATAGTAACATAAAGCCTACTATGCATGCATGTGTACCAAAGCAGTGCTGTCAGAAAACTGTGGGGCCACAAACACACTACACTGCTGAAGCACAAGTTATGCAACAAAACAATGCCATGAAATCACTGTACCTGCAACAGATTCTTTGCTTGGAATAGATAGGCCCCAAGTTGTAGCTTGGGAATCTTAGCAGAGTTCTAAAGCACCAAATGATAAAGTTCAGATGAACATTTCCTTAATTACAACCTCAGGAAAAGAGGATATTGGAAGAACATTTACAAGACTCTTGAACACAATACTCTAACCTGGGATGTGTAATCCAAAGTTCAATTCTTGAAAGGTTTATGCATACCAGTTACACACTACATTTACAAATGATTATGCAGGTCAGCCCATGCAACAGGTGATTTGATGTAAAGCTAAAGGTTCAAATTTAAAAGCAATATAAAGTGTCACAAATAAAGCAGAACTGACAGTGTCTTCTAATATAGCCTCCTGCTCCAAAAAAATCCAAAATTGATTATAGTTAAGTTTGATGAAGTACAAAACCCACCAAGGCAAAAGCAAGGAAATCTCCTGTAAAAGTAACCATATTTTGCACATCTGAACACCCTATACATGACAATAGCCAATAACGCAGACTCCAATGCCACCAGAAACCACCATACATACATAACATAAAAATCTGTGCAGACACCACAGTCCTCTAAATCATAAAAATGCAAAACTATTATGCCAATCTTGACACACAAGGTTATTTCCTGAATTATTTTTGGCATTAGTGTTTGGCATTAGAATAATTAAAATATTATTTTTGGCATTAGTGTTTTGCATTAGAATAATTGAAAGGAACAATGCATTTTTACCCTCTTATAATCCAAGGTGTGTGGTATTTTGTGGAAGAGGTGCGGTGTATATGACCATCTCTAGTAGAGAAAGGCACTTAGAGAGAGAACAAAATACCCTGTCCCCATTATTTATTCATACTACAGAATCATCTAAAGGCTTCAACTGGTATCAGGGCCACACCGTGCTCCGCACTGTATGTACATACTGTGAGGCAGCCCTTGCCATGAGGAGTTTTCCATCTAACTAGACAAGACAGACAAGGGGAGAAACAGAAGTATTACCATCATCTAACAGATGGGGAGATACAGCAGTGACACATGTCACATCAAGAGCAGTGGGGTAGTTCTGCTACCTTCTCTGCCTCACTTTCCACCACTGCTATGAAAAGTGGGTAAAAGGGAGGTCTGTGATAGCTGTCACTGTGCCAAAGAACCTGCTGTTCTTCTAAGAGGGTCATGTCCAGTGAGATCTCTATTGGAGCTGGGTTCTGCAGAGGAGGGGAGTCAGCTTTCCCTACACCATTTATGGGGGCACGTATTATTCTGAGAATACTCTGAAGGGAGAGTAATACTTTGGGGGAGCTGGAATGGGAGGGATCAAGATGGCTGCCCTAACTCTCGGCTATCTCCCTGTACTGCCCACACTGCAGCCCCTATGCCAGTGGAAACCAAACTCTTTCCCCACAAGCCCCCTCAAGATCTACACAAGCTTCAGACTGGCTAACTCAGGAGCAGGACTAGGAGTCCCATTCCAGGCCCATCTACAGCTGTTATCCCTCTTCTCCGCTCACCTTGCCTCCCGCGCTTTTCATCAGAGACGGAGGAGGTGAATGGCAGCTGCAGGCAGGTTAGAAGCAACGCTGTCAGCTTGTCTGTCTGATGAAGACCCAGCGCTAGGTAACAGGGACCTTGCTTTGGCTCAAATAGCAATCCCTCATTTGGGCTGGAGCAGGACTTTGCAAGGGAGGGGAGCCATAAGGGGTGTTTGACAGGGCGTAACGAGGACTACTACTTTGGGAGAAAGAGTAATTGTGATGCAGATATGACCACTCCAACCCCTTTACATGCACCCTATAGGATTGCTCCCCAAGTCCCACCACTTACTAACTCACCTCTGCCTTCTATAATTGTCTATAAGCATGCACGCACAGAACAGATGATATCACTGGCTCCCTACAGGCTGGTATTGGAATAAAGCACAGCATAGGAGAGCAAAAGTCACCGCCAAAAGATACTCAAGGTGCCCAAGGTGAAAATAAATGAAGTTCTATTGAATAAGCTGCAATAGTTCCACTTCTCACTCCAGCTCTTTTTGGAGCAATGTAATGTTGTTTGAGCCTTACGAGAAGCATACCATTTTCAGGGGACTAACTGTTGATATTCTTAATGACATGTGTCTGAAAATTGAACTAGAACATACAGAATTTCAAAAAGGAACAATTTTTTAAAAAAAGCTCTTAAAAAGAATGATTACTTACTTTACAGTAACTGTGGTTCTTTGAGGAGTTTTGTCCACGTGGATACAGTTAAAGATGCAAGCACACCACATGAGACTGGAATCTTTTGACCAGCAGTGCCTTTTGGAGCCCAATCTGCATCTTGCATATTCTTGTATCCCCCTCCAACCCCAACGGTACGTAGGGCAGAGCAGCCCCAAATGCCTCAGTTCCATCATTCAGAGTATGACTACGCTACAGCAGCACAGCTATGGCAATGAAGCTGTAGCACTGTAGACACTTCCTACATCGACAGAAGGAGTTTTCCAACAATGAAGTTAATTCACCTATCCAAGAGGCGGTAGCTAGGTCAACTAAATATTTTTTTTGTCTCCCTAGCTACATCTACACTGGGGTTTAGATCAACCTAACTACATTGCACATGGTGTGAAAAATTTCACACCCCTAAGCAACAAAGCTAGGTTGATCTAATTTTTAAGTGCAGAATCCCACCATATCTGAACTCTGAAGTAGCAATGGAGGGAGCACATTGGGATCCAGACAGACAAAATATTTTGAAGAACTACAGTTAACATTCTTTCTTCGAGTCTTTGGCTGTGTGGTTCCCTCTTTTGACTAGTTAGCAATTCCCAGATGAATACAAAGGTCTGAGAAATCCTACCTAGCTATATCTAACTAAATAAGGATTGAAGAACAGGTTTCAGATTCAGCATCTGATCTAAACACCAAATCTAGGCCACAAAGCTGGGAAACGGTATGGGCTAAGCTCGAAGTGGCTGCCCTGATACAGGAACAGTTCTCAGGTATGCTGAGGAGGTTGCCTGGGCTCTAATTGAGAGCCCTGATGCTTGAAGGAAGGATCATATATGCTGCTAGTTGATAAATTGTGATCTGCTATGTGTTCCACTTAGGTTTGAGCGAGAGTTGGGAAAAACAGGGAGGTTGGTAGTTTTGTTTAAATTAAAGCAGGACACCACCTTGGTGAGGAATTCAGTACCACCTTATCCTTGTGGAAGACCATATTTCGGGGGGGGGGGGGGGGGGGGGGGGGGGGGGAGAGGATGTCTGCCATTAGTGCTTTAGTCTCACTAACTCTCCTACCTGAAGCAATAGCCACCAGTAAGACAGTTTTGAATGTGAGATGGTGAGGAAAGCACTTAGATAAGGATTGTAAAGACGGGTTCCATAAGAAATATGCAAGTTCTCCATAATCAAACATGTGCAGAGCCAAAAGAGTTCCCACAGGATTAGGTACACTGGCCTCTACAACTGGAGCTAAGGGAAGTGCTCTGTAAACCAACAGGTAGACCTTTATATTCCTTCAGACAATCAATAAAGGACAATATGCTCACAGAAACACATACTGTCCCCACTAAAATCAAGGATAGCCAGTGAAATCAAAAGAAGTAGGACTGACCCCAAAGGTATCCACAACAAGAACAATTAATAAATATGGTTTACCACAATCCTACACCATCACCCCCAATACTGCCAGTGCATGAGGTTTCAAGGAGATTAAGCTATATGGAGACTATCAAGGATTAGCAACAAGATATTTATGATAATGAAAAAGAAAAGATAGTAAAGTCAAATATTTTCCTTTGCCTTCAAAGTTAATTGGGAATTTTCCAGGCAAACTCTCTGGTTCCAAAGTCAACTATGAAAAAGCTGATGTATTTCCAAAGCATTACTTACTTTATTGACAAAAGTTGTGTTTTTACTTGACATTGACTGCACCTATAGAAGTATTTAAGTCCAACACGTCTACTAGTCCTGCACTGAAGCCTAAAACCTTGGTACAACCAACAAACAGATTTATTTGGGCATAAGCTTTTGTGGGTAAAAAACTCACTTCTTCAGATGCATGGAGTGAAAATGACAGAACAGGCATACTCCTCATTGTTTTTGTGGATACAGACTAACACAGCTACCCCTCTGATACTTTTTGTATTGTTTTATTTTTAAACATTACATGAAAGTCCCAAATGATGGGGCTATCCTTTTTGGAAAATTCAATCTAGTAAGAGAAACACAAGGAAAACCATAAGAGCCACACTTTCCTTTTCGTAATTTCATTACTCCTAGTTTATACCCCCTCATACAAAGCAAAACGTTACACTACTTAAATAATATTTAAAAACTTAACACAAGTCTCTTTAGTCAAGCTCTACAAATTTAGCTCTTTTACTACCCCCTCTTAAATTAACACTTCCAGCCAGTTAACCCTTTGTTCCTTTTGTGTCCCAAGCCATACAGAGTTACATAATGGAAAAATATATATACACTTGTAGAAGAGATTTTGGGGGGGGGGGGGGGGGAGAACAACATAGCTTGAAGCAAACTCCTGGAAGCAACTCAAGGGAGAAGATGAAAAGCAGCAGAGCACCCCACTTCTCAGCGGCCAGGAGGCTCTGCATCGGGGAAAAGAGATCGGAAACCCCTTTTCCCTCCCGGCAGAGGAGGATGCAGGGGCGCTGCCAGTGCCTCTGACACAGACTAGCTAGAGCTTTATACAAAAGACGGAGGCTCCAGGCAGGGCCGAGGGGAAGCGCTCCACGAAGAGGGAGCAGGAAGCCTGGGCTCGGCGACAGAGAGCCCCAGGGCTCGGCGTCAGGCCCCCCCGCCGCTCACGCCTGCCTAGGGAATGGGCGCATCCCCAGCTAGAGCCGCCCGGCGAAGAGCGGGCTCCCGGAGGGAGAGCTCCGGGCGTGCGAGGCGCTGCTGGCGGGCCTAGCCCCGCAGGGCGATTGGCTGTGGCCCCGGGACGCAAACCGGTGAAGAGCGGCGGAGGCAGCCCGGAGATGGGGGCCCGGCCCTGGCTGCCCCTCACCGTGCGGAGCCTCCGCTTGGGCCCGGGGCCGCGCCGTGCTACAAGGGAAAGGCCCGGACTCACCCTCGGTCACCTCCAGCACCTTCACCTGCTCCTCGGCGGCCGCGCGCACGCCCTGCACCGGGCACAGGATGCCGGTCAGCGTCTCCACCAGCGCCTCCTTCAGGCCCTGCGCCACCAGCCCCGCGCCCGCCATCCTGCGCCGCCGCTCCGGCCGGCAGGCTCCACAGGACGGGCCGCCGCGCGCGCCGAACGCACACACGTCACGCGACGACGGCACGCGGCGCCTCCGAGGGAAGCCGCGAGCCGCGCACAGCGCCCCCGCGGGCCGGCGGGGAGCAGCGCGGGGGCGGGGAGCCCGGGGGCGGGGCGGGGCGAGCCGGCCGCGGTGTGAGGTGGCCCGGCGGGCTCCGTCACTTTCTTAAAACATCATTTTTCTTACACGTCATGTTTTAATTTTTTCAAAAGCAATTGAAAAAATATAAATTGTACCAGGCTGACCCCACCTCCGTTGTCCGATTTGCCCTTTTGATCCAGCCTCCAAACTTCTGCCACTGAGGCGAAGGGAATAATTGGTAGTGGTAGTAGACTGTCACCCTGTGTGTGAACCTGCTGCTGTCCCAAGGGGTTTTCCTAGATAATCTGCAGACAGCAGTGGAATATTAGAGTCCCTCCTCCACGCCACAGAGGCACTAGGCCGTCTGGCTAAAATGGCTGTAAGATTTTTTGTAAAGATGGGCAAAACGATGTATTTTTCCGTAACCTCATTCTCAGAAGCAGATGAACCATTTGAGCTGGATCTTTCCGAACTCCTTATCTTGACGCATACACCTGGCTGGCATAGAAAATTTCAGCCCAATCTGCTAACGTTGGCAAAGTTATTAAAAAAAATGGAAACGTGGTCTTATAATGTGCAGTGTTGGGCAACCTTAACTAACCACAGTACTGCTGTAACCTATGTGCCTAACAGGGAGATTTCAGAGTAGCAGCTGTGTTAGTCTGTATCCGCAAAAAGAAAAGGAGGACTTGTGGCACCTTCCAGACGCCTTTTCTTTTTAATAGGGAGATATCTCTTTAAGAGATCCATTGGGGGAGGTAGGAATGAGCTGTGTCTGGGTCATTGTTGCAAGGCGGATTAAGCACACCACATCCAGAAGCTTCTGGAATTTGGTGTGGTAGTTTTGGGTCTGCTCCAATAGGTTCCCTGTTGCTGGAGTCAGACTCCAGGGGCAGCTGCTTTGTAGAAGGCCACGTGCCCTGGGTGAGTTGAGAGAAGCTGAGACTAGGAGCCGGAAGCAGGCTGGTGTCCCTACTGCTGAAGCATTTTGCAGCTGGTTAGTGATATTGTGAACCCTCTAACAGGGAAGTATGGGCAATGCTAATTATAGCAAGGAGAAATTGGAAGGGGAAAAATAACTTCTATTTTAATTGTATGCTTTTGATGTTGTTTTGATTTTAACCAAACTGTTCTAGTTAAATTGTCTCAACTAGCCTGGGTTACTAATGTTTCTTTAAATGTAGTAATGGGGAAGGAGTCATTTCTGTTTTGCTATTCTCAGTTTTGTATTTTCTTGTAACAGGGTTTTCTTTAAATCTAAACACTTAACAGAGTGATTGGTTAATCTGTTAGCTGACTGGCTAGCAGTGATTTCAGCAGAGGAAGTCTGCATGGATTCCAACTGAAGATTCCTACAAGCAAGTGGAGAAAAGATGTTGTTTTAGACTCAGCAGACGGTATAGATCCTGTAGCATCTTAAATTTGTTAAGTCTCTAGGGTGCCACAAGGATGCCTCGGTTTTTGTTTTGTTTTTTTGCTGATACAGACTAACACGGCTGCCACTGAAACCTTTATAGATCTTGGTGACCAAAGACTCTAACTTACACATAGGTGAACAAAACCTAAGCTTTTGGGAGCTCTGTTTCTTCTCTCTCTATTTCTGTGGGCATTGAACCATTCCATTTTAATTTGTTTTCTTTATTTATGTATAACTGTGAAGATAATGTCTGTCGATTATAAAATCTTATGATAAAGAAACAAATAATATAATGTTTACAGCATGACATAGTTATTTTATAAAGTTATTTAATTAAATTCATTTCTTTAGTTCCTTTTGGGACTCGAATGGGTGGAGGTTGACCCTGTGCAATCCTTGCTAGAAATCCTTAGAGATTGAACTCTGGGTCTCCAGCTACTTTCTGTAGGAGTTGGGGGGTTTTTTTTAGTCACTGGAGATAGGAAATGAAGTGAACTCTACCCCACCCAAAGGTTACACTACCAGCCATGCTACTGACTCTGTCTGTAATACTGTTCTAACTCTAGATATTCTTGCTTTTCATATACTTGTCTAATACCTTCTTAAATCCTACAAAGCTCTTGCTGTCAGTGATATTTTTCACAATGATTCCACAGACTAATTGTGTGTTGTATGAAAAAGGATCATAGTGGAGCAACAGCACCACTCTAGATATGAATGAGATTAATTTACTGTTCAACAGTTGATTTTTCTAAGTGCTCTAAAATCCTTGTGCTTACTCTGCAAGCCCGAAAATTGGCTGTAGCTCATTGGGGCAATGTGTAGGGTTAGTAGTCAAAATTTAGGGTCATTTGAGCACTTGGGAGTCCCCAAATAAAGCCCTCACCAAAACATCATGTGACATCAGCGTATGGAGAATTGTTATAACGGTAATGTCTGATGCATAATTTGGACAGTAAGATTGTATTCGGGCTGGCTTCAGCCTACTTTTCTTGACAGGAGTGTAACATTGCCTTAGTGACCTTGTTGTTATTATGTATAACTGCTGTGTAGGACAAAGGGGAAGTTTTGGCCACTGTGCTTAAATTGAAGGACAACAGACACACAAAATGTGCTGCCAAAAGGCATTTAGGGAAAAGACAAGTAGAGAAAAACAGGAAAGTCCCAAAAAGTCCCTATGGCCCTATGCAGACAAAAGGGTCAAAGTGACCTGGTTAAATATGCATAATCAGCGTGTAATCAGTAGTAATAAACCAATTAGAAAAGAGACATAACATGAAAAAAGCAAGGACAGCAACAGTCATGCCAATTGAAGTTTATGCATACTTATTTTATGAGTTGCATAAGATATAGATATATATAAAATATTCATGATAATGGTAATTGCAAAAAACTAATGAATATGTAATTTGGCAGTGTATAAAATGTGGTTAATTGTAAGAGGTAGTCAAAGCTTTGTAGAAAAAAAATCCATTATGACTTGCCTGTGCCCCAGAAAAAGGTAACTGGCCATTTCCTTTTTCTGTATGTCTGTCATTTCTTACTGTAATAGTAATTTTGGTTCGAACAAAGGTTTGAATTAATAAACCTGAGTGTCTCAAACCCAAGTGTGTGTCATTCTCACCCAACAAACATTTTATGGTCTTACAACTTTTTTGTGTTCACCTAGGATTCAAACTATTGCATTTTGCTACCCCAAGTTGATGTCATCTGTGCAGGTTTCAACTCAGATAGTGTTTAGCAATCTGTGCTTTTGGGGAAGCAATATTTCAATGTTGTTTGGGATTAAAATTAGATTTCCACAGGAGTTCCAGCCTGGTTGTTGAGCTAGAGAAAGTGATTGGTGCATGCACTGTAGTGATGCTGCTCTGTGACCTTCAGTCAGGGTGCATGTTTTGGCCATTGAACCTCAGCCATACACATTGACTTGAGTTCAAGTCTACTTTTGGCAGATCTCTGAGAATGTCTGATGTGAATTGGGGAAGGGGCTTTTTTTCAAACTTTTGCACCACAAGCAGAGCTTTTTCATTAAGAACTTTTTCAGTGTTGATAAATACAAAGTAATGCACAATGGAAAACACAATCCCAACTATACATACAAAATGATAGGGTCTAAATTAGCTGTTACCACTCAAGAAAGAGATCTTGGAGTCATTGGGGATAGTTCCCTAAAAACATCTGCTCAATGTCCAGCAGTTGTCAAAAAAGCAAACGGAATGTTAGGAAATATTAGAAAAGGGATTCCTAGAATCATAGAACCATATTGATAGTACAGAAAATATCAGTGCCACTATATATATCTATTGTATGCCCACACCTTGAATACTGTGTGCAGTTCTGGTCATCCCATCTCAAAAAATATATATTTGAATTGGAAACGGTGCGGAGAAGGGCAACAAAAATGAATAAGGGTATGAAACAGCTTCCGTATGAGGAGAGATTAAAAAGACTGGGCCTTTCATCTTGGAAAACTGATGACTAAGAGGATATATGAGAGAGGCAGAGGCCCTGAGTTCCTGGGGGTTGTTTTACCCCACTCTACCCCAGGCCCCACCCCCAACTCCATCCTTTCCACCAAGCCCCTACCCCGCCTCTTCCCACCCCATTCTTCCCTCCTCCCCCCTGCCTGTTCCAGGTGATCACTGGCAGGCAGGAGGCGCTGCAGGGGGTGGGGGGGCTGGGGGGAGAGGAAGGGGCTGATCCGCAGGGCTGCTGAGCACCCACTATTTTTTTCCATGGGTGCTCCAGTCCCAGAGCACCCACGGAGTCAGTGCCTATGGATAGAGGGCTGTAAAATCATGAATGGTGTAGAGAAAGTGACTAGGGAAGTGTTATTTACCCCTTTACGTAATACAAGAACCAAGGGTTACCCAAGAAATTAATAGGCAGCGGGTTTTAAACAACCAAACAAAAGTACTACTTCATACAACGCAGTCAATCTGTGTAACTCAATGCCCAGGGATGTTGTGAAGGCCAGAAGTATAACTGGGGTCAAAAAAGAATTAGATATGGTCATGGAGAATTGGTCCATCAATAGCTATTAGCCAAGATGGTCAGGGATACAACCACATGCTCTGGGTGTCCTAAGTCTACAACTGCTAGAAGCTGGGAGTGGATGATAGTTGATGGCTCACTCCACAGGCGCCAACTTCTCCTGGTGCTGGTGGGTGCTCAACCCCCTCAGCTCAACCCCCTCAGCTCCGCCCCCTCCCTGCCCCTATTGGACTCCTTCTCCAAATCCCCGCCCCAGCTCTGCCTCTTCCCCACCACCTCCCCTGAGCGTGCCGCTTTCCTGCTCCTCCCTCCCACAGCTTGTTATGCCGCAAAACAGCTGTTTCACGGCAGCAAACACTGGGAGGAGAAGCGGGGATGTGGTGTGCTCACGGGCGGAGGTGAGCTGCAGCGGGGAGCTTGGCTGCCGGTGGGTGCAGAGCACCCACCAATTTTTCCCTGAGTGCTCCAGCCCCGGAGCACCCACAGAGTCCATGCCTATAGCTCACTCCATAAGTGACCTGTTCGGTTCATTCCCTCTGAAGCCCCTGGCATTGGCTATCATTGGAAGACAGGATACTGGGCTAGATGGACCACTGTTCTGACCCTATATGGCTGTTGTTATAACTGGTGTTTCTAAAACCCTCACACATGTTCAGATTATTTGGAAAACTGCTGTGCCTCTGTGACATGATGCCCTATATTCTTCATAGAGATACTGTCATGATCTGAACATGGCCATAACTAAGATATGTTTTATGTAAGATGGATAATGTGAGGTATTCTAGGAAAGATTATGGTGTCCTAACTATGATTATCCTATTTGTATGCATATATCATTTTTGTATCTGAAGTTGGAAATATTATCTATGTACCTATTACAACTGTCTTTACACCTGGGGAACGGCCACCAAACAAAATGCAATCATCCTGGATGGGCTATTAGGGGGAACAATAGGACTTTGAAGATGCTAATCTCCCACCTTCCTGGGATGCTGCAAACAACTTTTGACTCATGGCTGCTTTGACACTGCACATGTCATGGCTGGGGGCAGCCTCTGGCTCACCTTCTGTGGTGGAAGTTTCTCTGTTGGCTGCTCGTGTCCATCTGCCTACTAGGGAGGTCTTCTGGCCCTGGGTCAGGATCCGGGTTTCCAAGGCCTTCGCGGCCTTCCTCCTCTTTTTTTTGTCTTCCGGGTCTTTTGGGGGGCTGAGAACAGATCCTGAGAAATCTCAGCGAACATCGGGGGTTGACATTCCCCAGCTGACAAGTCGCTGGGTCCCCACCTCCCTCCAGCCTCTCCACGGGGAATAAATTATCAAACCCTGGATAGTCCCTCCCCATGGGGCACGGGTCACTTGCTGGAGGGTTCTCTGCTCCTTGAAGTCTTTAAACTACGATTTGAGGACTTCAATAGCACAGATATAGGTGTGAGGTTTTTTGCAGACGTGGTGGGTGAAATTCTGTGGCCTGTGTTGTGCGGGAGGTCAGACTGGATGATCATAATGGTCCCTTCTGACCTAAATATCTATGAATCTATATGGAAGTTTAGGAACTACGCCCACGGTCACCTCAATGGGGTTTCCCTGAACCTCTATCTCCACTGGGATGGTGGGATAATGGCTCACAGCCCCATGCATGCACGTCACTGCTACGCATTTGGCTTGTAGCAGCTGACTACTTTTTACCAGCTTACCCGATATGAGGGTGATAGCACTCCCAGAGTCCACAAGGGCTGTAGTCTCTGCTCCATTTATCCTCACTGGCCTGGTGTAATTATGCGGGGCTAATGCGACCCCCGCGAGGTGGATAAGGGAGCATGGGACCTCCCAATCCCCCAAGTTACATTGCATAGGCTCCTCGATGCTGGGACACTGTGCTGCTATGTGTCCCCACTCCCCACATGCATAACATCTATAATTGTTTTTAATCACTCCCCTATCCCGGGGGTTAGGGGGTTTAGTCCCAGGGTTCCCCCCACTCAGGCCAATCCCTTCCTCCTGGGGTCCCTGCTGGTTTTTGCGCCCCCCCCCCCTCCACCTAGGTCTCCCCGGGGGTTTGGCTGCCCAACCTTCCAGGGTTGGGGTTGGGTGCTTGCTTCAAAAGGGGCCTTCCTTGGGTAGTCGGGTCACTTCCCTGGCTGTCATCCATCTTTCTACCAGCGTGATTATCTCATCATACATGGATGGATCGTTCTGGCCTACCCATTTGCAGAGATCTGGCGGCAGTCCCCGCATGTAATGGTCTATGACGAGGGTCTCCAAAATCTCCTCCAGCCTGCACACCTTGGGCTGTAACCACTTCCGCGCTAGGTGTATGAGGTCAAATAGCTGGGACCTCAGGGGTTAGTTCTCCTGGAATTTCCACTCATGGAACCTCTGGGCCCTTACCGCTGCCGTTACTCCTGATCGTGCTAGGATCTCTGCCTTCAGACAGGTATAGTCAGTGGCATCCATGACAGGCAAGTCAAAGTAGGCCTTCTGTGCCCCTCCACACAAAAAAGGGGAGAGAATGCTGGCCCACTGCTTGTGGGGCCACGCTGTTAGAGAGCTTATTCTTTCACTCTCCCACTTCCCTGGTCCTTCTCGCATGAACAGAGAGCAACAATACCCGAAGCCCGAAGGTGCAAACAATTTGATGTTTATTGGGGTGAACTTCTAGCAAGCTTAAATACAAGTTCCTTTTTCCTTATTTTCGAATCCCAACTTACTTCCTGTTTGCCCCTAATTTATATAGTAATATTCTTAGCTATACCTAAACCAATCATTCTACTGAAATTTAACTAACCAATCCTAACATATTGTAACATGATTAGCTAACCAATTATATCCCACCACCTTAATTAGTTTACACCCAGCAAAATTAATTATACAGCAGACAGAAACAATCACAGAACCAGACAGAGACCAAGCCAATAAACAATAGCAAAGTGGGAACTATAATGACAAAACAATACAGAAGTGAGGATTTCACAACTACATCCATAAAGACATAAGAGTTTCCCAGCTGTGTCTACTGATAAGTGAGTTCTTACCAGACAGAAAACTATCAACCTCAATTTCCTTTTACATCTTCTAGGCACTTCCCTTTCTCTGGAGGTGATAGGCACTATCAGGACAGGATTGTATTCCTAACAGCCCAATAGCACCTTCTTTCAGTGTGACTAGTTTGGAATGTGAGGATGTGACCGGTCGCTTCCCAGCTTATGGCTGCCTCTGTCGCTTAGCCAAAGGCCTTAGCCTGAGAACAGGGCCTCAGACTGTCACAGTAAGAGAAGGACCTTACACTGGCAGACAGTGATTTTGATTCTTTCTTTTATACCTCTAACTAGCCAAGTGATAAGAATACACCTAAATTCTTAAAGTACAGGCCTTTACAGACAGGCCTGAATATCTATATCCTAACACATGCCTCACACTGAGCAGTCCTTTCGCATGAGAGGAGATATGCCTCTGTCATCTCCTGACATCATCTTTGGCAGACAACCAGTGGCCCTCAGGGTTCGCGTCCCATCAGACCCCCGGGACTGGGTGGTGAGGATCTTCAACTGGTCCACCACCCCTCTCAAGAGGGCACGATCTTGTGTCACCTGGCTCATCAATAATTGATTGGTTTCCTGCTGTAGCTGCATAGACTCCTGTTGTGCCATTGCCTGAACCCGGCTGGCCTCCTGCTGGGCTGCCGTGGTTGTACCACAGCTCTGACCACATCCTTCATTGTGGTACAAAGCAAACAAACAAACCAAAACAAACAAAAAATCCAAAACCCCAGTGCACTTTTTTTTTTTAAAACCTCTTTCTTCCGCCACGCTGTGAATGAAGTCCCACTCCTGACACCAGTTGTGACAAAGTCAAGAAAGTTAAGGAAAGTGTGGGCCCTTTACTGAATGAGGGAGGCAACCTAGTGACAGAGGATGTGGAAAAAGCTAATGTACTCAGTGCTTTTTTTGCCTTTGTCTTCATGAACAAGGTCAGCTCCCAGACTACTGCACTGGGCAGCATAGCATGGGGAGCAGCTGACCAGCCCCCTGTGGAGAAAGAAGTGGTTCGGGACTATTTAGAAAAGCTGGACGAGCACAAGTCCATGAGGCCGGATGCGTTGCATCCGAGAGTGCTAAAGGGTTGGCGGATGTGATTGCAGAGCCATTGGCCATTATCTTTCAAAACTCATGGCGATCTGGGGAAGTCCCGGACGACTGGAAAAAGGCTAATGTAGTGCCCATCTTTAAAAAAGGGAAGAAGGAGGATCCTGAGAAGACAGGCCAGTCAGCCTCACCTCAGTCCCTGGAAAAATCATGGAGCAGGTCCTCAAGGAATCAATTCTGAAGCACTTAGAGGAGAGGAAAGTGATCAGGAACAGTCAGCATGGATTCACCAAGGGCAAATCGTGCCTGACTAATCTAATTGCCTTCTATGATGAGATAACTGGCTCTGTGGATGAGGGGAAAGCAGTGGACGTGTTGTTCCTTGACTTTAGCAAAGCTTTTGACACTGTCTCCCACAGTATTCTTGCCAGCAAGTTAAAGAAGTATGGGCTGGATGAATGCACTATAAGGTGGATAGAAAGTTGGCTAGATTGTCGGGCTCAACGGGTAGTGACCAATGACTCCATGTCCGGTTGACAGCCAGTATCAAGTGGAGTGCCCCAAGGGTCGGTCCTGGGGCCGGTTTTGTTCAATATCTTCATATATGATCTGGAGGATGGTGTGGATTGCACCCTCAGCAAGTTTGCAGATGACATTAAATTGGGAGGAGAGGTAGATACGCTGGAGGGTAGGGATAGGATACAGAGAGACTTAGACAAATTAGAGGATTGGGCCAAAAGAAATCTGATGAGGTTCAACAAGGACAAGTGCAGAGTCCTGCACTTAGGACGGAAGAATCCCATGCACCGCTACAGACTAGGGACCGAATGGCTCGGCAGCAGTTCTGTAGAAAAGGAGCTGGGGTTACAGTGGACGAGAAGCTGGATATGAGTCAACAGTGTGCCCTTGTTGCCAAGAAGGCCAATGGCATTTTGGGATGTATACGTTGGGGCATTACCAGCAGATCGAGGGACGTGATCATTCCCCACTATTCAACTCTTGTGAGGCCTCATCTGGAGTACTGTGTCCAGTTTTGGGCCCCACACTACAAGAAGGATGTGGAAAAATTGGAAAGAGTCCAGCGAAGGGCAACAAAAATGATTAGGGGTCTGGAACACATGAGTTATGAGGATAGGCTGAGGGAGCTGGGATTGTTTAGTCTGCAGAAGAGAAGAATGAGGGGGGATTTGATAGCTGCTTTCAACTACCTGAAATGGGGTTCCAAAGAGGATGGCTCTAGACTGTTCTCAGTGGTAGCAGATCACAGAACGAGGAGTAATGGTCTCAAATTGCTTTTAACTAGTTTCAGCCAGCCCCTGATTGGCTTCAGGTGTCGCAATCAACCTAGCATTCTTTTTCCCTGCCTTTTTTCTGGAAAATTCTTAATTGGCCCCAGGTGTCTTAATTCACCTGGAGCAGCTGCCATTTCACTTATCCTGGTACCAGGGATTTGTTTAGCCTGGAGCTAATATATCTGTCTCCCACTACTTTTCTATAGCCATCTGGCCTTGCCCCGTCACAATAGGTGTTCATATTACTCAATAAGGGTTTGGGGGGTATTTACATACTAACTTAGATAAAAGAGTATGAGGTGATTAACTCAGTGCTTACTTGACAATTGGGTCGAGGGGAACAAGTACCACAATAAAGAAGCCTGTTTACTCAATCCTCCTCTGGGTCCTCCTGTTCTTTTAACACAATCTTAACAAAAGAGAAGGTTAAGGTGTGTGACTTGATCGCAGTTTATAAGCACCTACATGGGCAATAGAAATTTTATAAGTGAGGGATAAATTCAGACTAGAAATAAGGTGCAACTTTTTACCAGTAAGGGTAATTTATAATTATCCATCTGAATGATTCATCAAGGTTTGTGGTGGATTCTCCAACACTGGCAATTTTAAAATCCAAATTAGCTGTTTTTCTCAGATCTGTCTTACTTCAAACAGGAATTATTCTGGAAAGTCCTGTAGCCTGTTTTATGCAGGAGGTCAGAATCAGGGAGGATAAATCTGTTTCTCCTGGCAGGGTTGGTGGGAACCTTCTGAATGGTGGTGTCTCTGGTTGAAGAAGGAGTAATGGAAGGCTGCTGAAAGTATCCTCCCGAAACATTTCCTTTGTAAACCAGCTGGTTCCAGCACCCAGCCACCCGCTCAGAGGCCTATCAGCTTGGAACTGAAGAGGTCAGCTCCTCCCAAGGCAAGTCCAAGACCTTGGCCTGAACCTCTGCAGAGCCCTGCAGAGTACTGGATGTTTTCTCATCTTCATAAAAAAGTTCAAGGAACTTTTTCTTTCCTCCTAAGGACTAGGATGAGCCCAAGAGGGAGTCGTGGAACACAGCGGTTGCGTGGGACCATGACACACTGATAACTGAAGGATCTGTCCAACGGTGCTCTGAAGTACATTTTCCTGTCAGCCACATCCAAATACTACTCCTCCTCCTCCTCCTCCCCCTGAGCACAAGATGCCTCCCCTGATTATAGCCTTCCCACTTGCAGCCACTCTCACAAAGGATCTGGGGCAGAGGATAGGATTTTAGATAGCACTCAGATGACAATAAATGAGACTTGTGCTCCCTAGTCATTTGGATGCTTTTCAAAATCCCACCCAGGCTCCTTAAAGTAGGTTGAACCTTTCCCTAGGACCCTAGCAGAGGAAAAAGATAGTTACCTTTTTTCATAACTGGTGTTCTTTGAGATGTTGCTCATGTCCATTCCATTGTAGGTTTGTGTGCTCGCCACATGCACCGGTGCCCGAAGTTTTTCACTTAATAGTATTTGTAGGGGACTGGCTCTGGCACGCTCTGGAATGGCGCCCATATGCCATGGTATAAAGGGCACTTCTGGCTCCCCCCACCCTCAGTTCATTCTTGACAGGAACTCCGACACTGGGGAAGGAGGGTGGGTTGTGGAATGGACATGAGCAACACATCTCGAAGAACACCAGTTACGAAAAAAGATAACTGTCTTTTCTTCTGCAAGTGCTTGCTCATGTCCATTCCATTGTAGGTGATTCCCAAGCAGTACTATCGGAGGCGGGTAGGAGTTCATGGCCATGTTGATTGCAATACAGCTCTGCCAAAGCCAGCATCGTCTCTTGCCTGTGGGGTGATGGCATAGGGCATTGTGAACGTATGTACTGAAGACCATGTCGCAGCCCTGCAGATGTCCTGGATAGGGACATGCACCAGGAAGGCCGCCAAGGACGTGTGAGCCCTGGTCAAGTGAACCTTCACTATAGACAGCTGCTCGGCCTGAGCCAGCTCATAACAGGTCCAGATTCAGGTTGTGGTCCAATTTGGGATCCTCTGCGAGACCCTTCATCCAGTCTGCTGTCACGACAAAGAGCTGGGTCAGCCTGTGGAAGGGCTTGGTGCACGCCAGGTAAAACACTAGGGCTCGCTGGACATCCAAAGAGTGCAGCCACCTCTCCTCATTGACTGAGTGTGGCTTTGGACAGAACACTGGGAGGAAGATATCCTGGTTGATATGAAAAGGGGACACCACCATAGGCAGGAAAGCTAGATGAGGTCGCAGCTGTACCTTATCCTTGTAGAATACCATATAAGGAAACTGTGAAGTAAGGGCCTTAATCTTGGATACATGCCTTGCCGAGGTAACGACTACAAGGAAAGCAACTTTCCACGACAGATGGGAAATGAAACAAGAAGCCATAGGTTCAAAGGGTAGGCCCATGAGCGTGGAGAGGACTAGGTTGAGGTCCCATTAGGGAACTGGATCCCGGACCAGTGGGTCCATTAGGAACCTGATCGACATCTCATGCGAGAACACTGATCTGCCCTGGACACACTGGTGAAAAGCTGATATGGCTGCCAAGTGCACCTTGATGGAAGAAAGCACGAGGCCTTGGTGCTTTAGGTGGAGCAGGTAATCCAGGACAGACAGACGATGGTCAGGGAGATGCTACGCTCCAACGCCTAGCAGGAGAACTGCTTCCACTTTGCCAGGTAAGTCGCTCTTGTGGAGGGCTTTCTGCTTTCCAAGAGAACCTGCTGTACCTGGCTAGAGCAGGGCCATTCCTCTGGGTTCAGCCACACAGCAGCCAAGCTGTGAGATGAAGATAGGGAAGGTTCGGGTGCAGGAGCAGCCTGTGGTCCTGCAAGAGTAGGTTCGGTCGGCTGGGCAGTGGCCATGGGGAAGCCACTTCCAGATCCATGAGTGTGCTGAACCAGTTCTGGTGAGGCCATGTCAGGGAGATCATGACTCACGCCTTGTCCCTTTTGATTTTCGATAGGACCCTGCTGATCAGCAGAATCAGCAGGAATGTGTACATCAGATTCTCCTGGCCATGACAAAAGAGAAGCATTGAAGAGGGCAGCCCTGCTGAGTCCTTGGAGAGAACAGAATTGTTGACACTTCCTGTTCTATCTGGTGGCAAACAGGTCCACTTGAAGAGCCCTCCACTTCTGGAAGAGCACCCAGACAACCTCTGAGTGGAGCGACCACTCATGGTGAGAGAAAAAGGACCTGCTGAGGCAATCTGCCAGCGTGTTCCAGGCGCTGGGAGATGAGAAGCTTCCAGATGGATCGCATGCTGGATGCAAAAGTCTTACAGGTGAAATCCTTCCTGACAGAGAACCAATGAGCAGGCTCCCCCTTGC
Organism: Caretta caretta; assembly: GCF_965140235.1. Taxonomy (NCBI): domain Eukaryota; kingdom Metazoa; phylum Chordata; order Testudines; family Cheloniidae; genus Caretta; species Caretta caretta. The sequence goes on along the minus strand of NC_134226.1, from coordinate 18,934,349 downwards.
CTGTTGACACAGAACATCAAGGCCGTGTTGTCAGTCAACACATGCACTACTCAACCAGACAGCTGGGGAAGGAAGATGCCGCATGCTAGGTAGATGGTTCTGAGCTCCCTGACGTTTATATGTAATGCCAGCTCCGCTGGAGACCATGTCCCCTGGATCCACAGCGTACTGAGATGTGCTCCCCAGCTGAGGTCAGAAGCATCTGATATCAGGGAGACTGGGGGCCATGGATTCTGGAACAGCACTCCCTCCAGCACCACCCTGGGGTCAGTCCACCACTGCAGAGAGGTAAGTACCTTCGGTGGGATCGCGATGACCTTGTCCAGATGATACCTGGATGGGGAATAGGCTGGCTAGCCAAAGTTGAAGGGGCCACAGTCTGAGCCTCACATGGCAGATGAAATACGTGTATGCTGCCATGTGCCCCAATAGTCTGAAGCTGACCCAGGCTGTGGTGAGTGGGTGTGCTGAGATGCTGGTAATGAGATCTGATGTTGTCCTGAACCTGTCCTGCAGTAGGAATGCCCTGGCTTGAGTAGAGTCGAGTACTGCTTCAATAAACTCTATCCTTTGGACCGGGATTAATGTCATGGGGTTTTTTTTTTTGTTGTGTTTTGTTTTTTGTCGTTTATCAGCAGGCCCAAGGCACGGCACATGGCTTGCAGCACGGTGACACTGCGCTGGACTTGGGTCCTGGAGTGGCTTTTGATGAGCCAGTCATCAAAGTACGGGTAAATGTGGTTACCCCGATGTCTGAGGTAAGCCACCACTACTGACATGCACTTGATAAACACCCTCGAGGCTGTTGCCAGGCTGAAAGGGAGCACTGCAAACTGGTAGTGGGCAGTCCCCAACGTGAAGCGCAGGAAATGTCTGTGTCCATGGAATATCGATACATGAAAGTAAGGGTCCTTTAAATCGAGGGTGGCGTACCAGTCTCCTGGATCCAGGGAAGGGATGATGGAGGCCAGGGAGACAATGCGAGACGTGAAATATTTGTTGAAGTTTCGTAGGTCCAGGATGGGTCTTAGACCAACCCCCTTGGCTTTTGGGATTAGAAAATAACAGGAGTAAAACTCCTTTCCCCTGAAATCTTGGGGAACATCCTCACAGCTCCCACCTGCAGAAGGCCCTGCACCTCCTGAGCAAACATGCTCTCTCGTGAGAGGGGTCCCTGAAGAGGGATGGGGGGGAACAGAAATAAATTGAAAGGTATAACCATGAGCCTTTGGGGGGAGGGATAGCTCAGTGGTTTGAGCATTGGCCTGCTAAACCCAGGGTTGTGAGTTTAATCCTTGAGGGGGCCATTAGGTGAGGATGAAGAGGAGGCGGGCACCAGCGATTCTGCCACTTCCGTCGTCTCCTGCATGGGCACCTCCGCTGTGGCCAGGTAGCCCTGTGGAGTCCTCTCTAGAGTCACATCTGTGTCGGTGGGTGGGGTGGGCAGGAGATCGTTGCTGACCGCTTATGTGATGCCCCTGAGGCCGACGTATGCCCCTGCGAGGGATTCCAGAGGTGCCAGGGGAGGGCCACTAGCCTTGAGGCCAGACTGCACAGGGAGGTGCTGAGGGAAAGGCCAGTGCCTCTGATGGGTAGCCCTGACCTGCTGGTAAGGACGACTCCTTGCTGTCAGAGCCTGAGGAGGAAGGCCCACGTCTGGAGGACCAGGACGGTGCCAAGGCCGTCTGTCTGTGCCGTTCCTGGAGCTCTGCTGAGGATTTGCACGAAGGCAGTGACCCTCGATTCCATGATCCCAGTGACCGGCATTGGCGTTCGGCAGATCAGCAATGGTAACCCAGCAATCTATGCCTTAGTGAGCGATCCGTCACATGGGAGTGGGAACAGGAGTAGGGACCAACAGCGCACCAACAGTGAGCTGTTCCAGTGACCAGTAATGGGGCTCTCTGGACCAGCGGGTTGAACTGCTGGAGCGGTGCTGAACACTGGGAGAGTGACTCGGGTGTTCCTGCCACTGGGGCAGTGGGGACGAGTGCCACACCTCTGCAGGTCTGCGCCATTGCGTCTCCTCAAGCCCAAGGAGAGCTGTCCAGGGGCCGACACCATAAACTCTGATGGGTGGACTGACCTGTGTCCATGGCATGGTAGCTCTGCTCTGGTGAGCACTGGCAGGACACTCTCTGTGGTGAGGAGTGGTAATGCACTGATGGGGACTGTTGGAAGGGCCCAAGGCAGCTTTTCCACTGAAGCAGGGCACCTCCGTGGCTGGCAGGGGCAGCACCAGTAGGGACAGAATGTCCTTCCTTTGTGGCCTGAAAGGCCTCCAGTGTGGACAGCACCACTAGGTGCCGAATGCTTCCGCCGCTTCCCAGGATGGTGGGCAGGTCTTGGAGTGGGCTAGCCTGTTTCTCGGGAGCTGGGGCCCGGCCTTTGTCCAGGGGTGAAGAGCTGCCCCTCATGGGTCTTTGCTCTCCTCTGGGTGTCCTTCATAGAATCATAGAATATCAGGGTTGGAAGGGACCCCAGAAGGTCATCTAGTCCAACCCCCTGCTCGAAGCAGGACCAATTCCCAGTTAAATCATCCCAGCCAGGGCTTTCTCAAGCCTGACCTTAAAAACCTCTAAGGAAGGAGATTCTACCACCTCCCTAGGTAACGCATTCCAGTGTTTCACCACCCTCATAGTGAAAAAGTTTTTCCTAATATCCAATCTAAACCTCCCCCACTGCAACTTGAGACCATTACTCCTTGTTCTGTCATCTGCTACCATTGAGAACAGTCTAGAGCCATCCTCTTTGGAACCCCCTTTCAGGTAGTTGAAAGCAGCTATCAAATCCCCCCTCATTCTTCTCTTCTGCAGGCTAAACAATCCCAGCTCCCTCAGCCTCTCCTCATAACTCATGTGTTCCAGACCCCTAATCATTTTTGTTGCCCTTCGCTGGACTCTCTCCAATTTATCCACATCCTTCTTGTAGTGTGGGGCCCAAAACTGGACACAGTACTCCAGATGAGGCCTCACCAATGTCGAATAGAGGGGAACGATCACGTCCCTCGATCTGCTCGCTATGCCCCTACTTATACATCCCAAAATGCCATTGGCCTTCTTGGCAACAAGGGCACACTGCTGACTCATATCCAGCTTCTCGTCCACTGTCACCCCTAGGTCCTTTTCCGCAGAACTGCTGCCTAGCCATTCGGTCCCTAGTCTGTAGCTGTGCATTGGGTTCTTCCGTCCTAAGTGCAGGACCCTGCACTTATCCTTATTGAACTTCATCAGATTTCTTTTGGCCCAATCCTCCAATTTGTCTAGGTCCTTCTGTATCCTATCCCTCCCCTCCAGCGTTCCTCCCAGTTTAGTATCATCCACAAATTTGCTGAGAGTGCAATCCACACCATCCTCCAGATCATTTATGAAGATATTGAACAAAACCTTCCCTTTACAGGCTTTGATAACTATCTACACGGAATGGCCCTGTTTACCTTTCTAACGGGTACTGGGAAGGGGGAACGATGCTGGTCGGCCGGTGGTGTGCGCCACAACGAGGCCACCATGCTGGGAGCAGAGTCCGATCTAGACGGCTGTGGTGCCGGTATAAGTGCTGACTCCCTAAGGAGTGCTTGGAGATGCATGTCCTGTTCCTTTTTGGTCCGAGGCTTTAACATTTCTACAAATGCAACACTTGTTGCTGACGTGAGTTTCCCCCAAGCACCTCAAACAGCTACTGTGGTGGTCACTGACTGGTATGGGTTTTCTGCACTAGTCACAGGGTTTGAAGCCCAGGGAGCGGAGCATGCCCAGTCCCGAGGCTAAGTCCCATCCAGGACTACAAACTAACCTAAAACTAGACTAAGGGAACTAAAACTATTAACTTTTTTTACAACTGTTTACAACCAAGTTCGCAACGAGCAGTTGAGAGGAGACCGCTTGCTGAGGTGAGGAATCATCCCAGCACCGTCAGTGGCGAGAAGAAGGAACTGAGGGTGGGCAGCACCCCTTATACCATGGCAGATGCCCGCCACTCCGGAGGTTGCCAGAGCCGGTCCTCTATGGATACCACAGAGTGACAGACTTCCGGCACCAGTGCATGGGGGGAGGGATAGCTCAGTGGTTTGAGCATTGGCCTGCTAAACCTAGGGTTGTGAGTTCAATCCTTGAGGGGGCCATTTAGGGATCTGGGGCAAAAATTGGGGATTGGTCCTGCTTTGAGCAGGGGGTTGGACTAGATGAACTCCTGAGGTCCCTTCCAACCCTGTGATTCTATGCATGTGGTGAGCAGACACACCTACAAGGGAATGAACATGAGCAAACACTCAAAGAAGAACTAGTTGGTTTTTGGTTTTTTTAGACCAAGCCAGTAGAAATAATGTGACTCCACACCTCTTTGACAGGTTGTGACAGAGCTTCTCTAGTAGGAGGGTTCCCTTTTCTTTCTCCATGTCCTGCAGGATGTGGAAGAGTTTATGCAGCTTCCCAGATAAAGATGCTGGAAGGAAATCAAGGCAGCTGCCATTCTGCCTATCAAATGCTGGAAGGTCCTGGTACCACTTGGGGGATTTTCAAGACAGCCTGTGGGCATCTCAGAGGACTCTCTCACCTTTTTTTTTAATTTTTTTCATTCTCTGTCTGAATCTATACCCAGGAGCATCACTGATCTGGGTGTCCCTGTTGTCTCCTTTTATAGAGGACTGTTTTCTGTGAAGATGATGACCATAGGGCCAGAAAGCCCACGAGGTACAGTAGACACAGGTAGGACACTCTCTAGGTTAGTCTCTGAAGTCTTGAGTTGTTCCCCTTCCAGAACCAAGCTCCACATGAGGAACATCATGAATAAGGGGGAACCAACTTTTCTTGGTTCCAGGAACTCCATGGTACCAAGCTCAGATCTGGTAGAAGCAGAGAATCCCCATGGGTCTGCTGGTACCAGCTTGCCTCTGAGCGAGGCGCCGAATGATGTGCACAGGAGTAGGAGATACCAGGAGACTGATAGTTAGGTTTAAATGAAAGTCAGACACCAACTTCTTAGGGAATGGGTCTAAGCACTACCATATCACTGTGAAATGCAGTAGTAGGACAATATGCCATTAGCACTTCGATCTCACCAGCCTGCCAGAGGTAATCTATAGGGGCAGCAGGTATCGTAGGCGGGGGGAGGCTGTGCCTTCCCAAACTGCCTAGTATGGCCCTACCCATACTCCACTGCCAGGCCAGGCCCCCTCCTGCAGTTTCCAGTGCTTTGCCCTGGCCCAGGCTGGCTGGGGCTAGGCTGGCTTGCCTCCCGCAGAGATTCGGGGTGGCTGGTGCTAGGGCTGTGCTGCCTGCCTGGCACTCGGACTGTGCCACCTGGGCCTGGGGACGCTGCAGCTGTGCTGCCTGGAGCACCAGGCCTGGGAGCGCTGGGCCTTGCTGCCTGGTGCGCTGGGGCTGGGTCCTCACTCCCACACCACCCGGTGCTGGGGCCAGAGGGCACAGTGGAGGTGGGGCTCTTGTGGGGGTGGAGGAATGGTGGGGGCAGAAGGGGAGTGGGAGGGGCAGGGCCTCAGGTACAAGGGGAGGGCCAGGGGCTAGTCTTCCCCAACAGCCAAGTCACCGGATGCCCATGGTAATCTGCCAGATTGCAGTTTGTTTCTGGCAGCTGAAGACGCATGGAGTTAGCCCATTAAAGTGACACCATTTCACAGTTTGATTGCTTCCTGGCAGTGGGGACGAGTGGACAAAGGAGCTTACTTACCTGTAACTGGAGGTTCTCCTAGATGTGTGGTCCCTATCTATATTCCAGTGTGGGTTACATCATGCATCCGGAGTTGGAGAATTTGAAAGTAGTGTCCATTGATCAATGCTTGTGCCCTCACTTGCCTCGTGCTTGCGATGAAGGATTGGATAGACCGACCGCATCTCCAGTTCTTTCTCCACCATGAATCTGGAGGAACTGAAGCAGAGGGGCGGGGGTCAGGAAGTGGAATACAGATAGGGACCACATGTCTTGAAGAACTTCAAGTTACAGGTAAGTAACCTCCTCTTCTTCTTCCTCTTCTTTGAGTGATGGTCCCTATTGTATTCCATTGTGGAAGACTGACATGCAATACCTAATTAGGAGGAGGGTGTGAGGATAAGTATGGAGAGCTAATGCAGAGGCATCAGCTGTGAAGTCCTGCACCAGGGGCATAGTGTGCTGCAAATGTGCATAGAATTCCACGTGGCCTCCTTACAGACATCTATAAGAGCACATCTTGCTGAGATGCCATGGTCATTGCTAGAGCTCTGGTGAGTGAGCTCGTACGCTAATGTGGGGAGGTAGATTTGAGAGCTGGTAGCAGACTCTCAAACTTAAACATATGAGATTTTGCTTTATGGTTGTTGCTGAAATAACTTCATACACACTAATGATATACATATTTGGACAGAACAATGGGTTTCAGCAAATCATGACCTTTCCTGTGATATCTTACATGGCATGCTTTGTGTAAAATATATCATACTTATGAGACAGGGTGCATTTAGGGCTATCAGGGTGCTGCTTCAAGGTACAGAGTGCCACGGTAGAGGATCATGAGGCAACACTTTGAATAATGAAACCAAACTTTATTAAAAAGGAAAATGCTTCCTTAAGGAAACAGGTATGCAATTACCACTTACACAATACTACAATTATACTTTTGCTCAAAGATGAAATAGCATGTTAATGGGCGATTAGTCCACTGACAACAGAGTGATGTACAGCCTTATAATTCTGGACCCCAATGGTACAGTTTTTATGTTAATTGGAGCTGTCTCAAAATTTAGCAAGCTACTCCTTTTATAATTAATTATAATACCGGTTAACATTAAATTGTCCTTTACCATAATTATATTTCTGCCACCTTTGTATTGACTTTTACACATGATTTAAATTAACATTTGCACCAATGTCCTTCCCATACTAGACAGTATTTTAATAAAACATTTACAATTCTCAAAAACACACATTAAAAACCTTGGTTTCAGAAAAAAGAAAAGGAGTACTTGTGGCACCTTAGAGACTAACAAATTTATTTGAGCATAACCTTTCGTGAGCTACAGCTCACTTCACACAAGTACTTCTTTTCTTTTTATTAAAAACCTTGCTGAAACTAGTGTTGACACAATACTACAGTTTTGGTTATGTCCTTGCTAACTTCAGTTTTTCCATCTTACTGTCTCCAGTTTATCTCTAACTTTTTCACACTAGCAACACTAATTTTCCATACTCCTCTGCAGTCAGGCTAACTTAGGCCAAAGCCTGGTTTCTACTTAACCTAAACCATCCTATAGGCTACAATGTCAAGGAGGCCACAAGGTTGAATGCCTAGTGACTGAGTGGCAATATAGCCTTATCTGGAGATTCCCTAGGGGAGGAAGGCATTGCATGTTTTGAGACCCAACAGCTTGACTCTGGGAAAAATGAGTGGGAGGAATATATTTGCCCTAGCCGAGATGCTGTCCTCTCCTTGCTAGGAAGGGAGAGTCCAGGTGCTAGGGGCTGGTAACATCAGCATTGAGGTCAGTGCCAGGGGGTCTAGCTTTAAAGCTAATAGTAGATACACTGGTACCATACTGTTACCAGATCCAGTGTCATGGGTTTCTCCCATGCAGGGCAGAGGCTTGGTGCTGAGCATAATCTTGGGTATGGCACACTGATTGGCCCTGCCAACAGGAGTGGAGGCACTGCCCTGCTTTAGTGGACCAAGGATAACCTGTGAAAGGGGTAAAAGTTTCCTTGCTGACACTGGCTGAGGGAGCTTTGGGTTAGAGTCTGTATGTACTGGGACACTGAAGGAAACGAATTTTTGAGAGGACAGGCCCTTTTTGGAGGCAGAGGGACATATTTCTGAACGTGGAGGTAATCTCTTAGATCCACCAGAAAGCATTTTAGCCAAGTTTCTCTCGAGCAGCAAGGTGTGTTGTCGACCTTCTGGCACAGCAAGAAATAGGCCAGAATGTGGTTCATGCTCAAAGAAAATGGCAATAATTGTGACCATTCCCGAAGACAGGTTTCAGAGTAGCAGCTGTGTTAGTCTGTATTCCCTAAGACAGTCATGGATGAGCAAGGCTTGAAGCCTCAAGGTTTGGGCTCAGATATTTGGTTGGGAAGGTGCCTTGGCATTATAGAATCATAGAATCATAGAATATAAGGGTTGGAAGGGACCCCAGAAGGTCATCTAGTCCAACCCCCTGCTCGAAGCAGGACCAATTCCCAGTTAAATCATCCCAGCCAGGGCTTTCTCAAGCCTGACCTTAAAAACCTCTAAGGAAGGAGATTCTACCACCTCCCTAGGTAATGCATTCCAGTGTTTCACCACCCTCTTAGTGAAAAAGTTTTTCCTAATATCCAATCTAAACCTCCCCCACTGCAGTTTGAGACCATTACTCCTCGTTCTGTCATCTGATACCATTGAGAACAGTCTAGAGCCATCCTCTTTGGAACCCCCTTTCAGGTAGTTGAAAGCAGCTATCAAATCCCCCCTCATTCTTCTCTTCTGCAGGCTAAACAATCCCAGCTCCCTCAGCCTCTCCTCATAACTCATGTGTTCCAGACCCCTAATCATTTTCGTTGCCCTTCGCTGGACTCTCTCCAATTTATCCACATCCTTCTTGTAGTGTGGGGCCCAAAACTGGACACAGTACTCCAGATGAGGCCTCACCAATGTCGAATAGAGGGGAACGATCACGTCCCTCGATCTGCTCGCTATGCCCCTACTTACACATCCCAAAATGCCATTGGCCTTCTTGGCAACAAGGGCACACTGCTGACTCATATCCAGCTTCTCGTCCACTGTCACCCCTAGGTCCTTTTCCGCAGAACTGCTGTCTAGCCATTCGGTCCCTAGTCTGTAGCTGTCCATTGGGTTCTTCTGTCCTAAGTGCAGGACCCTGCACTTATCCTTATTGAACCTCATCAGATTTCTTTTGGCCCAATCCTCCAATTTGTCTAGGTCCTTCTGTATCCTATCCCTCCCCTCCAGCGTATCTACCACTCCTCCCAGTTTAGTATCATCTGCAAATTTGCTGAGAGTGCAATCCACACCATCCTCCAGATCATTTATGAAGATATTGAACAAAACCGGCCCCAGGACCGACCCTTCGGGCACTCCACTTGATACCGGCTGCCAACTAGACATGGAGCCATTGATAACTACCCGTTGAGCCCGACAATCTAGCCAGCTTTCTACCCACCTTGTAGTGCATTCATCCAGCCCATACTTCCTTAACTTGCTGACAAGAATACTGTGGGAGACCGTGTCAAAAGCTTTGCTAAAGTCAAGAAACAATACATCCACTGCTTTCCCTTCATCCACAGAACCAGTAATCTCATCATAGAAGGCGATTAGATTAGTCAGGCATGACCTTCCCTTGGTGAATCCATGCTGGCTGTTCCTGATCACTTTCCTCTCATGCAAGTGCTTCAGGATTGATTCTTTGAGGACCTGCTCCATGATTTTTCCAGGGACTGAAGTGAGGCTGACTGGCCTGTAGTTCCCAGGATCCTCCTTCTTCCCTTTTTTAAAGATTGGCACTACATTAGCCTTTTTCCAGTCATCCGGGACTTCCCCGGTTCGCCACGAGTTTTCAAAGATAATGGCCAATGGCTCTGCAATCACAGCCGCCAGTTCCTTCAGCACTCTCGGATGCAACTCGTCCGGCCCCATGGACTTGTGCACGTCCAGCTTTTCTAAAAAGTCCCTAACCACCTCTATCTCCACAGAGGGCTGTCCATCTCTTCCCCATTTTGTGATGCCCAGCGTAGCAGTCTGGGAGCTGACCTTGTTAGTGAAAACAGAGGCAAAAAAAGCATTGAGTACATTAGCTTTTTCCACATCCTCTGTCACTAGTTTGCCTCCCTCATTCAGTAAGGGGCCCACACATTCCTTGGCTTTCTTCTTGTTGCCAACATACCTGAAGAAACCCTTCTTGTTACTCTTGACATCTCTGGCTAGCTGCAGCTCCAGGTGCGATTTGGCCCTCTTGATAACATTCCTACATGCCCGAGCAATATTTTTATACTCTTCCCTGGTCATATGTCCAACCTTCCACTTCTTGTAAGCTTCTTTTTTATGTTTAAGATCCGCTAAGATTTCACCATTAAGCCAAGCTGGTCGCCTGCCATATTTACTATTCTTTCGACTCATCGGGATGGTTTGTCCCTGTAACCTCAACAGGGATTCCTTGAAATACAGCCAGCTCTCCTGGACTCCTTTCCCCTTCAAGTTAGTCCCCCAGGGGATCCTGGCCATCCGTTCCCTGAGGGAGTCGAAGTCTGCTTTCCTGAAGTCCAGGGTCCGTATCGTGCTGCTTACCTTTCTTCCCTGTGTCAGGATCCTGAACTCAACCAACTCATGGTCACTGCCTCCCAGATTCCCGTCCACTTTTGCTTCCCCCACTAATTCTACCCGGTTTGTGAGCAGCAGGTCAAGAAAAGCGCCCCCCCTAGTTGGCTCCTCTAGCACTTGCGCCAGGAAATTGTCCCCTACGCTTTCCAAAAACTTCCTGGATTGTCTATGCACCGCTGTATTGCTCTCCCAGCAGATATCAGGAAAATTAAAGTCACCCATGAGAATCAGGGCATGCGATCCAGTAGCTTCCGTGAGCTGCCGGAAGAAAGCCTCATCTACCTCATCCCCCTGGTCCGGTGGTCTATAGCAGACTCCCACCACTACATCACTCTTGTTGCACACACTTCTAAACTTAATCCAGAGACACTCAGGTTTTTCTGCAGTTTCGTACCGGAGCTCTGAGCAGTCATACTGCTCCCTTACATACAGTGCTACTCCCCCACCTTTTCTGCCCTGCCTGTCCTTCCTGAACAGTTTATAACCATCCATGACAGTACTCCAGTCATTAGAGTGAACCAGACTGATTAAAATAAAAACAAGGAGCTGCTAAAGGGCAGGAAGAGTGTTCTCTGTTGTGTGACACCAAGAAGAGAGGCTGCTATGGGGTCTTGCAGCCATAGGTAATCAGAGGGAACCGAGAGCTGATCAGGGCCACTCTACCCTATATGCCATTGGGTGGAGTGGACATGAGGATACCTGTAGCCCCAACAGAGACTGCTGGTCAAAAGAATACAATCTTGCCACCATGAGAGGGATCCACATGGACAAAGGCTTGAAAAAAGAACATAAAACCTTTTCATTTTAACCACTTCTTTTATTCCTTTTCACTGTAGAGGTTCTTTATATAGGGAAAACTCCTTTGCTTAATAGTCTTCATTTGGTGTTAAATGCTTTTATTGAGAGTCGGCTGTAGATGGTCCTGAGTTGTAGTCTTATTGTGATGTCTAAAACAAAACAGATGCACACACAAGAGACACAGGAATGAGAAAGAATAGCTCAGTCTCCTTCTCTCTTACAATAGATGTTTATTTAGTAATTTTACAGATCATTACCGTACAAATACCAAAATGCAATATTAACAAATACAAAAATGGACATTTTGTGTGAGACATGATACAATGATCTATTGAGCAGGTAGTCTTGGAACATGTGTAATTCCATGGGCAAGTTAATGATAGAAAGCTAAGGGAGGTGTCATTTGATTAATAAAAATGGACAGAATCATAATTTCAATGGGGCCACATTCTGCGATGTGGCAGGTAGGAACTCATGCTCCTCCCCTCCCCCCAGCTCCACATCTTCTGGTTGGTGTGAAATTTTGATGTGTTTTCAGAAATGGGTTGATTTTAGTACCATTCAAAAGCCCTTTCTCCTATGAAGGTAATCATACCAAACCTTAGAGACTTGAACAATGATGTGAGATATATATTTGAGAAAATGTTTAAAAATCAACATTTTTAATTATACTTTAACACAGGCTTGTCAAACATGCAACTCTCCCTCAACTGACCATACTGTGTTATCAGTTAATGCACAGAACATAGCTGATTTTTAAAAAAAATGTTCCACATTACTATAAATGGAATTTATAGTATTTCTCTCTATATATAAATATAGTATTTCAAGATGATTTGCCATCATCGGCAAAAAAGGAAGTGATTCAGAGGGGTTGATTACAGTGTGTTTGTTTATTATGCCAAAAGAGTTTGTACTGAGGCACTGGTTAAGGCATCAGCATCCAGCCAGAAATTACTGGAATCCATCCACAAATGGTACATGCATAGTTACATACAATACATTACAAAACATAATTAATTATAATCCCAAAGTAATTGATTACAAAAGCCTTGTTTTTACTTTGGTCTTGATCATTTATAGGCATCAATGGGGAGATGAAGAGTACTGACTAGTAGCTGAATCTTCAGAGAATTCCAGCATGGAGGACCTGGTTAAACACACAGCTTGGTGGCACCTTACATGCTATAAGAAGTGCACCCATAAAATAAATTTGGCAAGGTTGGAGAGAAAGTAAATCAAGCACCAGGAAAAAGTTGAAGACGCTGAGACAAGTGCCAGCTGTGGGCATTGACCTGCTAAACCCAGGGTTGAGAGTTCAATCCTTGAGGGGGTCATTCTGTCTCAGACTGCTCTCCCAGCCAGGAGACGACAACAGCTTGCAGTCCTACTGTACTGTCTGCTGGTGAGCACCCAGGAGACGAAGATGGCTAGTAGTTGTACTGCACCATCTGCTGCCAGCCTACCCCTTTCTCCCCCCCTCCATGAAATCAACAGTCATTTGGGGGGAGGGATAGCTCAGTGGTTTGAGCATTGGCCTGCTAAACCCAGGTTTGTGAGTTCAATCCTTGAGGGGGCCATTTAGGGATCTGGGGCAAAAATTGGGGATTGGCCCTGCTTCAAGCAGGGGGTTGGACTAGATGACCTCCTGAGGTCCCTTCCAACCCTGATATTCTATGATTAGTTGGTGTCTACTACAGACCACAAAATCAAACTAGGAAACAGGATGACACTATATACACATGTGTTGCTTTTTCTTCAGTAAGTTGGAAACCTGAAGGCATCCATTGAGCACAGTCTCAACACAAGAGAGAGGTGAGAAACAAGGGTACACTGCTGACTCCTATCCAGCTTCTTATCCACTGTAATCTCCAGGTCCTTTTCTGCAGAACTGCGGCTTAGCCAGTCAGGCCCTAGGCTGTAGCGGTGCATGGGATTCTTCCGTCCGAAGTGCAGGACTCCGCACTTGTCCTTGTTGAACCTCATCAGATTTCTTTTGGCCCAATCCTCCAATTTTGTCTGTCTAGGTCACTCTAGACCCTATCTTTACCCTTAGGCGTATCTACCTCTCCCCCCGAGCTTAATGCTATCTGCAAGCTTCCTGAGGGTTCAATCCATCCCATCATCCAGATCATTAATAAAAATATTTAAGAAAACCGGCCCCAGGACCTGGGGCACTCCACTTGATACCGGCTGCCAACTAGACATCAAGCCAATGATCACTATTGTCTTTATCTCTCTTTAAAACTTGTAATTCCACATAGTAATCCACCTGTGAACTATTTTAATAGTTTGAATGGCTTTGCTACAGGTATTGTCTGAGAAAGGACCCACTGAATAGAGATCACAGACTATCAGATCACTTTAATCAAAACAGACATGGTGGAGTTGCCTGTCAGCATCCAGCCTGCTTTAACAATAATGGAAAGCCTTGGGCATGATCCTTTCATATCAGGTCTGCTTAAACTTTAACAGGGAAGATCTAAGCCATAGGAATGAGGTCTCCAAGTAGTTACTTGGATTGCCGTGAAATTCTCATGGAAAAACTCTAATAGACTCTCTACACCTGAACTGCCTATTGGACTATATAAGCCACTGAATTGATTCCAGACTTTTACAAATCAGCAGCCTCACCACCTCTGCTCTGAAACAGACTTAAGGACTTTACACTAATTTGTATGTATATTGATCTTTTAACCATTTATAACTTTTTTTTTCCTTTTTATTGCTAAATCTTACACACTTACAGCCAATCCTTAATAAGTATCTAAAATATTCACTGACCTGGGGAGAAATGTATCGGATCCTTTGGGATTGTAAGAACTTGATTTATCGTGAATAGGGTTTTTAATAACCTCTCCCTATGGGTGCTGAAAGGGCCCTTACACTTTTTTTGAAATTGGACAAGCCTGGTCTGTCCACTTTTCACCTCTCCGGCCAGGCTGGCAGTTGGAGCCTGGGCTGCAGGCCCCAGCCAGAACCAAGTCAGGGTAAGAGTTGTGCAGGTCACTGTGGAAAGCCTGTCCTGGGCGGGTAGAAAGCTGGCTAGATTGTCGGGCTCAACGGGTAGTGATCAATGGCTCCATGTCTAGTTGGCAGCCGGTGTCAAGTGGAGTGCCCCAGGGGTCGGTCCTGGGGCCGGTTTTGTTCAATATCTTCATAAATGATCTGGAGGATGGTGTAGATTGCACTCTCAGCAAATTTGCGGATGATACTAAACTGGGAGGAGTGGTAGATACGCTGGAGGGGAGGGATAGGATACAGAAGGACCTAGACAAATTGGAGGATTGGGCCAAAAGAAATCTTATGAGGTTCAATAAGGATAAGTGCAGGGTCCTGCACTTAGGACGGAAGAATCCAATGCACCGCTACAGACTAGGGGCCGAATGGCTAGACAGCAGTTCTGCGGAAAAGGACCTAGGGGTGACAGTGGATGAGAAGCTGGATATGAGTCAGCAGTGTGCCCTTGTTGCCAAGAAGGCCAATGGCATTTTGGGATGTATAAGTAGGGGCATAGCGAGCAGATCGAGGGACGTGATCGTTCCCCTCTATTCGACGTTGGTGAGGCCTCATCTGGAGTACTGTGTCCAGTTTTGGGCCCCACACTACAAGAAGGATGTGGATAAATTGGAGAGAGTCCAGCGAAGGGCAACAAAAATGATTAGGGGTCTAGAACACATGACTTATGAGGAGAGGCTGAGGGAGCTGGGATTGTTTAGCCTGCAGAAGAGAAGAATGAGGGGGGATTTGATAGCTGCTTTCAACTACCTGAAAGGGGGTTCCAAAGAGGATGGCTCTAGACTGTTCTCAATGGTAGCAGATGACAGAACGAGGAGTAATGGTCTCAAGTTGCAGTGGGGGAGGTTTAGATTGGATATTAGGAAAAACTTTTTCACTAGGAGGGTGGTGAAACAGTGGAATGCGTTACCTAGGGAGGTGGTAGAATCTCCTTCCTTAGAGGTTTTTAAGGTCAGGCTTGAGAAAGCCCTGGCTGGGATGATTTAACTGGGAATTGGTCCTGCTTCGAGCAGGGGGTTGGACTAGATGACCTTCTGGGGTCCCTTCCAACCCTGATATTCTATGATTCTATGATTCTCTCCACTTTTGGGATGGCTCCACGACCCCTGCATCCCACTATACAAAACCAGTTGTCTAGATGGAAACCAAAGGCTGGGATGCCTAAAGGGGGTTGTGGTTTTGGCTTCTTGTTAACCAGTATGATAACACAGAGGCACAGTTTGGATACTGGTTGGTGAATCTAATTGTAGTGTAAACTGCCAGTTTTGGGAAGTGATTGCTCCGTTTCTAACAGCCTGCCCTGATTTGGTATTTCCAGTGTGGCCTATCCTAGGTACCATTTGGGTCAGTTACATTGACCCAAAAGACATCCACACACATGACATTGCGTATCACATCGAGTGCTACACCAATACTGTATGTGATGTGTTGCGGCAAAAGGTAAAAACAGCAGCAACAAATACTGATTTACTACTGCAAACTGTGGGACTCAGCTGGAATTGATCAAGTGGTGGCGATGGCCAATGCAGAGGCTAAGTACAGACAATATGTGCTTTGAATGGGATTGAAGAGGAACAAATGCATAGCAGAAAGGCTCCTTAAGCACTTATTTGAAGATGAACTATGGACAATGGATGTAGTTTTTAGCAGTCCTAAATGAATCACAAAACATATCCTTAAAAGTTGCAAAAGACTGTCAAAAGTGGATGAAAGAGCTGATGTCGAGTAATATGAAGGCTTTGTTTGCAGCTGCTAAATTTTTACGGAAAAGCAATTTGTCCTGCAGGAGCGTCCGGCTCCACAGCTGATGTCAAACCTAAAAAAATAATATGTGACCTGTACTACTACTTTATGAGGTGCGTCACTGGCAGCAGCGACTTTGGCACCAACAACGAAGACAGTGTGTAAGTGTAGCATGAAGCTGCCATTTTCACGCAAAGCCTCAAGTACAAGTGCTTGAGTGAAAGGCAGATTTCCAACACACATGCCAACCATGTGGTATATGTGTAATCTTCCACTACAAGTAGCTGTTGCTTTAACAATTCAGTCCAAAATCCAGAGCAAATTCCTTATGCAGCTTATGCATAGCATTGGCTCCTCCACTGACTACAGCAAAGTAATCTGCCTGGAGACTGGAATTGCAAATGAGGTTCTTTGCCTCGTGGAACTGAATGTGTGGTTTTATATTCTCCCAGATCTCATCAAGGGTAGGTGTAATGCCCAGTGGCTGCAGAGGGCCATGGGCAGTCCAGAGCCATGGTCAAGTTGTGCAAAGGTATCTGGTAGCTGGAGTGAAGAGTGTGAATTGGTATTAGAGGCAGTCCACAGCAATGATTGGAGTTCTCACAGGGGGTCAGTAGCCAGGTGATCCAATCCAAGGTGCCAGTTTGGCAAGATAGGTAGGTGAGGTTGGGTTAGGTGGCAAAGCAGTGACAGGACAGGCAGTTGGGCAGAGTCAGACAAGGTGGTCTAGGCAGCAACCAGCAGGCAATGGCATGTTGCTCAGACAATTCCTCTTTCTGTTGGGGTCTTTAGTCCAGGTATCCAGTGGCAATGCTGCCTGTCCAGCCAGTCAGGAGCTTGGGGCATGGCTGCTGTGGAGCTGTAGACC
Source organism: Caretta caretta (assembly GCF_965140235.1). Lineage (NCBI taxonomy): Eukaryota > Metazoa > Chordata > Testudines > Cheloniidae > Caretta > Caretta caretta. The sequence goes on along the minus strand of NC_134226.1, from coordinate 18,917,622 downwards.
CTTACCACTAAGACTGCTGGTCAGGGTGATAGTTCATTATTACTGCCAAGGCCTGGAGGTAGGGATGCCATCTAGGTGCCCAGTGGTCCTGGGTTTGATATTGGAATCTTGACATCATCCCCTCCCTTGGGGGCAGTGAGGGACGGGGCTTAGCTGGGTGGGCTCTGTGGGAGGCTCTGACTTCTTCAGGAGCATGCACATAATGGGCTAGTTCCTGGGGCTGCTCCCCCAACCTCTAACCCTCCCAATCAACAAGATACCATATCTTCCCTCTTTGTGTCTAGCATCTGGTGGACAAGGTACTCTTCCTGGCATTGGACTTGGACTGTTGGAGAGGAAGATTGTTTTCGCTCAGTAAAAGGATTGTCACAGGCTGCACCTTAGGGGAGCAAGGGAGCTGAAGTTTGAAGATTACTGGGTTGACTTGCCTGTAGATCTGGTAGGGTTCTAGGTATTTGTGGTCCAGCTTGTGTGGGTCTGCTCATTTTGAGGTGTTTGGCTGATAGCCATAACTTCTGCCCTACTGCAAATGTAGGGCCCTCCTGCCAGTGACTGTCAGCATGATGTTTGTATGCTGCTTTGGTCACAGTTAACTTTTGTATCTACTCTTAGTATTTGTTGGATTTGATGAACCAGGTCTGAGATGGTTGGAATTGTGGGTAGTGCAGGGTGGAAACATGGGTGGAAGCCATAATTGGCAAAAACTGGGCTCATCTTGGTCGAGGCATGCTCTGCATTGTTGTATGTACATTTTGATTATAGAAGCAGTAAGACCCAGTCATTTTAGTGGTCATTCATGAAGCACTTCAGGTATTGTTACAATACCTGGCTCACTCTTTCTGACTGTCCATCAGGTTGTGTATGGCAGGCATCTGATGCATGGAGACACATCTCTAGGAGGCAGAACACTTCCCACCAAAACTAATATGAACTGGGACCCCCAGTCTGATGTCTAGCTTTCTCCACCCTCTGAAATAAAAAATTGTCTCCAATACATTCCAAGAACTTGTTGGATAATCTGTATTATTTCCCCAACCCTTAAATGATCTGGACACCAGTTCATACCTTACCATAAAATTTCAGGAGAAAGGTACATTTCTACATGTGGCCTGGACCTGTTGCGGCCAGGGGAGGGATGCCTATCCTGTGGCCCCAGCCCCAGAGTTCCTGGGGTGGGGAGAGGTGCCCCTCCCCCCCCAGCCCAGGTGCTGCTGTGGGGAGAGAGAGATGGAGGGAGTCCTCTCTCCCTGCCTTAGCCCGTGAGCACCCTCCTGCACTTCAAACCGCTCATCCCTGGACCCACCCCAGAGCCCGCAGCCAACCCTCTGCCCCTCATCCCCAGCCCCATCCCATAGCCCGCACCCCCAGCCAGAGTCCTCACACCCCTGCACTCCAGAGTCCATACCCCTAGCCAGAGCCCTCACACCCCTGCATTCCAGCCCTGAGCCCTCTCCCACACTTCAAACCCCTCCCCCACCACATGGATTTTGTCACACATCACCTCCATATTGGTGCACATAAAATTTATTCTGCACCCATAGGTGGGAAAAATTAGAGGGAACACCGCCTGCTAGCCCCACTGATCATAGAATCATAGAATATCAGGGTTGGAAGGGACCTCAGGAGGTCATCTAGTCCAACCCCCTGCTCAAAAGCAGGACCCATACCCAATTAAATCATCCCAGCCAGGGCTTTGTCAAGCCTGGCCTTAAAAACTTCTAAGGAAGGAGATTCCACCACCTCCCTAGGCAACGCATTCCAGTGTTTCACCACCCTCCTAGTGAAAAAGTTTTTCCTAATATCCAACCTAAACCTCCCCCACTGCAACTTGAGACCATTACTCCTTGTCCTGTCCTCTTCCACCACTGAGAATAGTCTAAAACCATCCTCTCTGGAACTACCTCTCAGGTAGTTGAAAGCAGCTATCAAATCCCCCCTCATTCTTCTCTTCTGCAGGCTAAACAATCCCAGCTCCCTCAGCCTCTCCTCATAACTCATGTGTTCCAGACCCCTAATCATTTTTGTTGCCCTTCGCTGGACTCTCTCCAAATTATCCACATCCTTCTTGAAGTGTGGGGCCCAAAACTGGACACAGTACTCCAGATGAGGCCTCACCAATGTCGAATAGAGGGGAACGATCACGTCCCTCGATCTGCTCGCTATGCCCCTACTTATACATCCCAAAATGCCATTGGCCTTCTTGGCAACAAGGGCACACTGCTGGCTCATATCCAGCTTCTCGTCCACTGTCACCCCTAGGTCCTCAATCAGATCACTCAATTCAGTTAACATTCCTTAGGCAACTGGAATGCATGAGCGAATACTTCTGCAGAACTGAATCAAAATGTGTCATGACACTAGATGTGAGCCTTAACAGGTCTGTTCTATAATGTCCAATGCTGATCTTAGTGGATGGTGGATTCTACATTCTGGCTAACTGCACATCCTTCACAGCTATTTGTGTAATTGACTTCTTTGTTACTATAGCTGGAGAATTTTATACAGTGATAATACTGTGAACCTGATTCTTGAAGGGAAAATGTTGCAATGCACTATAGAAGTACACACCTGAACACTCATTGCCCTTCAAAAATGCTACTTAGATGTCTTCTTTGAAAAAGGATACTGATGTGTCTGAAGTCATTTCCCAATGGGACAGGATTTATTAAACCAGTTTCACAGTGTGTATATTCCACTCCCAGTGACCTATTGCACATGATGGAGAGCTCACAGAACAAATCAAGCAATTTGATGGGGTTGAATCTGCAACAAAATCAGCTTTTGCACTGAAGACACATGAAGGTGGTTGAGTCTTCACTGGTCTTTATTAGATCTGTCAGGACTACTAATTAGAATTTGCATCTTGCAGCACTGGATTTTTCAAATACTTTTTTGCTTTAGAGTAAACCAACTATTCTGTGATGATTGTCTAGTACCTTGCGGAAATAAAAGGTGTAGAAAAGCCTGACTCTGACTTGGAGGAAATTTTGAAAAGAAAATTGGGTTGTTGTTGGGTTGCTAGTTTCCTTCTGTGTACATGGTTCAGCTGAAGCCCTACAACATGAAAACAGAGCAATGGAAATCATTGAGGGAGTGCTGGGGCCTTAACACAGCATCCAAATGCACTTTCCCAACAACCCCACAACTCCATCAAATTTTGAATGAAACATTAAGTATGGTTGGGATGACTTCCCCAGAAGTAACCAAGCACATCCACACATTAGCGGCTATTAAATGCAAAGGGACAATTTTAAAGCTACAGGATGAGCTTACAAGGGCAACCTATTCTCGTATGATGGGCTAGAGCTCATTAATATCATGACGAAAATAGTCTTCAGTAATGAGATAACTACATGTGTCAGTCAACTGGATACTTTGGGTCATGACTTGTATGAAACCTTCAAAACCCAAAGAATTATCTGAGGCTCCATCAATCTATGGGCTTCAGTGACGATGAAAAGACTCCAACTGTGATCAAACAGAGTGAAGGAGGCAGGTACAGAGCTCATCCTTGACAGGTCATTGTTTGCTCAGCTCCTTGTCATGTCCGGATCGCAGCATGATGTTGATCTACATGAGGCTTTGGGAAAGTATGAGCTCTCTATGGTACCACAATAAATGTTTGAATGAAACAGAACAATGCATCTGTGCCAGGTGAAAAGCAAATTAGTGCACTTCCTATATAGTCTTCCTAAGCCTACTGACAATGTACCTTATGTCAGCATAGACCTTTCAGCACAGCAATCATAGATGGTATGGCTGAGGTACAAGTTCTCAACAAACCAGAAATTGTTAACTCCTGCTGAGATTTGTATGAACATTTCATTTTGAGTAGGGTGACCATATTTCCCTATACTGAATATGGGACACCTGGCAAAATTACTCTTATTCAAGTGAGTTCAATGGCAATCAGTCATACCAACATTCAAATTAACATCACGATGACTGAGCCCCTGTTAAAAGAAATACTGCTTTTCATTTACCTTCGTATCTTTAAGGCTTTAGTGTTTACCTGGGGAAGGGTGACACCCACACCCCTACTGCCCACATGCACACGGGGAGGCGTGACATATGCACAGTCCCGTACACCTCTCTCGCATGTGGTGGGGCGGGGGTATGCGATCGACCGACCCGGTGCTCTCCACCCTCCATGCCAGGCTAGGCCCCTGGGACAGACCCACCTCTCCTGGTACCTGGCACTGCACCTTCCTGAGGCAACAGGTGTGAGGGGGAGAACACAGGGTCACATGCCCCCTCTCCCCAGATTTCTGCCAGGGTTCACACCTGAATGTGGCCGCCAGCAGCCTTTCAGCACTGTGTGGGAGGGAAGTGTGACCTGGCCCGTATCCTTGCAGAGCTCATTTCCCCCCCTCCCCCGTGGCTGGAAGCAGCTTTTCCCTTCCTGCCCACACAGTGTCAAAAGGCAGCTAATGCCACCAGGCTGCTGCTGGCGGCCACTGACATAACCCAGCCACCTCCTGTCCCTTGGCTACAGTGCTGGCAGGAATTGGTTAAGCCCAAAGGATGTATTGTGCACCAGGGCGCAGGGAACCTGACTGCAGGGGCTTCAGGGAACCCGGAGAGAGAGGTGGCGCAGCAAGGGAAAATGCCTGGGGGATGGAGCAGACCTGTCGTCTCTGGGGGCAAGAGCCGGGGTGGGATGGGGAGGGGAGGATGGTGAAGAAGGTGCTAAGCCCCTGCCTAGGGGGCTGCTGTGGAACCTGCAGGTTTGGGGTGTGAACAGGCTGGAAATCGCTGTGCTCTCCCCCGCCACTCCAGAGCTTAGCTGAGGGGCGGAGAGGCTTCCCCGTGTCAGCACTGTGCAGGGCTTCGGCACGTGCAGGGCTTGGCTCCTCCTAGCCAGTGCCCCAGGTCGGAGGGTCTTCTGCTTTCCTGGGGTGCCAGCCCAGCCAGAGACAGTGGGGATAAGGTGACCAGATGTCACAGTTTTATAGGGACAGTCCCGATATTCAGTGCTTTGTCTTATGGAGGTGCCTATTACCCCTCACTCCCATCCTGATATTTCTCACTTTCTATCTGGTCACCCTAAGTGGGGGAAGAAAGGAGCCTGCTGACCAGGATGTTGGTGAGCTGAGCACTCCGACCAGGGACAGCTTCTCTGCACAGTGGTAGGAGCAGGATGCGCCCCACCAGGGGGGATATGGAGGAGCAGCGTGGGCAAAGCAGAAAGAGGAGAGCGAGAGAGGACACACGTAAAGGGCCCCAACCTCAGCCTTGTCTTCACTACCCACATCATCGGCCACTGGATCCCCCCCACTCACTCCTGGTGGGCAGGTGGCTGGCGAGTAGGGATCTGGACAGCAGCAGGACCCACCAGTACTGATGGGGGGGGAGGAGACGGGACACAGAAAATATGGGACAATTTGCCCGTTTTTAAGACAGTCAGGACACCTGCAGAAGGGCTTAAATATGGGACTGTCCCTTTAAAAATGGGACACCTGGTCACCCTAATTATGAGGCTACAAAGAAAATACTGGACCTATGACAAAGTCCATCTCGTGTTTCACATGAATGCAGAGGAATCAAAAATTAGCAGAAAAAAGAGATCCCATGGCATTGCATGTGTCCAGTACAAATTCAGTGACTCCACGAACATCTCCAATGTCACCATGAAGAAGCTACTATCTCATATGCATCCAAAGCATCAGTTAACCCAACACTTTACAGGAAAAATGCTCCAGCATGCAAATAATTTTGTCATCCCGTAGCGTAATGAAGTTGCTGCCCCACACTGTTCACTGGAGTTAGGGTTTCCATGAAGAGGCTGACGCTAGCATTGTCTTGCCTGCCATCACTGCCACACAAGGGATGTCTCCACAGCAAAGAAAAAACTGCAGCCTCTTGGGCTCGGTCTTCAGGGCTGCTTCTTGGCTGTGTAGATCTCTATGCTTGGAGCCTGAGCTCTGGGACCCTCCCACCCTGCAGGGTCCTAAAGCCGTCCGAGCCCAGAAGTCTACACAACCAGGAAACAGTCACACAGCCCATGCCCAAGTCAGCTCATAAGAGCCAGCTGCAGGTTTTGATTTGCTGTGGAGACATACCCATATAGAGGTGCTACTAACCTCCAGATATTTGCACAGGAAAATGTTCTAGTGGTCTCCATGAGCTGCTAGTCAAGATTTCTGCAAGAATCTTTTTTTTTTGTGCTTGTTGCTGGGGAAGAGAATTGCTGTATATCCTTTAGAGATGTGTTCCTATCACTCAGACTATTAAAAGCTGTCACATTGCCAGGTTTCCACACCCTTTCAGGATGTGAAACTACTGGAAGGTTGACTCGAAAGGCCAAAATTTTCTTACTGGACAGTATTTGATTAATAGAATCATAAAACCATAGGGTTAGAAGGGACCGCAAGAGTCTAGTCTAATCCCCTGCCACGATGTAGGATTGGTTGTGACAAAACCACTCAAGACAGATGGCTATCCAGTCTCTTTTGAAAACCTCCCATGAAGGAGCTTCCACGACTTCCCTAGGCAGTTTGTTCCATTGTCCTACTGTTCTTATAGTTAGGAAGTTTTTCTGATATTTAATCTAAATCTGCTCTCCTGTAGTTTGTACCCATTTTGCCCCTGGCAAGAGAAAACAACTTCTCTCCATCTTTTTTATGGTAGCCTTTCAAGTATTTGAAGACCGCTTAATCTCCTCTTTTCAAAATAAACCATACCCAGTTCCTTCAGCCGTTGCTCATATGGCTTGCATCCATCCCTTTGATCACCTTTGTTGCTCACCTCTGGATCGTTTCCAGTTTCTCTACATCCTTTCTAGACATTGGTGACCAAAGCTGGACACCATACTCCAGCTGAGGCCAAACCAGGGCTGAGTAGAGTGGCACTGTCTCCTCCCATGACTTGCATGCTATGCCTCTGTTAATGCAACCTAAAATTGCATTTGCTTTTTTTCCTCATCACCTCTTCTCCGTCCCTCATTGGCCTCTGAAGGCAGTCCTGATAGTAGCAGACCCTATCAAAGGTAGCTAGACTGACTCACTCTTCCTTGTTGCCAGCTGCTTTTATGGGCATCCATGCTCTTTGCTATTAAAAGCCTTAAGATGAGTAGAAGGATCTGGAAACAAGGAAGTGCCAACACCATGTGATCAGCCAGCTGTCTATAGATCACAAGCAAGTGCTCTGCTGACCCTGCTTTAGGGATAACCACTCCTTTTGACAACAGCTAGATGTGACTGGGGGAGATGAGCTGTACCACTCCAGCTTCATGCCTGTTCTCTGATGAGTCAATTGTATCTCGTACCCCCACAGCAGCAGCAGCTCCTCCCCCAACCTCTCATGCTAGAGATCCCCCTGGCAGCTTTCTCCTGACCCCTTATCTAACCCAATCTGGTAGCAAATCCTTTTGAATTGAAATAATAGACGTTTTAAAAAAAATGTATTTAGTGTGAACAATTTGATCTTGTTTTCTTCCAACACTGAAGACATAAATAGAGTAAAAAATACTGTGGCTTTTCTAGTTCACTTTTTTCCTTAACAATAGATAGATAGATAGATAGAGGACTTTTCTTGAGCAAGCGGAGCCCACGAATGGAAAGACTGATCATGAAGGAAAGAGAAACTGCATTTCAAACTCTCTAAAAACATCACCATTTAATTTTATAACATAACCAGGGGTTTATTCCACAATAGAAACGGCAACATTTGATACAAGCTACCCAAAAAAGGAGAAAGCCAAAATACAGCGGTGGCAATTACTTTACAGAGCTTTTTCTGTCTTCTACCACGCTAGTCCATCAGTGACACTAGGACCTAAACATTTGCTTTCTGTACATCAACCAATGCTAAAAGCACCAACACGCTGTTCAGAATTGTAATTCCCGTCACTGCAACCAGACACAGAAGTTATTGCTCAGATAAATAAACCTAGCCTACAAAAAAAAAAAAATACAAAGTGAAAAAAAACTAAAGTTTCGGAAGAGTTAACATAGTAAACAAGGGATATCCTCAAAAGAGGATCTATTGGAATTCATGGTGCAGTTTTTTTTGCACCTAAACCAGGTTGAATTGTGTATACTGGTATATCCCAGAGAGAGGTAATTTACTGCTGTACAATAAAAGGTGCATGTTTCAAATGCCTTCCAAACTGGAGGAAACTCCTGCTAAACAGGCAGCATTTCAAACCTCAACAACCACAAATAGCTCAAGGGAAAAATACAAAAGTGTCAAAAATTGTTTGAGTTCTGAAAAACGATCCCATGAGGATAGAAATAGCACCATTTGCAGCCTGGCTCTTACACCAGCCCTGTGACTTTATGGAGAAATTCTGATAACCTTCCTTAATGGAGTCCTGAATGACTTCTGGCGAGTTTTACTTTCAATATTGAGAGTCCTTCCCAGTACAGCTGATGCAGATGTAGTCTTCCTTCTCTGCCATCTCTGGAGAAATGCCCACACACACCTGATGGAACCACTGATTGCAGCTGCCATCACACTGGACCCAATCCACCTAATTGCAAAGAGCAGACAGATTAGCGTTCAGAGAAGGGCAGTAGATCAAGTGCAAACCTTCTGTGGTAAGTTATTTTCAAGCTCGTAGCAATCTACCTACTTGAACGGGCCAACATCCTACCTTGAGGGACTGGCTTAGTGACTGCTACGGGCACAGTCAGCTTGCAGTGTCGTCAGTTTCACAAATGTAACTAAAGCAGTTTGGTGAAGAGCAGTGTCCTCCCACTGTACCACTGGCACACAGTTTAAAACCCTGAGGAGAGGGCTTGAATATGGGTTTTTTTGAAGTTTTTCTCCCACCACTGTGTGCAACCCCCATAAACAGCAGGGGAACCAACACAGGCACCAAGGAGGCATGAATATACAACTCAGCCCTGCTGTGCATGTACAATCCTGGGACTGGGCACATCATTTGCCTGCTGCCACATGGTGCTTTCCTTTGTACTGCATAGAGGGGTGCTTGTCTGTGCTCAGTGAACATGGGGGCAACAATCTCTAATGTCCTAAGATTTTTTTCTTGGGCTTCTGGTGCTCTCCCAGTCTTCTATACAGGCAGTGGGGGTGGAATGCTCTTTGCTGCTAAATTCAGGGATGGCTCCACATGCCCATGTCTCTCCAGGTCTATGCAGAATTCCCTCCTTCCAATCATTCCCAGCCCAGTGAGGGAGGCCTGTGTGAAGCCTCCACCGTCCCACTCTGCCTCTCATTATGTTTGGCTATGCAGGGGCGAGAGGGAGTCTCCCATTGCTGCCCATCTGCCCAAGCCATGAATCCTTCGTATACCTTTATCCCAGGGGCATTGATGGAGAGACAGCCTGCTTGCACCCCCTGCCATTCCTTCACTGCATCACTCTGGCTCAGTGCAGACACACTCCTGGCATTTCCTCCACTCTCCTGCCAGGTTTGGTGTAGGAGTCTGAAAGGATGGGAAGATATGCTCCCCGTGACTGCTTAGCTCTCCTCTCTGACTTTGGGAAGAGTTCCAGGTGGGGAAGAGGGACCATCTTAGTTCCCATGCTCTGTGGGCAAGCTGTACTGGTGACACTCCTAGAGTGGCTGAGAAAGGGTGTAAGCAATGGACAGGGATGTCATCATGTGGGGAGTTAGGCACTAGGTGATTTTGAAAATCCCACTAGGTGCTTATTTGCATCTTTTGGCCCTTAAACATCTTTAAAAATCTGGCCCAAAGTTACCAGATGAACTGAAGGAGTTCTCTATCTAAATCACTGTTACTTTCAGAAGCTGATGTAACTTCACAAGAGCTGAGAACAAATGTACATAAAGCAATATAAAGTTTTGAATCTCCCTCTAATAAGAACAGCATAATTTGAAACCCAAAGGGATGTAGGCCAAGAAGTTGTTCGCTCTGCCCTGTGACCTCATCATGAAAATTTCTGTTTGAAAAAATCCTCATTTCATATTACCTGTGAGAGATGTAGGGAGGAGCAATGGCTGAGCTCCATGCATTGTTCTTACAGCATCACTAAGGCCTTAGCTCAGTGGTTCTCAATGTGTTATGTGGGCCACAGGTTGAGAACCACAGTACGCCCCGCAACCCTCTACAGTCCCCTATGCCCAGTGTGCCCCCCTGCTCAGAGACCCTTCCACAGAGGGGGCCAGGAGTGGTGCCCTGGGCGGGGGACCCAGACCCCACGGTGTGAGGCTGGGCAGCCAGACCCTGGGACCCTGCCGCATGGGGCCAGGTAGCCAGGACCCCTATGCTGGGCCAGGAGTGGAGCCCCAGGCAGCTAAAACCTGGCAGCTCGCAAACCCCTGGTTCCCAGCACCACCCACTCCCTCACAGCCGAGTGCCGCCCCCCCGACAATCCTGCCCAGAGTCCCACTCTCCTGCTCCCTGCCCCCTTGCTGCACTCACCAGCCCCCTCTTGGCAGAAGCCCCCCTGCAGGCTGCCAGATGCTGTCTCCCGCTCAGCCAGCCCCACCCCCTATCAGACCAGAGCAGCAAATTTTGAATTTTTTTAGCACACAGCTGCATGGGCCACGGGTTGAGAACTGCTGCCTTAGCCACTCTCAGCAATCACACGAATTAAACTAAATTGAGTTAGAAACTGATTCAGTTAAATTAGAGAAACCCCCTTTGTGTAGGCACACAAATTGGTTTATTAGTGGTATCACAGAGCTTATACCTTTCAGAGAGTTCAGCTTTCTCCTGAGACATGGTTTCTCCCAACAACAGAGAAATTCTGGAACTTGTAGCCCAGTAACCATTAGATGCTAAAGCATGTTGACTATAAAAAGACCTGCTTTCCTCAGTCGGGGGGGGACGGGGAGAATCAGGGATATGGTAGGACTTGCTGAGTTTCTCTCTGTCAAGGAGGAGATGAAGGATGGGCAGGTGTGCTGATCTTAGCAAGAGGAAAGTGCTAAAGGAAGAAGCCTACCAAAGAAGACTTAAAGGCCCATTTGGGACCCTTGCATTAAGAGGGGAGAATCCTTGAGAAAATGAAGGTGCTCCAAGGCTCTGAGGGGGCAGTACCCAATGAATTTGGTATGGTTTGCCTTTTTGGACTCTGTCTACCCGGGAAAGGGGATTCTTTTGGTTCAGCCTGAACTATCCAGCCAGTGGGGAAAGTGAGGCATGGGTTTAGCCTGACAATGGGCAGGTCAGCTGCACCCATAATGTGACTAATATCAATTTAGTTTAATTTGGTGGCAAGCCAAACTACATTAAATTGGCATCAAACATTCTTAAACTGATTTAGGAGTGTCCACACAAAGGGGCTTGGGTCGATTTTGATATTTCAATTGAGAAACTGATTTAGATGGTGGAAATTGTGTGTGTAGACAACCTAAGATTTTTAAAAACAGCCTTTCAAGCAGCCTTTAAGGAGAAACAGTCGTAGCTTTTCTGTCAAAGAAACAGTAGGATTGTAAGAAACCCAGAATTGTAAGGACCTCCCTCCAAGCTTAATAGGAGAAAGGAAAGAAAAAAGTTGAGTTAGATTCCTGGTGGGAGAATGTGCCAGCTCAGTGGGGGGAGAACTGACCAGCTGAACAGGAGGGAGATGCAGCAAGCAGCAGCCAGCTGCCAAATGGCCCTTTTAGAGCTACTTCTGTCTACCTGAAAAGTGAGCTACTGGAGACATTGGGAGAAGTTCCTGTGAGAATGTGATTCTACTCTAAGTGGTTCCAATAGTTGCCAGGTACTCAAAGAAAAGTGCCTGTACGGAAGAGACTGAAGGCAAGGATGAGCTCCTCAGGTTTTCCAGGTGCCCAGTGTCTGAAATAGCTCCCACTCTCTTTGTCGATAATGTTGGTCTAACAAAAGGATTAGGGAGCAGTTACGATATCACCTGCTTCCTGCATTCAGTGCCCCCACAGCAGGTTTCCCATTCACTGACCTCATCTCCTTCAGGCTGCAGGCAGTTCACCGCAGGGCAGACTGCATCTTCACCCTCCGAGTCCTCCTGCTCAGAGAATGACATATCCAAGGGAAGCAAGTGGCTTTCGCTGGAGCGCTGCACCTCAAAGAGTCGTTCTCGCTCTCTCTCCAGTTTGCTATTGCTGAGATCCTTGGAGGGATTCAGTTTCAATTTCTTCTTTTTGGGTGTTCTCAGTTTTTTTACTCTTGCTCTCTTCTCACCACAGAAGCCCTCTCTTTCAAAGCGCCTCTTTAATTTTCTCTCCGCAGAACCAACTCCATCTCTCTTCCCCCGGCAGCACTCGTTCTAGTGAGAAGGATATTGAAGCAAAACCCTAAGGACTCTAATCCGTTATTCAGTGATCTATCTTCCCCTCCAACATATCACCCATCCATTGCTACACTGAAAGGAGGGCCGCCCTCTATGGCACACTAAACACACTCAACCTGCAGCTATTCTTAAGGGCTGAATATTGGGTCAAAGCAAGAGTTGGAATGAGTGAATGACTCCCTCCTTTCTCTCTCTCTCCTCCAAAGCAGCTTTACAAGTTTCCATTTTCCAAGGAAAAACTTCCTCTTCCCCACTGGACTCATTAGTATCTGGTTACTATTAGAATCAGAATGGCCATAATTAAGTCATACAAATGAGCAGCAAATGGAGTTTCAGGATGCAGAAATGCAGCACAAATTATATTCACAGACAGAGAAACCTGCAGAGAGTTGTACAGAGTTCCCAACCCCTCCTGAAGACACACACACACTTCTGAAGTTTATGGATTCCAGCCAGAACCTCTCTGCTTGAGAAGGGCCCCAAACAGAGGGATCTGTGGTGTTGTCAGATACCTGCCTTTTCATTTGTTGGTCCTATTGCTGACCTCTGTTCTGTTTGCAGAACAGGGCTCTGCTTTGTGAATAAGATCTGGTAGAGCTCTTGTATTTCAGGCAGTGAAACCTGTAGCAAATGGGCTTCCATCATCAGCTCATCCAGTTCTGCGCTAATGACTACAACGACAAAACAAAAATTGTAATTTTCTAATGTTATGGCTTGTGATAAATACAGAGATTTAGAAAATTCTTTCCCAATAGTACATAAATCAATAAAAAAGAAAATTTGGGGAAGATT